>NC_059158.1:51547924-52163964 GCF_019923935.1 Bubalus bubalis | reverse complement strand
AAGTAGACATAATTTTATAATGTACACCAACCTCACTCAAACTTCTCAACAGATAAAAGGCAAAATTGTATCTATGGTACCTCAGCTTTGTTTAAAACTGTATCTAGAGTACCTTAGTTTTGCTTATGAAATTTAACCAAAAGAAAACAAAACACTAAAGTCTATCCAAAAAAGGACATAAAAATGATAACATGAAGTTTAAAAAATTATAAATTTAAACTGTGAAAAACCTCATTCACAAAACTTAAACACAAGCCACAGAAAAATATATTGACAAAATACATATATGATAAAGGATCGTACTCCAAATATACCAAAATATCTGGAACAAACAACCTCATTAAAAGTGTATAAATCTGAACGCCTGGCCAAAGAAAATATACAGATAGTAAATCAGCATATCAAAAATACTCAAAATCATATATCATTAGGAAATTACAATCTAAAACAGCAGTGAAGTAGCACTGCACACCTATTAGATCCAGTAAGCTCAAAAAGGGGAAGGGGGCACGGGGCTTCTCTGGTGGCTCAGTGGTAAAGAATCTGCGTGACGATGCAAGACACTCAGGTTCGATCCCTTACCCAGGAAGATCCCACCTGCCAGAGAAATTTAGCCGGATTTTTCCACAGCTAAACAAGGCTCACCTGTGACCTGAACACTGCACGTCTAGCACTTACTAAACAGCTTTGAAAAAGTGTCCAGACAAAAAATATCACATAATTATACACAGCAGCTCTACTTCTAACAGTTAAAAACTTTCAAATATCAGGATGTCTTCGGGAGATGACTGTGTAAGCAAATTGGGATACATCCAAAGTGAAGGGGAGCAAATGCTACCCCAAAATATACCACTTCAGCATGAGAATTAGCTGGACCTAATTAACTTTCTTTTCTTTAAGAGGACACATGCTCATCTCTGAAACCCAAGTTCAAGACGGCTCTTCTGTGAGTCACATTTACAAGAGAAATCTCATTTCAAAGGAATCCTCGGTATCTACCAGATAGAAGGATGACAGTCTTGTGAAACTTTTTTTTATCAATAGGGAAAGCTAAGATGTAAATCCGTACAACAACCATACCCTGCCTTTCCTTTGGTTTTATTTTTTTTCAACATTGATTTTTTTTTTTTTTTTTTGTATTTGGCTGCACCAGATCGACCTTCGTTGAGGCAAGCCAGATGTTTAGCTAAAGCATGCCAACTCTTCATTGTGTCATAGGAGATCTAGTTCTCGGATCAGGGATTGGACTTGGGCCTCCTTCTTTGGGAGTGTCCAGTCTTAGCTACTGGACTACCAGGGAGCCCCTGATTTGGTTTTAGATAAAGATAGTATCTAAGGTGATATCTTGGGCCATTTAAGTCACTGACTCAGTTTCTTGAGTTTCTTCAAAGCATGCACAAGGTACACAGTATTAAACCGGTTTGCAGAACAAGGAAATGTAGTTCATACTACAACACTGTATGCTTACAAATATCTAAATGGTAAATGGCATGTTATTTATTTTTAATTACTATGCAGAAAAAAAGAATACAGGATTCACACATTTTACAACATGAATAAACATTAAAACCATCTTTAGTGAAAAATATCCATATAGAAAAGGCCACGCAGATCCCATATTCACCGTCTGCTTTAAATCCATCAAGTTTGTCCAAATCACTGAAAATCTCAGTAACATTGTTAAAAAAAAAAAGGTGGGAAGAAAAGTTATATTCATACAATTGAACAACTGCTGAAAGGGAAGTGGGGCTGTGGATTACATTATACTGTAGAAACCATATGATGTCCTGATTTTGGAGATTATGTGCAGGTTCTGCAGGAGAATGCACCCATTTTGGATAAAACACATAGAGTGTTTTAGATGATGTGGCAAATGCGAGCACTTTTCCCCTCTGCTAGACTTTTCTGTACATTTTACCTGAAAAGGAAATTATGTTTCAAATCAAACAAGTCAATACCATAAAAGAAAATCAGATTAGACAGGCATGAAAATTTTCTATAGAGTTCAGACTTACCCAGGCGAAGTTCAAGGGAAGCTGTGATGCTCCACTGCCCTTGAAGGAGTCCACATGGAATGAAGAAGTACTGTGGGAAGTCTATTAGTATCCACCATGCCTTGGGTCTGTGGGAGAAACAGATTTTATAAATAAAAATTTCCCCATAACTTCACAAAAAAGTTTTTAGATTACATTCAGTAAAGTTTAAAAATTTCCAATCGATTGACAATCATATAAAATACTACAACTTACAATCGCAATCAATATACAAAATTCACTTGCATTTGTATACACTAATACCAATCAGAAACAAAAATTAAGAAAATCCCACTTATAATTGCATCCAAAAGAATAAAACATCTGGCAACAAACTTAATCAAGGACATAAAAGACCAGTAGTGAGAAAACTAGAAAGCACTGATAAAGAAACCAAAGAAAACACAAATAAACAGAAAACTATTCCACGCTCAGGCACTGCAACAATGAGGAATTAAAATGTCCATTCCAAAAAAAGCCATCAACAAATACACTGACTGAAATCACAAAATGATATTCAATGCCCTTTTCCAGAAACAGAAATACTCCTCCTAGTAGGCTGCTAATATTGAACAGGACCTTAAATGGTGAAGACTCTGAGAAAGAAGAACACAGCTGGAGGCATCTTCCTCTCCGACTTCACTACATCACGGCCCTGTAGTAACCACCACAGTGAGGAACTGGCAGGAAAACAGACACATGGACTCCGGGAAGGAAGAGAGAGCCCAGGAATGAACCCACATGGATGTGGTCAGTTCATGAAAATCAAACCAGGAACGAGCCAAGAGGAAAGGACAGTCTTCTGAAGAAACAGGGACAGGAAAACTGGCCACCTACTCGGAAGAACATCCGTGAAGGTCATCCTCTAGGCTATCCAACAGAAATCCAACTGAAAACCCACCATTTGCACCTGGAGCTCTCCCCACCCCCTGCCCTGCCACCCCCCAAGTGCGCTGAGATGGACCTCCGGTCAGCGCTCAGCTGGACACAGGAAACGTCTACTTCGTCCTCATTTTCCCCTCTTGCAGCACCTCCCTACCGGCGGGCACTGAGGCAACCCCACTCCTCTCAGCCGGGATGCAGCCCCGTGACCCCGGAGCCCAAGCCCTGAGGGCCCTGAGGAGACAAAGCTCCCGCCAGGGAAGAGTGGGCAGCCCCACGCTCACAGACCTCAGAGGGCTCACCCAGAAGCAGCTCTGCTGTGAGCACTCAGACTGGAGGCCCAAACTGAAATGGAGCACAATGGCCCCATAACCCTCCTCAAAACACGGCTAAGGAACAGTCAGAGCCTGGATGGAATGCAGCCATACAAAGGAACACATTTGAGTCCGTTCTAAGGAAGGGGATGCACCGAGAGCGTATTAAACAGGCAAGTCAGTCAGAAAGAGAAAAACATGGAATCGAGAAGGATGGGTCTGACGAATCTGTTCACATAGCAGCACCAGAGATGAAGACATAGAGGACAGACTTATGGACCAGGGTGGGGAACAAGAGGGAGAGGGTGACATGAATGGAGAGAGCAGCATGGGTGCACGCACACCAACATTTGTAAATATACAACCAGTGGGAATTTGCTGTTAGGACTCAGGGAATTCAAACTTGGGCTCTGTAATAACCTAGAGAGGTGGGGATGGATGGGATGTGGGAGGGAGATTCCAGAGCAAGGGGACACACGTACATCTATGGTTCGTTTGTGTGGATGTATGACAAATCAAACCGATATTGTAAAGCAGTGATCAATCAACTAGAAATAAATGTTTAAAAAAAAACTAAATGAACAGAAGCACAAACTTTGCAACTAACACCAGAATTCTATTTATAAAACTATACAATTTGAGAAAACAACAAAAGATCTACATGACCTTTGGTCTGGTGATGAGTTGTAACACACAACAAAAAAAGCCAACTTACCCAATTAGGAATATACATTATTTCAAACATTGACTTTTACAATTTTATACATTTACTCTGTGAAGGACCTTATTCCAGAGAACCAAAAGACACTCTGTTAAATGAACCAGTGACCACTCACCCTTGCCAGACAACAGAGAAGAGAAAACACTTGCAGGAGTCATCTTACAACAGGAGGTCCTGGTAAGGAACAAGGAACTAACAAGCTCCCACGAACCAGGATTCTGCAGAGGTCAACAAGAGGTCAACAAGAGATGGGAGACTGCAGTCCAGAGGTTCAAGCAACTTCCATCTAGCAACAAAGACCCAGCATAGTCAAAACTAATTCAATGTTAAAAAAATAAATAAATAAAAGGACAGAATTCTTTGAACAAATGACTGAGATTAGGGGTGAGTGCCAGGATAATCTTAAAGTATGAGAAAGTAAAGAAAGTAAAGACAACTATCAAGCTGTCCAAACTGATACAAATGAATGATTACACAGTTTTATCTGTATACACTAGCAGGTAATAATCTGAAAAGGAATTAAAAAAAATTCCCTTTCAATAATGTCAACATGAATAAAATACTTTGCCATGGATGTAACGAGGATGACAAGACTGGCACACTGGAAATTATACACCATGGCTGAAAAATATCCTGAATACATGGACAGATATTCCATAGCAATGCAAAGACTTAAGATGGCAATACCATGGAATGAATCTTCAATCTGAAATGAAGATTCGATATGACGTGATCGCTCAGAGCTTTTGTGTCATCAAGTGTTATTAAAGTATAAAAGAGATAGAGAAAGCTGCTGACATAGACTTGCAGTGGGTTGGGGTGGGGTGGGCAGTAAGAGTACCCCCTGCTGGTCTTTAGCCAGATGTTATACAGCCACTAGCAGTCAGCTAAGGAAAGAAAGGCAGTGTCTCAGAGAATGGCACCAGGCCCCTCCCCCACGACATGCATTGAGATAACTTGGGCAGCAGGTGAGTCATCCCGGGCCAAAAAATGATTGACATGAATCTTGAAGAAAGGCAGATTTCTAGGCAAATATATCATTTCCTTAACATAGATTAGGAGAACAAGGTATGAGTAAAACATACTGTTTTGTTCAAGTCGCTTCTGAGCCTTTTGGGGGAACCGACCTGAAGCCAGAGTCTAGTGGATATTAACATCACTTAAGACAAATATTTCCTCGGGAAAAAATGCGTTGCTTAGCTCAAGGTTTGTCTGGGAAATTCTTACACATCAGGAGATGGCTCCAAGCTGGATTTCCACAAACAAGAACATCCATGCAAAGGACAAGCCTGCACAGCTCTGTGGCTCCCCACAGCCAGCAGCATTTCCAAGTGACGTCCTAAGGCCTTTGCCAAACTACAGGGGCACCTCTGGGTTTCCTGTTTCCTTCATTTTTCGGACTCTTTTCTTAAATAAAAGAAAAACAAAACACACACACACACACACACACACACATTTCTTCATAGAATTCCACAGTGGAAGGAAAACAGGCCTTCAATTTTTAGACCTCAATTTTCAAAAAACTTGGAGCTTGTTTTTTTTTTTTTTCAATTAAACCACCACATAATTTTAAATTTTTACACGTTCTAATTATTCAGTAACAAAACACCAAACTTTAATTGCACAAGGTCCCCATGGACAGGCCCCCTCAGCAGGACAGCCACAGATTCTGCCATGAAAGGGCAGCAAGGTGCCCTCCTCCCTTCTTTTCTGCCAGGGCGGCCACCAGTTTTTTAAATCCATGCACCCTACTAAGTTTCTAGGGTGCAATTTGTAGGCCCTTCCCTTTCCCATCCCAGCAGGTGGTTAAGGGCCTGCTGGCCTACAAAGTTCCAGAAGCAGGGCTGGGCCAGCTGGCCAGAGTTCAGAGTTCTGTTCCTTGGACTTCCAGCGGACACTACGCTGCTTGGGAAAACTGCGCGGCTCTGAGCTTTCCTGGTACCCCCTGGTAAAGGCCTTGACTGCAAACGCGAGGCGTTTCTGCGACCGCCAGGTTGGGTAGCTCCGAGAATGGAATACGTGGTTCCCTGCTCCATGCAGTCCCAGTTCCCTTACCTGTGGTCCGCGCTCCTCCAGTCCCCTCACTGGATGCCCATCCATGGGGACCCAGGAGCGCATGAAATGGGCGTTCCCTGCTGCAATGGCTACCCCCAAGAGCACAACTGGGGAATACCCCCACCCACCGCTGCCACGACCCGCCTCCCTGTCTCGCGCCGGCTGGGTTCGTCCGCCCCTGGCGCGCTCTTGGTGCGTTCCCAGCCGCAGTGGCGACAACCGAGAGCACAACTGGGACCCCCACCCGCGCCCCGACACGACACGACCCCCGCCCCTCGCCGCCCGGGGTTCGCCCCGCACCTGGCCCGCTCCCGGTGCTGTCCCCACCTTCACCACGAGCTTCCGGTGAGCCCCGCCCCCACGCCCGGTTCCAGGAGAGGCTCTCGGACCTCTTTCACCTACTGCCGCCAGATGAAACCCGAGGACAAGTAAATCCACCCCACAGAGACAATCCAAGCTGTCTATGATTTAGGGATAAAAGGATGACTACAGAAAGGATAGATGACCTGACCTAGGAGGGCCATGATATTCTATAGATCCAGACAAAATTGGTTACCAAGGAACCTTTTTTTCTTGGAACCCAGAAAGCTGGTTCTTTTCATATGCAATTACACACAATGAGCTTGTTACCAAAGCCTGCCTTGCCGCCACCCCCCACCCCCCAGGAAAATGGCTCAAAGAAATATTTTAAATCTCAGGCGGAAACCTGGAAGATTTCTTGGCTGTCTGTCTGGATTTATGTATGTCTCAGTGTGAGCCTTGTGGTTTTTGATAATATTGCTCAAGTTCTGAGTTCTTATTTAAATGGTCTCCAGAAAGGGTAGCCCTTACATATCAAACTGTTGGAAATACAAGAAAACTTTGACCCAAATGAATGTCAGAGTCCCGTGAACTGGGAAATAGTCAATATTAAATATCTAGTATTTTTGTTTTCGCTACTCTACTCTAGACATATCTAAGAGTCTTCATGACCCAGATAATCATGACGATGTGATCACTGACCTAGAGCCAGACATCCTGGAATGTGAAGTCCAGTGGGCCTTAGAAAGCATCACTACAAACAAAGCTAGTGGAGGTGATGGAATTCCAGTTGAGCTATTTCAAATCCTGAAAGATGATGCTGTGAAAGTGCTACACTCTATAAGCCAGCAAATTTGGAAAAGTCAGCAGTGGCCACAGGACTGGAAAAGGGCAGTTTTCATTCCAGTCCCAAAGAAAGGCAATGCCAAAGAATGCTCAAACAACCGCACAATTGCAATCATCTCACATGCTAGTAAAGTCATGCTCAAAATCCTCCAAGCCAGGCTTCAGCAATACGTGAACCGTGAACTTCCTGATGTTCAAGCTGGTTTTAGAAAAGGCAGAGGAACCCGAGATCAAAATGCCAACATCTGCTGGATCAGGGAAAAAGCAAGAGAGTTCCAGAAATAAATCTGCTTCTGCTTCATTGACTATGCCAAAGCCTTTGACTGTGTGGATCACAGTAAACTGTGGGAAATTCTGAAAGAGATGGGAATACCAGACCACCTGATCTGCCTCTTGAGAAATCTGTATGCAGGTCAGGATGCAACAGTTAGAACTGGACATGGAACAACAGACTGGTTCCAAATAGGAAAAGGAGTACATCCAGGCTGTATATCATCACCCTGCTTATTTAACTTACATGCAGAGTACATCATGAGAAACGCCGGACTGGAAGAAACACAAGCAGGAATCAAGATTGCCGGGAGAAATATCAATCACCTCAGATATGCAGATGATACCACTCTTATGGCAGAAAGTTAAGAGGAACTCAAAATCCTCTTGATGAAAGTGACAGTGTAGAGTGAAAAAGTTGGCTTAAAGCTCAACATTCAGAAAACAAAGATCATGGCATCCGGTGCCATTACTTCATGGGTAATAGATGAGGGAACAGTGGAAACAGTGTCAGACTTTATTTTGGGGGGGCTCCTAAATCACTGCAGATGGTGACTGCAGCCATGAAATTAAAAGACGCTTACTCCTTGGAAGGAAAGTTATGACCAACCTAGATAGCATATTCAAAAGCAGAGATATTACTTTGCCAACAAAGGTCTGTCTAGTCAAGGCTTTGGTTTTTCCTATGGTCATGGATGGCTGTGAGAGTTGAACCGTGAAGAAGGCTGGGTGCCGAAGAATTGATGCTTTGGAAATGTGGTGTTGGAGTAGATTCTTGCGAGTCCCTTGGACTGCAAGGAGATCCAACCAGTCCTTTCTGAAGGAGATCAGCCCTGGGATTTCTTTGGAGGGAATGATGCTGAAGCTGAAACTCCAGCACTTTGGCCACCTCATGCCAAGGGTTGACTCATTGGAGAAAACTCTGATGCTGGGAGGGATTGGGGGCAGAAGGAGAAGGGGACGACAGAGGATGAGATGGCTGGATGGCATCACTGACTCGATGGACGTGAGTCTGAGTGAACTCCGGGAGTTGGTGCTGGACAGGGAGGCCTTGCGTGCTGCGATTTATGGAGTCGCGAAGAGTCGGACACGACTGAGCGACAGAAATGAACTGAACTGAAGAGTCATCAACATTAAGCACAAAATATTCATAGTGCCTAGGTTTATTCTAGGTTAAAAACTGCTATATTGTTATATCTGTCACAAGCTTGTCAACAACAAAGTACCTCTAAACAACAACAAAGCTAAAAAATGTAACTGTGATATGAGCTTTTAGAGAAACCATTCACAATAATTATACTCTAAAAAATCTGTCTATAATAGTCTTGATTGAAGGCAGAGGAGAAGGGGACGACATAGGATAAGATGTTTGGATGGCTTCACTGACTCGATGGACATGAGTTTGAGCAAGCCCCTGGAGTTGGTGACGGACACGGAAGCCTGGCGTCCTGCAGGCCACCGGGTCCCAAAGAGTCAGACACGTCTGAGCAACTGAACTGAACTGAACTGAAAAACGTTTCTCCAGGTGTTTTGGTTCCCCGAGTTTCTATCCTTGTGCTAAACTAAGTGACGACAGTGTATTGAATAGCTAGGTCATTTCCAAATAAATTAAAGTTCTGAAACATTCACGACCTGAAAGGACGCAGAAACAAGAGATTTTTGACTGTCCATGAATAGTGTCTGGCACCGTCCTGACATGTTCAGTGTAAGAAAGCAATTTCTTTGTGTTGTTTTCTTTTGTTCTTGTGGGTGGAGGGTGGGGGGCGGGGGCGGGGTATTATCACTGATACGTATGTTCACCAATCTATAGAATGCCAATATAAAAGTCAGTTCTGGGTTGCTGAAGGGAGATGTCTGACTTGTTCTGAAAAGAAGGTATGTGGAATGAAATCGCATTTTATGAAGGAAACCGAAGTAGTTCTCTCTTACAGGTGGCAGTTTCAGGATGGGAGAAGCACAGGAATGGGTACAGAATGAGATAAGGAGGTTGTAGGGAAAGTGGACGCCCAGAAAAGAGTTTTGTGCCTAGCACAAGTTTTCTTGAGATGTTGAACTGCCTTTGCTAATGGATTTTAAGTGTCTTTACCTCTTAAGTAATCTGTTCTAGGTTGACCTTTGAAATCTTTTGTTAGCTTTGGCTAAGTGGAGAAGTATTGTGTCACGGTGACTTATGTGATCCTACCTGACTGTTGGAAATGCTTTGGATATCTATGCATAAGCCTGCCTAAATAATTGCCTTCTAGCGAACTTTGGGATGCTTCAGAGGGCCCCTGAGACCTCCCAAAGAGAGATATGAAACAACCTGAGTTCATTTGGCACGTGAAACTACATGGGAAATGCTGCCAGAAAGAGGGATGAATCTCCCCCAAGTTATATTATACGCTGGATGTTACTGGAAGGTATAGTTGGGGCCGAGGCAGAAAAGGAGGAGAGCGAGATGGCATTTGTAGTTGGGCAGGGGGTGATAAGTCCCACTGACTGCAATCACAAAATGATATGCGATGGCCTTTTTCACAGAAACAGAAATACTCCTACTAGTAGGCTGCTAATATTGAACAGGACCTTAAAGGGCCAAGAAGACTGAGAAAGAAGAACACAGCTGGAGGCATCTTCCTCTCCAACTTCAAACTGCAGCACGGCCCTGTAGTAACCACCACAGTGAGGAACTGGCAGGAACACAGACACATGGACTCCAGGAGAGAAGAGAGAGCCCCAAAATGAACCCACATGGATGTGGTCAGTTCATGAAAATCAAACCAGGAATGAGCCAAGAGGAAAGGACAGTCTTCTGAAGAAACAGGGACAGGAAAACTGGCCACCTACTCAGAAGAACATCCGTGAAGGCCATCCTCTAGGCTATCGAACAGAAATCGAACTGAAACCCGCCATTTGCACATGGAGCTCTCCTCCCCACCCCCACCCCCCGAGTGCTCGGAGATGGACCTCCGGTCATCGCTCAGCTGGACACAGGAAACGTCTACTTCGTCCTCATTTTCCCCTCTTGCAGCGCCTCCCTGCTGGAGGGCACTGAGGCAACCCCGCTCCTCTCAGCTGGGACGCAGCCCCGTGACCCTGGAGCCCGAGCCCTGAGGGGCCTGAGGAGACAAAGCTCCCGCCAGGGAACAGCGGTCAGCCCCGTGCTCACAGACCTCAGAGCGCTCTCCCACAAGCAGCTCTGCTGTGAGCACTAAGGCTGGAAGCCCAAACTGAAATGGAGCACAATGGCTCCATGATCCTCCTCAAAACATGGCTAAGGAACAGTCAGAGCCTGGATGGAACACATTTGAGTCCGTTGTAAGGAAAGGGATGAAACGAGAGTGTATTAAACAGGCAAGTCAGTCAGAAAGAGAAAAACATGGAATCGAGAAGGATGGGTCTGACGAATGTGTTCACATAGCAGCACTGGAGACGCAGACATAGTGGACAGACTTACGGACCAGGGTGGGGAACAAGAGGGAGAGGGTGACATGAATGGAGAGAGCAGCATGGAGGCATGTACACCAACATTTGTAAATAGACAACCAGTGGGAATTTGCTGTTAGGACTCAGGGAACTCAAACTCGGGCACTGTAATAACCTAGAGAGGTGGGGATGCATGGGATGTGGGAGGGAGATTCCAGAGCTGGGGACACACGTACATCTATGGTTCATTCGTGTGGATGTATGACAAATCAAACCGATATTGTAAAGCAGTGATCAATCAACTAGAAATAAATAACTGTTTATTAAAAAAAAAAAAAGACATGAACAGAAGCACAAACTTTGCAATCAACACTGGAATTCCATTCAAAAACTATACAATTTGAGAAAACAACAAAAGATCTACATGGCCTTTGGTCTGGTGATGAGTTCTAACACACAACAAAAAAAGCCAACTTACCCAATTAGGAATATACATTATTTCAAACATTGACTTTTACAATTTTATACATTTACTCTGAGAAGGACCTTTTTCCAGAGAACCAAAAGACACTCTGTTAAATGAACCAGTGACCACCCACCCTTGCCAGGCAACAGAGAAGAGAAAACACCTGCAGGAGTCATCTTACAACAGGAGGTCCTGGTAAGGAACAAGGAACTAACAAGCTCCCACCAACCAGGATTCTGGAGAGGTCAGCAAGAGGTCAACAAGAGATGGGAGACTGCAGTCCAGAGGTCCTAGCAACTTCCACCTAGCAACAAAGACCCAGCATAGTCAAAACGAATTCAGTGTTACAAAAAATAAATAAATAAAAGGACAGAAGTTCTTCGAACACATGACTGAGATTAGGGTGAGGGAGTACATATATGTGCCAGGATAATCTTAAAGTACGAGAAAGGAAAGAAAGTAAAGACAACTATCAAGCTGTCCAAAGTGATGAAAATGAATGATCACACAGTTTTATCTGTATACACTAGCAGATAATAATCTGAAAAGGAATTAAAAAAAATTCCCTTTCAATAATGTCAACATGAATAAAATGCTTTGCCATGGATGTAACGAGGATGACAAGACTGGCACACTGGAAATTCTACACCATGGCTGAAAAATATCCTGAATACATGGACAGATACTCCATAGCGATGGAAAGACTTAAGATGGCAATACCATGGAATGCATCTTGAATCTGAAATGAAGATTCGATATGACTTGATCGCTCAGAGCTTTTGTGTCATCAAGTGTTATTAAAGGATGAAAGAGATAGAGAAAGCTGCTGACATAGTCTTGCGGCAGGGTGGGGGTGGGGCGGGGAGTAAGAGTACCCCCTGCTGGTCTTTAGCCAGATGTTATACAGCCACTAGCAGTCTGCTAAGGAAAGAAAGGCAGTGTCTCAGAGAATGGCACCAGGCCCCTCCCCCACGACATGCATTGAGATAACATGGGCAGCAGGTGAGTCATCCCAGGCCAAAAATTGATTGACATGAATCTTGAAGAAAGGGAGATTTCCAGGCAAATACATCGTTTCCTTAACATGGATTAGGAGAACAAGGTAGGAGGAAAACATACTGTTTTGTTCAAGTCGCTTCTGAGCCTTTTGGGGAAACCGACCTGAAGCCAGAGTCGAGCGGAAATACATAGGATATTAACATCGCTTAAGACAAAGATTTCCTTAGAAAAAAAATGCACTGCTTAGCTCAAGGTTTGTCTGTGAAATTCTTACACATCAGGAGATGGCTCCGAGCTGGATTCCACACACAAGAACATGCATGCAAAGGACAAGCCTGCACAGCTCTGTGCCCATCTGCCTCCCCACAGCCAGCAGCATTTCCAAGTGACCTCCTAAGGCCTTTGCCAAACTACAAGGGCACCTCTGGATTTCCTGTTTCCCTCATTTTTCAGACACTTTTCTTAAAAACAAACAAACAAACAAACAAAAAAACATGCACATTTCTTCATAAATGCCACAGTGGAAGGAAAACAGGCCTTGAATATTTAGACTTCAATTTCCAAAAAACTTGGAACTTTTTTTTTTAATTAAACCAGCACATAATTTAAAATTTTTACACGCTCTAATTATTCAGTTCCAAAACACCAAACTTTTATTGCACAGGGTCCCCATGGAAAGGCCCCCTCAGCAGGACAACCACAGATTCTGTCATGAAACTGCAGCAAGGTGCCCTCCTCCCTTTTCTGCCTGGGAAGCCACCGTGTTTTTAAATCCGTGCACCCTACTAAGTTTCTAGGGTGCAATTCGTGGACCCTTCTGTTTCCCATCCCAGCAGGTGGTCAAGGGTCCCCTGGCCTACAAAGAGCCAGAAGCAGGGCTGGGCCAGACGGCCAGAGTTCAGGGTTCTGTCCCTTGGACTTCCAGCGCACACTAGGCTGCTTGGGAAAACCGCGGGGCTCTGAGCTTTCCACAAAGGGCTGAAGCGGTAAAGGCCTTGACCCCAAAGGCGAGGCCTTTCTGCGACTGCCAGGTTGGGGAGCCCCAAGAATGGAGTACGTGGTTCCCTGCTCCACGCAGTCCCAGTGCCCTGACCCGTGGTCCGCACCCCTCCGCTGCGCCCACTGGATGCCGATCCTTGGGGACCCAGGAGCACACGAAATGGGCTTTCCCAGCCACAATGGCAACCCCTGAGACCACAACTGGGACCCCCACTCCAGCCCCGACACGACAAGATCCCTGCCCCTGGCGCACTCTCCGTGAGTTCCCAGCCACAATGGCGACCGCCTAGAGCAAAACAGGGACCCCTCAGCCTGCCCAATTGGAACCCCGACCGGCCCCGCCCGTTTTTGCCCCGCCCTTGGCATGCTCACGGTGCATTACCAGCCGCAGTGGTAACCCCCAAGAGTATAACTGGGAACCCCACCCCTGCCCCAACACCACACGACCCTCGGCCTTCGCCGCAGGGGGTTTGCCCCGCCCCTGGCGCGCTCCCAGTGCGGTCCCCTCCTTCGCCATAGGCACGCAGTGAGCCCCATCCCAAAGCCCGGTTCCAGGAGAGGCTCTCGGACCTCTTTCACCTACTGCCGCCAGATGAAACCCAAGGACAAGAAAATCCACCCCACAGAGACAATCCAAGCTGTCTATGATTTAGGGATCAAATGATGACTACAGAAAGAAAGATGACCTGACCTAGGAGGGCCATGATATTCTATAGATCCAGACAAAATTGGTTACCAAGGAACCTTTTTGTCTTGGACCCCGGAAAGCTGGTTCTTTTCATATGCAATTACACACAATGAGCTTGTTACCAAAGCCTGCCTCGCTGCCACCCCCCACCCCCCAGGAAAATGGCTCAAAGAAATATTTTAAATCTCAGGCAGAAAACTGCAAGATCTCTTGGCTGTCTGTCTGGATTTATGTATGTCTCAGTGTGAGCCTTGTGGGTTTTGATAATATTGCTCAAGTTCTGAGTTCTTATTTAAATGGTCTCCAGAAAGGGTAGCCCTTACATATCAAACTGTTGGAAATACAAGAAAGCATTGACCCAAATGAATGTCAGAGTCCTGTGAACTGGAAAATAGTCAATATTAAATATCTAGTATTGTTGTTTTCGCTACTCTAGTCTAGACATGTCTAAGAGTCTTCACGACCCAGATAATCACGACGGTGTGATCACTGACCTAGAGCCAGACATCATGGAACGTGAAGTCCAGTGGGCCTTAGAAAGCATCACTACAAACAAAGCTAGTGGAGGTGATGGAATTCCAGTTGAGCTATTTCAAATCCTGAAAGATGATGCTGTGAAAGTGCTACACTCAATAAGCCAGCAAATTTGGAAAAGTCAGCAGTGGCCACAGGACTGGAAAAGGGCAGTTTTCATTCCAATCCCAAAGGAAGGCAATGCCAAGGAATGCTCAAACGACTGCACAATTGCACTCATCTCACATGCTAGTAAAGTCATGCTCAAAATTCTCCAAGCCAGGCTTCAGCAATACGTGAACCATGAACTTCCTGATGTTCAAGCTGGTTTTAGAAAAGGCAGAGGAACCCGAGATCAAATTGCCAACATCCGCTGGATCAGGGAAAAAGCAAGAGAGTTCCAGAAAAGCATCTACTTCTGCTTCATTGACTATGCCAAAGCCTTTGACTGTGTGGATCACAGTAAACTGTGGGAAATTCTGAAAGAGATGGGAATACCAGACCACCTGACCTGCCTCTTGAGAAATCTTTATGCAGGTCAGGAAGTAACAGTTAGAACTGGACATGGAACAACAGACTGGTTCCAAATAGGAAAAGGAGTACGTCCAGGCTGTGTATCATCACCCTGCTTATTTAACTTATATGCAGAGTACATCATGAGAAACGCCAGACTGGAAGAAACACAAGCGGGAATCAAGATTGCCGGGAGAAATATCAATCCCCTCAGATATGCAGATGACACCACCCTTATTGCAGAAAGTGAAGAGGAACCTAAAAACCTCTTTATTAAAGTAAAAGTGGAGAGTGAAAAGTTGGCTTACTGGGCAGAGCAGGCACTGATCACATGGCTGAGCAGGCACTGATCACTGGGCAGAGCAGGCACTGATCTCGTGGTTGACAGGCGCTGATCAGGCGGCTGAGCAGGAACTTATAATGAGACTGACCAGGTACCAATCAGCCGCTTGATCAGCGCCTGTCAGCCGCGTGATCAGTGCATGCTCAGCTGCATGACCAGTGCCTGCTCAGCCACGTGATCAGCGCCTGGTCAGACGCGTCATCAGCACCTGCTCAGCCGCGTGATCAGCGCCTGCTCAGCTGCGTCATCAGTGTCTGCTCCGCAACGTGATCAGTGCCTGCTAAAATATTTGATATGTGCCTCTCAGTCACGAGATAAGCGCCTGCTCAGCTGCGTGATCAGTGCCTGCTTAGCCCTGTGATCTGTCCCATCTGAGCAATGTGATATGTGCTTTCTCAGTTATGTGATAAAGGCCTGCTCAGCCGAGTGATCAGTGCCTTTCAGCAGCGTGATCAGTGACTGTCAGCCGCTTGATCATTGCCTGCTCAGTCACATTATCAGTGCCTGTCAGCCACGTGATCAGCGCCTGCTCAGCCACGTCATCAGAGCCTGCTCAGCAGCGTGATCAGTGCCTGTCAGCCACTTGATCATTGCCTGCTCAGCCACATTATCAGTGCCTGTCAGCCACGTGATCAGCGCCTGGTCAGCCTCATGATCAGCGCCTGCTCAGCTGCCTGATCAGTGCCTGCTCAGCCACGTGATCAGTGCCTGCTGAGCCATGTGACATGGGCTTTCTCAGTCACGTGATCAGTGCCTGCACTCGCATGATCAGTACCTGCTCAGGCCCGTGATCAGTGCCCGCTGAGCAATGTGATATGTGTCTTCTCAGTCACATGATCAGTGCCTGGTGAGTCGCGTGATCATTGCCTGCTCAGCCGCGTGATCAGCGCCTGTCAGCCGCCTGATCAGTGCCTGTGGCTGTGTGATCAGTGCCTGTTCAGCCTCGTGATCAGTGCCGGTTCAGCCACGTGATCAGTGCCTGCTGAGCCATGTGACATGGGCTTTCTCAGTCACGTGATCAGTGCCTGCACTCGCATGATCAGTACCTGCTCAGGCCCGTGATCAGTGCCCGCTGAGCAATGTGATATGTGTCTTCTCAGTCACATGATCAGTGCCTGGTGAGTCGCGTGATCATTGCCTGCTCAGCCACGTTATCAGTGCCTGTCAGCCACGTGATCAGTGCCTGCTCAGCCGCGTGATCAGCGCCTGTCAGCCGCCTGATCAGTGCCTGTGGCTGTGTGATCAGTGCCTGTTCAGCCTCGTGATCAGTGCCTGTTCAGCCGCGTGATCAGTGTCTGTCAGCCGTGTGACCAGCGCCAGCTCAGCCGAGTCATCTGTGCCTGTTCAGCCACGTGATCACTGCCTGCTAAGCTGCGTGATCAACGCCTGTCAGCCACGTGATCAACGCCTGCTCAGCCGAGTGATCAGTGCCTTTCAGCCGCAGATCAGAGCCTGCTCAGCTGCATGATCAGCACCTGTCAGCAGCGTGATCATTGCCTGCTCAGCCACATGATCCGTGCCTGTCAGCCGCGTGATCAGCGCCTGGTCACCCGAGTCATCAGCGCCTGGTCAGCCACGTGATCAGCGCCTGCTTAGCCCCATGATCAGTGCCTGCTGAGCCATGTGACATGGGCTTTCTCAGTCACGTGATCAGTGCCTGCACTTGCATGATCAGTACCTGCTCAGACCCGTGATCAGTGCCCACTGAGCAATGTGATATGTGCCTTCTCAGTCACGTGATCAGTGCCTGCTTAGCCCCGTGATCAGTGCCTGCTGAGCAATGTGGTATGTGCCTTCTCAGTCACATGATCAGTGCCTGGTTAGTCGGGTGATCAGTGCCTGCTCAGCCACCTGATCAGTGCCTGTCAGACACATCATCAGCACCTGTTCAGCCATGTCATCAGCGCCTGGTCAGCCATGTGATCAGTGCCTGGTCAGCCGCGTGATCATTGCCTGCTCAGCCGCCTGATCAGCTCCTGTCATCCGCATGATCAGCGCCTGTCAGCTGCGTGATCAGGGCCTGCCAGCCGCGTGATCAGCGCTTGCTCAACTGTGTCATCAGTGTCTGCTCCGCAACGTGATCAGTGCCTGCTGAACCATTTGATATGTGCCTCTCAGTCACGACATAAGCGCCTGCTCAGCTGCGTGATCAGTGCCTGCTTAGCCCTGTGATCTGTCCCTTCTGAGCAATGTGATATGTGCTTTCTCAGTTACATGATAAGGGCCTGCTCAGCCGCATAATCAGTGCCTTTCAGTCGAAGATCAGAGCCTGCTCAGCCACTTGATCAGCACCCGTCAGCAGTGTGATCTGCACCTGCTCAGCCGCGTGATCAGCGCCTGCCAGCCTCGTGATCAGCACCTACTCAGCCGCGTGATCAGCACCTGCTCAGCCGCGTGATCAGCGCCTGACAGCTGCGTGATCAGTGCCTGCTCAGCCATGTGATCAGTGCATTTCAGCTGCGTGATCAGTGCCTGCTCAGCTGCGAGATCATTGCCTGGTCCACCGCATGATCAGTGCCTGCTAAGCCACGTTATCAGTGCCTGCCTTCTCATTCACGAGATAAGTGCCTGGTCATTTGCGTGATCAGTGCCTGCTCAGTCGCGTGATCACTGTCTGCTCAGCAACGTGATCAGTGCCTGCTGATCCATTTGATATGTGCCTCTCAGTCACGTGATCAGTTCCTGGTCAGTCACGTGATCAGTGCCTGCTTAACCGCGTGATCAGAGCTTGTCAGCCACGTGATCAGTGTCTGCTGAGGCATTTGATATGAGCCTTTGCAGTCACGTGATCAGTGCCTGCTGAGTCCCATGATCAGTGCCTGCTCAGCCGAGTGATCAGTGCCTGGTTAGCCGTGTGATCAGAGCCTGTTCAGTCCCGTGATCAGTGGATTCTCAGCCGCGTGATAAGTGCCAGCTCAGCTGCATGATCAGCGCCTGCTGAGTCGATTGATCAGCGCCTGCTCAGTCTCGTGATTAGTGCCTGCTCAGCTGTGTGATCAGAGACTGCTCAGACCCGTGATGAGTGGATTCTCTCCCCATGATCAGTGATCAGTGCCTGCTGAGTCATGTGATCAGACCCTGCTCAATCACGTGATCAGTGCCTGGTGAACGGTGTGATCAGAGCCTGCTCAGTCCCGTGATAAGTGGCCTGTCACCCCTTGAACAACTCAAGAGGCAAGCGGAGTTCCATTCCTCAACACAGACGAGGCCTGACTCTCTTGTTCCAACTCTGCAGAGACCCTGCAATCGAAGTCAGAAATGGAGAGGAACCCTGAGGTTCCCACCTTAACTCGAGATGAGGCCCTCTTACATTGAACCAAACCCAGGGGAGTCCTGAGAGGCCCCTCCCAACTCCACAGTATCCCTGACTTCTCATAGGAACCCAGAGAAGCTCCCTGAGATCACTGGCACAAGTCGAGGGAACCCAGGGTTTCCTGCAGCAACTCGAGAAAGACCTCAAGAGTGTTTCTTCAATGCATCTTGAGGCCCGATTCCCCTACTGTGACTCGAGAGCAATGCCACTCTCCTCCTCTAAATTCGAATGGAGACTGGACTTCCCTGGCGTCACATGAGAGGCTCCCTGAGATCCCCGTGAACTCGTGAGAAACACCACACTCCCGCCGCAGCTCGAAAAAAACCACGAGATTCCACCGTCATCGTGAGATGAGGCCCTTCTTTTCCTGCAGGGCCTAGAGAGCAATCCCGAGTCCTCTCTGAAAACTCCACAGGAGGCTTGACTCCCTTTAGGCCACTCAATGGGCTCCAAAAGATACCCTTCACAACTCGAGAGGAGAGTGGAGTTATTTGCTTCCACTCTTGACGAGGCCTGACTCCCCAGGTGAATCTTGAATGCAACCCCTAGATCCCTGTCGCCACTGGAGAGGAACACATAGTTTCTGGACACTAGCATAGATGAGGTCTATTTGCCCTGCAGCGACTCGAGAGGAATCCCTAGCTCCCTCTCGCAACTCAAATGGAGATTGGACTTCCCTGGGGAAACATGAGAGGTTCTCTGAGTTGCCCGTCGTAACTCGAAAATCTCCCCGCAATTCGAGAAAAAGCACGAGGTTCCCCCATCATCGTGAGATGAGGCCTCTTCCCACTGCAGCGTATCAAGAGAAATCCCACGTTCCCTCTTGAAATTCGAAATGGTACTTGACACCCTTGATGCAACCCAAAAATTTCCCCAGCATACCGGTCTGACTCAAGAGGAACACCAAGTTTCCCAGCACAACTTAATCTGAGCCCCTTCCCTCCTGATCTCGACATGAGGGTCTATTCCCCTGCTTTGTCTGGAAGAGGATATCCACCTTCATGTCCCACTTCAGGAGGAGGCCGGTCTCACACTGAAACTCGAGAGGAAGCCTCGTGTGTCGTGCCACATTCCGAAAGACACCGATTTCCCCATCCACTCAAGAAAGGTCCGATGCTCTGGCACTTCGTCGAATGTAACCCTGAGGATTAAGTCACATCACGAAGGGGAACTCACAACCCACTTGCATCGTCCAAAAAGAGGTGCAGGTTTCAAATACAACACGACAAGTGGCCTGTCACCCCATGAACAACTTGAGAGGCAAGGGAAGTTCCAACCTCATCACAAGATGAGGCCTAACTCTCCTGTTCCAACTCTTCAGAGACCCTGTGAACGAAGTCAGAAATGGAGAGGAACACTGAGGTTCCCACCTCATCTCGAGATGAGGCCCTATTCATCCCTGTAGCAATGTGCAAGGAATCCTAAGGTGGCCCTTGCAACGCCAAAGGAGATCTGACTTCCCTGAGGAAACACGAGCAGTCCCCCAGGTCGACAGGCAACTCGAGAGGAACCCTAAGCTTCCCGCCACAACTCCACGCAAATGACGAAATTCTCACCTGCATGCTTGAGGAGACCCTTTTATGCTGCAGCGTTTCCAAAGAAAGCCCACGTTTCCCTTGGAGCTTGAAAGGGTCCTCGACATGCGTTGTGAAGCTCCAGAAGTTTCCCAAGATACCCGTCTCCACTCGAGAGGAATGGTGAAATTCCCACCACAAGTCAAGAAGAACCCCATTTTCCCCACCTCAAGTCGAGATGAGGGTCGATTGCCCTGCTTCACCTGGAAAGGAATGCCAACGTCCCTGTCGCACCTCGAGAGGAGGCTGGTATCTACTTGACACTGGAGGGGAGCCCAGGGACCTTGACACAATTCGAAAGCCACTGATTTCCCCATCCACTCGAGATCAGGCCTGATTTCCTTGCACCGATTCTAATGTCAGCCAAGAATCCACTCACAACATGAAGGAGTTCTGATGCCCTGGTTGTTAATCTGAAAAGAGCCCCAGGTCCCAAATTCAACTCGGCTGGAGGCCTGAAACACCTTTGACAACTCGAGAGGAAAGCAGAGTTCCATGCCTTCACTCACGTCGAGACCTACCTCCCTGTTTGAAACGGCATACACAGCCCGAGACCCACGTCAAAACAGGAAAGGAAACCCGAGGTTTCCGCCTCAATTCGAGATGAGGCGCTCTTCCATTGCACTAAAACAAGTGGATTCCTAGTCCTCCCAAGTCCACAGTATTCCTAACTTCCAATAGGCACAAGGAGAAGCTCCCTGAGGTCACCGTCACAAGTCGAGCAAACACAGGGTTTCCTGCCACAACTCGAGAAGGACCTCAAAATTCCCCCTTCGGCGCATCTTGAGGCCTGATTCCCCTGCAGTGACTCGAGAGCAATGTCGCACTCCACCCTCACAACTCAAATGGAGACTGGACTTCCCTGGGTCCAAAAGACAGGCTTCCTTAGTTCCCTGTCGTAACTCGAGGAAAACCCCTCACGTTGCGCCGCAGCTCGTGAAAAACCACGAGATTCGCCCATCATTGTGAGATGAGGCTGTTCTTTTCCTGCAGGGCCTAGAGAGCAAACCAGAGTCCTCTCTCAAAACTCCACAGGAGGCTTGACTCCCTTTAGGCCACTCAGTGGGCTTCAAGAGATACCCGTTGCAACTGGAGAGGAGAGCGGAATTCTTTGCTTCCACTCAAGACGAGGCCTGACTCCCCGGGTGAACCTTGAATGTAACACCAAGATCCCTGTGGCCATTGGAGAGGAACACGGATTTTCTGGACACAAGCCTAGATGACTTCTATTTACCTGCAGCGACACGAGAGCAATTCCCAGTTCCCCCTCACAACTCGAATGGAGATTGGAGTTCCCTGGGGCAATACGAGAGGCTCCCTGAGTTCCCGTCATCACTTGAGAATCCCGCCGCAACTTTAGAAAAACCACGAGGTTCCTCAGTCATCTTGAGATGAGGCCCCTTCCCGCTGAGGTGTCTCAAGACAAATCTCACCTTCCCTCTTGAAATTCGAAACAGTACTTGATGCCCTTGATGCAACCCACAAAGTTCCCCGACATACCAGGGTAGCTCGAGAGGAACACCGAGGTTCCCTGGACCACTTCATCTGAGCCCCTTCTCTCCTCCTGATTTAGACATGAGGGTCGATTCCCCTGCTTTGTCTGGAAAGGGATACCGACCTTCCTGTCGCACTCAGGAGGAGGCCGGTCTAACACTGAAACTCGAGAGGAAGTCTCGTGTGTCGTGCCACATTCCAAAAGACACCGATTTCCGTGTCCACTCTTGATAAGAACCCGATGCCCGGACACCTCTTCGAATGTAACACAGTGGATGAAGTCACAACACGAAGGGGCACTGACATCCTAATTGCATTGACCGGAAAAACCCGCAGGTCCCAAATAAAACTCGACAAGTGGCCTGTAATCCCCTGAAAAACTCGAGAGGCAAGCGGAGTTCCATTCCTCAACACAAGACAGTCCCAACTCTGCAGGGACCCTTTGATCAAAGTCAGAAATGGAAAGGAACCCTGAATTTACTGCCTCAACTCGAGAAGCGGCCCACTTCCATTCCACCAAACCCAGGGACTCCGGAGAGGGCCTGCCCCACTCCACAGGACGCCTGAATTCTCAGATGCACCCTGAGAAGCTCTTTGAGGTCACCGGCACTAGTCGAGGGAATCAAGGGTTTCCTGCCGCAACCAGAGAAAAACCTCAAGAGTCCTTCTTCAACGTGTCTTGAGGCCCGATTCCCCTACCATGACTCCATAGCAATGACACGCTACACCTCGCCATGGGCATGGAGACCTGATTTCATTGGCGCCACATGACAGGCTCCCTGAGCTCCCCGTTGTACCTCGTAAGAAAACCCACACTGGCGCTGCAGCTCGAGAAAACCCAAGAGACGCCCCCGTCATTTCGAGATGAGGGCCATCTTTAACTGCATGGCCTAGAGAGCAATCCCGAAACTTCTGTCCAAACTCCACAGTAGGCTTGACTCATTTTAGGCCACTCAGTGGGCTCCAAGAGATACCTGTCGCGACTCGAGAAGAGAGTGGAGTCCTTTGCTTCCCCTCGAGATGAGGCCTGACTCCCCGGGTGAGTATGGAATGCAACCCCAAATCCCTGTCGCCTATGGAGAGGAACATTAAGTCCTGGATACAAGCCTAGATGAGGTCTAGTTTGCCCTTCAGTGAATGGAGCCCAATCCCCAGCTCTCCCTGGCAACTCGAATGGAAGATTAGACTTCCTGGGCCAACACAAGAGGAAGCCTGAATTCCCCGTCGTAACTCGAGAATCCCACCGCAACTCGAGAAAAACCACGTGCTTCCCTCGTCATCGCAAGATGAGGCCCTTTGTCCGCTACAGCATCTCAAGAGAAGTCCCACGTTCCATCCTGAAGTGCGAAACGGTACTTGACACCCTTGATGCGACCCCAAAAGTTCCGCGACATACCAGACTCACTCGAGGGGAACAACGAGGTTCCCGGAACCACTTCATCTGAGCCCCTACTCCTCTCCTGATTGCGAAAGGAGGGTCGACTCCACTGCTCTGTCTGCAAGGGGTTCCCGACCTTCCCGGCGCACCTCAGGATGAGGCCGGTCTCACGAGGAAGTTCGAGACGTAGCCTCGTGGGTGGTGCCACATGCTGAAAGACCCCGATTTCACGGTGCGCTCTTGAAAAGAAACCGATGCCCGGACACCTCTTCGAAGGCAACCCTGTGGATGAAGGCACAACACGAAGGGGCACTGACACCCCCATGCATTGTCCAGAAAACCCGAAGGTTCCATACACAGCTCGACAAGGGGCCCGAAACCCCCTGAACAACTCAAGAGGCAAGCGGAGTTCCATTCCTCAGACAAGACGAGGCCTGACTCTCCTGTCCCAACTCTGCAGGGACCCTGCGGTCGGAGTCCAAAACGGAGAGGAAGCCTGAGGTTCCTGCCTCCCCTCGAGATGAGGCCCTCTTCCATTGCGCCAAACACAGCAGAGTCCCGAGAGGCCCCGCCAACTCCACAGCATCCCTCAACTCTCAGAGGCACCCTGGGAAGTTCCCTAAGGACACCGGCAGAAGTCGAGGGAAACGAGGGTTTCCCGCTGCAAGCCGAGAAAGACCTCGAGAGTCCTTCTTCAACGCGTCTTTTGCCCCGATTCCCCTACCATGACTTGAGAGGCATGATGCACTTCCCCTCGCCACTCCTATGGAGACCTGACTTCCTTGGCACCACACGAAGGCTCCCTGAGCTTCCCGTCGTTCCTCGTGAGAAACCCCACACTGGATCCGCAGCTCGAGAAAACCCATGAGACGAACCCGTCATCCCCAGATGAGGCCCTTGCCCACTACAGCGTCTCAAGAAAAGTCCCACGTTCCATCTTGAAGTACCAAACGGTACTTGGCACCCTTGATGCGACCCCAACAATTCCCCGACATACCAGTCTCACTCCAGGAGAACACCGAGGTTTCCGACACCACTTCATCTGAGCCCCTTCTCCCCTCCTGATCGGGAAAGGAGAGTCGAATCCCCTGCTTTGTTTGAGAGTGGTTCCCGACCTTCCCGTTGCACCTCAGGATGAGGCCGGACTCAAGAGGAAATTCGAGACGTAGCCTCTGGGTTGGGCCACATCCCGAAAGACCCTGATTTCACTGACCGCTCTTGATAAGAACCCGATGCCCGGACACCTCTTCGAAGGCAATCCTGTGGATGAAGGCACAACACCAAGGGGCACTGGCACCCCCGTGCATCGTCCAGAAAAACCCATAGGTTCCACACACAGTTCAACAAGTGGCCTGTCACCCCATGAAAAACTCGAGAGGCAAGCGGAGTTCCTTTCCTCCACACAAGATGAGGCCTTACTCTCCTGTCCCAACTCTGCAGGGACCCTGCGATCCTAGTCAGAAATGGAGAGGAACCCTGAGTTTCCTGCCCCCACTTGACATGAGGCCCTCTTCCATTGCACCAAAGCCAGTGGAGTTCCGAGAGGCCCCTCCCAACTCCACAGTATCCCTGATTTCTCAGAGGCACCCTGAGAAGCTCCCTGAATTCACCAGCCCAAGTCGAGGGAATACAGGTTTTCCTGCCGCGACATGAGAAAGACCTCGAGAGTCCTTCTTCAACGCGTCTTGAGGCCCGATTCCCCTATCATGACTCGAAAGCATTGATGCGCTCCCCTCGCCACGCGCATGGAGACCTTACTTCCCTGGCGCCACACGAGAAGCTTCCTGAGCTCTCGACGTTCTTTGTGAGAAACTCCACACTGGCGCCGCAGCTCAAGAAAACCCATGAGATGCCCCCGTCATCGCGAGATGAGGGCCTTCGTTTTCTGCGTGGCCTGGAGAGCATTCCCAAGTCCTCTCTCCAAACTCCACAGGAGGCTTGACTCCCTTTACGCCACTCAGTGGGCTCCAAGAAATACCCGTCGTGACTCGAGAGGAAAGCAGAATCCTTTGCTTCCCCTCGAGACCAGACCTGACTCCCAGATGAGTCTGGAATGCAACCCTGAGATCCCTGTAGCCCCAGTAGAGGAACATTATCTCCTGGACAGAAGCCTAGATGAGGTCTCTTTTGCCCTGCAGTTACTCGAGAGCATCCCCAGCTCTCCCTCGAAACTCGAATGGAAGATTGGACTTCCCTGGGCCAACAAGAGGAAGCCTGAATTCCCCGTCATAACGCAAGAATCCCACCGAAACTCGAGAAAAACCACGTGATACCCCCTTCATCGCAAAATGAGGTCCTTGCCCGCTACAGCATCTCAAAACAAGACCCATGTTCCAACTGAAGTGCAAAACGGTACTTGGCACCCATGATGGCAACCCCAAAGTTCCCCGACATACAGGCCTCACTCGAGGGGAACACCCAGGTTCCCAGCACCACATCATCTGAGCCCCTTCTCCCCTCCTGATCACAACAGGAGGGTCGATTCCCCTGCTTTGTCTGGAAGGGGTTCCCGGCCTTCCCAGCGCACCTCAGGATGAGGCCGGTCTCACGAGGAAATTGGAGATGTAGCCTCGTGGGTGGTGCCACATGCGGAAAGACCCCATTTCCCGGTCCGCTATTAAAAGAACCCAATGCCCGGACACTTCTTCGAAGGCATCCCTGTGGATGAAGGCACAAAAAGAAGGGGCCCTGCACACCCGTGCATCTTTTGGAAAATTCCACAGGTTCCATATACAGCTCGACAAGTGACCTGTTACCTCATGAACAACTCGAGAGGCAAGCGAAGTTTCATTTCTCCACAGAATACGAGGCCTGACTCTCCTGTCCCAACTCTGCAGGAATCCTGAGATTGGAGTCAGAAATGGAGAGGAACCCTGAGGTTCCTTCCTCAACACGAGATGAGGCCCTCTTCCATTACACCACACCCAGTGGAGTCCCGAGGGGCCCCTCCCAACTCCACAGAATCCCTGACTTCTCAGAGGCACCATGTTAAGCTCCCTGAGGTCACCGGCACAAGTCGAGAAAACCCAGGGTTTCCTGCCGCAACAGGAGAAAGACCTTGAGAGTCGTTCTTCAACGCCTCTTGAGGCCCGATTCCCCTACCATGACTCGAGAGCAATGACGCGCTCCCCCTCCACACGTGCATGGAGACCTGACTTTCCTGTCACCACACGAGAGACTCCCTGAGCTCCCCATCGTATCTTGTGAGAAACCCCATCCTGGCACCGCACCTCGAGAAAACGCACGAGACGCCCCCGTCATCGCGATATGAGGGCCTTCTTTTCCTGCATGGCCTGGAGAGCAATCCCGAGTCCTCTCTCCAAACTCCACAGGAGGCTTGACTCCCTTTAGGCCACTCAATGGGCTCTAAGAGATACCCGTCGCGACTCGAGAGGAGAGCGGAGTCCATTCATTCCCCTCGTGAAGAGGCCTGACTCCTCGGGAGGATCTGGAATGCAACTCCGAGATCCCTGTTGCCCCTTGAAAGGAACATTAGGTCCTAGACACAAGCCTAGATGAGGTCTCTTTTGCCCTGCAATAACTCGAGCCAACCCCCAGCTCTAGCTCTCAACTCGTATGGAAATTTGGACTTCCCTGGGCCAACACAAGAGGAAGCCTGAATTCCCCGCCGTAACTCGAGAATCCCGCCGCAACTCGAGAAAAACCACGTGGTTCCCCCGTCATCACAAGATGGGGCCCGTGCTCACTACAGCGTCTCAAGAGAAGTCCCACGTTCCGTGTTGAAGTGCGAAACGTTACTTGGCACCCTTGATGCGACCCCAAATGTTCCCCGACACACCGGTCTCATTTGAGGGGAACACCGAGGTTCCCGGCACCACTTCTTTTCAGCCCCTTCTCCCCTCCTGATAGCGACAAGAGGGTCGATTTCCCTGCTTTGACTTAAAGGGGTTCCCGACATTCACGGCGCACCTCAGGTTGAGGCCAGACTCATGGGAAATTTCGAGACGTAGCCTCGTGGGGTGTGCCACATGCTGAAAGACCCCGATTTCCCGGTATGCTCTTGAGAAGAACCCGATGACCAGACACCTCTTTGAAGGCAACCCTGTGGATGAAGGCACAACAAAAGGGGCACTGACACCCCCGTGCATCGTCTGGAAAAACCCGCAGGTTCCACATACAGCTTGACAAGCGGCGTGTCACCCCGTGAACAACTCGAGATGCAAGCGGATTTCCATTCCTCCACACAAGATGAGTCCTGACTCTCCTCTCCCAACTCCGCAGGAACATGCCATCTGAGGCAGAAATGAAGAGGAAACCTGAGGTTCCTGCTTTATCTCAAGATGATGCCTTTTTCCATTTCACCAAACCCAGGGGAGTTCCGAGAGGCCACTCCCAACTCCACAGTATCCCTGACTTCTCAGAGGCACCCTGAGAAGCTCCCTGACATAACATGCACGAGTCGAGGGAACCCATGGTTTCCTGCCGCAAACTGAGAAAGACCTTCAGAGTCCTTCTTCAATGCGTCTTGAGGTCCAAATCCCCTATCATGACAAGAGAGCAATGACGCACTCCCCCTCGCCACGCGCATGGAGACCTGACTTCCCTGGCACCACATGAGAGGCTCCCTGAGCTCCCAGTCGTACCACGTGGGAAACACCACACTTGTGCCATAGCTCGAGAAAACTCACGAGATGCCCCTGTCATCGCGAGATAATGGCCTTCTTTTCCTGCCTGGCCTGGAGAGCAATCCCGAGTCCTCTCTCCAAACTGAAGAGGAGGCTTGACTCCCTTGAGGCCACTCAGTGGGCTCCAAGAGATACCCGTGGCGACTCGAGAGGAGAATGGAGTCCTTTGCTTCCTCTCGAGACAAGGCCTGACTCACCAGGTGGGTCTGGAATGGAAACCCGAGATCCCTGTCGCCCCTGGAGAGGAATATTAGGTCCTGGACACACGCCTAGATGAGGTCTCTTTTGCCCTGCTGTAACTCGAGAGCAATCCCCCGCTCTCCCTCACAACTCGAATGGAAGATTGGACTTCCCTGGGCCAACACAAGAGGAAGCCTGAATTCCCCTTCGTAACTCGAGAATCCCGCCGCAACTCGAGAAAAAGCACTTGGTTCCCTCGTCATCAGCAAGATGAGGCCCTTGCCCGCTACAGCTTCTCAAGAAAAGTCCCACGTTCCGTCTTGAAGTGCGAAACGATACTTGACACCCTTGATGTGACCCCAAAAGTTCCCCGAAATATCGGTCTCACTCGAGGTGAACACCGAGGTTCCCGGCACCAGTTTATCTGAGCCCCTTCTCCCCTCCTGTTCGTGATAGGAGGGTCACTTCCCCTGCTTTGTTTGTAAGGGGTTCCCGACCTTCACGGGGCACTTCAGGATGAGGCCAGGTCTCACGAGGAAATTCGAGACGTAGCTCGCGGGTGGTACCACATGCCAAAAGACTATGATTTCCCGGTACGCTCTTGATAAGAACCCGATGCCTGGACACCTCTTCGAAGGCAACCCTGTGGATGAAGGCACAACACAAAGGGGCACTGACACCCTCGTGCATCGTCCGGAAAAACCCGCAGGTTCCACATACAGCTCAACAAGTGGCTTGTCACCCCTGAAGAACTCGAGAGGCAAGTGGGGTTTCATTCCTCTACACAAGACGAGGCCTGACTCTCCTGTCCCAACTCTGCAGGGACTTTGCGATCCGAATCAGACCAGCGCCAGTGAAGTCACGAGAGGAACGCTGAGGTTCCTGCCTCCACTCGAGATTAGGACCTCTTCCATTGCACGAAACCAGTGGAGTCCCGAGAGACGCGTCCCAGCTCCACAGTATCCCTGACTTCTCAGAGGCACCCTGAGAAGCTCCCTGAGGTCACCAGCACAATTCGAGTGAACCCAGGGTTTACTGCCGCCACCATAGAAAGAACTCAAGAGTCCTTCTTCAACGCATTTTGAGGCCTGATTCCCCTACCATGACTCGAGGGCAATGACGCGCTCCCTCTGCTACACTCATGAAGCCCTGACTTCCCTGGCGCCACACGAGAGGCTCCCTGAGCTCCCCGTCATACCTCGTGAGAAACCCCACACTGGCGCCGCAGATAGAGAAAACCCACGAGACGCCCCCGTTTTCGCGACATGACGGCCTTCTTTTCTAGCATGGCCTGGAGAGCAATCCCGAGTCCTCTCTCCAAACTCCACAGTAGGCTTGACTCCCTTTTGGTCACTCAGTGGACTCCAAGACATACCCGTCGCGACTCGAGAGGAGAGTGGAGTCTTTTCCTTCCCCTCGAGGCGAGGCCTGACTCCTCGGGTGAGTCTGATATGCGAACCGGAGATCCCTGTCGCCCCTGGAGAGAAACATTAGGTCCTGGACACAAGCCTAGATGAGGTCTCTTTTTTCCTGCAGTGACTCGAGAGCAATCCCCAACTCTCCCTCGCAACTCGAATGGAAGACTGGACTTCCCTGGGCCAACAGAAGAGGAAGCCTGAATTTCCCGTTGTAACTCAAGAATCCCGCCACAACTCGAGAAAAACCACGTCGTTCCCTCTTCATCGCAAGATGCGGCCATTGCCGCTACAGCGTCTCAAAAGAAGTCTTACGTTCCATCTTGAAGTGCGATACGGTACTTGGCACCTTTGATGCGACCCCAAAAGTTCCCCAACACACTGGTCTCACTGGAGGGGAACACCGAGGTTCCCGGCATCACCTCATCTGTGCCCCTTCTCCCCTCCTGATCGAGACAGGAGGGTCGATTCCCCTGCTTTGTCTGCAAGGGGTTCCGACCTTCCCGGCGCACCTCAGGATGAGGCCGGTCTCACTAGGAAATTCGAGACGTAGCCTGGTGGGTGGTGCCACATGCGGAAAGACCCCGATTTCCCGGTCCGCTCTTAATAAGAACCCGATGCCAGGACACCTCTTCGAAAGCAAACCTGTGGATGAATGCACAACACGAAGGGGTACTGACATCCCCATGCATAGTACGGAAAAACACGCAGATTCCAAACACAGATTGACAAGTGTCCTGTCATCCCTTGAAGAACTAGAGAGGCATGCGGAGTTCCGTTCCTCCACACAAGAGAAGGCCTGACTCTCCTTTCCCAACTCTGCAGGGACCGTGCGATCGGAGTCAGAAATGTAGATGAAACCTGACGTTCCTGCATCAACTCGAAATGAGGCCCTCTTCCATTGCGCCATACCCAGTGGAGTCCCGAGAGGCCCCTCCCAACTCCACAGTATCCCTGATTCTCAGAGGCACCCTCAGAAGCTCTCTGCGGTCACTGGCACAAGTCGAGTGAACCCAGGGTTTCCTGCTGCATTCTGAGAAAGACCTCGAGAGTCCTTCTTTACCGCGTCTTGAGGCCCGATACCCTACCATGACTGGAGAGCAATGACGCATTCCCCTCGCCACGCCCATTGAAACCTAACTTCCCTGGCGCCACACGAGAGGCTCCCTGCGCTCCCCGTCCTACCTCATGAAAACCCCACACTGGCACCGCCGCTCGAGAAAACTCACGAGACGCCCCCATCATCGTAAGATGAGGGCCTTCTTTTCCTACATGACCTAGAGAGCAATCCCGAGTCCACTCTCCAAACTCCACTGGAGGCCTGACTCCCTTTAGGCCACTCAGTAGCCTCCAAGAGATACACGTCGCTACTCTAGAGGAGAGCAGAGTCCGTTGCTTCCCCTCGAGCCGAGGCCTGACTACTTGGGTGAGTCTGGAATGGGATCCCGAGATCCGTGTCGCCCCTGTAGAGGAAAACTCGGTCCTGGACACAAGCCTAAATGAGGTCTTTTTTGTCCTGCATTGACTCAAGTGCAATCCCCAGCTCTCCCTCGCAACTCGAATGGATGATTGGACTTCCCTGGGCCAACACAAGAGGAAGCCTGTATTCCCCATTGTAATTCGAGAATCCCGCGGCAACTGGAGAAAAACAACGTGGCTCCTCCGTCATCGAAATATGAGGCCCCTGTCAGCTATAGCGTCTCCAGGGAAGTCCCATGTTCCGTCTTGAAGTGTGAAACGGTACTTGGCACCCTTGATGCGACCCCCAAATTTCCCTGACACCCCGGTCTCACTCGAGGAGAACATGGAGGTTCCCAGCACCGCTTCAGCTGAGCCTCTTCTCCCCTCCTGATGGCGACAGGAGGGTCGATTCCCCTGCTTTGTCTGGAAGGGGTTCCCAGACTTCCCGGCGAACCTCAGGATGAGGCCAGTCTCACGAGGGAAGTCGAGACGTAGCCTCGTGGGTTGTGCCACATGCCGAAAGACCCCGATTTCCTGGTCCGCTATTGATAAGATCCCGATGCCCGGTCACCTCTTCGAAGGTAACCCTGTGGATGAAGGCACAACACGAAGGGGCACTGACACCCCTGTGCATCGTCCCCCAAAACCGCAGGTTCCACATACAACTCGACAGGTGGCCTGTCATCCCGTGAACAACTCGAGAGGCAAGCGGAGTTCCATTACTCCACACAAGACGAGGTCTGACTCTCCTGTCCCAACTCTGCAGGGACCCTGCTATCCGAGTCAGAAATGGAGAGGAACCCTGACGTTACTGCCTCAATCCGAGATTAGGTCCTCTTCAATTGCACCAGTCCCTGTGATGTCCCGAGAAGCCCCTCTCAACTCCACAGTATCCCTGACTTCTCAGAGGAACCCCGCTAAGCTCCCTGAGGTCATGGGCACAAGTCGAGGGAACCCAGGGTTTCCTGCCACACCCCGAGAAAGACCTCGAGAGTTCTTCTTCGAAGCGTCTTGAGGCTCGATTCCCCTACCATGACTCGAGAGCAATGAGGCGCTCCCCCTCGCCACGTCCATGGAGACCTGACTTCCGTGGCACCACAGGAGTCTCCCTGAGCTCCCCGTCCTATCTCGTGAGAAACCCCAACCAGGCACTGCACCTTGAGAAAACCCACGAGACGCCCCCGTCATCGCGAGATGAGGGCCTTCTTTTCCTGCATGGCCTAGAGAGCAATCCCGAGTCCTCTCTCCAAACTCCACAGGAGGCTTAACTCCATTTAGGCCACTCTTGGGCTCCAAGGGATACCCGTCGCGACTCGAGAGGAGAGCGGAGTCCATTCATTCCCTTCGAGACGAGGCCTGACTCCCCGGGTGAGTCTGGAATGCAACCCCGAGATCCCTGTCGCCCCTGGAGAGAAAAACTCGGTCCTGGACACAAACCTAGATGAGCTCTATTTTGCCCTGCAGTGACTCGAGAGCAATCTCCAGCTCTCACTTGCAACTCGAATGGAAGATTGGACTTCCCTGGGCCAACACAAGAGGAAACCTGTATTCCCCATCGTAACTCAAGAATCCTGCCGCAACTCGAGAAAAAACACGTGGGTCCCCCGTCAGCGCTAGATGAGGCCCTTGCCCGCTCCAGAGTCTCAAGAGAAGTCCCAGGTTCCGTCTTGAAGTGCGAAACGGTACTTGGCACCCTTGATGCAACCAGAAAAGTTACCCGACTTACCATTTCACTCAAGGGGAACACCGAGGTTCCCGGCACTACTTCATCTGAGCCCTTTCTCTCCTCCTGATCCCGAAAGTAGGGTCGATTCCCCTGCTTTGTCTGGAAAGGGTTCCCGACCTTTCCTGCTCGAGAAAACCCACAAGACCCCCCCGTCATCGCGAGATGAGGGCCTTCTTTTCCTGCATGGCTTGGAGAGCAATCCCGAGTCCTCTCTCTAAACTTCACAGGAGGCTTGACTCGCTTTAGGCCACTCTGTGGGTTCCAAGAGATACCTGTCCCAACTCAAGAGGAGAACGGAGTCCTTTGCTTCCCCTCGAGACGAGGCCTGATTCCCCGGGTGAGTCTGGAATGCAACCCCGAGATGCCTGTCGCCCCTGGAGAGGAACATTATGTCCTGGACACAAGCCTGGATGAGGTCTATTTTGCCCTGCAATGACTTGAGTGCAACCCCCAGCTCTCCCTCGCATCTCGAATGGAAGATTGCACTTCCCTGGGCCAACACAAGAGGAGGCTGAATTACCCGTTGAAACTCGGAAATACCGCCGCAACTCGAGAAAGACCACGTGGTTCCCCCGTCATCACAAGATGAGGCCCTTGCCCGTACAGCGTCTCAAAAGAAGTCCCACGTTCCGTCTTGAAGTGGAAACGGTACTTGGCACCCTTGATGCGCACCCCAAAGTTCCCACACACCGGTCTCACTCGAGGGAAACACGAGGTTCCCGGCACCACTTCATCTGAGCCCCTTCTCCCTCCTGATCGCGACAGGAGGGTCGATTCCCTGCTTTGTCTGGAAGGGGTTCCCTACTTCCGCACACTCAGGATGAGGCCGGTCTCACGAGGAAATTAGACATAGCCTCGTGGTGGTGCCACATGCGAAAGACCCCGATTTCCGGTCCGCTCTTGATAAGAACCGATGCCGGACACCTCTTTGAAGACAAACCTTGGATGAAGTACAACACGAAGGGGCACTGACACCCCATGCATCGTCCGGATAAAACCGCAGGATCCACATAAAGCTCGACAAGTGGCCTGTCACCCCGTGAACAACTCGAGAGGCAAGAGGAGATACATTCCTCCACACAAGATGAGGCCTGACTCTCCTGTCCCAACTCTGCAGGGACCCTGTGATTGGAGTCAGAAATGGAAAGGAAACCTGAGGTTCCTGCCTCCACTCGAGATGAGTCCGTCTTCCATTGCAACAAACCCAGTTGTTTCCCAAGAGGCCCTTCCCAACATCACAGTAACCCTGACTTCTTAGAGGCACCTTGAGAAGCTGCCTGAGGTCAACGGAACAAGTCGAGGGAACCCAGGGCTTCCTGACTCGACCCGAGATAGACCTCGTGAGTCATTCTTCACGCGTCTTGAGGGCCAATTCCCCTACCATGACTCAAGAGCAATGACGCGTTCTCCCTCGCCACACGAATGGAGACCTGACATCCCTGGTGCCACAAGAGAGGCTCCCTGAGGTCCCTGTCCTACCTCGTGAGAAACACCACACTGGCGCCTCAGCTCGAGAAAACCCACGAGACGCCCCTGTTATGGCGAGATGATGGCATTCTCTTTCTGCATGGCCTGGAGAGCAAACTCGAGGCCTCTCTCCAAACTCCACAGGAGCCCTGACTCCCTTTAGGCCACTCTGTGGGCTCCAAGAGATACCCGTAAGGACTCAAGAGGAGAGTGGAATCCTTTGCTACCCCTCGATACCAGGCCTGACTCCTCAGGTGAGAATGGAATGCAACCCCGAGATCCCTGTCGCCCCTGGAATGGAACATTAGGTCCTGGACACAAGCATAGATGAGGTGTCACTTGCCCTGGAGTGACTCGAGAGCAATCCCATGCTCTCCCTCGCAACTCGAATGGAAGAATGGACTTCCCTGGGACAACACAAGAGGAAGCCTGAATTCCCCGTCGTAATTCGAAAATCCCTCCGCAACTCGAGAAAAACCACGTGGTTCCCCCGTCATCGCAAGATGAGGCCCTTGCCAGCTACAGTGTCTCAAGAGAAGTCCCACGTTCCGTCTTGAAGTTTAAAACGATAATTGGAAAACTTGATGTTACCACAAAAGTTCCCCGACACAATGGTCTCACTCGAGGGGAACACCAAGATTCGGTGCACCGATTGTTCTGAGCCCCTTATACCCTCCTGATCGCGACAGGAGAGGCGATTCCCCTGCTTTGTCTGGAAAGGGTTCCCGGCCTTCTTGGGGCACCTCAGGATGAGGCCGGCCTCACGAGGAGATTCGAGACTAGCCACGTGGGTGGAGCCATGTGCCGAACGACCCCGATTTCCCGGTCTGCTCTTGAGAAGAACCCGATGCCCGGACGCCTCTTCGAAGGCAACCCTGTGGCTGAAGGCACAACACTAAGGGGCACTGACAACCCCAGGCATCGTCTGGAAACACCCGAAGGTTCCACACACAGCTCGACAAGGGGCCTGAGACCCCCTGAACAACTCGAGAGGCAAGCGGGGTTCCCTTCCTCAGACAAGACGAGGCCTGACTCTCCTGTCCCAACTCTGCAGGGACCCTGTGGCCGGAGTCGAAATCGGAGAGGAAGCCTGAGGTTCCTGCCTCCCCTCGAGATGAGGCCCTCTTCCATTGCGCCGAACCCAGCAGAGTCCCGAGAGGCCCTGCCAACTACACAGCATCCCTCACCTCTCAGAGGCACCCTGGGAAGTTCCCTAAGGTCCCCTGCAGAAGTCGAGGGAAACGAGGGTTTCCCGCCGCAACCCGAGAAAGACCTCGAGAGTCCTTCTTCAACGCCTCTTGAGGACCTAGCCGCTTCCCATGACTCGAGAGTGATGACCAGCTCCCCCTCGCCATGCGCATGGAGACCTGACTTCCCTGGCGCCGCACGAGAGGCTCCCTGAGGTCCTCGTCGTGCCTCGTGAGAAAACCCCCATGGGCGCAGCAGCCTGAGGAAACCCATGAGACGCCCCCGTCATCGCGAGATGAGGGCCTTCTTTTCCTGCCTGGCCTGGAGAGCAATCCCGAGTCCTCTCTCCAAACTGAAGAGGAGGCTCGACACCCTTGAGTCCACTCAGTGGGCTCCAAGAGATCCGTGTCGCGACTTGAGAGGAAAGCGGAGTCCTTTGCTTCCCCTCCAGGCGAGTCCTGACTCCCCGGGGGAGTCTGGAATGGAAACCCGTGATCCCTGTCTTCCCTTGAGAGGAATATTAGGTCCTGGACACACGCCTCGATGAGGTCTCTTTGGCCCTGTAGTGACTCGAGCAGAACCCCCAGCTTTCCATCGCAACTCGAATGGAAGATTGGGCTTCCCAGGGCCAACCCAAGAGGAAGCCTGAAATTCCCTGTCGTTTTCGAGAATCCCGATGCAACTCGAGAAAAACGACGTGGTTCCAACGTCTTCACAGGATGAGGCCCTTGCCCGCTACAGCGTCTCCAGGGAAGTCCCATGTTCCGTCCTGAAGTGGGAAACGGTACTTGGCTCCCTTGATGCGACCCCTAAAGTTCCCTGAAACGCCGGGTTCCCTCGAGTGGAACACCGAGGGTCCCGGCACCACTTCATCTGAGCCCCATCTCCCCTCCTGATCGCGACAGGAGAATCGATTCCCCTACTTTGTGTGGAAGGTGTTCCCGGCCTTCCCGGCGCACCTCAGGATGATGCTGGTCTCACGAGGAAATTCGAGATGAGCCACGTGGGTGGTGCCACATGCCGAATGACCCCGATTTCCCGGTCCGCTCTTGAAATGAACCCGATGCCCGGACACCTCTTTGAAGGCAACCCTGTGGGGGAAGGCACAAAACGAAGGGGCACTGACACCCCCATGCATCTTCTGGAAACACCCGCAGGTTCCACACACAGCTTGTCAAGGGCCCTGAGACCCCCTGAACGACTCGAGAGGCAAGCAGAGTTCCGTTACTCAGACAAGACGAGGCCTGACTCTCCTGTCCCAACTCTGCAGGGACCCTGCGGTCGGAGTCAGAAATGGAGAGGAAGCCTGAGGTTCCTGCCTCCAATCGAGATGAGGCCCTCTTTCATTTCGTCAAACCTAGTGGAGTCCCGAGAGGCCCCTCTAACTCCTCAGTATCCCTCACCTCTCAGAGGCACCTGGGAAGTTCCCTAAGGTCCCCTGTAGAGGTCGAGGGAAACGAGTGTTTCCCGCCCCAACCCAAGAAAGACCTTGAGAGTCCTTCTTAAATGCCTCTTGAGGCCCTAGTCCCTCCCATGACTCGAGAGCAATGACGCGATCTGCCTGGCCACACGCATGGAGTCAGGCTTCTCTGGCGCCGCACGAGAGGCTCCCTGAACTCCCCATCATATCTCGTGAGAAACCCCACACTGGCGCCGCAGCTCGAGAAAACCCATGAGACGCCCCCGTCATCACGAGAGGAGGGCCATCTTTAACTGCATGGTATGCAGATCAAGCGTGAACCTTCTGTCCAAGCTACACAGGACGCTTGACTCCCTTTAGGCCACTCATTGGGCTCCAAGAGTTACGCGTCCGACTCGAGAGGATAGTGGAGTCCTTTGCTTCCACTCGAGACGAGGCGTGACCCACCGGGTGAGACTGGAATGCGACCCCGATATCCCTGTCGCCCCTGGAGAGGAACATTAGGTCCTGAACACAAGCCAAATGAGGTCTATTTTGCCCTGCAGTGACTCGAAAACCATCGCCAGCTCTCCCTCACAAATCGAATGGAAGATTGGACTTTCCTGGGCCAACACAAGAGGAAGCCTGAATTCCCCATCATAACTCGTGAATCCCGCAGCGACTCCAAAAACCTCGTGGTTCCCCCGTCATCGCAAGATGAGGCCCTTGCCCGCTACAGTGTCTCAAGAGAAGTCTCACATTCCGTCTTGAAGTTTGAAACTTTACTTGGCACACTTGATGTGACCCCAAAAGTTCCCCGACATACCGGTCTCAATCGAGGGGAACACCGAGTTTCCCGGCAGCACTTCAATTGAGCCCCTTCTCCCCTACTGATCGCGACAGGAGGGTCGATTCCCCTGATTTGCCTGGAAGAGGTTCTCGACCTTACCCGGCACCTCAGGATGAGGCCGGTCTCACGAGGAAATTCGAGACGTAGCCTCGTGGGTGGTACCACATGCTGAAAGACCCCAATTTTCCGGTACGCTCTTGAAAAGAACCCGATGCCCGGACACCTCTTTGAAGGCAACCCTGTGGATGAAGGCACAACACGAAGGGGCACTGACACCCCGTGCATCGTCCGGAAAAACCCGCAGGTTCCACACTCAGCTCAACAAGTGGCCTGTCACTCCGTGAACAACTCGAAAGGCAAGCGTAATCCATTCCTCCACAGAAGACGAGGCGTGACTCTCTTGTCCATACTCTGCAGGTACCCTGCGACCCGAGTCAGAAATGGAGAGGACCCCTGAGGTTCCTGCCTCCATTCGAGATGAGGCCCTCTTCGATTGCACCAAACCCAGTTGAGTAACGAAAGGCCCCTCCCAAATCCACAGTGTCCCTGACTTCTCAGAGGCACCCTGAGAAGTTGCCTGAGGTCACCGACACAAGTCGAGGGAACCCAGGGTTCCCTGCCGCAACCCGAGAAAGACCTCGAGAGTCCTTCTTCATTGCGTCTTGAGGCCGGATTCCCCTACCATGACTCGAGAGCAATGACGTGCTCCCCCTCGCCACGCGCATGGAGACCTGACTTCCCTGGCACCAAACGAGAGTCTCCCTGAGCTCCCCGTTGTACCTCGTGAGAAATGCCACACTGGTGCCGCAGCTCGAGAAAACCCACGAGACGCCCCCGTCATCGCAAGATGAGGGTCTTATTTTCCTGCGTGGCCTGGAGAGCAATCCCGTGTCTTCTCTCCAAACTCCACAGGAAGCTTGACTCCCTGTAGGCCACTCAATGGGCTCCAAGAGATACCGGTCACGACTTGAGAGTAGAGCAGATTCCGTTGCTTCCCCACGAGACGAGGCCTGACTCCCCGGGTGAGTCTGGAATGCAACTCCGAGATCCCTGTTGCCCCTGGAGATGAACATTAGGTCCTGGACACAGGCCTAGATGAAGTATATTTTGCCCTGCAGTGACTCGAGAGCAATCCCCAGCTCTCCCTCGCAACTCGAATGGAAGATTAGACTTCCCTGGACCAACACAAGAGGAAGCCCGAATTCCCCGTTGTAACGCGAGAATCCTGCTGCAACTCGAGAAAAACCACGTAGTTCCCCCCTCATCGAAAGATGAAGCCCTTTCGCACTACAGCGTCTAAAGTGAAGTCTCGCGTTCTGCCTTGAAGTTCGACACGGTACTTGGCACACTTGATGCAACCCCCAAAGTTCCCCGACATACCGGTATCACTCGAGGGGAACACCGAGGTTCCCGACACCACTTCATCTGAGCCCCTTCTCCCCTCCTGATCACGACAGGAAGATTGATACCCCTGCTTTGTCTGTACGGCGTTCCCGACCTTCCTGGCGCACCTCAGGATGAGGCCGATCTCACGAGGAAATTCGAGATGTAGCTCGTGGGTGGTGCCACATGCCAAAAGACCCCGATTTCCCGGTCAGCTCTTGATAAGAACCTGATGCCTGGACACCTCTTCGAAGGCAACCCTGTGGATGAAGGCACAACACGAAGGGGCCCTGTCAGCCCCCTGCATCATCCGGAAAAACCCGCAGGTTCCACATACAGCTAGACAAGAGGCCTGTCACCCCATGAACAACTCGAGAGGCAAGCACAGTTCGATTCCTCAAACAAGACGAGGCCTTACTCTGCTGTCCCAACTCTGTAGGGACCCTGCGATCCGAGTCAGAAATGGAGAGGAACCCTGAGATTCCTGCCTCAACTCGAGATGAGGCCCTCTTCCATTGCACCAAACCACGTGGAGTCCCGAGAGACCCCTCCCAACTCCACAGTATCCCTGACTTCTCAGAGGCACCCTGAGAAGCTCCCTGAGGTCACCGGCACAAGACGAGGGAACCCAGGGTTTGCCTCCGCAACCCGAGGAAGACCTCGAGAGTCCTTCTTCAACGCGTCTTGAGGCCCGATTCCCCTACCATGACTCGAGAGCAATGACGCGCTCCCCCTCGCCACGTGCATGGACACCTGACTTCCCTGGTGCCACACGAGAGTCTCCCTGAGCTCCCCGTCGTACCTCATGAGAAATCCCACACTGGTGCTGCAGCTTGAGAAAACCCACGAGATGCCCCCGTCATCGCGATTTGAGGACTTTCTTTTCCTGCATGGCCTGGAGAGCAATCCCGAGTCCTCTCTCCAAACTCCACAGGATGCTTGACCCCCTTTAGGACACTCAGTGGGTTCCAAGAGATTCCTGTCCCGACTCGAGATGAGAGCAGAGTCCTTTGCTTCCCCTCGAGACGAGACCTGACTCCCTGGGTGAGTCTGGAATGCAACTCCGAGATCCTTGTTGCCCCTGGATGCCACTTCCAGCCGTCAAAGTCGATAAGATCCCGAGAACGTGCATGGCGGTTCTGAGAAAGGAAACTAAAGCCAGAGAAATCTACAACAAAGATGGGGTCGAGAGGTTGAGACACGTCTCCAAGAAGGGACGCAGTCTGACACCAACTTTATTCAGCATCTCATATTTATACAGAAGAGCGTGAGAAAAACAAGACAGTTAACATTTTCTTTGTTTGACCTACACATCTTACAAACAGTCACAAGAAATCTTGACAGCATGGGAATGGCACCCTGTTATTATTTCTTACACCAGATAACATTTCTCTGTGCGTGAGAAGTTTGCACACAACTCTAGGTGCCTGCAGTAAATAAGCGCCTAATCTCTGAGGTGGCAGGACAGAGAGCTATGTTTGCAAGCAAACCCTCAAGGACTGAGGCAGCTCCCAGAGCTGTGTCCTTTGGACAAAGGACCCCGTTCTCACGGGCAGCTCCCCACATCTCCCCCTTTCTTTTTATATTGGCCCACACTTATGTTCCTTTAACCACAGACCATTTCCATAGATGGAAGCCTTTATCATCCATAGATCATCAAGCAGTTTTTTAATTAAACAAGGTGCAAGAAATAAAACAGTTAAAATTATTAAGAATAGTCCTCCTATGGCCACTCCCAAGTACCAAATACTATTGACAGTAGGTACATGTCGAAAAAGTTCTTTAACAAAAGACTCAGCTCTTTTTGCAACATCCAAATCAGGTCTAGGTGCATTTTCAATGTTCATTATTTCCTGATGTAGATGCAGCAAATCTAAGGAAATATTTTCATTATGCCAAATACCTTCTAAATGAACTTTCACCTTATCCCAAGCAGTTGCACTACCATTATATGTTTTTGGGGTAACACAGATCCATCAAAAATCTGCATGACATTGTACCCGTAATCTCAACTTTATACTTTGAACCTCTTCACCTAAAAATTTTACAACATCATAAAGGGCATTTAATCGATCCTCTAGCTTTTTGTCAATATCTTATTGTGTCCCCAGGGTAACGGATACATTTTGTGCTAGATTAGTAACAAAAGTTGCAGTTTGCACTGATTGTGCCAGGGTCAGGGCTGCAGTAATCGAGGAGGTAATAAGGGTTACCAAAGCTACAAATCCCAGAATTATTAACCCTATTCCCCTATGATAATGCATTAAAGCACCCTCTACTTCTCTCCAAAGTTCAAGTCCTCTTTCATCATACCAAGACCCATTAATCTTTACAGGAACCATAACAAAAGCAGGCTGTCTTAAGACTAGAACCGTAGTTTGATTAGTAATCCCCCTAATGCAGTTAGTCAAGGTACAATTGTTACAAGTTACATCATAATTTCGTAACCCAGGTTGTATGTTTACAGATCCTACTAGTAAAGCATAAGGGTGAGGCACACATGCACGAGGGTACCTCATGGTGAGATTCCATAAATAACCGTGTCTCACTTTCGATCCCACCTGAAGGTAGGAACCCTCACATCCAAGGGCAGCAGCTAATTTCCAGATTTCTGTTTGGAACACTTTAGAGCCGCCCAAGTTCCAAATACGGGATGCAAAATTCCTATTGTCCTGAGCTCCAGGGTTTCGGGCCGAGTCTGGAGACCAGTCCCACAATGACTCATTTGTCCCAAATATGTTATAAACCGTAGCAGTTCCATCTCGACACAGTTTCCATGGTACAGCAGTGACTCTTCCCCTTGTTCCAAAGTCGCAGAAAGGGATATCTAAAGGACCAGTTCCATTACGATGTTGAGGAGTTCCAGATTCTTTCATTACTCCAGGAATATATAGGCTCCAACCATTGTCATAATCAGCATATCCTGACTCCCTAACAAAAAGACATCCTGTTGAATTAAAATATCTAGACAGACAAATAGGTAAGTGATCAAACACTCCATGATAAGAGAAATTAACTTGATTAGGAATAATGTGTTTATCTGAAAAACCACCCAAAGCTACAGTATCATTAGTGTATATGGGAATGGGCCGACCCTCCCAGCCCACCGGTTGGAGAAGGGGAGGATCAGGAAAATAAGCCTAGTAAGCATTTGAATATTCCTCAGAATGTGCAGTATTAATCTGATTTAAGATAATTAATAAGGTTATCAGGAAGCTTAAAGGCGATATTGGATTGCCCTGCACAGCAACATGATTCTGTGCCTCTCGCATCAATGCCTGAAGTTGTTGCCGAGATGGTAATTCATCATGCTCTTGAATCGCCAATCTCTTCATCTGGTTTACTAGAGATCGTCTCCACCGTGTGTACCAACCTTTCCGGCAGCCAGCGCGGTGCTTCAGCGTCCTGTGGGAAAACACAAACATGCCCTTGTCCACAGATTAGTACAGGATCTGGTCCATACCATTTTCCCACAAGTGGGTCTTTCCAAAAGACTTTAGGTCTTATTGTTTGCGCACCAAAGTTCCAAAATCGCTGTGCTGCTGAACAGCCACTTATATCCAATTGTAAAAAATTTAGAACAAATAAAGCATGGTTTAGAGAGTTGGAGGGGGTATTGGGATACAATTCTCCCTTCTTTAGTTTTTGCAATTGATGTTTGAGAGTTTGATGTGCCCGTTCAATAATTCCTTGACCTTGAGGATTATAAGGGATACCTGTTTTATGTGAGATAGACAATTGTGTACAAAAGAGTTGAAAATTTTTTCCAGTGTATCCTGGACCATTGTCTGTTTTTATGGTCTTAGGGGTTCCCATAACAGCAAAACATTTAATGCAATGAGCTATACAATGTTTGCTAGCTTCTCTGGATTGTAGAGAAGCATGTAAAAAACCGGAGAGGGTGTCAATAGTAACATGAACAAATTTTTGTGTACCAAATTGAGGAATATGGGTAACATCCATTTGCCATATGTCGTTTGGCAACAATCCTTGGGGATTAACTCCATAATGGGGGATGCTAAAAAATTGAGGACATGTTTGACATTGCTTAACAATCTGTCTGGCAGCTTCTCGAGTAATGCCAAATTGAAGTCTTAAGCTATTGCTGTTTTGATGTTGTAAGCTGTGAGAAGTTTTTGCCATTTGTTCCAATGAAGGAAATATATGTGTAGCTTCGTCAGCCAAAGCATTGCCTCGTGCTAAAGGTCCAGGAAGTCCAGAGTGAGCAAGAATATGACCAAAATAGCATTTATTAACTCTGAAACAAATTAAATGTTGTATATCACGAAAAAGAGTTTGGATAGTAGAATTCAGGGTACCAATAAATGGAACAGTCTCAATAATGTTTAAGGCTCTTATGATATATTGACTGTCAGAATATAAATTAAATGGAGCAGAAATTTGTAATAAAGCCTGAAAAACGGCAAATAGTTCTACTTCTTGAGCAGACTTATAATTAGTACACCAGGCGGCGGTATTGTCCTGTATAATCAAACTAGCTATTCCATTAGAAGAGCCATCAGTAAATATAGTTAGGGCATCAGCAAGGGGCTGAGAAACATCGATTTTGGGGAAGAGAAATTGGTGATAATGAGCAAATTGCAAAATTTTATCCCTTATTTCGCTTTTGTTGTTGATACAGTACTTCTTTGACTGTCTTTCCCTGTAATGCCACGGCCAAAGTTATGCCTTGGACGTACGAAGGGCCGATATCAGCACAAATCCGTACATAAGCCTCCCTTTTTTCTGTAAGGTCTCAAGGCAGCTTGACAAGCTGAATTGGAATTCTCATAAGCAAGCTGTTTAGCCAACACCATCCCCTCCTGCTCATCCCCTATCACTTTACCAATTGCCTCAAGCAGGCGGGCAACAAAATCCTGATAAGGTTCATCTGGCCCCTGGCGAATTTTAGATAAATCTTCAGTCTTTTTATCAGAATTTGGAAGGTTTTTCCATGCTCGTAAAGCCGCAGCACTAATCTGAAGGTAGGCTCCAGGCAAATAATTAAGTTGACTATTAGTGTCTCGATAATCTCCCTCTCCCACCATCATTTCATAAGTGGTGTTCAGTCCCTGTCGCTGACTGATATCAGCTGTGATCCCACACTGCTCAGCAAACTCAGATTTCCATAGTAAATAATCTCCTCCAGATAAACAAGCCCGAGCAAACTGTTTCCAATCATTAGGTGGCAGATTTTGATTTCCTAAAGCCTCTATAATAGCCTGAGTAAACGGCGCAGTATTGTGCACAAACCATTTTTAACTCTTTAAGTTGCTTAAAGGGCAGCGGTTCATAATACCTCTGCTGTTGAGCATTTTCAAATACTGGATAGATTTCTGAAAACCCGGGAATATGTTTTCCTTCTTCATTAGCTCGCTTAATCGCTTGTTGAAGAGGAGATAATAATATCTCACTTTTAATTTTTATAATTTCACCAGGCAAAGAAGCAGGGATAGATATAAGCTCTTGCTGTTCTAAAAAGGCGGAGGTGGATCGAGTCCAGCAAGAACCGAGGGAGGACATGCTGGAGGCACAGGCTGACTGGAGTGGGAGTCTCCCTGTGCCTCCTTATTTACTGCTATAACAATCTTCTGAATTAAATTTTCCAGCTGTTCTTCAGAAAACCCTGAATGCTTTAATTCCCCTTTTCCCGAGGGGGATTGAATGTCAACCATCATTTCCCAAGGCATATCCTCCCTATGGTACTGAGCTGCTTGTTCATTTAACTCTTCCTGTTCATCAGAGCTTAACACATCATCACTCCCTCCAGCCTTACAAGCTGTTCCCTCAGGCACAGCATAAAGTGGCTCAGGTGGAGGGACGGAAGGCTCTGCAACTTCGGGTCCTGTGGAATCCCTCAGAGCCGTTTGAATTTTATGTCCCTCATATTCAGGATCCAGACAGTCTCTTATGAGAGTCCACAAAGAAAAAGCATCCACAGGAACACGATTGGAACCATGTAAGGAGTAATATGTCAGCAATTGTTTTCCTACTTTTTTCCAAGTTTCCAGACTAACTGTTCCTTCCTCTGGAAACCAGGGACAAACCTCTTCTATAAAAAGTAAAAACTTCTCTAGCTGTAACTTATTTACATGAATTCCCCTACCTTTTAACATAGTTTTCAACATATGTACAAATAACTGGCGGCTATAGCCTTGTTCCATAATTTATTACTCTCGACAGTAACACTCCCTGACCTTTACTTTAATTAATTAGGAATTCCTCATTACTTACTTCAATCTTGGCAGGCAGCAGCGGTCACCCTGCTCTGATTCCCGACTCCCTGTTTCGGGCGCCGTCTGCTGGTGCCAGCCGGCAAAGTCGATCAGATCCCGAGAACGTGCACAGCGGGGCTGAGAAAGGAAACTAAAGCAAGAGAAATCTACAACAAAGATGGGGTCGAGAGGTTGAGACACGTCTCCACGAAGGGACGCAGTCTGACACCAACTTTATTCAGCATCTCATATTTATACAGAAGAGCGTGAGAAAAACAAGACAGTTAACATTTTCTTTGTTTGACCTACACATCTTACAAACAGTCACAAGAAATCTTGAGAGCATGGGAATGGCACCCTGTTATTATTTCTTATACCAGATAACATTTCTCTGTGCGTGAGAAGTTTGCACACAACTCCAGGTGCCTGCAGTAAATAAGCGCCTAATCTCTGAGGTGGCGGGACAGAGAGCTATGTTTGCAAGCAAACCCTCAAGGACTGAGGCAGCTCCCAGAGCTGTGTCCTTTGGACAAAGGACCCCGTTCTCACGGGCAGCTCCCTGCACCTGGAGAGGAACATTAGGTCCTGGATACAAGCCTATATGAGGTCTATTTTGCCCTGCAGTGACTCGAGAGCAATCCCCAGCTCTCCCTCGCAACTCGAATGGAAGATTGGAATTTCCTGGGCCAACACAAGAGGAAGTCTGAATTCCCTGTCGTAACTCGAGAATCCCGCCACAACTCGAGAAAAACCACGTGATTCCCCCGTCATCGCAAGATGAAGCCCTTTCCTGCTACAGCGTATCAAGAGAAGGCGCACATTCCATCTTGAAGTTTGAAACGGTACTTGGTACACTTGATGCAACCCAAAAGTTCCCCGACATACCGGTCTCCCTCGATGGGAACACCGAGGTTCCCGGCACAACTTCTCTGAGCCCCTTCTCCCCTCCTGATCGCGACAGGAGGGTCGATTCCCCTGCTTTGTCTAGAAGGGGTTCCCGACCTTCCCGGCACACCACAGGATGAGGCCGGTCTCATGAGGAAATTCGAGACGTAGCCTCGTGGTTGGTGCCACATTCCAAATGACCCCGATTTCCTGGTCCGCTCTTGATAAGAACCCGAAGCCCAGACACCTCTTCGAAAGGCAACCCTGTGGTTGAAGGCAAAACACGAAGGGGCACTGACAGCCCCGTGCATCATCTGAAAAACCCTGTAGGTTCCACATACAGCTCGACAAGTGGCCTGTCACCCCGTGAAGAACTCGAGAGGCAAGCTGAGTTCCATTCCTCAACAAAAGACGAGGCCTGACTCTCCTGTCCCAACTCTGCAGGGACCCTGAGATCAGAGTCAGAAATGGAGAGGAATCCTGAGGTTCCTGCCTCAAATCGAGATGAGACCCTCTTCCATTGCATCAAACCCAGTGGAGTCCCGAGAGGCTACTCTTAAATCTACAGTATCCCTGACTTCTCAGAGGCACCCTGAGAAGCTCCCTGAGGTCAATGGCGCAAGTAGAGGGAACCCAGGGTTTCCTCCGCAACCTGAGAAAGAGCTAGAGAGTCCTTCTTCAACGCGTCTTGAGCCCGATTCCCCTAGTATGACTCGAGAGCAATGACGTGCTCCCCTTTGCCACGAGAATGGAGACCTGACTTCCCTGGTGCCACACGAGAGGCTCCCTGAGCTCCCCGTCGTACCTCGTTAGAAACCCCACACTGGCGCCAAGCTCGAGAAACCCATGAGACGCCCCTGTCATCACGAGTTGAGGGCCTTCTTTTCCTGCATGGCCTGGAGAGCAATCCCGAGTCCTCTCTCCAACTCCACAGGAGGCTTTACTCCGAGTAGGCCACTCAGTGGGCTCCAAGACATACCCGACGCGACTCGAGAAGAGAGTGGAGTCCTTTGCTTCCCCTCAAGACGAGGCCTGACTCCCCAGGTGAGTCTGGATTGCAACCAGGAGATCCCTGTAGCCCCTGAAGAGGAACTTTAGGTCCTGGACACAAGCCTAGATGAGGTCTATTTTGCCCTGCAGTGACTCGAGAGTAATCCCCAACTCTCCCTCGCAATTCGAATGGAACATTGGACTTCCCTGGGCCAACACAAGAGGAAGCCCGAATTCCCCGTTGTAACGCGAGAATCCTGCTGCAACTCGAAGGAAACCACGTAGTTCCCCCCTCATCTCAAGATGAAGCCCTTTCACGTTAGAGCGTCTCAAGAAAAGTCTCACGTTCATGTTGAAGTTTGAAACATTACTTGGCACCCTTGATGCGACCCCAAAGTTCCCCGACATACCGGTCTCACTGGAGGGGTACACCGAGGTTCCCGGCACCACTTCATCTGAGCCCCTTCTCCCCTCCTGATCGCGACAGGAGGGTCGATTCCCCTGCTTTGTCTGGAAGGGGTTCCCGACCTTCCCGGCGCACTTCAGGATGAGGCCGGTCTCACAAGGAAATTCGAGACATAGCCTCGTGGGTGGTGCCACATTCCGAAAGACCGCCATTTCCCGGTCCGCTCTTGATAAGAACCCAATGCTCGGACACCTCGTCAAAGGAAACCCTGTGGGTGAAGCCCCAACATGAAGGGGCACTGACATCCCTGTGCAATGCCCGGAAAAAACCGCAGGTTCCACATACAGCTCGACAAGTGGCCTGTCACCCCGTGAACAACTCGAGAGGCAAGCAGAGTTCCATTCCACCACACGAGATGAGGCCTGACTCTCCTGTCCCATCTCTGCAGGAAGCCTGCGATCGGAGTCAGAAATGGAGAGAAATCCTGAGGTTCCTGCCTCATCTCATGATGAGGCCCTCTTCCATTGCAACACACCAAGTGGAGTCCCGAGAGGCCCTTCCCAATTCCGCAGTATCCCTGACTTCTCAGAGGCACCCTGAGAAGCTCCCTGAGGTCACCGACACAAGTCAAGGGAACCCTGGGTTTCCCTCCGCAACCCGAGAAAGACCTCGAGAGTCCTTCTTCAACCCGTCTTGAGGCCTGATTCCCCTACCACGACTCGAGAGCAATGACGCACTGCCCCTCGCCACGTGCATGGAGACCTGACTTCCCTGGCGCCACACGAGAGGCTCCCTGAGCTCCCTGTCATACCTTGTGAAAAACCCCACACTGGCGCTGCAGCTCGAGAAAACCCACGAGACGCCGCCATCATCAAGAGATGAGGGCCTTCTGTTTCTGCATGGCCTGGAGAGCAGTCCCAATCCTCTCTACAAACTCCACAGGAGGCTTGACTCATTTTAGGCCACTCAGTGGGCTCCAAGGGTTGCACGTCGCCACTCGAGAGGAGAGTGGAGTCCTTTGCTTCCCCTCGAGATGAGGCCTGACGCCCCGGGTGAGTCTCGAATGCAACCCCGAGATCCCTGTCGCCCCTGGAGAGGAATATTAGGTCTTGGACATAAGCCTAGATGAGGTCTAGTTTTCCCTGCAGTACTCGAGAGCCATCGCCAGCTCACCCTCAAAACTAGAAAGGAAGATTGGACTTCCCGGGGCCAACACAAGAGGAAGCCTGAATTCCCCGTCATAACTCGAGAATCCCTCCACACTTCGAGAAAAACCACGTGTTTCCCCCGTTATCGCAAGACGAAGCCCTTTCCCGCTACAGCGTCTCAAGAGTAGTCCCGCGTTCTGTCATGAAGTACAAAACGGTACTTGGCACCCTTGATGCGACCCCAAAAGTTCCCCGACATACCAGTCTCACTCGAGGGGAACACCGAGGTTCCCGGCACCACTTCATCTGAGACCCTTCTCCCCTCCTGATCGCGACAGGAGAGTCGATTCCCCTGCGTTGTCTGGAAGGGGTTCCCGGCCTTCCTGGCGAACCTCAGGATGAGGCTGGTCTCACGAGGAAATTCGAGACGTAGCCTCGTGTATGGTGCCACATTCCAAAAGACCTGGATTTCCCGGTCCGCTATTGATAAGAACCCGATGCCCAGACACCTCTTCGAAGGTAACCCTGTGGATGAAGGCAAAACACGCAGGGGCACTGACAGCCCGGTGCATAGTCTGGAAAAAACCGTATTTTCCACATACAGCTCGACAAATGGCCTGTCACTCCATGAACAAATCGAGAGGCAAGCGGAGTTCCATTCCTCAACCCAAGACGAGGCATGACTCTCCTGTCCCAAATCTGCAGGGACCCTGCGATCGGAGTCAGAAAGGGAGAGAATCCATGAGGTTCGGACCTCACTCGAAATGAGGCCCTCTTCCATTGCACCAAAGCCAGTGGAGTCCCGAGAGGCCCCTCCCAAATCCACAGTATCCCTGACTTCTCAAAGGCACCCTGAGAAGCTCCCTGAGGTCACCGGCACAGGTCGAGGGAACCCAGGATTTCCTACGGCAACCCGAGAAAGACCTCGAGAGTCCTTCTTCAACACGTCTTGAGGCCCGAGTCCCCTACCATGACTGAGGAGCAATGACGCGCTCCCCCTCGCCACGCTCATGGAGACCTGACTTCCCTGGCGCCTCACGAGAGGCTCCCTGAGCTCCCCGTTTTACCTCGTGAGTAAGCCACACTGGCGCCTCAGCTTGAGAAAACCCATGAGACGCCCCCGTCATTGCGAAATGAGGGCCTTATTTTCCTGAATGGCCTGCAGAGCAATCCCGAGTCCTCTCTCCAAACTGAAGAGGAGGCTTGACTCCCTGTAGGCCACTCAGTGGGCTCCAAGAGATACCTGTCGCGACTCGAGAGGAGAGCAGAGTCCTTTGCTTCCCCTCGAGACAAGGACTGACTCCCCGGGTGAGTCTGGAATGCAACCCCGAGATCCCTGTCTCCACTGGAGAGGAACATTAAGTCCTGGACACCAGCCTAAAGGAACTCTATTTTGTCCTGCAGTGACTCGAGAGCAATCCCCAGCTCTCCCTTGCAACTCGAATGGAAGATTGGACTTCCCTGGGCCAACAAGAGTGGAAGCCTGAATTCCCCAACGTAACTCGAGAATGCCAACGCAACTCGAGAAAAACCACGTGGTTCCAACGTCTTCGCAAGATGAGGCCCTTGCCCTCTACGGCGTCTCAAGGGAAGTCCCATGTTCCGTCCTGAAGTGCGAAATGGTAACTAACACCCTTCATGTGACCCCCAAAAGTTCCCCGACACGCCGGGTTCCCTCGAGGGGAACACCGAGGGTCCCGGCACCACTTCATCTGAGCCCCTTCTCCCCTCCTGATCGCGACAGGAGAGTTGATTCCCCTGCGTGGTCTGGAAGGGGTTCCCAACCTTCCCAGCGCACCTCCGGATGAGGCCGGTCTCACGAGGAAATTCGAGACATAGCCTCGTGGGTGGTGCCACATTCCGAAAGACCTCGATTTTGCAGTCCGCTCTTGAGAAGAACCCGATGCCCGGACACCTCTTTGAAGGCAACCTTGTGCACGAAGGCACATCATGAAGGGGCACTGACACCCCCTTACATCATCCGGAAAAACCCGCAGGTTCCACATACAGCTCGACAAGTGGCCTGTCATCCCGGAACAACTCAAGAGGCAAGCAGAGTTCCATTCCTCAACCCAAGATGAGGCCTGATTCTCCTGTCCCAACTCTGCAGGGACCCTGGGATCGGAGTCAGAAATGGAGAGGATCACTCAGGTTCCTGCCTCAACGCGAGATGAGGCCCTCTTCCCTTGCAACACACCCAGTGGAGTCCCGAGAGGCCCCTCCCAACTCCACCGTATCCCTGACTTCTCAGAAGCACCCTGAGAAGCTCCCTGAACACACCAGCACAAGTCAAGGGAACCCAGGGTTTCCTGCCGCAACCCGAGAAAGGCCTCGGGAGTCCTTCTTCAAAGCGTCTTGAGGCTCGATTTCCCTACCATTACTCGAGAACAATGACTCGCTCCTCCTCGTCACGTGCATGGAGAACTGACTTCCAAGGAGCCACACGAGAGGCTCCCTGAGCTCCTCCTTGTGCCTCGTGAGAAAGCCCACACTGGCACTGCAGCTCCAGAAAACCCACGAGACGCCCCCGTCATCGCGAAATGAGGGCCTTATTTTCCTGCATTGGCTGGAGAGCAATCCCGAGTCTTCTCTCCAAACTCCACAGGAGGCTTGACTCCCTGTAGGCCACTCAGTGGGCTCCAAGAGATACCCGTCGCGACTCGAGAGGAGAGCGGAGTCCTTTGCTTCCCCTCGAGATGAGGCCTGACTCCCTGTGTGAGTCTGGAATGCAACTCCGAGATCCCTGTCGCCCCTGCAAAGGAACATTAGGTCCTAAACACAAGCCTAGATGAGGTCTATTTGTCCTGCAGTGATTCGAGAGCAATCCCCAGCTCTCCCTCACAACTCGAATGGAAGATTGGACTTCCCTGGGCCAACACAAGAGGAAGCCTGCATTCACCGTCGTAAGTTGAGAATCCCGCCGCAACTCGAGAAAAACCACTTGGTTCCCCCTTCATCGAAAGAGGAGGCCCTTGCCCGCTACAGCGTCACGAGAAGTACCACGTTCCGTCTTGAACTTCGAAACAGTACTTGACACACTTGATGCGACCCCAAAAGTTCCCCAACACACCGGTCTCACTCGAGGGGAACCCCGAGGTTCCCAGCACCACTTCATCTGAGCCCCTTCTCCCCTCCTGATCGCAACAGGGGAGTCGATTCCCCTGCTTTGTCTGGAAGGGGTTCCCGACCTTCCCAGCGCACCTCAGGATGAGGCCGGTGTCACGAGAAAATTTGAGAGGTACCCTTGTGGGTGGTGCCGCATTTGGAAAACCCCAATTTCCGGGTCCGCTCTTGAAAAGAACCCGATGCCCGGACACCTCTTCGAAGGCAACCCTGTGGATGAAGGCACAACACGAAGGGGCATTGACAACCCCGTGCATCATCTGGAAAAACCTGCAGATTCCACGTACAGATTGACAAGTGGCCTGACAACCCGTGAACAACTCGAGAGGCTAGGGGAGTGCCATTCCTCAACCCAAGACGAGGCATGACTCTCCTGTCCCAACTCTGCAGGGACCCTGCAATCGGAGTTAGAAATGGAGAGGAACACTGAGGTTACTGCCTCAACTCGAGAGGAGGCACTCTTCCATTTCACCAAACCCAGTGGAGTCCCGAGAGTCCCCTCCCAACTCCACAGTATCCCTGACTTCTCAGAGGCACCCTGAGAAGCTCCCTGAGGTCACCGGCACAAGTCGAGGGAACCAAGGGTTTCCTGCCACAACCCGAGAAAGACCTCGAGAGTCCTTCTTCAACACTTCTTGAGGCCTGATTCCCCAACCATGACTCGAGAGCAATAACGCGCTCCCCCTCGCCCCTCGCATGGAGAACTGACTTCCCTGGCGCCACACGAGAGGCTCCCTGAGCTCCCCATCGTACCTCATGAGAAATCCCACACTGGCGCTGCAGCTCGAGAAAACCACGAGATGCCCTGTCTTCGCGAGATGAGCGCCTTCTCTTCCCTGCATTCCCTGGAGAGCAATCCCGAGTCCTCTCTCCAAACTCCACAGGAGGCTTGACTCCCTTTAGGCCACTCAGTGGGCTCCAAGAGATACGCGTCGCGACTCGAGAGGAGAGCGGAGTCCTTTGCTTCCTCTCGAGAGGAGGCCTGACTCCCCGGATGAGTCTGGAATGCAACAGCGAAATCCCTGTCGCCCCTGAAGAGGAACATTAGATCCTGGACACAAGCCTAGATGAGGTCTATTTGCCCTGCAGTGACTCGAGAGCAATGCCCAGCTCTCCCTCGCAACTCGAATGGAAGATCGAACTTCCCTGGGCCAACACAACAGGAAGCCTGAATTCCCCATCATAACTCGAGAATCCCGCCCCAACTCGAGAAAAACCACGTGGTTCCCCGGTCATGGCAAGATGAAGCCCTTTCCCGCTACAGCGTCTCAAGAGAAGTCCCACATTCCCTCTTGAAGTTCGAAACGCCACTTGACACCCTTGATTCGACCCCACAGTTCCCCGACATACCGGTATCACTCGAGAGGAACACCGAGTTTCCCGACATCACTTCATCTGAGCCCCTTCTCCCTTCCTGATCGCAACAGGAGGTCGATTCCCCTGCTTTGTCTGGAATGGGTTCCCGACCTTCCCGGCGCACCTCAGGATGAGGCCAGTCTCACGAGGAAATTCGAGACGTAGCCTCGTGGGTGGTGCCACATTCGGAAGACCTCGATTTCCGGGTCCGCTCTTGAGAAGAACCTGATACCCGGACACCTCTTCGATTAGAACCCTGTGGATGAAATCACAACCTGAAGGGGCACTGACACGCCTATGCATCATCCAGAAAAACCCGCAGGTTCCACATACAGCTCGAAAAGTGACCTGTCACCTCGTGAACAACTCGAGAGGCAAGCGGAGTTCCACTCCTCAACACAAGACCAGGCCTGACTCTCCTCTCCCAACCCTTCCGGGACCCTGCAATTGGAGTTAGAAATGGATAGGAACACTAAGGTTCCTGTGTCAACTCGAGAGGAGCTCTCTTTCATTGCAGCAAACCCAGAGGAGTCCCGAGAGGCCCATCCCAAAGCCACAGTACCCCTGACTTCTCCGAGGCACCCTGAGAAGCTCCCTGAGGTTACCGGCACAAGTCGAGGGATCCCAAGGTTTCCTGTTGCAACCCGAGAAAGACCTCGAGAGTCCTTCTTCAACGTGTCTTGAGGCCCAAATCCCCTACCATGACTCGAGAGAAATGACTCGCTCCTGCTCGCCCCTCGCATGGAGACCTGACTTCCCTGGCGCCACACGAAAGTCTCCCTGAGCTCCCCGTCTTACCCTGTGAGAAACCCCACACTGGCACCGCAGCTCCAGAAAAACCACGAGACTCCCCAGTCATCGCGAGATGAGGGCCTTCTCTTCCCTGAATGGCCTGGAGAGCAATCCTGAGTCCTCTCTCCAAACTCCATACGAGGCTTGAGTCCCTTTAGGCCACTCAGTGGGCTCCAAGAGATACCCGTCGCGACTCGAGAGGAGAGCGGAGTCCTTTGTTTCCACTTGAGAAGTGGCCTGACTCCCCGGGTGAGTCTGGAATGTAACTCCAAGATCCCTGTCGCCCCTGGAGTGGAATATTATTTCCTGGACACAAGCCTAGATGAGGTCTATTTGCCCTGCAGCGACTTGAGAGCAATCCCCAGCTCTCCCTCGCAACTCGAATGGAAGATTGGACTTTCCTGGGCCAACACAAGAGGAAGCCTGAATTCCCCGCCGTAACTCGAGAATCCCGCCGCAACTGGAGAAAAACCACGTGGTTCCCCCGTCATAGCAAGATGAAGCCCTTAACTGCTACAGTGTCTCAAGAGAAGTCCCACGTTCCGTCTTGAAGTTCGTAACGGTACGTGGCACCCTTGATGCGACCCCAAAATCTCCCCGACATACCAGTCTCATTCGAGAGGATCACAGAGGTTCCCGGCACCACTTCATCTGAGCCCCTTCTCCCCTGCTGATCGCGACAGGAGGGTCGATTCCCCTGCTTTGTCTGGAAGGGGTTCCCGACCTTCTCGGCGCACCTCAGGATGAGGCCGGTCTCACGAGGAAATTCGAGACGTAGCCTCGTGGGTGGTGCCACATGCCGAAAGGCCCTGATTTCCCGGTCCGCTCTTGATAAGCACCCGATGCCCGGACACCTCTATGAATGCAACCCTGTGGATGAAGGCACAACACGAAGGGGCCCTGACACACCTGTGCATCGTCCGGAAAAACCCGCAGGTTCCACATACAGCTCGACAAGTTGTCTGTCACCCTGTGAACAACTCGAGAGTCAGTCGGAATTCCATTCCTCAACACAAGACGAAGCCTGACTCTCCTGTCCCAACTCTGCAGGGACCCTGCGATCCAAGTCAGAAATGGAGAGGAACCCTGAGGTTCCTGCCTCAACTCGAGATGAGGCCCTCTTCCATTGCACCAAACCCAGTGGAGTTCTTGAAGCCCCTCCCAATTCCACAGTATCCCCGACTTCTCAGAGGCACCCTGAGAAGCTCCCTGAGTTCACTGGCACAAGTCGAGTGACCCCAGGGTATCCTGCCGCAACCTGAGAAAGACCTCAAAGTCCTTCTTCAATGCGTCTTCAGGCCCGATTCCCGTATTATGACTTGAGAGCAATGACGAGCTCCCGCTCGCCACTCGCATGGAGACCTGATTTCCCTGGCGCTACACGAGAGGCTCCCTGAGCTCCCCGTCGTACCTCGTGAGAAACCCCACACTGGGGCCGCAGCTCAAAAAAACCACGAGAGGACCCCATCATCTCGAGATGAGGGCCTTCTCTTCCTGCATGGCCTGGAGAGCAATCCCGAGTCCTCTCTCCAACTCCACAGGAGGCTTTACTCCCTTTAGGCCACTCAGTGGGCTCCAAGACATACCCGTCGCGACTCGAGAGGAGAGCGGAGTCCTTTGCTTTCCTTCGAGACGAGGCCTGACTCCCAGGGTGAGTCTGGAATGCAACCCCGAGATCCGTGTCGCCCCTGGGGAGGAACATTAGGTCCTGGACACAAGCCTAGATGAGGTCTATTTGCCCTGTAGTGACTGGAGAGCAATCCCTAGCTCTCCCTCGCAACTCGAATGGAAGATTGGACTTCCCTTGGCCAACACAAGAGGAAGACTGAATTCCCCGTCGTAACTCGAGAATCCCGCTGCAACTCGAGAAAAACCACGTGGTTCCCCCTTCATCGCAAGATGAAGCCCTTTCCCACTACAGCGTCTCAAGAGAAGTCCCACGTTTCGTCTTGAAATTCGAAACGGTACTTGGCACCCTTGATGCGACCCCAAAATTTCCCCGACATACCGGTCTCACTCGAGAAGAATGAAAGTTTGTTGTTGAATCACGCAAGTACACCGGGATTCTTGGCCCCCGGAGGAGAAGAATTCAATCCGGGGCCAGAGCCGAGACTTGATTGCTCAGAGCTTTTGTGTAATAAAGTTTTATTAAAGTATAAAGGAGATTGAAAATGCTTCTGACATAGGCATCAAAAGGAGGCAGAAAGAGTACTCGCTTGCTAGTGTTAACAATGAAGTGATACACTCTCCAATGAATCCAAAGAATGTCTGGAGGTTGTAAGACCTCATCAGACCTACTCCCATAATTAACATTTTAAGATAAGAAAATGTTGAATCCAAAGACTGTCCTTAGGCAGGATACATTATTGTTATATAATCCTAAGGAATGTAGAGAAGGAAAAAAGTTTGTCCTTTCTTCCTCCTTGATAATTCCAGACCCCTCTCTCCTTGGGGACCCCTAGACTCCCTATCAACCTGCCTAGGAAATGACTCTCTCATTCTCCCCTGCCCTTTAGGAGAATTATGTTGCCTAGGGAAAAGGGGCGTCGTTCTCATTCCATAACTACTTCCGAGCTGACAAGGGGCATTGTCCCTAAATTGGTGAGGCAACATATTCCCCTAATCCTCATATTGAGGATATCTGATCCAGGGGCCCCAAATTGTAGCTGAAGGAAGCTACAGAAGTAGCAGGAGTTTGAGCAACCATTTGTAACTTAAAAGCTTTCATGCGGCTAGAAAGAAATCCAGTTATAGAATTACAGATGCAGGGAGCAAACAGCAAAAACACAACATTCATAATCAAAATTAAAAGTCACAGTATGCCCATAGTTAAAGTGCAAAGTGTTGCACCAGTCCATTTTAGGGTTGGTAGATGTCATCAGATGAAGAAGAGGCATCACATGTGATTGTTGTCGAAGGTATTCACAGACTTGGAGAAAGTCTTTTCCTTGAAGTGGGGATGTCCACCACGGGAAGCCTTCCACTGATGAATAGGGGAGCGCTCCACAGACCCAGCAGTTAGACCAATTGTGGAATGCAGCATAGGAGTGAGCCCAGGACAGGAAGACATTGTCTTGAGGATCAAACAGCAGACTCAGGATTTTTGGAGTCAGCAGAAGTAGGCTCACATAGATTATCAGGCCCATCTTGTCCTGAAGGATCCTGGATGAGCCCCCAAGATGAAAGGTTGTTGTTGAATCACACGAAGACACCAGGATTCTTGGCCCCCGGGGGAGAATTCAATCTGGGGCCAGAGACCAGGCTTGATCGCTCAGAGCTTTTGTGTAATAAAGTTTTATTAAGGTATAAAGGAGATAGAGAAAGCTTCTGACATAGGCATCAGAAGGTGGCAGAAAGAGTACCCCCCATACAATTCTTTACTACATGGATAAATGAATCATCTGTCCATTCCTTCATCCACACATCCATGAACCCACCCACCCATATATCACTTCATCCATCCATCCATCCAAACCAAACAAAAGTCTCTAACGTCATGGAGCTTATTTTCTTACTATTTAGGTAGCCAGAGGAAAAAAAAAATTCTTAATCATTGACACCCCCTATTTACCAGATCCCATTTTGTTACTTAATTTTTTACAGCAACATATAAAAATATAGTCTTTTATTTTCTTGGCTGCCATCATGTTATGTCATAACTCCCTAGTACATAACCCATATCTTGATTATATTTTGTTGTTTTTGTTTAGTTGCTAAGTCATGTCCAACTTTTTTTTTTTTGACCCCATGGACCATAACCTGCCAGGCTCCTGTGTCCAGGCTCCTGTGGGATTTCCCAGGCAAGAATACTGAAGTGGGTTGCCATTTCCTTCATCTTCCTGACCCAGGGATCAAACCCACATCTCCTACATTGGCAGGCACATTCTTTACCACTGTATCTTATTAATGTCATTTTCAGAGAGTCAATTTATTTCCAAGTTTTTGGGGCGTTTACTTCTGTATCTAAATGACATTCATTCACTCATTCAAAAGGATTTATTCTTTTATCAAATGCTTCTTAAGCAGCAATTGTGTGCACTGTTCTAGGTGCTGGGGGTATAAGAGAGAATCAGACAGACAAGTCTTCTCAGTGGTGCAACTGGGAGCAACATACCATTCGGCTGTGATCACAAGGACAAATGTGAGTGAGATCAAAAGAAAAGGAAAGCATTTAACCAAGTTATTTTCATTCTAGTTAAAACTAAAACTAAAAAACTAAAAATGGATGAATTCACCTAAAATCTGCATCCTAACTTAAACATCAATATATAACTGTATGTCACAGCAATAAAGATGTTTATAAGTTCCACATTTTTCTTCAGTGAATTTTTTCTGGTTTCTGTAATTGGTGTCATAAAGACATCAGCCCATTTTCACTAATCATTATCCCATTTTTGCTCAGTAAATATACATGCCATTCATTTTTTGCAGAGGCCTTGGATCTTAGCCACCATTAAATTCAGTCTGTATTATGAAAACCATTTCATGAGCAAAAACTATCACAGATGATTCTAAAATGAATTTAATAGTTTTCTTTTACGTTGAAATCCAGGAATTCTTTTTGATGAGCCAAATTGTGAATTCTTCACTTCATGCTAATAGGCCTACTAGTTTTTCATTTCATTCCTGACTTAAATAGGAACACCAGAATATTTTGTTTCCAATTTTAAGCTAGATGCTGAATACTACCTAGCTGACATTCCAAGTCATATTTTATTTGACATTTTCATATATTTTGATGTACTTTCTACTAATATGTCTTCCTCACCAATTCCACCTCATTCCAAGTTCCTTTTCTTCTCATTACTTTCTTTCAATTCTTAATAAAAACTTCATTTATAAGGCACTTTGTTTCCATTATAAAGAAGAGAGGAAAATCAAACAATTCTTTATTGCATGACCAAAGCTATACTTTAAAGGGAGCTGCCTCATTTGCTTCCATCTATAATTCAACTGCTCACACTGGCCATTGTTTATTAGATTATTAAAATGCTATTTTTGATTTCTTATTTATTGTTTTTGGTTGCACTGGGTCTTTGTTGCTCTACATGGGCTTTCTCTAGCTGTCATGCATGGACTGTGGAGCTCAGGCTCAGCAGTTGTGGCGTACAGGCTTAGTTGCCCCACAGTATGTGAGATCTTCCTGGACCAGGGATTGAGCCCATGTACACTGCATTGGCAGGCAGATTCTCAACCACTGGACCATGAGGGACGTCCTAAAATACTTTTCTATTTAGAATTAAACAGTAAGAATCACTACTTTATTTTCAAAACAATTGAGAGAACACAAAATAGCATTGGCATATGAATTTGTATTTCATATACTGTTCTTAAAAGAACAATTCATAGAATTTCATAGAATTCAAAAAAAATCATATTAATTCAAAATTCAGAGAATTTTGCTTGCTTGCTTAGTCACTTCAGTTGTGTCTGACTCTTTGCGACCCCATGAACTATAGCCAGCCAGGCTCCTCTGTCCATGGGATTTCCTGGGCAAGAATACAGGAGTGGGTTGCCATTTCCTTCTTCGTGGGTTCTTCCCGACCCAGGGATTAAACTCCAGTCTCCTGCATTGCAGGTGGATTCTTTTACCATTGAGCTACTGGAGAAGCCCCACTTAGGTAGGGGTGAAGGCAAAAAAGGAAAGTGAATTACTCTGAGATATTCGAGGCTTGAAGCTACACATGCAATAGCACCTCCTTTCTTAAAATACCTTCATTCTTTGAGAACTTTTCTATATTATCAATGGGAAATGATGGATGAGGGATCAGAAGACATTCTGACAAACATTCAAGAAGTGGACTCCCGTGGCCTTTTACTGAAGTAGCAGGCAGTGACTGCTGTCTTAAATTTGGTCTCCTGTGAATGACTTTACATTGCTTATTGATATTTAAAAACAATATTTATAAAACTGTTGTTTAGTTGCTAAGTCGTTTCTGACTCTTTGCAACCCCACGGACTGTAACCCGCCAGTCTCCTCTGTCCATGGGATTTCCTGGGCAAGAATACTGGAGTGGGTTGCCATTTCCTTCTCCAGGCAATCTTCCTGAGACTCCTACACTGCAGGCAGATTCTTTACCGCTGAGCCACCAGAGAATAACAGTGATCAAACCCAAATTATTCCACATAGACAGGGCAACCATCCACCCGGGTCCACCTTCCTTAGTGCCTTAATTTTAACAGAAATCACAACAAGAGCTCCCTGTATAACTCCCAATCAAATACATACAGAGAATCCCTTGAAAGAAGTGCAGGCTGAACACACACACACACACACATACATACCCTGGCTCAGATCAGTTCCTCGGAGAACTGTGAATTGGATTGCAATAGTTTGGCCTCACACAGAACTTCTCAAACTCACACATTATTTTGTTTTATCCTAACTGTGGTGAAGTGTGTGAATTGCAAGTGTAAGATGTATAAAGCTCATCATTGTATTTATTGCAAAGGTTTGGTCAGGACATTATCCATGACATCATACACTATTATTCTCTTTGTGAAGACTCGTGGATAAAATTCACAATATCAGAAAAGTTGGGCTGTCCTAAATTTGTGTTTATCTTAAGGATATTGTGACTCATAATCAGTATTCATTTTTGCTTTGTCTGCTGGGAATCTTTAGTATTTCTGGCTCATTCCTGACTTCCAATCAGGATGATATGGAATGCAATTCTAGGGTATAATCAGGCTGCAATTTCTTAATTATGTTTTTCCTTTACCTTGACTTTTCAGCTATTTAATCTAACAGTTAAGAGCTTAAGGCCTTGGACCTGACTTGAATTCTAGCTTTACTGCATACTAACTGTATCACATTGTGCAAAGTAATGTCTCTTTAAATTCCATTTTTTAATCCCTAAAAATGGAGATAATAATACTGCCTACCAAAGGGCTATTGTAGATAAAATGCAATGGTGTAGGTAAAAGCTGTAGCATGTGCCTGCTGGCATGGAAAATGCTTAATAAGTAATTTTTGAAAATTATGTGTTTTTGTATGCCTCTAAGAAACCTTAAAAAACCAAGTCATTATATCAGCAAACAAACCAATGAATAGCTTTATGAGCTTTTTTTCATACTTGCTTAGACTGGCAAAATATTTTTCTACCCAAAGAGCTATAGTGATGAGCAAAGGAAAGAGCATGGGCTTTGAAATTGGATAGGGTTGGCCTCAGCACTCAATCTGCAAGTTACCAGCTGTGTGAACTTGAACTGTGAATCTTTCTGGTTCCCGTGGACCACCTTCAAATCCTGAGTTTCCAATCACTGCCTCGCTAGGACTGTCTTTCTTGGTTCTGGATTTAAAAAACAAACAAATGAACCAATGAATGAATAAACAAACAAATGTATATAGCCCAAGCTTGTGTGCAGCTGCTTTATTCAAAACGGTGTGCCCCTCTCTGTCCCACTGTGTAGACGTCGGGGCCCCTCTGCACGGTCCCCTGTGCTTCCCACCGAACATTAGTACAGTGTTATTGTTTATATTCTGATGCTTCCCATTCACCATAGCAGACACCTCTTGTTTTTTTTATCTCTTCTTTCCCTCAAATCCACACTGTGGATTTGGCCTCCTGTAGCTACCTCCAGTGTGTGATCATGTCTCCCTTGTTGCAGTCACTGGACAAGAAAAAGACAGTTAATATAGGCCAATTACTGTTCTTAGGCCATAGTTGAGGAATTGATGGGTAAATACTTGTCCTCAAATATCTCTTCCAAGGATGTGGGATTAGACTAGAGGGAGTGTGTCTAGACCAGTATGCAAATGTGGTTACTCTCCTTGCTGTGCTTCTTATCAGATGTGTCCTCCTGAGACATGTGGGAACTGCATTTGGCTCACAGGGGCTGAGAAGGGCTGGCTCCCTCCTGTACTTCCTGTCAGAGACTGAGGCAGGGCAGATGGAGGAGAGTCCAGACTGCACTTCCGACGGCAGTGGAGCTCTGTGCATCTGAGGGGCACGGCCCACCTAGTCTCTCTGAATCAGAAGTTTCTGGGTAATACTGGGTAGCCAGGGCTGACAGCTCATCTAGGGCCCCTTTTTCTGCTGGGGGAAGTGCTTGTGGGAGGCGGCCCTATGTTGGCTCATGGTGGATGGTGAGATCAGAGCTGGCAGAAGAGGCAGTGGGAACCACCTCACCCAACTGGCACATACCCCAGTTCATCCTCACCTTTGCTGATCACACTGGGGAGATGCTGTCCCAAATAACCAGCTGCAGTTGCTGGGTGTGGACCCACAGGCTGTGAGGCTGGGAGTGATCTGCAGCCGGGCTCTCCTGCTGGGTCAGGGCCACCTTGCCACCTGTGGTCTCCCTTCATTCCCAGCCTAACCTGCCCCTCGAGCAGTGAAGTTGGGAGAGGTGTTCAGATTCAAAGAACATCTGGTCCTATGGAGTCAGAGCACTTGGTACTTTTCCATTAAACCAAAGGCAGGCTTTTATTTCAAGATTTGGCCTGTGTCATCTGAAAGGCAGGTGATGGGAAATTGTCTCATATGTTTGTGGTTGGAATTTTGGCCATTTCAAATGACAAAGGTATACAGAATTTGGCCCCTGAGAATGAATTCTGAACTCTTCTGGTAACTTCTAGAGAATGGCCTGTCCCCTGGCACCTCTCCAGCAGCATCCCTCAGGTTTCACAGGTACACTGGGGTCCTCCAGGTGTGCAGCTGCCCAGCACTTCACTTTGTGCCCACAATTTTCCTCTGCCCAGGCTGCTTTCATCTTTGCTGGCTGGGATAACACCAGTGCATTCTTCAAAACTCAGGTCAGGAGTCACACTTCCTGGAAACCTTGAAGGTACTGTCTCCCCATCTGGGTAAAATTCACCATGCTGTGTGTGCCCAGGTCAACATTGGTCAGACCACATCACTGTTGACGTGGGCAAGTGCAGTGCCCTGCCAGCCCCAACTCCCTTGTGTGTAAAGTGGGACTAAAGACATCCTGTGATCATGTGGCAGGGTTATGCCAGCTCACCTGTGCCAAGCATTTAACGCGTGATCTGATGCTTAGTAAATTTTCAGCAAATGACTGCCGCTATCTCCTACTAACACATTGGGTTAGAAATCTCCAGAGTGTAGTTCAGATCCTGGCACTGAGGGGCTACTCAATAAGGGTCTGAAAAGGTTACCTTGAGAAGGTAACAACCTAGTGGGGTGGGATGGGGAAGAAAGAGGGTGGGGTGTTCAGGTGGGGGGGGGAACATGGGTGAACCTATGGCTGATTCATGTTGATGTTTGGTAGAAAGCAATGCAATACTGTAAAGCAATTACCCTTTGATTAAAAATAAATAAATTTTAAAAGAAGAAAGAAAAACTAGTGGCTCAGATGGTAAAGAATCTGCCTGCAATACAGGCAGAACTGGGTTCAATCCCTAGGTTGGGAAGATCCCTTGGAGAAGGAAATGGCTCCCTACTCCAGTTTTCTTGCCTGGAGAATTCCATGGACAGAGGAGCCCGGTGGATTACAGTCTATGGGGTTGCAGAGAGTTGGACAAGACTGAACAACTAAGAACCATGTCAGTCGGTAAAATTAATGGTGATTAGAACCATTTTTTGAACTAATGGTCATTTGTGCCTAATTACTAGACAGTACAGTAAAGTGCTCTACAAACTTAACAAGCACTTCCGTTATATTTTCTATGTTCTGGACATGTTTTAGGTATAGTAACTCATTTGAGATTCACAGTAACCCTATAAAGGGTGCTCAGTCATTCAGTCATGTCTGACTCTTTGCAGTCCCATGGACTGGAGCCCACCATGCTCCTCTACCCATGGAATTCTCCAGGCAAGAATACTGGCATGGGTAGCCATTTCCTTCTCCAGTGGATCTTCCCAACCCAGAGATCGAACCCAGTTCTCCTGCATTGCAGGCAGATTCTTTACCACTAGAGTCACCTGGGGCCTTATTAATTTTAATATCATAATTTGCATTTATAGATGAGGAGGCTGGGGCAGGGCAGGGTTAGTAAACTCATTCTAAGGTCAGGCAGGACAGCCAGAACTTTGGCCATGTGGCCCAACATGACGCTGCAGCAACCTTGCCAGACTCCACCATGATAAGCCATGCATGGAACCCATCCGGATGAAAGAGGGCCCCTGTGGTTCAGACCTTTTCAGGCCAGAGGCGGGTGGTCTTTGGTCTGGGATGGATTGAGCATCCTCCAGAGAAGGCACAACTTTGCGTTTATATTCCAACTATGTACACAGTCCCAGATGGAGCCCCTCAAAGCAGGCAGCTCGGAAAGACGGCAGGGGCAGGTAGATGCTGGGGTGGAGGGGCTGGTTATGGAGAATGGAGCTGAAGAAGGGGCAGCAAAGGGGTTCCCTTCCCACAATAAGGAGCGAGAAGGCCCCTCCATGATCTGCTTTGGCCTCAGCTGCCAGCCCTGCCGAGGGAGCCCTTCTCTCCTACTAGGAATCGAAGCCTGCCATCCCTGTGTGCCTGTGTAGCATCCTGAGAAATAGAGGGTGTCAGGGTGGCTTTACAAACAACTACTTCATTGTAGTTGTGCACTTTTTATTGATGTATAATATACATACAAGGGGGTGACCAGATTACATGCTGTATTCATCACATCTTTTTATTTTCTGTATTTCTGATGTTTTGACGTCTTGAGACCTTCATGACTCTGGAGGGGCTGCCCCTCCGAAAGTTGGCTGACTCCTAAAGACAATAAACTCCTTTCATATACAAACCAACCAATCCAGAGGCCACATCCCAACCACCTCCCCTATGAGACTCTCACTCAGGGTCACTGTCCCCCTGCCCTGATCACCCAGGGCCAGGTACCAGACCACTAGGGAAGACCCTCCTCCCTGGAGCCCTGAAATTATTCCAGTCAGCCCGTCCTGAGCCTGCTGACCCTGCCTCACCGGTTCATTTCCATGGAAGCCATAGTCCAGGCTCATACCCGTGATTCTGCCTCCCTCTTGACACCCTGGTGCCTTCCCTTTACCTGCCCTCACCCCTGTGGCACAGGGCACCCCTTCCTCATGGGAACCGTGACTAATAAACTATCTTTACAATAGTCACTGTCTCCTGATCTGTTGGACTGGCCACATCTGAACAAGAATGAAGCCTACATTTTGAAATTTGTATGTATGGCCGATGGATGTCACCAGCACCCAGGTCAAGAATCGACATCAGCAGCCCTTGCTGATCACCTTGCTCTTTTGTGATTCAACACTCAGGCTTTCCTCTCACTCAGACAATCACATACTCATCAACTATTCACCAGTTATGTACTGTATGCTAGAGAGTGTACTGTGAGTCACTGAAGTGCAGAAGCAGCAAAACAGTTTACAGCTTCACCAAGTGTGTCTGTTAGTGGATAAGACAGTCCTTAATCAAGTAATCACACCCATGAGCATGCAGTAGCAAATGATGACAAGTGCCAGCAGCTAACCTGCTCTGTGCAGGTCACAATCATGAGTGACCTGCTTCAGAAGGCCTGTTAGGTGGGTGTCTGGGCATCAACATTCTGCACATGAGGGCACAAAAAGGAGGCCTTGCCCCAAAGTTGTGCGGCCAGAGAGACAGAGCCAGACTCATCCTCGCTGCGCCCTCCCCATGCTGCCAAGATCTCTCCAAGTCACTGACTCTGAGATATAGCAGGCTCCTCAGGCTGGAGTAGCCATGCCAAAGTCTCATTACACTGTTTGCCCCTCCTCTTATGCCTGATGTTTGGGAGCTGATATACAGTAAGTCCCTACATATGAACAAGTTCTGTTCTGAGAGTGCATTCATAAGTCCAATTTGTAAGTCCAACAAATTTAGCCTAGGCACTCAGCTAAACACTTGGTTATATAGTACTATACTGTAATAGGTTTGCAATACTTTTCACACAAATAATACATAAAACATAAACACAAAGTAAAAAACCCAACATTTTAAACCTTACAGTACAGTACCTTGAAAAACACAGTAGGACAATAGAACAGTTGGCATACAGGTGCTGGCATCGAGTGAACAGGCAGGAAGAGTTACTTGCTGGAGGAGGGAGACGAGGTGGGATATAGAAGAGCTGAAGGCTTGTCAGCAATAGGAGAAGGAGGGCAAGCTGCAACTTCACTCATGCGTGATGTTGACGGAATTTATGTTCATACTTTTGAAAGTTTGCAAGATGAAGGTTTGTATTTAGGGGACTTACTATACAGGGTTAGATGCCCAAGAGAAGCGGTGAGGAGCTGGTGAGCAGGGTCCTCTCTGTGGGAGCACTTTGTGAGAAACCATGGCCCCTAAACATGTGACTCTGACCCTCACCCAGAATGATGCTGTGACCATGTGACAGCCTCAGGTGACAGAGAGCTCACAGCCACCTGCCAAATGGGTGGCAGGTACCATGCAGGGGTGTACATCCGACAGGTGAAGGACTCACTCTGAGCTAGGCACTAGCCTAGCTAGTGCACGAGGACATTCAGTTCAGTTCAGTTCAGTTCAGTTGCTCAGTCGTGTCCGACTCTTTGCGACCCCATGAATCTCAGCACGCCAGGGGTCCCTGTCCATCACCAACTCCCAGAGTTCACTCAAACTCATGTCCATCGAGTCAGTGATGCCATCCAGCCATCTCATCCTCTGTCGTCCCCTTCTCCACCTGCCCCCAATCCCTCCCAGCATCAGAGTCTTTTCCAATGAGTCAACTCTTCACATCACTTGGCCAAAGTACTGGAGTTTCAGCATTAGCATCAGTCCTTCCAATGAACACCCAGGGCTGATCTCCTATAGAATGGACTGGTTGGATCTCCTTGAAGTCCAAGGGACTCTCAAGAGTCTTCTCCAACACCACAGTTCAAAAGCGTCAATTCTTTGGCGCTCAGCTTTCTTCACAGTCCAACTCTCACATCCATACATGACCACAGGAAAAACCATAGCCTTGACTAGATGGACCTTTGTTGGCAAAGTAATGTCTCTGCTTTTGAATATGCTACCTAGGTTGGTCATAACTTTCCTTCCAAGGAGTAAGCGTCTTTTAATTTTATGGCTGCAGTCACCATCTGCAGTGATTTTGGAGCCCCCAAAAATAAAGTCTGACACTGTTTCCACTGTTTCCCCATCTATTTCCCATGAAGTGATGTGACCGGATGCCATGATCTTTGTTTTCTGAATGTTGAGCTTTAAGCCAACTTTTTCACTCTCCTCTTTCACTTTCATCAAGAGCCTTTTAGTTCCTCTTCTCTTCTGCTATAAGGGTGAGGTTATTTATATTTCTCCCGGCAATCTTAATTCCAGCTTGTGCTTCTTCCAGCCCAGCATTTCTCATGATATAGTCTGTATAGAAGTTAAATAAGCAGGGTGACAATATACAACCTTGACATACTCCTTTTCCTATTTGGAACCAGTCTGTTGTTCCATGTCCAGTTCTAACTGTTGCTTCCTGACCTGCATATAGGTTTCCCAAGATGGGCGGGTCATAGTGGAGAGGTCTGACAGAATGTGGTCCACTGGAGAGGGAATGGCAAACCACTTCAGTATTCTTGCCTTGAGAACCCCATGAACAGTATAAAAAGGCAAAATGATAGGATACTGAAAAAGGAACTCCCCAGGTCAGTAGGTGCTCAATATGCTACTGGAGATCAGTGGATAAATAACTCCAGAAAGAATGAAGGGATGGAGCCAAAGCAAAAAAAATACCCAGTTGTGGATGTGACTGGTAACAGAAGCAAGGTCCGATGCTGTGAAGAGCAATATTGCATAGGAACCTGGAATATCAGGTCCATGAATCTAGGCAAACCGGAAGCGCCCAAACAGGAGATGGCAAGAGTGAATGTCGACATTCTAGGAATCAGCGAACTAAAATTGACTGGAATGGGTGAATTTAACTCAGATGACCATTCTATCTACTACTGTGGGCAGAAATCCCTTAGAAGAAATGGAGTAGACAAAATGGTCAACAAAAGAGTCTGAAATGCAGTACTTGGATGCAGTCTCAAAAACGACAGAATGATCTCTGTTCGTTTCCAAGGCAAACTATTCAATATCACAGTAATCCAAGTCTATGCCCCAACCAGTAACGCTGAAGAAGCTGAAGTTGAACAGTTCTATGATAGACCTACAAGACCTTTTAGAACTAACACCCAAAAAGGATGTCCTTTTCATTATAGGGGACTGGAATGCAAAAGTAGGAAGTCAAGAAACACATGGGGTAACAGGCAAATTTGGCCTTGGAATATGGAATGAAGCAGGGCAAAGGCTAATAGAGTTTTGCCAAGAGAACGCACTGGTCATAGCAAACACTCTCTTCCAACAACACAAGAGAAGACTCTACACATGGACATCACCAGAGGGTCAACACCAAAATCAGATTGATTATATTCTTTGCAGCCAAAGATGGGGAAGCTCTATACAGTCAACAAAACAAAACCGGGAGCTGACTCTGGCTCAGATCATGAACTCCTTATTGCCAAATTCAGACTTAAATTGAAGAAAGTAGGGAAAACCACTAGACCATTCAGGTATGACCTCAATGAAATCCCTTATGATTATACAGTGAAAGTGATAAATAGATTTAAGAGACCAGACCTGATAGACAGAGTGCCTGATGAACTATGGATGGAGGTTCGTGACATTGTACAGGAGAAAGGGATCAAGACCATCCCCATGGAAAAGAAATGCAAAAAAGCAAAATGGCTGTCTGGGGAGGCCTTACAAATAGCTGTGAAAAGAAGCAAAAAGCAAAGGAGAAAAGGAAAGACATAAGCATCTGAATGCAGAGTTCCAAAGAATAGCAAGGAGAGATAAGAAAGCCTTCCTCAGCAATCAATGCAAAGAAATAGAGGAAAACAATAGAATGGGAAAGAGTAGAGATCTGTTCAAGAAAATTAGAGATACCAAGGGAACATTTCATGCAAAGATGGGCTCAATAAAGGACAGAAATGGTATGGACCTAACAGGAGCAGAAGATGTTAAGAAGAGGTGGCAAGAATACACAGAAGAACTGTACAAAAAAAATCTTCACAACCAAGATAATCACGATGGTGTGATCACTGACCTAGAGCCAGACATCCTGGAATGTGAAGTCAAGTGGACCTTAGAAAACATCACTATGAACAAAGCTAGTGGAGGTGATGGAATTCCAGTGGAGCTATTTCAAATCCTGAAAGATGATGCTGTGAAAGTGCTGCACTCAATATGCCAGCAAATTTGGAAAACTCAGCAGTGGCCACAGGACTCGAAAGGGTCAGTTTTCTTTCCAATCCCAAAGAAAGGCAATGCCAAAGAATGCTCAAACTACTGCACAATTGCACTCATCTCACACTCTAATAAAGTAATGCTCAAAATTCTCCAAGCCAGGCTTCAGCAATACATGAACCGTGAACTTCCAGATGTTCAAGCTGGTTTTAGAAAAGGCAGAGGAACCAGAGATCAAATTGCCAACATCTGCTGAATCATGGAAAAAACAAGCGAGTTTCAGAAAAACATCTATTTCTGTTTTATTGACTATGAGGACATTAGGAGGGGATAAAATTTGACCTCGGCCTTGAGGGAGGGGTTGGATTCAGGTGTACTTCCCTGGTCACCTGCAGAGTTTGGTCCATGCAGTGGAGCTGGGTGCCACTGACACACAAAATCCCTACTGCCCTGGGGACACAGTCCTGAGTCAGCAGCCCTGGCTGCCCACCAGCATCCAAGGAGCTCTGCCACCACAGAGAACTTCCAAGCAGGGACCACACAATGTCCTCAGATGGAAGGGACATTGTTTTCTAACTCAGTCTGGGATGAACATCTGACATCCTTTGGGAGTCAGGCCTAAACAAGCCTCTGACTGTCCTCAGATGGGCTGCAGGTACACAGAAGGAGCTGCGCTGAGGGCCAGGTGTCTCACTAAGAGCAGGGTTACCTTGGGCAAAGCCTTCAAACTTCACTTCCTAACTGGGGGTTTGGACAAACTGGCATTTCACATCTTAAGAATCATTGAATCATTGGCTGACAGAGTGTCTCGAACAGGACAGATGAAGACCACAGTTAGAGAATCCCAAAAAATAGCCCTGGCAAAGCTTGGCAAGCCCAGTGAGGCTGATCCAGGAGGCTGCTGTCCTTCCTGCCAGGTGGAGCTACTTCCTGGGCTGCAAGTGGAAATGCACTTCAGGATGGAGGCAGCTGGTGCCTTGAAGGAAGGTAGGGCTTTAACAGGATTGAATTCTGATTTGGTCACTTATTAGCTGTGCAACCTTGCATAAGTTACTTAGCCTCACTAAGCTGGCCTCTGCATTGATCCAGTGAGAATACAATGTAAGTCTTGCTCGGTTGAATTCGAATAGACTTCAGACATGTCTGGACCTCGCCCAGCATGGAACAGGCAGCTCTGGTGCTCTGCTTTTACTCATCCACATGGCCACATTCTTTCACAGCCCTGCGCTGTGAAAGGGTCAAACAGCTAAGCCAAGTACTCTGGCAGCAGCAGGCTGACCCTCAGAGGTAGCACAGGGATACAAGGATGCTTTGTTCTATTTTGTATTTTCTTGCTTTTTTCTCCCCTCCTCTGTGCAAGCAACTTAAATAGGTACAACTGTGGAATCAAAGACATTCTCCAAATTTTGGGGTTGGTCAAAATGTTCATTTGGGTTTTTCCGTAAGATGTTAGGGAAAACCTGAACGAACCTTTGGTTCACCCAATATTACTGAGCACAAACATGCTGCTGCTGCTGCTGCTAAGTCGCTTCAGTCGTGTCTGACTCTGTGTGACCCCATAGACGGCAGCCCACCAGGCTCCCCCTTCCCTGGGATTCTCCAGGCAAGAACACTGGAGTGGGTTGCCATTTCCTTCTCCAGTGCGTGAAAGTGAATTCACTCAGTCGTGTCCGACTCTTAGCGACCCCATGGACTGCAGCCCACCAGGCTCCTCTGTCCATGGGATTTTCCAGGCAAGAGTACTGGAGTGGGGTGCCATTGCCTTCTCTGAGCCCAGACATAAGTGACCTCAAATACACCCGCCCTTGGCTGACCTCACTGTGTGAACACACACTGCTCGGAGGCTCATCCCTCAGAGAACCTTGCTACATAGTTTCCCCAGGAGCATAAATGCCCAGGAAATAGTTTCACACCAATGAGAGACAGCTGGGCCCCGTTTGTGACTTGTAGGAGAGAAGTGTGCTTGGAAGAGATTTAACTCTCTCTTTAGTTTTTCTACGCTGTTTCTTTGTTCTCTGTCTTGACCCAACAGTGCCTCAGAATTTCTGAAAGAAAAAAGTCTCCACTATATAGAAATGACTTGAAGTCATGTAATAATTTAAATCTTTTACATAAGTCTTAGTAATTTCTATTAAATATGTCAAAAAATAACAGGAAAAGATGCCATAAAAATGACTAGTTTTGCCCACACACATACTCATCCTATATGTAAAGAAAGCACTGTTCCAAGTCTTGATAAATCCACAAATCAAATTATGTTCGATTTGCTTGGGGAAAGAAGATACATTTCAGGTGCCACTCTATTTCTGTGACTGAAATATCTGTCCTTTCTAGGTTAGAAAGCTATATTTTATCTGCTTTTAGGGGCAAGAATCAGGATTCAGGGAAGATACAGTCTTTGGTTCCAGACTTAGGATAGATTTTGCCAGCTGGCAGCACATATTGTCCTTTATTGTAAATGCTGGAGTCATGTTGTCCCCCAGCTTTGAATGTGGGTGGAAGGAGATGTATGTTAATCTATGATCATATGATACTAATTCTGATAATGAATATCTGCTAAGCTAAGGGTACTCCAGAGACCATTTATCTTGCTTACCAGATGGTATCAAATATGCCAGTCTTTGAGAGGGCATTGGGATGGTTTAACCAGGAATTATATCTTTGTAAATTAGCCTTAAATTTTTAAAATCACAAGTAGAAAAATCTACTGCAGGTCTAATCTTTTTTTCCTTCCTCATTTAGACGTCTTGTAACCAGCTTCTCAGTTATGTGATTAGCATTTACCCTGGCTCATTTCACAATCAATTTCATTTCTCCCCTTTCCCTTGTTTCTCTAAAAATGTTTTTATTAAATATTTAGTTAAATATTTGTTAGCTATTAAGTAGAATTTTCACTGCTACTTATGACGCAGAAAGTTGCAAGATCACATTGCTCCTACCTGATGAGAAAGATCTAAACAATCTGCAAAATTTTAACTTTTTAAAGGCCTACGTAGAGCTGAGGCTGTTGAGCTCCTAATGAAGGTAAACAAAGGGAGCAGCTGTGCAATGGTTTCCTAGTACCTCAGACAGATCAAATGCAAGATTGTCAGTCACACAAAAGCACTTTGAGGAGATGAAAGTACTCAAGGTTAAGGGCCTTGCAATGGGGAGATTGATTCTGGATTATGCAGGTGAGTCCAATGTAATCACACAAGTCCTTGTAAGTGGAGAGGTTTTCCTGGCCACAGAGAAATGGCAGCACAAGAAAGACTCTGCCCTTTGTTTCTGGCTTTGAAAATGGAGGAAGGGGATCACAAGCCAAGGAACATGGGTTACCCACTTTTATTAAATAGCAAATCATATATAAGATAAAAATCAGTCGATAAGAACAGTAAACAAAAGAAAGCTGGAATGGTTATTACTATCAGACAAAACCAATTCTTAAGCCCAGAATCTCACCAGGGTTAAGGCAAGTCTTTTTATGACAAAGGAACCCATGCCCTAAGAAGGTGTAATAGCTCTAAATGTGCATGCATCTAAACACACAGCTCCAAAATGCATAAACAGAAAATGACAGACCTGAAAGGAGAGTCATAGTCACAATTTCAGCTGACATATCAGCATTCCTCTCTCTACCTGATAGAACCAGTCAACCACATAGCAGTAGGATGCAGAAATTTGAATAACACATTTGTGGGATCTGGTATTTGCACCTCTGGGTCCTCCTCTCTGCGTCTCACAGTGCTGATCTGTGGCTCATGTCATAGTGGCAGAAGTGGTGGTCTGCCACATGCAAGGTGAGGTTTGAAAAAACAGTGACTTCTGTCCTGGGGCTCACACCCTATCTCGGTCTACTCACCCCGTGGGGGAAGCTAGTGTGTGATCAGCCCTAAAGAGAGGACAGCGTGGCCGGGAACTGAGGCCTTGAGGCTGTCTGCCAATAGCCTCATAACAGAGCTTGGCACTGAATGCTCCAGCTCCAACCAAGTTTTCAGCAACTCTGGCCAATAGATTGGCCGCAACCCTACAAGAGACTCTGAGTCAGAACTACTTACCTAAGCCACTCCCAGATTCCTGACTCTCAGAAACTATTATTTCAGGGTAATTTGTCATACAGCAATAGGTAATACAACTGGCAAGATTTGATATAATTGTGATTATAGCCTCAGTCCAGTTCAGCCTTGACGTACTCCTTTTCCTATTTGGAACCAGTCTATTGTTCCATGTCCAGTTCTACCTGTTGCTTCCTGACCTGCAAACAGATTTCTCAAGAGGCAGGTCCGGTGGTCTGGTATTCCCATCTCTTTCAGAATTTTCCACAATTTATTGTGAGCCACACAGTCAAAGGCTTTGGCATAGTCAATAAAGCAGAAATAGATATTTTTCTGGAACTCTCTTGCTTTTCCGATGATCTAGCAGATGTTGGCAATTTGATCTCTGGTTCCTCTGCCTTTTCTAAAACCAGCTTAAACATCTGGAAGTTCACGGTTCACGTATTGCTGAAGCCTGGCTTGGAGAATTTTGAGCATTACTTTACTAGTGTGTGAGATGAGTGCAATTGTGCGGTAGTTTGAGCATTCCTTGGCATTGCCTTTCTTTGGGATTGGAATGAAAACGGACCTTTTCCAATACTGTGGTCACTGCTGAGTTTTCCAAATTTGCTGACATGTTGAGTGTATCACTTTCACAGCATCATATTTTAAGATTTGAAATAGCTCCACTGGAATTCCATCACCTCCACTAGTTCATAGTGATACTTCCTAAGGCTCACTTGACTTCACATTCCAGGAAGACTGGCTCTAGGTGAGTGATCACACCATCATGATTATCTGGCTTGTGAAGATCTTTTTTGTATAGTTTTTCTGTGTATACTTGCCACCTCTTAATATTTTCTGCTTCTGTTAGGTCCCTACCATTTCTGTCCTTTATTGAGCCCATCTTTGCATGAAATGTTCCCTTGGAATCTCTAATTTTCTTGAACAGATCTCTAGTCTCTCCTGTTATATTGTTTTCCTCTATTTTGTTGCATTGATCACTGAGAAAGGCTTTCTTATCTCTCCTTGCTATTCTTTGGAACTCTGCATTCAGATGCTTATATCTTTCCTTTTCTCCTTTGCTTTTCACTTCTCTTCTTTTCACAGCTGTTTGTAGGACGTCCTCAGACAGCTATTTTGCTTTTTTGCATTTATTTTTCTTTGGGATGGTCTTGATCCCTGACTCCTGTACAATGTCACGAACCTCCATCCATAGTTCATCAGGCACTCTGTCTATCAGGTCTAGTCCCTTAAATCTATTTGTCACTTCCAGTGTATATTCATAAGGGATTTGATTTAGGTCATACCTGAATGGTCTAGTGGTTTTCCCCACTTTCTTCAATTTAAGTCTGAATTTGGCAGTAAGGAGTTCATGATCTGAGCCACAGTCAGTCCTGGTCTTGTTTTTGCTGACTGTACAGAGCTTCTCCATCTTTGGCTGCAGAGAATATAATCAATCTGATTTTGGTGTTGACCATCTGGTGATGTCCATGTGTAGAGTCTTCTCTTGTGTTGTTGGAAGAGGGTGTTTGCTATGACCAGTGCGTTCTCTTGGCAAAAGTCTATTAGCCTTTGCCCTGCTTCATTCTGTACTCAAAGGCCTGTTACTCCAGGTGTTTCTTGACTTCCTACCTTTGTCTTCCAGTCTCCTATAATGAAAAGGATATCTTTTTTGGGTGTTCGTTCTAAAAGGTCTTGTAGGTCTTCATAGAACTGTTCAACTTCAGCTTCTTCAGCATTACTGGTTGGGGCATAGACTTGGATTACTGTGATATTGAATGGTTTGCCTTGGAAATGAACAGAGATCATTCTGTCGTTTTTGAGATTGCATCCAAGTACTGCATTTCAGACTCTCTTGTTGACCATTTTGTCTACTCCGTTTCCTCTAAGGGATTTCTGCCCACAGTAGTAGATGTAATAGTCATCTGAGTTAAATTCACCCATTCCAGTCCATCTTAGTTCGCTGATTCCTATAATGTCGATGTTCACCCTTGCCATCTCCTGTTTGACCACTTCCAATTTGCCTTGATTCATGGACCTAACATTCCAGGTTCCTAAGCAATATTGCTCTTTACAGCATCAGACCTTGCTTCTATCACCAGTCACATCCACAGCTGGGTATTGTTTTTGGTTTGGCTCCATCCCTTCATTCCCTGTAAAATTATTCTCCTTTACTTGAAGATCCTGTTCTTCAGCTCTTCCTTTTAGATTTTTTTTGGTTCTACCTGTTTTCAGCCCTCAGAATATCGCTTGAGGTATTCTGCTTTAGGCAGCTGAAATGTTAAACAACTGCTACTGATTGTTTTTGACAAATGCCCTGGGAATAGGACTGCTTGCTCTGAGTCAGGTCAAATAAAGACAGGGGCTGAGAATGGAGCTTTTCAGTCAGCTGTCAAACTGTTTAAAGAGTGATAATGCTCTGGGGACAAGTTTTTAGAAGAGTTCCAAACCCATTCTCCCCACTCTAGTGGCTGTTTGGCTGACGACTTTCATAGTCACTGTATTGTTAGGCTATTGGTTTTTGAGGCTAATATGGAGCTAGGGAAATGGGAGTGGAATTAGAACAAGTGAAAATACTGCAAGGCTCATTGTTCTTACCAATTTTCAGCTGTTTTTCTTGAATAAAAAAAATTTTTTTTAATTGTTGCAAGACTTTGGTTAACTTTGAGAATTCTGAAACCTTGACTTTGGTAACTTTCTTTCTAGTGTTATAGTTGTTATGGAGGAGCTGGGATTTGGAGATCCTTACTCTGCTGTTGCATAAGTGCTTCCTTTCTTCTCACTTCACATCATTTTAAAAAGCATGTGGAAATGAGGGCCATTCCCTGGAGAAAGGATACGTGGAACTGGCAGTTGTTTTCTAGTGTAGAGGGGCTAAAGAAGTTTTACACTCCAGTTCTCTAGGTAGGAAATAAGTTAGGGATTTGAGACTAAAAGTTGCATAGGTCTGAACTGTTTTCTAAAGATTTCTTCTAAACCCTTGGGAATTCATTGATGTAGCAGGTGGCACACTGAGTTTGGAAGCCCTAAAGTTACTAATTACAACTAGAAGTTTGGCTACCTTTACCCTTTACCAAAGATTTCTTCATTCTTGGAACATTGCGTCTTCCAAATTTTTTTCACATGTGTGAGTGTGAATCTTGGCTCATTTCCCCAACAAGTTCACTTTTCTGTCCACCCTTCCTCCACTGTCCTTTCTTATTGTTACCTCTGCCATCCCTTTCTGTTTCTTAGTTCCTCAATTTGAGTTCTAATAGAACTTTATAAAGACCACCGTATGGATCCCAATGTCATAATTTAGAAAAAGAATATGGGTATAGTAGGAACATGGAGAAACACCACGCAGGTAAACCCCTACGATGAAGAACAGAATACATACTGTCACCTAAAGTAAATGTGATAGAGACAGAGTAAAGGGACAAAGTAGGAGATTAAATAGTTAATCTCACTAGGGAATTGTATGTAAAAAAATATGGAAATATGGGAGACCCCTTTAAGTTAATGATTACACAAGAAAGCAAGTTTGATTAACCACAAAACCAAGCAGGCTTGCCTAGCAAGAAAACCATGCAACAGATGTATAAGATATGCCCCCGAACAATAAAACAACGGTGGCACGAGACTCACATTGTGCCCAGTGAGCTCAGTAAGTTAGGGCACACTCTGCACACATAAAAAGCAGTAATTTGTAGACCTAGCCTCAACATGTAGGGACAAGGAAACTTCCCTGCCCAACTTTGAGGAGGAGCCGATGTAGGAGCATGATGTCAAGAATGACAAAGAATTCTTGTCTACCTTCCCTTTGATTATAAAAAAAATCTTTTCCTCCACCTTTCCTTTGATTTTGAAACTGTAGCTCACAAAGTTCTCGTAACATGGTACCTTCTTGCCCACCCACCTGTAAGCCTCACAAGCATCCTATTCTAATAAATCACTTCTTATCTATCACTTTGCTTCTTGCTGAATTCTTTCTATGCTGAGACATAAAGGACTGGGAGCTCTTCAGAGCCTCCCTGAAATGCCACCCATCTGTTTCAAATTTATTATTTTTATGTGATAAACATATAATATTGGTAACTGCAACATTTTATGATAAATGCCAACTGTAGGGTGGTAGTATATATAGAGCTTAGAAAAAGAAGGGTTCAGAAACAAAGAGTTTGTATTTATGTAGCATTGCCTGATGGGGAGAAAAAAGATGGAATTTAAAAGAAAGATAAAAATTATAGTTTCTCCAACAGTAAACTCTAGTTCAGCTCTGAGACCATTCTCCATGGTCTTCCCTTTACTGGATACGCTACGTCGCTTCAGTCGTGTCCAACTCTGTGCAACCCCAGAGACGGCAGCCCACCAGGCTCCCCCGTCCCTGGGATTCTCCAGGCAAGAACACTGGAGTGGGTTGCCATTTCCTTCTCCAATGCAGGAAAGTGAAAAGTGAAAGTGAAGTCGCTCAGTCGTGTCCGACTCTTAGCGACCCCATGGACTGCAGCCTACCAGGCTCCTCCGTCCATGGGATTTTCCAAGCAAGAGTACTGGAGTGGGTTGCCATTGCTAAACTGGGTAAAATAACCCATAAATCTCCCTTTGCTCTGACTCTGCTTAATTTTCCAATTACTACTTCAGATAACTTCATAGTGAGATGCACAGGACAGTAGCTCTGAGTGTTTCTGTCTGCAAACACACACACATCTCCTCCTTCCGCATTATGCGCTCATTCCCGGGCTGTACATCGGTGGCCTTCTCCTTTATAATTCCGTCTCCCATGGCCTTAGCTGCTGAGATTTATCCCCTTAGAGACTGGTCTGAGATCTGCAGAATTCCTAGAATCCCTTACCTGGACCAATCTCTCTCTTTGCTCTTCATTACAACATTGGAGAAATACAAGATCACAAGCATAAAGGAAAAAGGCCCCATGAGAAGGCAGTACGTCTTTTGGGGGACCAGTGTGGTTAAAAATGACAGTCAGTAACTTTGTTTACAAATAACTAGGCCCATTTAAAAGCACTGTGGATAGGGATAATTCCAAAACAAGCATCCAGCCCAAGGATCTGAGTGGTACATATGCATGCCTGTGAAGGAAGGCCTCTCATTTACCTACAATGCTTCAGGTCTTATTTAAAAACACACCATTTCCCTCACCCTGTCAAATGGAAGCCACATTCATTTATATTAGTGAGGATTCTTAGGACCTCTGGGTTTATGGCTGGTGTCTCTCCAGACCACTGCTCCTTGCCTGAGCCAGGCTGTGATATGCTTTCAAGCAAAAGGAGCATCTCCACAGAAACAGCGGTTAACATCCCCTGGCACAGTGTGCCCTCACCCTGTGATTTCCCCTACAAATTTGCATTCGTGCTGTCAGTTGGGGAATTGCATAGAATGACAATTGATGTAACCAGTGAAAGAAGCTTTGATGGTAATGAGGGATGGGGAAGAAGCAGACTTATTAATTAATGACTCCAGAAGAAGGAATGGGCTCTCTCTGCTCACATAAGCTGCTTGGACTCAAGTGGGGTTAATTGTTTCCTGTGTGAGTCCATAGTAGCTTTCATCTCAGGAGATGGCAGAGAATGAGCCTTAATTAACCAATCTGACCTAATCTCATGTTCTGTTCCATGTATAACATCACTGGTTTTCTCTCAGTTCTTCTGGAGTAGATGTATGTGTATGTGTGTACACACACACATACCACCCTGCAGTTAGTAATCCTTTCAGCAAGAGGTGTGGGATGAAGTGTTCCTTTGTTATTCTAAAACATCTGAATGAGCCTGTTTGTGGATGTGGTGTGTAACTGTCCTAGGTTAGATTAGCTTCTTTGCTGAGAGACAGACTCTGAGCTAGAGATTGAGTAAGGGGGTTAAGGGGTGCGGGAGAGCTCTGGGGTGCAGCACCTGTAAGGGAATGAGAATGTTCAGGGGAAGTTGACTGTAATATAATTCTAATAAAAGCCTCAGTTCATCTCCCAGAGATTCTGCCATGGGATCAGCTCTTTGTAAATGAGACCAGGGGACTGGAACTTTGGTTTCCACACGATGAGTCCCCAGGGAGTGTAGCTTGGTGCCCTGGAGTTCTGTCCACGTGGTGGGGATTTTCAAAGAACACCTTGGGTGGGGCTTTCAGCAGCCTTGGTCCTGGACCTGGGACCTGGAGGGGCAGTAGGATTCATCACAAGGCTGTTGCCCCTTTCAATGAATGGGCCAGGAGGAAATGTGGGCCATTACCTCACTCCCTGACCACCTGCCGGCTTTCTATTCAGAGCAGAGTTTAGAAGGTGGTTCTGGAAACATAGGAAGCAAATAGTCACTCTTTCATTGAGGTAAGGAATGAAGGACCAGCCCTCAGCTCTCCTGTGAAGCAGGACTCAGACACCAATGGGCTCTGCATACCTTGTGAAATGCGTACCCCAAATTCAGGGGCAAATGGGTGACGTGAGGGGTCTGATTGTTATGAATCAGTTGGCCCAGCACTAGTTTGTAACAGAGCTGGGATGCCAGCTCTTCTCCTTCTTCTTTAAAATTAATTAATTGATTAACTATGTTTGGCTATGCTGGTTCTTTGTTGCGGTGCACAGGCTTTCTGTCGCTGAACATGGGCTTTTTTTGGTTGCAGTGTGTGGTCTTCTCATTGTGGCGGCTTCTCTTGCTGCGAAACGCAGGCTCTAGATGCACAGGCTTCAGTATGTGGGACTCAGGGGCTCCAGAGCGTGGATTCAGCAGTTGTGGCCCATTGGCCCCATTGTCCCATGGCATGTGGAATCTTCCTGGACCCGGGATTGAACCCGTGTCCCCTGTGCTGGCAGGCAGATTCTTAACCACTGGACCTTTAGGGACGTCCCCACCAGGTGTCCTTAAACCTCAGGATAGTTAGTGCTGCTTCAGTTTCACATGCTGCCTCCGAAATACAATCTTTTTTTAAAAAGTAAGCGAGGTCACATTTGCAAATGTTGGCTTTTCTGTGATGTGGCTTACTCTCTCTCTCTCTCTCTTTTTTTAGCTATATTGAGATATAATTGACATATAACTTTGTGTAAGTTTAAAGTGGCCAATATGTTGATTTGATATATGTATATATCTTGAAATCATTCCAAAATGTTTTTTTTGAATTTTTATTTATTTTTTAATTTTATTTTATTTTATTTTTTAACTTTACATTATTGTATTGGTTTTGCCATATATCAAAATGAATCCTCCACAGGTATACATGTTTTCCCCATCCTGAACCCTCCTCCTTCTTGCCTCCCCATACCATCCCTCTGGGTCGTCCCAGTGCACCAGCTCCGAGACAGCAAAAGAGACACTGATGTATAAAACAGTCTTTTGAAATCATTTGAAGATGTTAATTAACATCTCCATCAACCCACGTAATTACTTTGTCTCTCTGTGTTAAAAACACTTATGATCTACTCTTTAGCAACTTTCCAGTTATGATACAGTTGTTGTTCAGTGGCTAAGTTGTGTCTGATTCTTTGTGACCCCATGAACTGTAGCACACCAGGCTTCCCTGTCCTTCGCTATCTCCTGGAGTTTGCTCAGATTCATGTCCATTGACTTGGTGATGTTATCTAACCATCTCATCCTCCGCTACCTTCTTTTCCTTTGGCCTTCAATCTTTCCCAGCAACAGGGTCTTTTCCGGTGAGTCAGCTCTTCACATCAGATGGCCAAACCATTGGATCTTCAGCTTCAGCATGAGTCCTTTCTTCAGGATTGACTGGTTTGATCTCCTAGCAGTCCAGGGGACTCTCAAGAGTCTTCTTCAGCACAATTTGAAAGCATCAATTCTTCAGCACTCAGCCTTCTTAATGGTCCAACTCTCACATCCATACATGACTACTGGAAAAACCATAGCTTTGACTATATGGACTTTGTTGGCAAAGTGATGTCTCTGATTTTAATATGCTGCCTAGATTTGTCATAGTTTTCCTTCCAGCAATAATACAGTATTATTACCTATAGTCACCATGCTGTACATCACATCTCCAGAGCTTATTCATCTAACTGATGATTGTACTTTGGAACATCTCCCTGTTTCCACCAGCTCCCAGCCCCTGGCAACCACTCATCTGCTCTATGTTTCTGTGAATTTGGCTTTCTTAGAATCCACACATAAGTGAGATCATACCATACAGTATTTGTCTTTCTCATCTGACTTATTTCACTTAGAATAATGCACTCAGGTCTATTCATGTTGTTACAAATGGCATGGTTGTTTTCTTTTTTATGGCTGAATAATAATATTCCATTGTGTGTGTATAGTATAAATGTAGGTTTATTTATAAATATATGTAGATCACATTTTATTTAACTACTTATGTTGTTTTCATGTCTCAACTGTAACACTGCAGTGAATATGGAGGTGCAGATAACTCTTCAAAGTAGTGTTTCATTTTCTTCTGATAAATACCAAAAAGTGGTATTGCTGGGTCATATGTGTGTGTTGTGTGTTAGTTGCTCAGTTGTGTCTGATTCTTTGCAACCTCGTGGACTATGGCCTGCTAGGTTCCTCTGTCCATGGAATTTTCCAGGCAGGATTACTACAGTGGATTGCCATTTCCTCCTCAAGGGGATCTTCCTGACCCAGAGACTGAACCCAGGTCTTCTGTATTGCAGGCAGATATTTCACCATTTGAGCCACCAGGGAAGGGTTGGATCATATGGTAACTCTATTTTTAAGTTTTGAGTAACCTCCACACTCTTTTCCATAGAGGTTGCATGAGTTTACATTCCTACCAATCATGCGCAAGTGTTAACGCTTTTCTCCACATTCTCATCAGCATTTATTATCTCTTGTCTTTTTTTATAACAGTTGTATGACTTTAAACCGATCTTGAGCTAACAGGTAGGGACTGACCCCTGAAGGGTTTCTAGGCCCATGTGTGGCCTTGAAAACCTGAGTTACAGCAAAGTAGTTGAAGTGTATTCCCTATTTTTTGCTCTACCAAGACCAGTAGCTCAGCGGTAAAGAATCTGCCTACAGATGCATTGACAAAAGTTTGTGTGGCATCAGTTTTACTCACTCCTAATAGACTAGAAGGAGCCATAATCTTACCCCAATCAAGGGGCCATTATGCAGCTCTAATGATTGAAATGTTAGCTCCGGTATCTAACATGCCTGTGAAAATTTTTTCCCGTATGCGTAAAGTAAGTATGGGTTTCTGATGTTCCTTTAATAAGGTGGATAGTGCAGCAGTAAGGTTGGTGCTGCCAAAGCCTCCCTGCCGAACTTTATCAGATACCTTCATTGGTTTGACATATGGCAAAAGTAATAATTGTGCAAAATGTTCCCCTATTTGTAAGTATATATTTCCCATTTTCACAACATTTACCATAACATTTATTTCCCCTTCATAATCTTCATCCATAACACCAGTCAATACCACTAAACCTCTCATTGTGCAGCTACTACGTCCCAAAATTAGTCCCACTGTCCCGGGTGGAATTGGGCCATAATATCCAGGGGGAATTTTGTGGGGGTTGTATAATTCTATTAGTTCCATATCATAAGGACTAGGTATGTCAATGCAAGCACTCTTAGATGTAGCTGCTTGTAGCATCATAGCGGTAGGTCCTCCTTTTGTAGTGGGGCTAGAGGATGGCCCCTTTATCAGTTTCCCTGTTGTTTTTGTTGTGCACTGGGGTTCAAAGTGTTTCCATCCTTTTCAAATTTAGAATGACATTCATTCAGCCAATGGAACCCCTTTTTACATCTTGGACATACTCCTGAGGGTCTCTTCTTGTTAGAAGTAGTATTATTTTTTCTGGCCTGTGTTGGCATGCGACATTGTTTTTTCATATGGCTGGGCTTCCCACAGTTAAAACATTTGGCATTAGTAGCTTTCTGTACATTAAAGGTTTCTAATGTTGCCAATTTTGCTCTATGGGAATTAGATCTGATATCCTTATAAGCTTTCAAATATTCCATAAGAGAGCTAGTCTCTTGAATTGGGCTAAGCATGGATTGACATTCCTCATTAGCATTTTCAAAAGCAAGTTTTTTTTTAAATAATATTTTGTAAAGTCACATCCTTAATAGATTTCTCAATTGCATCCTTTAATTTTCCTATAAATTGAGACTATTACTCTTCATGTCCTTGAATAATCTTAACAAAAGGACAATCAGAGTTAGTGCTATCAACCTTTGCTTATGCCCTGCAGGCAGTTTCTTTAATGAAATGTAACATCTGAGGGGTAATATTAGCTAATTGCACAATCATATCGGCCATGGCTCTTGTTCCAGTGAGTATATCATAGGTTAAATTGGCAGGGTTACCATGAGATTGCTGGTCAATCAGCATTTGTTGGGCCTCATCATTAACCCATATTTGCCATTGAAGTAACTGTTGAGGATTTTGAATTATCTTTGCTATTTGAAAAAAAATCATATGGCATCCAATGGTCAGCCCACCCTCCGAGAAATTCTATACAGTAAGGAGAAGTAGGTCCATACAGAGTGCATGCTTTCTTAAAGCTAGACAACATGCCAAAGTCTAGATTAGCCCAAGTATTTTGGTCTTGAGCAGGTTGATTAAATTGCATTGGGAAAGTGAGAGTGCAAGCAGGCATCTTCCGAGGAGGAGTGAAATGATTAGTACGAGCAAGGTTAGCAATTGCTGTTACAGGCGGAGCAGAAGGAAAACCCTCAGATTTGGGCTGTCCGTTGAATGAAATGACCTCCGTTCTAAGTGGCTTCAGTTTTGACACATCCTGTATATATGTCTCTAAGTTGTTTTTCTAAGGATTGTGTCTGATTGAGCATAACATTCTTATATTCCAAAGCACCTTGCATATCTTGTTCCTTATGCTCATATTCATGTAAAAATTGAATAGTTTTTTACTTAGAAATTAACATTATGCCCTTCAATTTGTTCTATGATAGCCCGTATGAGTGACCATGTAGCCCTTGCCAGTATGCTCGCAAAACATTATTTTTAACCCTTTTCTATATGTCTAGATTGAGTGTCCCCTCTTCTGGGAACCATGAATTGTTCCAGTAAAATATGATAGCAGTCGTGCAACTCATCTCTTGAAACATTAACACCGTTTTGTTTCAAAAAATGATGCATTATAGAAATGAAAGGAATTTTACTGCTATGTTGTCCCATCCTGCTTACCTCTTTCTGCAGGGGCTCATCGCTTTGTTCAGCCTTCTTTTCTTTTTTTTTTTTTTTTAATTTTATTTTATTTTTAAACTTTACATAACTGTATTAGATTTGCCAAATATCAAAATTAATCCGCCACAGGTATACATATGTTCCCCATCCTGAACCCTCCTCCCTCCTCCCTCCCCATTCCATCCCTCTGGGTCGTCCCAGTGCACCAGCCCCAAGCATCCAGTATCGTGCATCGAACCTGGACTGGCAACTCATTTCATACATGATATTTTACATGTTTCAATGCCATTCTCCCCAATCAGCCTTCTTTTCAAGTCCCTGTTTGTGGCGCACTTGTTGGGGATTTTCTCCCCGGGACCTAGAAGCGACAAACCTGAAAGAAGGACACTCGGACAGTCTCTTGCAAGGACTGATAAGTTTATTTCTGCAGTCAAGCCTTTTTATAGAAGTAGGAACAAAGAGCTTAGAGTATACAGCCAGCAGAGCGCGTACGGGGTTAACACCTAATCAGTAAAAATATTTCAAGGACAGTGCGCTCTAAGTGACCCATGTGCTTATCCCATAACCCGTTTTCTCAAGCAACATCCTTAATATTTATTATTAAATCTTGGCACTGGGCATAACCAAAGGCAGGAGATGTTATTCTGCCCGAGCACACCAAGCCGGGGTATTTCTGGCCCTTCGCCATTTTTCCAAGGACTTCCTCCAACTGGCTATTTCGTACTGGGCTTCCCAACAAGTAGCAGTTGGGTAAGAGAGCATTGCCTATATTTTAATTTTGCTCTCTTTCTTCTAAAGCTTATGATAACCCCATCAGTTTTCTGTTACCATCTCTATTTTGTGCTGTGCTTAGTTGATCAGTCATATCCAACTCTTTGTGACCCCATGTACTTCAGCCCACTAGGCTCCTCTGTCCATGGGGATAATCCAGGCAAGAAAACTGGAATGGCCATGCACTTCTCCAGGGGATATTCCCAACCCTGGGATGGAACCTAGGTCTCCCACACTGCATGCAGATCTTTACTGTCAGAGCCACCAGAAGCTCTATACAGTCATCAAAAACAAGACCAGGAGCTGACTGTGGTTCAGATCATGAACTCCTTATTGCAAAATTCAGATGTAAATTGAAGAAAGTAGGGGGAATCACTAGCACATTTAGGTATAAGCTAAATCAAATCCCTTATGATTATACAGTAGAAGTTACAAATAGATTCAAGGGATTAGATCTGATAGACAGAGTGCCTTAAAAGCTATGGACAGAGGTTTGTTACATTTTACAGAAGGCAGTGATCATGACCATCCCCAAGGAAAAAAAATGCAAAATTGTTAGAGGAGGCCTTACATATAGCTGAGAAAAGAAGAGAAGCTAAAGGCAAAGGAAAAAGGAAAGATATACCCATCTGAATGCAGAGTTGCAAAGAATAGCAAGGAGAAATAAGAAAGCCTTCCTCAGCGATCAGTGCAAAGAAATAGAGGAAAACAATAGAATGGAAAAGACTGCTATTTCTTCAAGAAAATTAAAGATACCAAGGGAACATTTCATGCAAAATGGGCTCAATACAGAACAGAAATGGTATGGACCTAACAGAAGCAGAAGATATTAAGAAGAGGTGGCAAGAATACACAGAACTATACAGAGAAGATCTTAATAACCATGATGGTGTGAACACTCACCTAGAGCCAGACATTCTGGAATGCCAAGTCAAGTGGGCCTTAGGAAGCATCACTATGAACAAAGCTAGTGGAGGTGATGGAATTCCAGCTGAGCTGTTTCAAATCCTCAGAGATGATGCTGTGAAAGTGCTGCACTCAATATGTCAGCAAATTTGGAAAACTCAGCTGGAAAAGGTCAGTTTTCATTCCAATCCCAAAGAAAGGCAATGCCAAAGAAAGTTCAAACTACCGCACAATTGCACTCATCTCACACGCTAGCAAAGTAATGCTCAAAATTCTCCAAGCCAGGCTTAAACAGTACATGAACCATGAACTTCCAGATGTTCAAGCTCGGTTTAGAAAAGGCAGAGGACCCAGAGGTCAAATTGCCAACATCTGCTGGATCATCTAAAAGGCCAGAGAGTTCCAGAAAAACATCTACTTCTGCTTTATTGACTATGCTAGAGCCTTTGATTGTGTGGATAACCACAAACTGGAAAATTTTTCAAGAGATGGGAATACCAGACCACCTTACCTGTCTCTTGAGAAATCTGTATGCAGGTCAAGAAGCAACAGTTAGAACTGGACATGGAACAACAGACTGATTCCAAATCGGGAAAGGAGTGCGTCAAGGCTGTATATTGTCACTCTGCTTATTTAGATTATATGCAGAGTACATCATGCAAAATGTTCAGCTGGATGAAACACAACCTGGAATCAAGATTTCTGGGAGAAATATCAATAACCTCAGATATGTAGATGACACCACCCTTATGGCAGAAAGTGAAGAGGAACTGAAGAGCCTCTTGATGAAAGTGAAAGAGCAGACTGACAAAACTGGCTTAAAACTCAGCATTCAAAAAATTAAGATCATGGCATCCGGTCCTATCACTTAATGGCAAATAGATGTGGAAACAATGGAAACAGTGACAAATTTTATTTTTTTTGGGTTCCAGTATCAATACAGATGGTGACTGCAGCCATGAAATTAAAAGACACTTGCTCCTTGGAAGAAAAGCTATGAAAACCTAGACAGCATATTAAAAAGCAGAGACATTACTTTGCTGACAAAGGTCCATCTAATCAAAGCTGTGGTTTTTCCAGTAGTCATGTATGGATGTGAGAGTTGGAGTATAAAGAAAGCTGAGCATTGAAGAATTGACACTTTTGAACTGTGGTGTTGGAGAAGACTCTTGAGAGTCCCTGGGACTGTAAGGAGATCAAACCAGTCAATCTTAAAGTAAATCAGTCCTGAATATTCACTGGAAGGACTGATGCTGAAGCTGAAGCTCCAGTACTTTGCCCACCTGATTTGAAGAGCCGACTCATTAGAAAAGAAAGTTGTGGTACATATACACAATGGAATACTACTCAGCTATTAAAAAGAATGCATTTGAATCAGTTCTAAGGAGGTGAATGAAACTCAAGCCTATTATACAGAATGAAGTAAGCCAGAAAGGAAAACACCATATTAATGCACATATATGGAATTTAGAAAGATGGTATCAATGACCCTATATGCAAGACAGCAAAAGAGATACAGATGTAAAGAACAGACTTTTGGACTCTGTGGGAGAAGGAGAGGGTGGGATGATTTGAGAGAATAGCACTGAAACATGTATATTGCCATATGTGAAATAGATCACCAGTCCAAGTTTGATGCATGAAACAGGGCACTCAAAGCCAGTGCACTGGGACAACCCAGAGGGATGGGGAACACATATACACCTGTGGCTGATTCATGTCAAAGTATGGCAAAAAACCACCACAACATTGCAAAGTAATTAGCCTCCAATTAAAATAAATTAATTTTTTTTTAAAGAAAAGACTCTGATACTGGCAAAGATTGAAGGCAGGAGGAGAAGGGGATGACAGAGGATGAGATGGCTGGATGGCATCATCAACTTGATGGACATGAGTTTGAGCAAGCTCCGGGAGTTGGTGATGAACAGAGAAGCCTGGCTTGCTGAAGTCCATGGGGTCACAAAGAGTCGTACATGACTGAGTGACTGAACTGAACTGACCTGAGCCACCAGGGAAGCCCATCTGTATTTTAAGGTATAGTATTTGAAGTTCAGAGAGCAACTTAGGGTGGATATTCCACCCTAAGTTACACAACTAGTGAGCAGCAGACTCAGAATTTCAATCCGTTTCTGGTTTTGCCTTTATGGGTCTCACTGAGGACTAACTTCCTTCAGGAACTGGTTTCTTTACCTGCTTTATTGAGTAAAAATTTAATAGTCACATACACAAAAAGCTCTATTACTTTCTCTTTCAATCTTATTAAATCTGGCTTTCTGTATCCTCCACTTAGGGTGATAAGAGATTCAGTCATGTTTTGGGCTCCCCAGACTAGGATTTTGAGAGGAATCTAAGGCTTTACTTATTTACTTCATATTTGAGCAGGGGCCTGTTCTTCAACAATGGTGATTGTTCTTGTAAATCAGTAGTTCTCAATGTTTGGTCCCAGACTGGCAGCATCAGTGTTACCTTGGAAACTTGTCAGAAATGCAAATTCTCAGGTTTCATCCCTGATATGTGCCCAGCAACTTATGCACTGACAAGGCCTCCAAGGATTCTGACACAGAGATACATTCTGATATCACACAGTTTGAGAACTGCTTCTTGCTAACATTCATTCATTCATGCATTCAACAAATACTTTTTGAGTGTCTGCTATGAGTCAGGGGCTGGTGATAAAATGACAAATGTGGACAGTGTACCTGGGTTGATCTTTTTATTTTATTTTACATTTTTGTTTATTTAATTTATTTTTGGCTGCACTGGACCTTTGTTGCTGCACAAGGGCTTCCTCTAGCTGCAGTGGGTAGGAGCTCCTCCCTAGTTGTGGCATGCAGCCTTCTCACTGGGGTGGCTTTTCTTGTTATGGTGCACGAGCTCTAGGGTACTCAGGATTCAGTAGTGGTGGCGCGCAGACCTAGTTGCCTCATGGCATGTGGGGTCCTCCAAGACCAGGGATTGAATCCGTGTCCCCTGCATTGGCAGGCGGACTCTTAACCACTGAACCACCGAACCACCAGGGAAGCCCTATTTTATTTTATTATTTTTATATTGTGATAAAATACAAAAAAATTCCTTTTTTAACCATCTTAAGTGAACAATTCAATGCCATTAAATACATTCACACTGTTGTGTAAGCACCACCACTATTCAATTCCAGATAATTTTCATCATCCTAAATAGAAACTCTGTACACATTCAACAATACCTCTCCACTACCACTCTGAGCAGCCTCAAGTTACTTCTACTTTCTGTCTCATGAGTTTACCTATTCTATATACCTCATATAAGTGGACTTATTACCATATTTATTCTTTTGTGTCTGGGTTATTTTATGTAGCATAATGTCTTCAAGGTCATCCATGTTCTAGGATGTGTCAGAATTTCTTTTTTTTTTTTTAGGCCTAAATAGTATTCTGTTGTATGGTTTCTTTTTTAAAAAAATATTTATCTTTAATTGAAGGATGATTGCTTTACAATACTATATTGGTTTCTGCCACATGTCAATATGAATCACTCATAGGTACACATATGCCCCCTCCCTGTTCTACCTCCCACCCCATCCCACCCCTCTAGGTTGTTACAGAGCCTGAGTTTGAGTTTCCTGAGTCACACAGCAAATTTCCACTGGCTATTTTACACATGACAGTGTATATGTTTCTATGCTATTCTCTCCATTCGTCCTACCCTCTCCTTCTTCCCCCGACACCCGACCACAATTTCTTTATCCATCCATCTGCTGATGGGTGTTTGAACTGTTTGCACCTTTTGGTATATTGTGAACAATGCTGCTGTAAACATGAGTATAAAAGTATCTGTTTTGAATACTTGCTTTCAATTCTTTGGGCATATACTTAGAATTAAATTGATGGATCTTATGGTAATTCTATGTTTACCTTTTTGAGGTAACCACTAAATGGTGTGATGCAGCAACTATAACATTGTATGTTCTCACCAGCAGTGTATAAGTGTTCCAATTTCTTCACATCCTCACCAACACTTTTTATTTTCTAAGTTTTCATAATAATCATGCTAGTGGATATGAAATGGTATCTCATTGCAGTTTTTTGATTTGTATTTCTCTAAAGACTAAGGTTATTTACATCTTTTCATGCATTTGTTTCCATTTGTATATCTTCTTTGGAGAAAAGCCCATCAAATCCTTTGCCCATTTTTTATTTGGGCTGTTTGATTTTTTTGTTGTTGAGTTTTAGAGGTTCTTTATATATTCTGTGTTTTAACTGTGTATCAGATATATGATTTATAGATTTTTTTTGCAAATATTTTCTCTCATTCTGTGCACTATATTATCACTCTCTTGATGACATCCTTGGTGGTGGTTTAGTCACTAAGTTGTGTCCGACTCTTGAGACCCCCATGGACTGTAGCCCACCAGACTCTTCTGTCCATGAGATTTTCCAGGCAAGAATACTGAAGTGGGTTGCCATTTCATTCTCCAGGGGATCTTCTCAATCCAAGGATTGAACACAGGCTTTCTGAACGGCAGGCAGACTCTTTACTGACTGAAGCTATTCTGTAGTGGCTTTTAATTTCGGTCCAAAGAATTGTCTTTTGCATTTCTTATAAAGCAGGTCTACTGGTGATTAACTCTCAGCATTTGTTTATCTAGAAATATGTTAATTTCTCCCTCATTCTTGAAAGATAGTTTTGCTAGGTATAGACTTTTAGGTTGTTAGAAGTCATACTGTCTTCTGGCTTTGATGGTTATTGAGAAGAAATTAACTATTTATTTCATTGAGGATTGCTTGGCCATAATGAGTCATTTTTTTCTTGCTACTTTCAAGATTCTCTGTTTGTCTTTGTATTTTAACAATTTGGCTCTAATGTGTTTCTATGTGGATTTCTTTCTCTTTCTGGGGGGGTTAAGTATCTTTTTTTTTTTGATTGAAATTTTATTTTATTTTTTATTCTATGTGGATTTCTTTAGAATTTAATCCTTATTGGAGTTCTGAGATTGGAGTACTGAGATTCTTGAATGTGTATATTCATATCTTCCCTCAGATTTGGGAAGCTTGGGACTATTTTTCTCAAATTATTTTTCTGCTCATTTCTTTCTTCCCCTGTGGAAGTCTGATAATCTGAACATTGGTGCATTTTATGGTGCTCTATAGCTCCCTCAGCCTCTGGTCATTTTCCTCATTCTTTTTTCTTCCTGTGCCAAAGACAGGATAATTTCAATGTTCTTCTCTTTAAATTCACTGATCCTTTCTTCCACTTACTCAACTTGCTATTGAACTCCTCTGGTGAAGTTTTTATTTTAGTTATTGTACTTTTTAGCACCACAATGTGCTCAGTTTCTTTTTATACTATCAATATTTTGATTAATGTTCTTATTTTGTTCATATATTGTCTCCCTGATTTCCTTTTGTTTGTTGTCCATGATTTCTTTTAGCTCACAGAACATATTTGAGACAGTTGATTTAACATCGTGAGTAATAATTTCAATGTCTAGGCTTCCCTAGGGATCAGTCAGTTCAGTTCAGTTGCTCAGTCATGTCCGACTCCCTGCAACCCCATGAAGTGCAGTACGCCAGGCTTCCCTGTCCATCACCAACTCCCAGAGTTTACTCAAACTCATGTCCATCGAGTCAGTAATGCCACTCAACCATTTCATCCACTGTTATCACCTTCTTCTGCCTCCAATCCTTCCCAGCATCAGGGTCTTTTCAAATGAGTCAGTTCTTCCCATCAGGTGGCCAAAGTATTGGAGTTTCAGCTTCTGCATCAGTCCTTCCAATGAATATTTAGAACTGATTTCCTTTAGGATGGACTTGTTGGATCTCCTTGTAGTCCAAGGGACTCTCAAGAATCTCCCCCAATACCATGGTTCAAAAGCTTCTTTCCCATGAATGGGCTATGTTTTCCTATTTATTTGTAAGTTTTAAATTTTTTTTATTGAGAAGCTGGACATTTCGGATATTATGGTGATTCTGAAAGTCCTCAGGAATTGCTTTTTGAGAGTTGGAGCCATCTTTTGTGACTTTTCCAGACTATTTTTGCAAAGTGTGTATTCCTTGTTGTGTATTGTTGTTGAAGTTTCTATTCCATTTTCTCTGCTGTCAATGTCTTGACAAAGATTTACTTAAATGTTTGACTCCAAAAAAGAGAGTCTCTTTAAGTTCTTGGGAAGCCACTGCAGCCCATGGGAGCTGAAACAGTGACTGCTGGTCCCTCAGTGACCAAAAGCAGCAACCAGCAATCAGAATACACAGTCTTGACATTTGGAAGAGAAGGTCCTATGTCCAGCCTGGTTCTAGGAAGCCACACCAGAAGTGCTGGCAATTATCCCCACAGATGCCTGCCACAGGGTAGGCACTGGTGACTGGTAATCTAATATACAACAGGCTGAAATTCATTGAAACATGCTAGCCTCTTTATCAAGGTCTCCCCTGGATACTACAAGTGTTTAACTAGATGGTAGGGTTCAAAAATTGTTATTCCAGACAGTTGTGGCCAGTTGGATCATTGTTTAAGTGGAAAGATGGATTGCTTGAACTTCCTACTCTGTTTTACTGTCACCATTTCCATCTGTACAATAGTGTATGCATTTAAGTATTTTAGTACATTTGTCCCTTGTTATTTTATAAAAATGAAAGGAAAATGACAATGCCAATAATAGTGATAAAAGTATAGATCTTATAAACTTAATTTGATTAAAACAAGGATACAAACCATCAGGTATGCTGACAGTGAAACTTTAACCTCAGTTGACTGGTATTTACAATTAAGCCAGTTGAGAATGTGTTCAATTTCTTTAAAAAATTGTCAAAGAAAAAGTACAAAATTTATGAATGTATAAAGAATGATGAAAATGTCATCAAATATGAAATGCAAAGGTGTGAGGAGCAATTTTATAATTTTTTTAGCTCTTTGGGAAATAAGATCCTCTTATAGGATGCCTTCAAACTTTGGTGCTGGAGAAGACTCCTGAAAGTCTCTTGGACAGCAAGGAGATCAAACCAGTCAACCTGAAGGGACATCAACCCTGAATATTCACTGGAAGGACTGAAGCTGAAGCTCCAGTATTTTGGTCATCTGATTCGAAAAGACGGCTCATTGGAAAAGTCCCTGGTACTGGGAAAGATTGAGGGCAGAAAGAGAAGAGGGCGTCAGAGGATGAGATGGCTGGATGGCATCACCAATGCAATGAACACGAACTTATGCAAACTCCAAAAGATGGTGAGTGACAGGGAGGCCTGGCATGCTGTAGTCCATGGGGTGGCAGAGTCAGACGTGGCTGGGTGACTGAACAACAAAAACAAATAATATGGAAACACATTTAAATTTTTCCTTTCACTTTATCATGGTTTTTAAGGGATTATTAATGTTAAATTAGAGGACTTGGACCTTAGTGACCACATTCGTTGCTCAGGTTTCTCAAATGATTAAGGTAAAATGTTATAGTCTGCTTTTCTTTCTCTTTACTCACTGATGCAACAATGATTGAGTATCTGTGCCAGATACAGGCTAGGTCCCAGAGAAACTACTATGAATAAAATTTTATACTAGGTTTACACTCTAATGAGCAAGAGGGATGTTAATCATATAACCACTAGAATAAATATAAAACTCCCCTAGAAAGAAGGGTTGACACTTGTAGGATGGCTGGAGCTCAGGGCTTGAGGCTTCTGAGGAAAGGGATACAGGAACCAAGGTCTGAAGGGTGAGCAGAGTTTCCTGGGTCATTGTTGGGGCACGAGGCTCTGGGTGGTGAGAGGCGACATGGGGGGCTCTAACAGGGAGACAAGAGACAAGATGAATACATATGGCTCATGGGGAGGATGTAGTCTTTACTGAAAGATATTACTTGAAAATATATTGTTATATACATTACTGTTACTTAATTCTGTTAGGTTTTAGATCTATGCAACTCATTACAAATACCTTATAACATAAAAAAGTGAGATATGTGAATTATGTTCCAGCCTCTAATCTTTGGCTGTGGTGACATTCACAGTCAGAGGTGACTGGGCTATGTCAGGGGCTGCCTTTTTCACCCCAACTTTCCCTGAGCTGCCAACTGTTGCATACAACTACCTCCTCAACCACTCCACATCTAGTCAGCTTCTAAGACTAAGTCCAAACCTGAACTCCTGGTCACTCTCACCAAATCTCTCTTCCTTTGGTCTTCTCAGCAAATGGCAAGCCAAACCTACAGGTAGCTCAGGCCAAAGTCCAGACATCATTTAACCCTCTCTTTCCCTCACACTCCATGTCCTAATCATCACCAAATGTTGACAGCTTAACCTTCAAAATATATCTAAACTCTGACAACTTCCTCCACAACCATCACTCCCACCCTCATCCCAGCTACTGCCATCTGTCCTGGATTATGTCAATTGCATTCTAACTGGCTTCTCTGCTTGCAATCAGCCCTAGACAGTTTCCTCTTTTTGCCAAATACTCCAACAGAATGATATGTAAAAAACAGGAGTTAGGTCACACCATTCCTCATTCTAACTCCTCTGGGGCTTGCCAGCTCTCTCAGAATAAGACCCAAAGTCCCTGCACAATTTCATCCCCTGCTACTCTTGACACTGTTTCCTCTCACTTTCCCTTCTCCTATCCGTTCAAGCCACATGGGTTTCCTTACTGTCCCTCTAACATCCTTCGGCTTGTTTCTACCCTAGTGGTTTTTCTCATTCTCTTTCTTCTGTCTGGTAGTTCTTCTCCCAGATACCTAAATGGTTCACTCCTCTCAATCCCTCTGTTCCTTCAGATCTCTATTCAAATATCACTATAATAGAGGGTCTATTTCTGGTCTTTCTGTGTAACATGGGAACACATACCAGTCCTGCCGATGTACTACTTTTACCCTTACTCTGTGTCATTCTCTCCATAGAACTTGCCATCTAAAATGCTATATATTTCCTTAATCATCAGCTTCCTTCTCTATCATGAAAACTCCATGAAGGTGGGACTTGTCTATTTTGTTCAATGGTCTAACCTCCAGTGTCTCCAAAAGTGCCTGACACATAGAACAAGCTCAGTAAATAAATGAACTTCGATCACCATCTGTTAACTTCTCTCAAGATGTTTCTGTTGGTGTTTTTGATCTTGGGAAGATAGCAGCAAGTGGTCTTGAAGCAGAGTCTTAGTTCCCTGCTAGGAATTGAACTTGAGTAGCCTGGATGGAAAACCAGGAATCCTGACCACTAGATCACCGAGGACTGGAAACTAGAAGCAAAGTTTCCCTGACTCTTGTCCTGTTTGAAAAATTAATTGCTCAAAGAGTCAAAAACTGTAGAGATGGGTACAAAGTTTACTGTTAGAGACACAGTACAACATGTGGCAGAGCACACAGAGAAAGGGTTTGTTTAGTTAAGACAGAAGCAAGGCAGAAATATGCACCTAGAGAGAAAGAGTGTGGGTGTCCTCCCTAAGGAAGAGCACCATAAACAGGTGATTAAATCATTATGTAGAGCGGTTTTGCCTTTGTCCAGTTATCTCACTTCTTTTTCCACATCTGATCTGCCCTAGGACCCTCCCCCATCTGCATGCGCATCTTTTTCTAAGATGGATTTCAGCACAGAAGCCTGTAGGAGGCTTGATATCACCTATTATGGGGTGGTGCCTTCTTTTTGACTCCTGAGGAGTCTTTCTTTAGTTAGGTAGATCTCCTTGACATCACGAGTGGTCATCTTATCTCTTTACTCCAGCAGAGCTCAGCTCCTGTCATTAATTTTGTCCTTGGAGTCTCTGGGAAAACAAAGCTTCAATTTTACCGCACTTGACAGACACCAGATGTCCAGCCCAGGGGCCTATCTATCTCCTACCTCGTTTCTACTGTCCTTATTGCTGGTGACCTGTGGAAGACTTGTAGCCTCTTATTCACAGGAAGCTTGGTTTCTTTTACTCTCTTTCTCCTAACTGTGGTCTATATTCCTTGAAATCCATAATATTTTCTATCATTTATCCTCTTGTTTTATATTTTTCCCATTATTCTCTTTTGCTGCTGTTACATATATTAAGAGATGCCATGATTTTTTTATCCTCAGGAAATGACTGGCTTCCTGACAATGACACCAGGAAGATAGTTCAATGGAAACAACCCATGGCTTCTCCAAAATTTTCTGGGTTCTTGAAAATGTTGATGAGGAAATGGAGAAATTAGAACATTTATGCACTATTGCTTGGAAAATAAAATGTAAAATGGCATTGTCACTGTGAAAAAAAAAGGCCTTGAACAGATATCTGTACAAGCATGTCCATTGAAGAATTACTCAAAATACCCAAAAGATGGAAACAACCTGTGTCCATCCACAGACGAATGGATAAACAAATGTAATATACACATGCAGTGAAATATTGCATGTGTGTTGAGTCACTCAGTCCTGTCCGACTCTTTGTGACCCCATGGACTATAGCCCGCCAGGCTCCTCTGTCCATGGGATTATCCAGGCAAGGATACTGGATGTATTGCCATTTCCTCCTCCAAGGGATCTTTTTGACCCAGGGATGGAACCCACATCTCCTGCTATTCCTGCATTGGCTTTTTTTTTTTTTTTAACCACTGAGCCAAATATTATTCAGCATTAAAAAGGAAGGAAGTTCTGACACAGGCTACAACATGGATGAAACTTGAGGACATTGTAGTAAGTAAAACAAGTCAGTCACAAGAGGACAAATACTGTATATGAGATATATGAAAAGTGAAAGTGAAAGTGAAGTCGCTTAGCTGTGTCCGACTCTTTGCGACCCTGTAGACTGTAGCCTACCAGGCTCCTCCGTACGTGGGATTCTCCAGGCAAGAGTACTAGAGAGGGTTGCCATTTCCTTCTCCAGGGGATCTTCCTGACCCAGGGATCGAACCCAGGTCTCCCGCATTGTAGGCAGATGCTTTACCATCTGAGCCACCAGGGAAGTCCTATATGAGGTACATCAGATCAGATCAGTCGCTTAGTCATGTCCGACTCTTTGCGACCCCATGAATCGCAGCACACCAGGCCTCCCTGTCCATCACCAACTCCCGGAGTTCACGCAGACTCATGTCCATTGAGGCGGTGATGGACCATCTCATCCTCTGTCGTCCCCTTCTCCTCTTGCCCCCAATCTCTCCCAGCATCAGAGTCTTTTACAATGAGTCAACTTTTAGCATGAGGTGGCCAAAGTACTGGAGTTTCAGCTTTAGCATCATTCCTTCCAAAGAAATCCCAGGGCTGATCTCCTTCAGAATGGACTGGTTGGATCTCCTTGCAGTCCAAGGGACTCTCAAGAGTCTTCTCCAACACCACAGTTCAAAAGCATCAATTCTTCAGCACTCAGCCTTCTTCACAGTCCAACTCTCTCATCCATACATGACCACAGGAAAAACCATAGCCTTGACTAGACGAACATTTGTTGGCAAAGTAATGTCTCTGCTTTTGAATATGTTATTTAGGTTGGTCATAACTTTCCTTCCAAGGAGTAAGCGTCTTTTAATTTCATGGCTGAAGTCACCATCTGCAGTGATTTTGAAGTCCAGAAAAATAAAGTCTGACACTGTTTCCACTGTTTCCCCATCTATTTCCTATGAAGTGATGGGACCAGATGCCATGATCTTCATTTTCTGAATGTTGAACTTTAAGCCAACTTTTTCACTCTCCACTTTCACTTTCATCAAGACACTTTTTAGTTGCTCTTCACTTTCTGCCATAAGGGTGGTGTCATCTGCATATCTGAGGTCATTGATATTTCTCCCGGCAATCTTGATTCCAGGTTGTGTTTCTTCCAGTCCAGCGTTTCTCATGATGTACTCTGCATATAAGTTAAATAAACAGGGTGACAATATACAGCCTTGATGTACTCCTTTTCCTATTTGGAACCAGTCTGTTGTTCCATGTCCAGTTCTAACTGTTGCTTCCTGACCTGCATACAAATTTCTCAAGAGGCAGATCAGGTGTTCTGGTATTCCCATCTCTTTCAGAATTTTCCACAGTTTATTGTGATCTACACAGTCAAAGGCTTTGGCATAGTCAATAAAGCAGAAATAGATGTTTTTCTGGAACTCTCTTGCTTTTTCCATGATCCAGGAGATGTTGGAAATTTGATCTCTGGTTCCTCTGCCTTTTCTAAAACCAGCTTGAACATCTGGAATTTGACGGTTCACATATTGCTGAAGCCTGGCTTGGAGAATTTTGAGCATTACTTTACTAGTGTGTGAGATGACTGCAATTGTGCAGTAGTTCGACCACTCTTTGGCATTGCCTTTCTTTGGGATTGGAATGAAAACTGACTTTTTCCAGTCCTGTGGCCACTGCTGAGTTTTCCAAATTTGCTGGCATATTGAGTGCAGCACTTTCACAGCATCATCTTTCAGGATTTGAAATAGCTCCACTGGAATTCCATCACCTCCACTAGCTTTGTTCATAGTGATGCTTTCTAAGGCCCACTTGACTTCACATTCCAGGATGTCTGGCTCTAGGTCAGTGATTACACCATCATGATTATCTGGGTCGTGAAGATCTTTTTTGTATAGTTCTTCTGTGTATTCTTGCCATCTCTTCTTAATATCTTTTGCTTCTGTTAGGTCCATACCATTTCTGTCCTTTATTGAGCCCATCTTTGCATGAAATGTTCCTTTGGTATCTCTGATTTTATTGAAGAGATCTCTAGTCTTTCCCATTCTGTTGTTTTCCTCTATTTCTTTGCATTGATCACTGAAGAAGGCTTTCTTATCTCTTCTTGCTATTCTTTGGAACTCTGAATTCAGATGTTTATATCTCTCCTTTTCTCCTTTGCTTTTCACCTCTCTTCTTTTCACAGCTATTTGTAAGGCCTCGCCAGACAGCCATTTTGCTTTTTTGCATTTCTTTTCCATGGGGATGGTCTTGATCCCTGTCTCCTGTACAATGTCACGAACGTCATTCCATAGTTCATCAGGCACTCTATCTATCAAATCTATGCCCTTAAATCTATTTCTCACTTCCCCTGTATAATCATAAGGTATTTGATTTAGGTCATACCTGAATGATCTAGTGGTTTTCCCTACTTTCTTCAATTTAAGTCTGAATTTGGCAATAAGGAGTTCATGGTCTGAACCACAGTCAGCTCCTGGTCTTGTCTTTGCTGACTGTATAGAGCTTCTCCATCTTTGGCTGCAAAGAATATAATCAATCTGATTTTGGTGTTGACCATCTGGTGATGTCCATGTATAGAGTCTTCTCTTGTGTTGTCGGAAGAAGGTGTTTGTTATGACCAGTGCAAGAGTCAAATTCATGGAGACAGAAAGTGGAATGGTGGTTGTTAGATGCTGGGTGAAGAGGAGAATGGGGAGTTGATGTTTCATGGGTATAAAATTTTAATTTTACAATATTAAAAGAGTTATGGAGATTGGTTTCACAACAATGTGAATATAACTTAACACTACTGAACTGTACGGGCTTCCTTGGTGGCTCGGAGGGTAAAGCATCTGCCCACAATGGGGGACACCTCGGTTCAATCCCTGGGTCGGGAAGATCCTTTGGAGAAATAAATGGCAACCCACTCCAGTATTCTTCCCTGGAGAATCCCACGGAAGGAGGAGCCTGGTATGCTACAGTCTACAGGGTCGCAAAGAGTCGGATACGACTGAGCAAGTTCATTTCACTTCATTTCACTGAACTGTACACTGAATAATGGCTAAGATGACAAATTTTATGCTATGTGTATTTTACTACAATTAAAAAAAATCTTCAGAGACCAATAAAGTGTGGAAATGTACTGAAAGATTTAAGTTGGAAAGAAGAATTTATAAAATATTACTATTTTGAAAAATTGTATTGGCCAAATTTATATAATATTTTAGCCCAGCAAGTGATCAACTTTGTTAATGATTAAATGCATAAAATAAAGCATCTTAAAAATCTGCTGACACATAAGACATTATCAGAAATGAACCAGGGGCTTTGGTAGTGACTCACTGATAAAGAATCTGCCAGCCAATGAAGGAGACATGTTTGATCCCTGATCCAGGAAGATCCCGTATGCTGTGGAACAACTAAATCCATGTGCCACAACTATTGAGCCTATGCTCTAGAGTCCAGGAGTCACAGCTATTGAGTCCACGTGCTTCAGCTACTGAAGCTCTCATGCCCTAGAGCCCATACTCTGAAACAAGAAAAGCCATTGCAATAAGAAGCCTGTGCATTGCAACTAGAGAGTAGCCCCTGCTCGCCACAGCTAAAGAAAAGCCTGAGCAGCAACAAAGACCCAGCAGAGCCAAAAGTAAAGAATAAATACATATTTATTTATAAATAAACAACAAACAGAATGTACTACATGAGTCTCTTGCATAGCTATCCTAATATTGTTGTTGTCCAGTCACTCAGTCGTGTCCAACTCTTTGCGACTCCATGGGCTGCAGCATGCCAGGCTTCCCTGTCCTTCACCATCTTCTGGAGCTTACTCAAACTATGTCCATCGAGTCATTGATGCCATCCAACCATCTCATCCTCTGTAGACCCTTGTCCTCCTGCCTTCAATCTTTCCCAGGATCAGGGTCTTTTCCAATGAGTCGGCTATTTGAATCAGGTGGCCAAAGTTTTGAAGCTTCAGCTTCAGCATCACTCCTTCCAATGAATATTCAGGACTGATTTCCTTTAGGATTGACTGGTTTGATCTCCTTGCTGTTCAAGGGACTCTCAAGAGTCTTTTCCAACACCACAGTTCAAAAGCATCAATTCTTCAACACTCAACCTTCTTTATGGTCCAACTCTCACATCCGTACATGACCATTGGAAAAACCATAGCTTCGACTAGATGGAACTTTGTTGGTAAAGTAATGTCTCTGCTTTTTAATATACTGTCTAGGTTGGTTATAACTTTTCTTCCAAGGAGTAAAAGTCTTTTAATTTCATGCCTTCTGCACCATCTGCAGTAATTTTGGAGCCCCCCAAAATAAAGTCAAGCACTGTTTCCATTGTTTCCGCATCTATTTGCCATGAAGTGATGGGATCAGATGCCATGATCTTAGTTTTTTGAATGTTGAGTTTTAAGGCAATTTTTTCACTCCTCTTTCACCTTCATCAAGAGGCTCTTCAGTTCTTCTCCACTTTTTGCCATAAAGGTGGTGTTATCTGCATATCTGAGGTTATTGGTATTACTCTGGCCATTTTGATTCCAGCTTGTGCTTCATCCAATCTGGCATTTCTCATGATGTACTCTGCATAGAAGCTAAATAAGCAGGGTAACAATATACAGCCTTGATGTACTCCTTTCCCAATTTGGAACTAGTCTGTTGTAATCCTGATGTGCATTACCATCAACCTATTCTTTACCACAATTCTATTATACCTTGGTACTTTTTTTTTCTGGAGATGAATCTGGCAGCAGGTAATAAGACCTTTAGGCAAAACCAATACAATATTGTAAAGTAATTAACCTCCAATTAAAATAAATAAATTTATATATTTTTTAAAAATGCTTAATTCCTCTGGCTTGGTTATTTCACTTTGGGGATTTTTTTCCATTCAGTGAATAGTCACTAACTACTCACCTTCCCTGTGTCAGACATTGTTCTGGGTGTTGTGAACACAATGGTGAAGTCTGCATAATCCCTGTCCTCAGAGTTTATAGTCCTATACGGAGAAAGAGATATATTAATGGTTGTAGTGGATTGCATGCTCCTTCTTTGTGACAATAAGAGTCCAAATCTTCTTTAGGAAACATCTTCAATTCCACCATGTGAATAGATTGACCATTCACCCAGCCACCCTTAATTTAATTCTATCACAGTATTTCACCAACCACCTCAATCCCCCAGCCACAGTAATTGGTTCAGAGATGGAATATAACTCATTTGGAGCCAATGAGATGAATAAAGATGTTTGCTGGGGCTTGTGGGAAAGGTACATTTTCTTTTACTGAATTTTATGAAGGTGTGAGCTTAGCAGTTGCTGTTGCCTTCACAGTTCCATGGAGTATGTAGCAGAGGACAAAATCAACTGCTGGAGAATGCAGAACAAAGAGATTAGAAAAACGGCCAGCTGATGTGCTCTGAGCCTCTGCATTGAAGTACTGTGGCCAGCCCCGCCCTTGGACTTTCAGTTGTATGAGCCAATAAGGTCTCTTCTGTGTATACACCAGCCTGAGTTGCACACTATCAACTATACAGAAGGAAAACCAACTCATCACATTTGTCACACTGATGGCATGTCACAGTAGAGTGACAGGGTAGATGTGAGGAAGGGACCTATAGAAGGGAGTCTTCAGGCATATGCCATGGGGAACACATGTATACCTGTGGCGGATTCATTTTGATATTTGGCAAATCTAATACAGTTATGTAAAGTTTAAAAATAAAATAAAATTAAAAAAAAAAAAGAGTGATATATCCCAGGATGTTTATAGCAACCTTATCTTTAAGGGGGAAAATGGAAACAACTCAAATGTTCAATGAAAGGTACATTATTAAGCACATCATTGCATCTACAAAAAATGCAACACACCAGTGTGATGAAATGCCATCAAAATTAGCAAATATGTACACTATTTAGGTACACAGTAATACTCAGTCTGGTTCTGTCAAACTCTCGAAAGTTAGTGAGGTGTTAACAAGAAAAGTTTAATGCTTTTCCAATCACTGTACTCCACCAAGTCCCCCTTTCTTTACCATGGCAGCATTTTTGGCCAACTCCACAGTTTCCATTCTCTTTCAGTTATTCAGACTCCAGATTTAGAAGTAACTTCAGGCTTCATTTGTCTGCTTCCCCAGTGCCTCAGAGCCCAGAGGCCTCTCTTGGGAGGGAGGGAATGTGAGCTTCTCTGTCACTGCCTTCTCTGCAATGTTTAGAAGGAAGGTGATTTTGAGCTTGTTATTATCCCAACTCCCATTGATTTTCAAGGTCTAATTTCCATGGTGTTGGAGATTGGAAGAGGAGGTGGGGCAGAGATCTTAGAGGCCTGACTTGAGAATACCCCACTTGACAGGTGGCTGCTGGGCCATTATCTTGGCTTTCATCTTCTTGTCTTCCACACTTGGGGCTCTCTGCCTGTGGGGCTGCAGGGACTCTGCTTCTCCCTTCCAATTCTCTGAGCTGGGAGAGGATGCTGAAAATCCTTTTCTTTTTTTTTTTTTTTTTTTTTTTTTTAATTTTATTTTATTTTTAAACTTTACATAACTGTATTAGATTTGCCAAATATCAAAATGAATCCGCCACAGGTTTACATGTGTTCCCCATCCTGAACCCTCCTCCCTCCTCCCTCCCCATTCCATCCCTCTGGGTCGTCCCAGTGCACCAGCCCCAAGCATCCAGTATCGTGCATCGAACCTGGACTGGCAACTCGTTTCATACATGATATTTTACATGTTTCAATGCCATTCTCCCAAATCTTCCCACCCTCTCCCTCTCCCACAGAGTCCATAAGATTGTTTTATACATCAGTGTCTCTTTTGCTGTCTCGTACACAGGGTTATTGTTACCATCTTTCTAAATTCCATATATATGCGTTAGTATACTGTATTGGTGTTTTTCTTTCTGGCTTACTTCACTCTGTATAATAGGCTCCAGTTTCATCCACCTCATTAGAACTGCTTCAAATGTATTCTTTTTAATGGCTGAATAATACTCCATTGTGTATATGTACCACAGCTTTCTTATCCATTCATCTGCTGATGGGCATCTAGGTTGCTTCCATGTCCTGGCTATTATAAACAGTGCTGCGATGAACATTGGGGTACTCGTGTCTCTTTCCCTTCTGGTTTTCTCAGTGTGTATGCCCAGCAGTGGGATTGCTGGATCATAAGGCATGTCTATTTCCAGTTTTTTAAGGAATCTCCACACTGTTCTCCATAGTGGCTGTACTAGTTTGCATTCCCACCAACAGTGTAAGAGGGTTCCCTTTTCTCCACACCCTCTCCAGCATTTATTACTTGTAGACTTTTGGATTGCAGCCATTCTGACTGGCGTGAAATGGTACCTCATAGTGGTTTGTAATACACCACATTAACAAATTGAAAAATAAAAACCATATGATTATCTCAATAGATGCAGAGAAAGCCTTTGACAAAATTCAACATCCATTTATGATAAAAACTCTCCAGAAAGCAGGAATAGAAGGAACATACCTCAACATAATCAAAGCTATATATGACAAACCCACAGCAAACATTATCCTCAATGGTGAAAAATTGAAAGCATTTCCTCTAAAGTCAGGAACAAGACAAGGGTGCCCACTTTCACCATTACTATTCAACATAGTTTTGGAAGTTTTGGCCACAGCAATCAGAGCAGAAAAAGAAATAAAAGGAATCCAAATTGGAAAAGAAGAAGTAAAGCTCTCACTGTTTGCAGATGACATGATCCTCTACATAGAAAACCCTAAAGACTCCACCAGAAAATTACTAGAACTAATCAATGACTATAGTAAAGTTGCAGGATATAAAATCAACACACAGAAATCCCTTGCATTCCTATACACTAATAATGAGAAAACAGAAAGAGAAATTAAGGAAACAATTCCATTCACCATTGCAACGGAAAGAATAAAATACTTAGGAATATATCTACCTAAAGAAACTAAAGACCTATATATAGAAAACTATAAAACACTGGTGAAAGAAATCAAAGAGGACACTAACAGATGGAGAAATATACCATGTTCATGGATTGGAAGAATCAATGTAGTGAAAATGAGTATACTACCCAAAGCAATCTATAGATTCAATGCAATCCCTATCAAGCTACCAACAGCATTCTTCACAGAGCTAGAACAAATAATTTCACAATTTGTATGGAAAAACAAAAAACCTCGAATAGCCAAAGCGATCTTGAGAAAGAAGAATGGAACGGGAGGAATCAACCTACCTGACTTCAGGCTCTACTACAAAGCCACAGTTATCAAGACAGTATGGTACTGGCACAAAGACAGAAATATAGATCAATGGAACAAAATAGAAAGCCCAGAGATAAATCCACGCACATATGGACACCTTATCTTCGACAAAGGAGGCAAGAATATACAATGGATTAAAGACAATCTCTTTAACAAGTGGTGCTGGGAACTCTGGTCAACCACTTGTAAAAGAATGAAACTAGAACACTTTCTAACACCATACACAAAAATAAACTCAAAATGGATTAAAGATCTAAACGTAAGACCAGAAACTATAAAACTCCTAGAGGAGAACATAGGCAAAACACTCTCTGACATACATCACAGCAGGATCCTCTATGACCCACCTCCCAGAATATTGGAAATAAAAGCAAAAATAAACAAATGGGACCTAATTAACCTTAAAAGCTTCTGCACATCAAAGGAAACTATTAGCAAGGTGAAAAGACAACCTTCAGAATGGGAGAAGATAATAGCAAATGAAGCAACTGACAAACAACTAATCTCGAGAATATACAAGCAACTCCTACAGCTCAACTCCAGAAAAATAAATGACCCAATCAAAAAATGGGCCAAAGAACTAAATAGACATTTCTCCAAAGAAGACATACAGATGGCTAACAAACACATGAAAAGATGCTCAGCATCACTCATTATCAGAGAAATGCAAATCAAAACCACTATGAAAATCCTTTTCTTGAGAGTCATAGCACTTTCTTTTCCTTCTGCCTTCAGCTGCTCATATAGGCTTCTTGCCTCCAGAAATTTCCAGAGAAGAAAATGTCTTTATCAAACTCACAGGTGCTATACAACTTCCAGGGATATAGATCAAGTTCTCCCAATAATTATCATATTTCTCTCCATACATTATTATGGGCCTGCTGGCTTACTGCTCACCAAGGATGCAGCCAGTGGAGAGATGGTAGTCTCTCCTTCAAGCAAGTAATCTCAGATTCTACAAGGGATTTTAACTCTCCTAAAACTGTGCTGGGGAGGCTTTTTAATATGAACCTTAGACTCCTTCCAAGGTCAAAGACTTCCAACTTTAATTTTTCCTCTTAACAATTGTTTCCCAATATGGGCTAGTGGAGAGGAAGGTAGATGTTAGTTGGAATGATGGTAGGGAGTAGTAGTAGGGCTAATTTGTCTGTCTCTTAATAAAGGGGTGTTGGCTTCAATTTTTGGCAGCTTTGTTTAGAATATTGGATACTTAGAGTCTCTTGTTTTCAGCTATAGGCCTTAGTGCCAATTCCAGGACATAAGTCTTACTGACCATCCTATTTTATGTATCCTTCAAGTCTTATACATCTCTGCCAACTTTCTGTCTACTTGTTGTATTATTACTGAGGTAAGAGTGAAAGATTCTCCAGCTCTGTGGATTTGTCTATTTTTCCTTACAGTTCTATCAGTTTTGCTTTATGTTTTTTGAAGCTGTGTTTTTAGCTGTTTCTATATTTAGAATTGTTATGTCCTCCCAATGAATTCACACCACTATCAATATAAAATGTCTTTCTTTATTCCTGGTAGTATTTCTTGTTTTGAGGTCTACTTTTCTGATATTAATATTGGTATTCCAGCTTTGGGGGGAATAGTGTTTGAATAGTTTATCTTTTCCATTTTTTACTTCTACTTCTGTATATTTAATGTATCTTATAGACTGTATATAATCCAGTTTTGATTTTTAAATCTAGACTGGCAATACATGCATTTTGATAGTAGTGTTTACATTCTATAATACAGTTATGGATCTGATAGGGATTAAGTCTAACATGTTGCTATTTTTCTTTTTATCCCTTATTATTGAATTGAAGTCGCTCAGTCAGGTCTGACTCTTTGTGACCCCCAAGGACTGTAGCCTACCAGGCTCCTCCATCTATGGAATTTTCCAGGCAAGAGTACTGGTTCAGTTCAGTTCAGTCACTCAGTCGTGTCCAACTCTTTGTGACCTCGTGGACTGCAGCCAGCCAGGCATCACTGTCCATCACCAACTCCCAGAGCTTACTCAAACTCATGTCCATTGAGTCAGTGATGCCATCCAACCATCTCATCCTCTGTCGTCCCCTTCTCCTCCTGCCTCCAATCCCTCCCAGCATCAGGGTCTTTTCCAATGAGTCAACTCTTCGCATGAGGTGGCCAAAGTATTGGAGTTTCAGCTTCAACATCAGGCCTTCCAATGAACACCCAGGGCTGATCTCCTTTAGGATGGACTGGTTGGATCTCCTTGCTATCCAAGGGACTCTCAAAAGTCTTCTCCACCACCACAGTTTAAAAGTATCAATTCTTTGGCACTCAGCTTTCTTTACAGTCCAACTCTCACATCTATACATAATTACTGGAAAAACCATAGCCTTGACTAGACAGACCTTTGTTGGCAAAGTAATGTCTCTGCTTTTAAACATGCTGTCTAAGTTGGTCATAACTTTCCTTCCAAGGAGTAAGCATCTTTTTATGCCATGGTGAAAGAGTCATTTCCTAGGTAGGTTGATAAGAAGTCTAGGGGTCCCCAAGGAGAGAGGGGTCTGGAATTCTCAAGGAGGAAGAAAGGACAAACTTTTTTTCCCCTCTACATTTCTTAGCATTATGTATCCTGCCTGAGGACAGTCTCTGGGTTAAACCATCTGGCTGATCCTGTTATATTAAAATGTAAATTATGGGAGTAGGTGTGGTCTTTCTCTTGGCAAAACTCTATTAGCCTTTGCCCTGCTGCAGATGGTGACTGCAGCCATGAAATTAAAAGATGCTTACTCCTTGGAAGGAAAGTTATGACCAACCTAGATAGCATATTCAAAAGCAGAGACATTACTTTGCCAACAAAGATCCATCTAGTCAAGGCTATGGTTTTTCCTGTGGTCATGTATAGATGTGAGAGTTGGACTGTGAAGAAGGCTGAGCGCTGAAGAATTGATGCTTTTGAACTGTGGTGTTGAGAAGACTCTTGAGAGTCCCTTGGACTTCAAGGAGATCCAACCAGTCCATTCTAAAAAAGATCAGCCCTGGGATTTCTTTGGAAGGGCTGATGCTAAAGCTGAAACTCCAGTACTTTGGCCACCTCATGCGAAGAGTTGACTCATTGGAAAAGACTCTGATGCTGGGAGGGATTGGAGGCAGGAGGAGAAAGGGACGACAGAGGAGGAGATGGCTGGATGGCATCACTGACTCAATGGACGTGAGTCTGAGTGAACTCCGGGAGTTGGTGATGGACAGGGAGGCCTGGCATGCTGTGATTCCTGGGGTCGCAGGGAGTTGGACACGACTGAGTGACTGAACTGAACTGAACTGAACTGCTTCATTCCATATTCCAAGGCCAAATTTGCCTATTATTCCAGGTGTTTCTTGACTTCCTACTTTTGCATTCCAGTCCCCTATAATGAAAAGGATATCTTTTTTGGGTGTTAGTTCTAAAAGGTCTTGTAGGTCTTCATAGAACTGTTCAACTTCAGCTTTTTCAACGTTATTGGTTGGGGCATAGACTTGGATTACTGCGATATTGAATGGTTTGCCTTGGAAACGAACAGAGATCATTCTGTCGTTTTTGAGATTGCATGCAAGTACTGCATTTCAGACTCTTTTGTTGACCATGATGACTACTCCATTTCTTCTAAGGGATTCCTGCCTACAGTAGTAGATATAATGGTCATCTGAGTTAAATTCACCCATTCCAGTCCATTTTAGTTCACTGATTCCTAGAATGTCAATGTTCACTCTTGCCACCTCCTGTTTGACCACTTTCAATTTGCCTTGATCCATGAACCTAGCATTCCAGGTTCCTATGCAATATTGCTCTTTATAGCATTGGACCTTGCTTCTATCACCAGTCACATCCACAACTGGATATTATGTTTGCTTTGGCTCCATCCCTTCATTCTTTCTGGAGTTATTTCTCCACTGATCTACAGGAGCATATTGGGCACCTACTGACCTGGGGAGTTCCTCTTTCAGTATCCTATCATTTTGCCCTTTCATACTATTCATGGGGTTCTCAAGGCAAGAATATTGAAGTGGTTTGCCATTCCCTCTCCAGTGGACCACATTCTGTCAGACCTCTCCACCGTGACCCACCCGTCTTGGGTGGCCCCACAGGGCATGGCTTAGTTTCATTGAGTCAGACAAGGCTGTGGTCCTAGTGTGATTAGATTGACTAGTTTTCTGTGATTATGGTTTCAGTGTGTCTGCCTTCTGATGCCCTGTTGCAACACATACCATCTTACTTGGGTTTCCCTTACCTTGGACATGGGGTATCTCTTCATGGCTGCTCCAGCAAAGTGCAGCTGCTGCTCCTTACCTTGGAGAGGGGGTATTCTATCCAGAATACACAGAGAACATTTATAACTCAATAATGAAAATACAAATGACCCAATTATAAAACAGGGAAAGATTTAAGTAGACATTTCATGAAGGAAAACAGACAAGTTGCTAAAAGTATATGAAAAGATGCGCAACAGCATTAGTCATAAGGGAAATGCAAATTAAAAGTACAATGAGATACTTAATCTCATTAAGTATTAGGCCATCTATTAGGAAAAGATGGAGAAGCTCTATACAGTCAGCAAAAACAAGACCAGGACCTGACTGTGGATCAGATCATGAGCTCCTTATTGCCAAATTCAGACTTAAATTGAAGAAAGTAGGGAAAACCACTAGACCACTCAGATATGACCTAAACCAAATCCCTTATGATTATACAGTGGAAGTGAGAAATGGATTTAAGGGACTAGATCTGATAGATGGAGTTCATGATGAACTATGGACTGAGGTTCGTGACATTGTACAGGAGACAGGGATCAAGACCATCCCCATGGAAAAGAAATGCAAAAAAGCAAAATGGCTGTCTGGAGAGGCCTTACAAATAGCTGTGAAAAGAGAAGCAAAAAGCAAAGGAGAAAAGGAAAGATATAAGCATCTGAATGCAGAGTTCCAAAGAATAGCAAGGAGAGATAGGAAAGCCTTCCTCAGCGATCAATGCAAAGAAATAGAGGAAAACAACAGAATGGGAAAGACTAGAGATCTCTTCAAGAAAATTAGAGATACCAAAGGAACATTTCATGTGAAGATGGGCTCGATAAAGGACAGAAATGGTATGGACCTACAGAAGCAGAAGATATTAAGAAGAGGTGGCAAGAATACACAGAAGAACTGTACAAAAAAGATCTTCACTATGGTGTGATCACTGCCCTAGAGCCAGACATCCTGGAATGTGAAGTCAAGTAGGCCTTAGAAAGCATTACTGTGAACAAAGCTAGTGGAAGTGATGGAATTCCAGTGGAGCTAATTCAAATCCTGAAAGATGATGCCTTGAAAGTGCTGCACTCAATATGCCAGCAAATTTGGAAAACTCAGCAGTGGCCACAGAACTGGAAAAGGTCAGTTTTCATTCTAATCCCAAAGAAAGGCAATGCCAAAGAATGCTCAAACTACCACACAATTGCATTCATCTCACACACTAGTAAAGTAGTGCTCAAATTTCTCCAAACCAGGCTTCAGCAATACGTGAACCATGAACTTCCAGATGTTCAAGCTGGTCTTAGAAAAGGCAGAGGAACCAGAGATCAAATTGCCAACATCTGCTGGATCATGGGAAAAGTAATAGAGTGCCAGAAAAACATCTATTTCTGCTTTATTGACTATGCCAAAGCCTTTGACTGTGTGGATCACAATAAACTGTGGAAAATTCTGAAAGAGATGGGAATACCAGACCACCTGACCTGATTCTTGAGAAACTTATATGCAGGTCAGGAAGCAACAGTTAGAACTGGACATGGAACAACAGACTGGTTCCAAATAGGAAAAGGACTACATCAAGGCTGTATATTGTCACCCTGCTTATTTAACTTATGTGAAGAGTACATCATGAGAAACACTGGGCTGGAAGAAGCACAAGCTGGAATCAAGATTGCCGGGACAAATATCAATAACCTCAGATATGCAGATGACAACACCTTTATGGCAGAGAGTGAAGAGGAACTAAAGAGCCTCTTGATGAAAGTGAACGCAGAGAGTGAGAATGTTGGCTTAAAGCTCAACTGTCGAGAGCTGCATTAGGCATTACTGACAAAATGGAGGCACGGCCCCAACCCCCTCTCCTCGTCCCGTAGGCATGGTCCTGGGATAAAGGAGTTAGGTCTTTTCTGACTTGTTTTTTCCTTTATTCGGTTGAGTTGGATGGAAGGAATGTTAAGGTGCTTATTGTTCTTGAGAGAAGCATGAGAAAGCACAAAGCCTTCTGCAGTTGTGACCAGAAAATAATCTATAAAGTAACCATTGACATTTGTTCAAGTACCTTTACAAAGAACGTTCCAGAATGAGCACGTAGGCTGCAGCTTGAGGCCATGGAAAGGATGGTTATCTGAGACCTGTTTGTGAGGGAAATATTTATGGCAAAAGAAGTTTGCTGAGTTTAGGGTTTAAGAGTAATTAAGAATAGTTAGAAGCTTAAAGTTTAAGGAATATTGTAGTGTTAGCATATTTTACTATAGCTTATAGAGGTCAGGGGAGAAGGCAATGGCACCCCACTCCAGTACTCTTGCCTGGAAAATCCCATGGATGGAGGAGCCTGGTAGTCCGCAGTCCATGGGGTCGCTAGGGGTCAGACACGACTGAGCGACTTCACTTTCATGCGTTGGAGAAGGAAATGGCAACCCACTCCAGTGTTCTTGCCTGGAGAATCCCACGGACGTGGGAGCCTGGTGGGCTTCCGTCTCTGGGTTCACACAGAGACGGTCATGACTGAAACGACTTAGCAGCAGCAGCAGCATAGAAATTAGGAATTTTAGAGATATCAATAGCTAGAAGCCTTTTTAGGAGATCATGATCTTAAGATACTAAGGGCAAACAGGATTTAGAAAGATTAGAAATAAACTGAGGAATGTGGCATGAGTTACAATGTAATCACAAGTTAAGTATAGGACACATAGAGGAAGTGGATAATGGATAGTAAAGCTGATTCTGAGAGAATCGCTGAAGCAGGAACTCTGTTTGAAGGGCAACAGTTATTTCTGGAGACAATAAATCTGGGTGGGGGCGCAGGGAACTAAAAATGTCAAACCTCTGACCTAATGCTTTTGTCAAAGTGTAAAAGAAAACCTGAAGTTTGAAATAAACATGTAGTCCCACACCTTGAGTCAGAGGCTACATCATCCCCTGCTGATACCACTCATCTCTTCAGGCTGATTCCCTGGCTGCTGGAGCTGGACTCCAAACTCAACATTCAGAAAATGAAGATCATGGCATCTGGTCTCATCACTTCATGGGAAATAGATGGGCAAACAGTGGAAACAGTGTCAGACTTTGTTTTTTTGGGCTCCAAAATCACTACAGATGGTGACTACAGCCATGAAATTAAAAGATGCTTACTCCTTGGAGGAAAGTTATGACCAACCTAGATAGCATACTGAAAAGCAGAGACATTACTTTGCCAACAAAGGTTCGTCTAGTCAAGGCTATGGTTTTTCCAGTAGTCATGTATGGATGTGAGAGTTGGACTGTGAAGAAAGCTGAGTGCTGAATAATTGATGCTTTTGAACTATGGTGTTGGAGAAGACTCTTGCGAGTCCCTGGGACTGCAAGGAGATCCAACATTCTAAAGTCCATTCTAAAGGAGATCAGCCCTCAGTGTTCTTTGAAAGGACTGATGCTAAAGCCGAAACTCCAGTACTTTGACCACCTCATGCGAAGAGCTGACTCATTGGAAAAGACTCTGATGCTGGGAGGGATTGGGGGCAGGAGGAAAAGTGGGACAACAGAGGATGATATGGCTGGATGGCATCACGGACTAGATGGACGTGAGTCTGGGTGAACTCCGGCAGTTGGTGATGGACAGGGAGGCCTGGTGTGCTGCGATTTATGGGGTCTCAAAGAGTCGGGACACAACTGAGTGACTGAACTGAACTGAACTGAGGTCTGGTATTTATAAGGATTATATAACAATAATGTATCCTGCCTGAAGGCAGTCTCTGGACTAAACATTCTAGCTAATCCTGTTATCTTAAAATGTAAATTATGGGAGTAGGTCTGGTAAGATCTTTACAACCTCCAGACAGTCTTTGGATTCATTGGAGAGTATATAACTCCATTGCTAACACTAGCAAGCGGGTACTCTTTCTACCCTCTTCTGATGTCTATATCAGAAGCTTTCTCTATCTCTTTTATACTTTAATAAAACTTTATTACACAAAAGCTCTGAGTGATCAATTGAGCCTTGTCTCTGGCCCCAGATTGAATTCTTCTCCTCCAGAGGCCAAGAATCCCAGTGTCTTTGCATGATTCAGCAACAAACTTTCAGTCTGCAATCACCATCTGCAGTGATTTTGGAGCCCCCCAAAATAAAGTCAATCACTGTTTCCCCATCTATTTGCCATGAAGTGATGGGACCAGATGCCATGACCTTAGTTTTCTGAATGTTGAGTTTTAAGCCAACATTTTCACTCTCCTCTTTCACTTTCATCAAGAGGCTCTTTAGTTATTCTTCACTTTCTGCCATAAGGATTGTGTCATCTGCATATCTGAGGTTATTGATATTTCTCCCAGCAATCTTGACTCCAGCTTGTGCTTCATCCAGCCCAGGCTTTCTCATGATGCACTCTGCATGTAAGCTAAATAGGCAGGGTGACAATATACAGCCTTGATGTATTCCTTTTCCTATTTGGAACCAGTCTGTTGTTCTCTGTCCAGGTCTAACTGTTGCTTCCTGACCTGCATACAGGTTTCTCATGAGGAAGATCAGGTGGTCTGGTATTTCCATCTCTTTCAGTATTTTCTACAATATTTTTGTGATCCACACAGTCAGAGGCTTTGGCATAGTCAATAAAGCAGATATAGATATTTTTCTGGAACTCTCTTGCTTTTTCAATGATCTAGCAGATGTTGACAATTCGATCTCTGGTTCCTTTGCCTTTTCTAGAACCAGCTTGAACATCTGAAAGTTCATGCATGGTTCACGTATTGCTGAAGCCTGGCTTGGAGAATTTTGAGCATTACTTTGCTAGCATGTGAGATGAGTGCAATTGTATGGTAGTTTGAGTATTCTTTGGCATTGCCTTTCTTTCGGGTTGGAGTGAAAACTGACCTTTTCCAGTCCTGTGGACCCTGCTGAGTTTTCCAAAATGGGAGGAAATCATAAGGATCAAGCAGAAATAAATGAAATAGAAATGAAGAAAATAATAGAAAAGATCAATGAAACTAAAACTTGGTTCTTTGAGAACCAATTGAAACAGTGACAGACTTTATTTTCTTGGGCTCCACGATGCTCAGTCATGTCCGACTCTGTGACCACATGAATTGCAGCATGTCAGGCCTCCCTTTCCATCACCAACTCCCGGAGTTCACTCAAACTCACGTCCATCAAGTCAGTGATGCCATCCAGCCATCTCATCCTCTGTCGTCCCACTTTTCCTCCTGCCCCCAATCCCTCCCAGCATCAGAGTCTTTTCCAATGAGTCAACTCTTCGTATGAGGTGGCCAAAGTACTGGAGTTTCAGCTTTAGCATCATTCTTTCCAGAGAATCCCCAGGACTGATCTCCTTTAGAATGGACTGGTTGGATCTCCCTGCAGTCCAAGGGACTCTCAAGAGTCTTCTCCAACACCACAGTTCAAAAGCGTCAATTCTTCTGTGCTCAGCTTTCTTCACAGTCCAACTCTCACATCCATACATGACCACAGGAAAAACCATAGCCTTGACTAAACGGACCTTTGTTGGCAAAGTAATGTCTCTGATTTTCAATATGCTATCTAGGTTGGTTATAACTTTCCTCCAAGGAGTAGGCATCTTTTAATTTCATGGCTGCAATCACCATCTGCAGTGATTTTGGACTGTTAGTATTTGCCATATATACTGGGGTGCTATATGTGTGCATATATAATCACAATTATTATATATTCTTCTTGATTGGTCCCTTGATCATTATATAGTGTCCTTCTTTTCTCTTGTTATCAGTCTTTATTTTAAAGTCTATTTCGTCTGATATTAGTACTGCTGCTCCAGCCTTCTTTTGATTTCCATTTTCATGGTCTACCTTTTTCCATCCACTCACTTTCAGTTTGCATGTGTCTCTAAATCTGAAGTGGGTCTCTTATAGAAGCCATATATATGGGTCTTGCTTTTGAATCCATTTAGCCAGTCTATATTCTTTGGTTGGAGCACTTAATCCATTTACATTTAAGGAAATTGTCTATATACATGTTCCAGTTGCTATTTTCTTAATTGTTTCAGCTATGTTTCTGTAGGTCTTTTCCCTTCCATTCCTCTTTTGTATTCTTCTCTTGTGATTTGATGACTGACTTTAGCGTTGTGTTTGGATTCCTTTTTCCTTTTTTTGTGTGTGTATCTATTACAAACTTTTGGTTTGCAGTTATCATGAGGTTTTGATATAGCAGTCTGTATATTAACAATACTATTTTAAGTTGCTGGTCTTTTAATTTCAAATGCATTTCCAATATCCTACATTTGTACTTTCCTCAAAATTGCTGGTTTTGATATCACATTTATCTGTGGATGATATCCTACATTTACTGTATGTTTGCCCTTACCAGTGAGCTTTTCCATTCATAATTTTCTTGTTTCTAGAAGTTTTCTAGAATTGCCTCTGTCTTTGTACCTGCAGTGAACCACAGCTACCCTCCACCACAACAGGAAACTCTCCAATACTAGCAGGTAAGTCTGGCTCTGTCTCTTGTGAGGTAACTGCTTTTTTCACTGTGTTCTGGTGTGCGTGAGATTCTCTGTGTGCCCTCCAAGAGTGGAGTTTCTGTTTTTCTCAATTCTCTGAAATTCCTGCAGTCAAACCCCATTTGTCTTCAAAGCCAGATTATCTGGGGCTCCTCCTATGTCCAGGCTCCTAAGCTGGGAAGCCTCCCATGGGGCTCAGGACTTTCACTCCTGTGGGAGAACTTCTGTGTTATGATTCTTCTCCAGTTCATGGGTCACCCAACTGGCGGGTATGGGACTTGAGTTTATTGCTGTCCTCCTACTGTCTTATTGTGGCTTCTCTTTTGTCATTGGATACAGGATATCATTTTGGGTCAGTCGGTTCAGTGGGTCAGTTATGTCCAAACCTTTGCACACCCATGGACTACAACATGCCAGGCTTCCATGTCCATCACCAACTCCTGGAGCTTACTCAAACACATGTCCATTGAGTCGGTGATGCCATCCAACCATCTCATCCTCTGTCATCCCCTTCTCCTCCTGCCTTCAATTTTTCCCAGCATCAGGGTCTTTTCCAATGAGTCAGCTCTTTGTATCTGGTGGCCAAAGTATTGGAGTTTCAGCTTCAGCATCAGTCCATCCAATGAATATTCAGGACCGATTTCCTTTAGGATTGAGGGGTTTGATATTCTTGCAGTCCAAGGGGCTCTCAGGAGTCTTCTCCAATACCACAGTTCAAAAGCATTAATTCTTCAGTGCTCAGCCTTCTTTATGGTCCAAGTCTCACATCCATACATGACTACTGGAAAAATCATAGCTTTGACTAGACAGACCTGTTTTGGTAAATTAATGTCTCTGCTTTTTAATATGCTGTCTAGGATGGTCATAGCTTGTCTTCCAAGAAGAAAGCATCTTTTAATTTCATGGCTTCAGACACCATCTGCAGTGATTTTTGAGCCCAAGAAAATAAAAAGTCTGTCATTGTTTCCAATGTTTCTCCATCCAGTTGCCATGAAGTGATGGGACTGGATGCCATGATCTTAGTTTTTTGAATGTTGAGTTTTAAGTCAACTTTTTCACTCTCCGCTTTAACCATCAAAAGGCTCTTTAGTTCCTCTTCACTTTCTGGCATAGATTGTCTGTAGAACTATGGACAGAGGTTCATAACATTGTACAGGAAGCAGTGATCAAAATCATCCCAAAGAAAAAGAAATGCAAAGAGGCTAAGTGTTTGTTTGAGGAGGCCTTACAAATAGCTGAGAAAAGAAGAGAAGTGAAAGGCAAAGGAGAAAAGGAAAGATATATCCATCTGAATACATAGTTTCAAGGAATAGCAAGGAGTGATAAGAAAACCTTCCTAAGTGATCAATGCAAAGAGCTAGAGGAAAATAATACAATGGGAAAGGCTAGAGATCTCTTTAAGAAAATTAAAGATACCAAGGGAACATTTCATGGAAAGATGGGCACAATAAAGGACAGAAGTGGTATAGACCTAACAAAAGCAGAAGATATTAAGAAGAGGTGGCAAGAATACACAGAAGAACTATACAAAAAAGATCTTCATGATCCAGATAACCATGATGGTGTTATCACTCACCTAGAGCCAGACATCCTGGAGCAGAAGTCAAGTGGACCTTAGGAAGCATCACTGCAAACAAAGCTAGTGGAGGTGATGGAATTCCAGTTGAGCTGTTTCAAATCCTGAAAGATGATGCTGTATGCCAGCAAATTTGGAAAACTCAGCAGTGGCCACAGGACTGGAAAAGGTCAGTTTTCATTCCAATCCCAAAGAAAGATGATGCCAAAGAATGTTAAAAGTACTGCACAATTGCACTCATCTCACACGCTAGCAAAGTAATGCTCAAAATTCTCCAAGCTAGGCTTTAACAGTATGTAAATCAAGAATGTACAGATGTTTAAGCTGGATTAGAAAAGGCAGAGGAAGTATAGATCAAATTGCCAACCTTCGTTGGATCATAGAAAAAGCAAGACAATTCCAGAAGAACATCTACTTCTGTTTCATTGAATACACAAAAGGCTTTGACTGTGTGGATCACAACAAACTGTGGAAAATTTTTTTGGGGGTAGGTTCCTTTGGGGTAGGTATTTTGTTGTTGTTGTTACTGATGGCTGCTAAGCAGTTAGTTGTGATTTTGGTGTTTTTGTAAGAAGAGGTGAGCTCACATCCTTCTACTTTGTTGTCTTCTAACTCCCTTCTCCAGTTTGATTATTTTTTTGCATGTAGCTCTCTAGTTTTCCCCGGAGAAGGCAATGGCAACCCACTCCAGTACTCTTGCCTGGAAAATCCCATGGACGGAGGAGCCTGGTAGGCTGCAGTCCATGGGGTTGTGAAGAGTCGGACATGACTGAATGACTTCACTTTCACTTTTCACTTTCATGCATTGGATAAGGAAATGGCAACCCACTCTAGTGTTCTTGCCTGGAGAATCCCAGGGACGGGGGAGCCTGGTAGGCTGACGTCCATGGGGTCACACAGAGTCGGATACGACTGAAGCGACTTAGCAGCAGCAGCAGCAGCTCTAGTTTTCCCAACAGCCTTTATTGAAGAGATGGTCTTTTCCTTCTTGTGCATTCTTACCTCCTTTGTCATGGACGAATTGACATATAAGGGTGAGTTCTCACTGTGATCATCCATTCTTTTAAGTACATTGAACATCTTTATGATTATTACCTTGAACTCTTTATCAGGTAGGTTATTTAACTCCACTTCACTTAGTTCTTTTGGAGTTTATCTTGTTCCTTCATTTGGGGTATATTCCTCTGTTACCTCCTGTTACCTAATCGTCTGTTTTGTTTCTATATATTTGATAGGTCAGTTACTTTCCCAGTCTTGAAAAACTGCCCTTATGTAGGAGATGTGGGAGGCCCAGCAGCACATTTGCTGTGGTCACCAGAACTGCGTGCTCTAGGGGCGCCCCCCACCCCAATGTGGGCTATTTGTGTCCTTCTGTTGTGGCTGAGCCAGCCATTGTGGGCATGCTGGTTGACAAGGCAGGGTCCCCAGCCCCATGGCTGCCAGGATTTCCTGGTATGGAGGTTTCTGACTACTGGTGGATAGGGCAGTGTACTGGTATAACTAACATTGTTGCCTGCAGCCTTAAGGGCTGGTACCAACTCACTAGTGGGCAGGACTGGGACCTTGGTTTTCCTAGAACTGGCTCCAGCCTGCTCATGGGTAAGGTCAGGTCCTGGGCCTGCTTATGGTTGGGACTGGGTCCTGGGGCTGTTGGCTGGGGGAGTTAGGGGAGTGGTCTATGGCCAGTGCTGACCATCTGATAAGCAGTAAAACCCCAGGTGCTAGTAGGGCTCCAAATCGCCCTCATCAGCACCAGTGTCATCACTGTTTTACGAGCTTTCAGTAATTGCTGCCGCCAGTGTCTCTATCCCCAAAGGGAAGCCCCATTTGCCTCCTGACTCTCTGTGCAGCTCTTTAAATTCAGCAAGTGTGTGTTATCCAGGCTGCTTAAAGGTCACTGCCTCTGTTCTGGGTCTTGGATCATGCGAAGTTTTGTATGTACCCTTTAGGAGCAGAGTCTTTGCTTCCTACAGCCCTTGGCTGTCCTGTGTACAAGCCCCACTGGCCTTAAGGGTACATGTTCTAGAGGCTCACCTTCCTGGTGCTGGGGTACCCAAGGTGGGGCTTGGACCCCTTACTTCTTGGTGAGAAGTCTAATATTGTGATTATACTTCTGCTTGTGGGTTGCCCGTCTGGGGGTATGGTTCTTGACCTCATCATGCCCTCTTACCCTTCTTGTTGTGGATCTTTCTTTATACCTTCAGTTGTGGATTCTCCTTGATGGTGGCTCCATGAATAGTTGTAGGTCTGGTTTTGGTGGCAGGAGGTGAGCCAGGATCTTCCTATTCTGCCATCTGGCTAACTCTCAAAATTATATTTCTTATGGGACATGTCTGCTGCTGGGAAATTATTTCAGCTTTTTCTCATCTGAAAGTTTTTACTTTGCTTTTGATTTTACACTGGGTATAAAATTCTAGTGATTTTTTCCCTCTTCTCAGAACTCCATTGTCTTCAGGCTTCTGTAATCTCAATCAACAAGTTCATAGTAATTCCTATCTTTCTTCCTTTGTCTATAACATGCTTTTTTCTCTGGCTACTTTTAAGGTTTTTCTCTTTATTACAAATTTTCATCAGTTTCATTATAGTGCTCTTTGCATAGTTTTCCTTGTTGATTATTGTGCTAGTTCGGATTTGTTAAGTTTCTTGGATTTTTTTTTTTAATTTTAATTAAAAAAATGTTTTTTGGCTGCACTGTGTGGCTTACAGGATCTTGGGTCCTTGACCAGTGATTGAACCCACAGAGTCCAAACTACTGGACCACCCATCCAGAGAATTTCTGGATCTTTGGGTTTAGAGTTTTCATCAATTTTGGGAAAATTTCAGACATCATTTATTCAAGTATTTGATTCTATTTTCTTTCTCTTTCTAATTGTATTTATGCTAGACTGTTTGATAATGTTCAAAAGACCATTGAGGTTCCTTTTGAATATTTTTCCTATAATTTTTTCTTTCTGTGTTTCTTTTTGAATTCAAATTCATTGTTCTTTTATTCTGGGGTATCTAGTCTGTAAATTCTACTCTGTAAAAATTGTATAAATACAATTTTCATGTTGTATTTCTCATTTGCTTCTTCTTTACACTATTCACTTTTCTCCCATTATTCTTGTATTTTTCTTTGAATCTTTGAGCATATCACACATTTATTTTTGAGCATGTCACATTTATTTTAATGTTTTTCTGATAATTCAGTTTCTGTATTATTTCTGGGTTCTTGTAATTTTTGAGGAATATTTATGTCTATTTTTATTGCACATAAGCAATAAACTAGATTTTATCCTGACATTTTCACTTTATTTACTTTATTTGAAAAATTTTTATTGAAGTGTAGTTGATTTACAATGTTATACTAGTTTCAGATGTGCAGCCAAGTGACTCAGTTTTAATACATGTATGTTTATATATCTATCCGTTTTCAGATAACTTTTCTTTGTAGATTTTTACAAGATACTGAATGTAATTCCCTTGCTGTACAGTAGGCCCTTGTTGTTTATGTAGCTTATATAAAGTGGTATGAATCTGTTAGTTCCATACTCCTAATTTGTTCCATTCCCCAACTCTTTACCCTTTGGTAACCATGAGTTTCTTTTGTATATCTGTGAGTCTTTTTCTGTTTGGGAGTTTTATTTGCATCATTTTTTTATATTTCACATATAATTGATGTCATATGATATTTGTCTTTGACTGACCTAGTTCACTTAAGTATGATAATTTCTAGGTCCATTCATGTTGCTGCAAATGGCATTATTTCATTCTTTTTTTATGGCTCAGTAATATTCCACTGTATATATACCACATCTTATTCATCTATTCATCTGTCAATGGACATTTAGGTTGCTTTGATGTCTTGGCTATTGTAAATAGTGCTGCAGTGAACACTGAGGTATATGTATCTTTTCAAATTATAGTTTTCTCTGGGTATATGCCAAGGAATGGGATTGCTGGGTCTGACTTCACTTTCACTTTTCACTTTCATGCATTGGAGAAGGAAATGGCAACCCACTCTAGTGTTCTTGCCTGGAGAATCCCGGGGGCGGGGGAGCCTGATGGGCTGCCATCTATGGGGTCGCACAGAGTTGGACACAACTGAAGCGACTTAGCAGCAGCAGCAGCAGCAGTAGCAGTAGCATGGTAACTCATTTTTTAAATTTTTGAGAAAACTGTTCTCCATAGTGACTGCACTGATTTACAATTTTCTGGGTCCTTTTTAATCAACTGATTTTTCTTCTAGTTATGTGACGCACTTTTCCTGCTTCTTGGAAGTCTACTAATTTTTTAGATATAGGACATTGCATTTTTTTCATTGTTGAGTGCTAGGTATTGTCTTATTCCTTTATGGTGTGTTTGAGTTTGACAGGCAATTAAATTACTTGTGGATTAGTTTGACTCTTTCAAAACTTGTTTTTAAAGCTCATATAAACTAGGCCTAGAGTAGCCTTTACTTTAAGGGTAGTTTAGTTCCATTTCTAAGATGCGACTCTTTGGAGTTTATGCTAAATATATTCAGTGATGTTCCTTCCACTCTGGCAGGTGGATGCTCACATGATTCCAAGCTGTGTGTGAGGTCTGTGAATTATTTAGCTTGAAACACCTTGTAATGCTCTTTTCTTGAAAGTTCTCTTTCCCACCTTGTGGAGCTTTACCTAAGCATATGCAGATGTTTTTTTCAGTCAGAGACTGAAAGGGACATCATTCAGATTTCTGGAGCTCTTTTCCTGTGTATCTCCTCCTATCTGTACTCTCCCCTAAATTCTACATGCCTTGGCTTCTCTGAATTTTGATCTCTGTAGTCTAATATTGATAAGACTGCTGGGATCTGAGTTCCCTCTCAGCATGAATCAGTTCAGTTCAGTTGCTCAGTCATGTCCGACTCTTTGGGACCCCATGAATCGAAGCACACCAGGCCTCCCTGTCCATCACCAATTCCCAGAGTTCACTCAGACTCACATCTATTGAGTCAGTGATTCCATCCAGCCATCTCATTCTCTGCCCTCCCATTCTCCTCCTGCTCCCAATCCCTCCCAACATCAGAGTCTTTTCCAATGAGTCAACTCTTCGCATGAGGTGGCCAAAATACTGGAATTTCAGCTTTAGCATCATTCCTTCCAAAGAAATCCCAGGGCTGATCTCCTTCAGAATGGACTGGTTGGATTTCCTTGCAGCCCAAGGGACTCTCAAGAGTCTTCTCCACCACCAAAGTTCAAAAGCATCACTTCTTCAGCGCTCAGCTTTCTTCACAGTCCAAATCTCACATCCATACATGACCACTGGAAAAACCATAGCCTTGACTAGACAGACCTTTGTTGGCAAAGTAATGTCTCTGCTTTTCAGTATGCTATCTAGGTTGGTCATAACTTTTCTTCCAAGGAGTAAGCATCTTTTAATTTCATGGCTGCAATCACCATCTGCAGTGATTCTGGAGCCCCAAAACATAAAGTCTGGCACTGTTGCCACTGTTTCCCCATCTATTTCCCATGAAGTGGTGGGACCGGATGCCATGATCTTTGTTTTCTGAATGTTGAGCTTTAAGCCAACTTTTTCACTCTCCACTTTCACTTTCATCAAGAGGCTTTCATCCAGTAGCTCCAATATGCTAATGGAGATCAGTGGAGAAATAACTCCAGAAAGAATGAAGGGATGGAGCCAAAGCAAACATAATATCCAGTTGTGGATGTGACTGGTGATAGAAGCAAGGTCAGATGCTGTAAAGAGCAGTATTGCATAGGAACCTGGAATGTCAGGTCCATGAATCAAGGCAAATTGGAAGTGGTCAAGTAGGAAATGGCAAGAGTGAATGTCGACATTCTAGGAATCAGCGAACTAAAATGGACTGGAGTGGGTGAATTTAACTCAGATGACCATTACATCTACTACTGTGGGCAGGAATCCCTTAGAAGAAATGGAGTAGCCATCATGGTCAACAAAAGAGTCCGAAATGCAGTACTTGGATGCAATCTCAAAAACGACAGAATAATCTCACTTCGTTTTCAAGGCAAACCATTCAATATCACAGTAATCCAAGTCTATGCCCCAACCAGTAATGCTGAAGAAGCTGAAGTTGAATGGTTCTGTGAAGACCTACATAACCTTTTAGAACTAACACCCCCAAAAGATGTCCTTTTCATTATAGGGGACTGGAATACAAAAGTAGGAAGTCAAGAAACACCTGGGGTAACAGGCAAATTTGGCCTTGGAATACGGAATGAAGCAGGACAAAGGCTAATTGAGTTTTGCCAAGAGAATGCACTGGTCATAGCAAACACCCTCTTCCAACAACACAAGAGAAGACTACACATGGACATCACCAGATGGTCAACACCGAAATCAGATTGATGATATTCTTTGTAGTCAAAGATGGAGAAGCTCTATACAGTCAGCAAAAACAAGACCAGGACTGACTGTGGCTCAGATCATGAACTCCTTACTGCCAAATTCAGATTTAAATTCAAGAAAGTAGGGAAAACCACTAGACCATTCAGATATGACCTAAATCAAATCCCTTATGATTATACAGTGGAAGTGAGAAATAGATTTAAGGGACTAGATCTGACAGATAGAGTGCCTGATGAACTATGGATGGAGGTTCGTGACATTGTACAGGAGACAGGGATCAAGACCATCCCCATAGAAAAGAAATGCAAAAAAGCAAAATGGCTGTCTGGGGAGGCCTTACAAATAGCTGTGAAAAGAAGAGAAGTGAAAAACAAAGGAGAAAAGGAAAGATATAAGCATCTGAATGGAGAGTTCCAAAGAATAGCAAGAAAAGATAAGAAAGCCTTCCTCAGCGATCAATGCAAATAAATAAAGAAAACAACAGAATGGGAAAGACTAGAGATCTCTTCAAGAAAATTAGAGATACCAAGGGAATATTTCATGCAAAGATGGGCTTGATAAAGGACAGAAATTGTATGGACCTAACAGAAGCAAAAGATATTAAGAAGATGTGGCAGGAATACACATAAGAACTGTACAAAAAAGATCTTCACGACCAAGTTAATCACGATGGTGTGATCACTGACCTAGAGCCAGACATCCTGGAATGTGAAGTCAAGTGGGCCTTAGAAAGCATCACTATGAACAAAGTTAGTGGAGGTGATGGAATTCTAGTTGAGCTATTTCAAATCCTGAAAGATGATGCTGTGAAAGTGCTGCACTCAATATGCCAGCAAATTTGGAAAACTCAGCAGTGGCCATAGGACTGAAAAAAGGTCAGTTTTCATTCCAATCCCAAAGAAGGGCAATGCTAAAGCATGCTCAAACTACCGCACAATTGCATTCATCTCACATGCTAGTAAAGTAATGCTCAAAATTCTCCAAGCCAGGCTTCAGCAATACATGAACCGTGAACTTCCAGATGTTCAAGCTGGTGTTAGAAAAGGCAGAGGAACCAGAGATCAAATTGCCAACATCTGCTGAATCATGGAAAAAGCAAGAGAGTTCCAGAAAAACATCTATTTCTGCTTTATTGACTATACCAAAGCCTTTGACTGTGTGGATCACAATCAACTGTGGAAAATTCTGAAAGAGATGGGAATACCAGACCACCTGACCTGCCTCTTGAGAAACCTATATGCAGGTCAGGAAGCAACAGTTAGAACTGGACATGGAACAACAGACTGGTTCCAAATAGGAAAAGGAGTACGTCAAGGCTGTATATTGTCACCCTGCTTATTTAACTTATGTGAAGAGTACATCATGAGAAACGCTGGTCTGGAAGAAGCACAAGTGGGAATCAAGATTGCCAGGAGAAATATCAATAACCTCAGATATGCAGATGACACCACCCTTATGGAAGCCTGAATAGAAGTTCAGAAATTGCCTACAGGCAGTTGGATCAGAGGACTACATAACTCACTCACTTGTCCCTTTTTCTCAGTGATCACAGTCCTGTACTGCCTGCTGTCCATTGTCTGTAAGCAGTTTGTTCTGTTTTCTGCTTTTTTGTAATGGTAGAAGTGATGCAGAGAAGAGACTGAGGCAAGAGAAGATGGTCACATTTCAAGTCACATTTGAGTCCCTTGGATGGCCTCCAAGCATGGGATATTGGCTTCACCCAGGGAAGAATTCAAGAGTGAGCCATAGTAAAGTGAAACAAGGTTTATTCAGGGAGCAAATACACTCTCTAGACAGAGTATGGGCCATCTCAGAATGCCAGAGAGGCCAGAGTGGAACCAGGATATAGGGTTGTCATTTGTTATAAGGGATGAGTAATTTCATAGGCTAATGAGTGGGAGGAGTATTCCAGTTATTTTGGGGGAGAGGTGGGGATTTCCAGGCTTCCCTTATAGCTCAGTTGATAAAGAATCTGCCTGCAATGCAAGAGACCCTGGTTTGATTCCTGGGTCAGGAAGATCCACTAGAGAAGGGATAGGCTACCCACTCCAGTATTCTTGGGCTCAGCTGGTAAGGAATTTGCCTGCAATGTGGGAGACCTGGGTTCAGTCCCTGGGTTGGGAAGATCCCCTCGAGAAGGGAAAGGCTATCCACTCCAATATTATGGCCTAGAGAATTCCATGGATTGTATATTCCTGGGGTTATAAAGGGTTGGACATGACTGAAAGACTTTCATTTTCACTTTTCACTAGGGATTTCCAGAAATTGGGCCAACCCCCTGCTTTTGATCTCTTGTCCTCATCCTTGGAACCAACATGGCACCTGGAATATGGCATTTAGTGTGCTGATGTGTTGCAATGGGCATACAATGAAGCTCAAGGTCGAGTAGAAGTTGACTAGTCCATCATCTTGGACCTACTCAGTTTATGTTGTGTCACTGGGCTATGTCATTCTTTTAAAGGTTGTGCCCTGACCCCTTTGTGTCTCAGAAGGTAATCTTAGACTCTCTTATTCTTTTGCCTCTTTCTTTTGACTAGAACTAAAAAAGACCATAGACATACAAGGCGCTAAGTTCATGGGACTTTTTACAGTAAGGTGTAAAATGAAATGAAAACAATGTGTTTAACAGTATAAGCCTATGGATGTGAGGCAGGTGGGTCTTCTCTGCAAATAGATAAAAGTTTTTCTAAAGAAAGAGCCAGACCTACAAGGTCTGGGCCACTGGTTTTTGAACTAATACAAAGAGAAGCATTTGGGTGTTAAAAGGGCAGATTCTAGGTTTCCTACAAAAGATTCTGTTCAGAAGGTCTAGGGTGGGACCTCATACTTTCTGTTTTTAACAGGCACTCTAAGATGATTCTGATGCAGGTGGTCTGTGGACATTTGTTGGAAAAACCTCAAGCTAAGGATCCCAGTTGGAGTATCTTGGTGTTACTATAGAATTTGATCTCAGACACATGAGTGGGGCCTCTACTTGGATAAAAGACTAGCAGGGAGCAAGAATAGGGTAACAAAGGGCCAATAAGAAAGAGCTAGCCTTCCCAACCAGATAGAAGGTCAAGAGATAGGAGAGTGTGAGCAGGGGGTGAAAAGGCATTCGGATACAGAATTGCTTTCCTTCTACAGGCTGCATAGACTGTGTATGGAAGGTGCCCGTCAGAATAAAGGGTCTGAAGCCATCCCACACAGGAAGGTCAAACAGAAGAGCAGCCCAGAAGGAAGACAGCTAAAGTCAAAGCAGCAAGAAAGCCCTGCTTTGCTGGCGACTGAAAACACCGATTTAGATGAACTTTTGCCTCTGCAGTGGTGTGGCCTATTTCACAGGATGCTCCTCTCCATTTCCATGAGCTCTCTAGGGACACAATTTTAGCTTTGTAGTGATTCATGCTAGGTTGTTATGCAGGTCAAATTGCCTTAGTGCTTTATCAGAGAGCTGAGTACAAACAGATGAAGTGGGGTTGATCTCATCATCAAGGTTCCTAAAAGACCTGTCTCAGTAGGAGTTTAAAAATTCAGGTACACTGAGTGCAGCTCAGAATCCTTTATTAACTTTCTATTGATGTATCACCTGTATCAAATCTTCCTATCTTCCATCAAAATCCACTAACTACCACTGGTGCTTGGAGCAAAAAGAGAAGTCTTTCAACTACAGATAAAGGAACCACACAAAAGAAGTCTTCGGGGACAAACAATGCATATTCCGACAAACAGGCCCACTACGTAGCTTCTTTAGAGCAGGATGTGCACTTGAACCTGTGAGCAAGGACTTTCAAGTTAATGACACCAGGAAGGTGAGAGTGGAGGTAAAACATCAGGAAAATGTCGTTGTGACTTACTTTGCAATCTTCGGAGCTCATAAGGCCAGAAAGTGATCCTGTCCAGAGGGGACTGGCATTAACCTGTTGTGTGAGGAGTCAAGAGACTACAATGTTGTAGGACTTTGCAACCACAGTTGCAAACTATCAATCACAGTTCCATAGTGGGTGTTCTCAGAAGAATAGTCAAAGAAATCTTATTCTAGGAAAGGACTGACAAATTTATAAAGAGACTTGATTAAATAAAGAACAGAAAGACCTCTTCATTTTTGTGCAGAAAAAAAACTGTTTCAGGTAGTGTATACTAATTAAGAATCCACAGATTATTTTTCTTCTATGAATTATAGCAGAATTTTCCAAATGTGTTTTGCCCAATATTCACTTATTGGGGTGCTTCATAAAAAAAAGAGTTTCATGGTCAAATTTTGGGAAAACACTGCTTACTATAACATTTTTGTGGAATGTACAGAAGGTTGTTCAATAAAAAAAAGGAAAAATAAAAAAAAATATACAAGTTTGCTTATATATTTTTTTAAATGGAAGGATAAAGAATTAAAAATGGTATGTAGGTCAAGAAGCAACAGAACTGGACATGGAACAATGGGCCAGTTCAAAAGTGAGAAAGGAGTCCATCAAGGCTGTATATTGTCACCCTGCTTATTTAACTTCTATGCAGAGAATACATCATGCAAAATGCCAGAGTAGATGAATCACAAGCTAGAATCAAGATTGCCAGGAGAAATATCAACAACTGCAGATGTGCAGATGATACCATCCTAATGGTAGAAAGTGAAGAGGAATTAAAGAGCCTCTTGATGAGGGTGAAAGAGCAGAGTGAAAAAGCTGGCTTAAAACTCAACATTCAAAAAACTAAGACCGTGGCATCCAATCCCATCGCTTCATGGTAAATAGATGGAGAAAAAATGTAAACAGTGACAGACTTTATTTCTTGGGGCTCCAAAATCACTATGGACGGTCACTGCAGCCATGAAATTAAGATGCTTGCTCCTTGGAAGAAAAGCTATGACAAACCCAGATAGCATATTAAAAAGCAGAGACATTATTTTGCTGACAAAGGTCCATATAGTCAAAGCATGGTTTTTCCAGTAGTCATGTAGAGATGTGATAGCTGAACCATAAAGGAGGTTGAATACCGAATAGATGCTTTAGAACTGTGGTGCTGGAGAAGACTCTTGAGCATCCCTTGGACCACAAGGAGATAAAACCTGTCAATTGTAAAGGAAATTAACCCTCAACATTCATTGGAAGGACTGATGCTGAAGCTGAAGCTCCAGTACTTTGGCCACCTGATGTGAAGAGCAGAATCACTGGAAAAGACCCTGATGCTGGAAAAGATTGAAGGCAGGAGAAGAAGGAGATGACAGAGGATGAGATGGTGGGATGGTATCATTGACTCAAGGGACATGAGTTTGAGCAACTTCTGGGAGAAGATAAAGGACAGGAAAGTCTGCAGTCCATGGGGTTACAAAGAGTTGAACATGACTTAGCAGCTGAAAAACATCAATAGGAGAGGGAAGCAGTAAGGTAGAGGGAGCGTAGATAGAAATTCAGGTCAGTTCAGCCACTCAGTCATGTCCAACTCTTCGCGACCCCATGAATCGCAGCATGCCAGGCCTCCCTGTCCATCACCAACTCCCAGAGTTCACTCAGATTCATGTCCATCTAGTCAGTGATGCCATCCGGCCATCTCATTCTCTGTCGTCTCCTTCTCCTCCTGCTCCCAATCCCTCCCAGCATCAGAGTCTTTTCCAATGAGTCAACTCTTCGCATGAGGTGGCCAAAGTACTGGCGTTTCAGCTTTAGCAGCATTCCTTCCAAAGAAATCCCAGGGCTGATCGCCTTCAGAATGGACTGGTTGGATCTCCTTGCAGTCCTAGGGACTCTCAAGAGTCTTCTCCAACACCACACTTCAAAAGCATCAATTCTTTGGTGCTCAGCTTTCTTCACAGTCCAACTCTCACATCCATACATGATCACAGTAAAAACCATAGCCTTGACTAGATGGACCTTTGTTGGCAAAGTAATGTCTCTGCTTTTCAATATGCTATCTAGGTTGGTCATAGCTTTTCTTCCAAGGAGTAAGCGTCTTTTAATTTCATGGCTGCAGTCACCATCTGCAGTGATTTTGGAGTCCAGAAAAATAAAGTCTGACACTGTTTCCACTGTTTTCCCATCTATTTCCCATGAAGTTATGGGGCCAGATGCCATGATCTTTGTTTTCTGAATGTTGAGCTTTAAGCCAACTTCTTCACTCTCCACTTTCACTTTCATCAAGAGGCTTTTTAGTTCCTCTTCACTTTCTGCCATAAAGGTGGTGTCATCTGCATATCTGAGGTTATTGATATTTCTCCTGGCAATCTTGATTCTAGCTTGTGTTTCTTCCAGTCCAGCGTTTCTCATGATGTACTCTTCACATAAGTTAAATAAGCAGGGTGACAATATACAGCCTTGACGTACTCCTTTTCCTATTTGGAACCAGTCTGTTGTTCCATGTCCAGTTCTAACTGTTGCTTCCTGATCTGCATACAGATTTCTCAAGAGGCAGGTCAGGTGGTCTGGTATTCCCATCTCTTTCAGAATTTTCCACAGTTGATTGTGATCCACACAGTCAAAGGCTTTGGTATAGTCAATAAAGCAGAAATAGATGTTTTTCTGGAACTCTCTTGCTTTTTCCATGATTCAGCAGATATTGGCAACTTGATCTCTGTTCCTCTGCCTTTTCTAACACCAGCTTGAACATCAGGAAGTTCACAGTTCACGTATTGCTGAAGCCTGGCTTGGAGAATTTTGAGCATTACTTTACTAGCATGTGAGATGAGTGCAATTGTGCAGTAGTTTGAGCATTCTTTGGCATTGCCTTTCTTTGGGATTAGAATGAAAACTGACCCTTTCCAGTCCTGTGGCCACTGCTGAGTTTTCCAAATTTGCTGGCATATTGAGTGCAGCACTTTCACAGCATCATCTTTCAGGATTTGAAATAGTTCCGCTGGAATTCCATCACCTCCACTAGCTTTGTTTGTAGTGATGCTTTCTAAGGCCCACTTGACTTCACATTCCAGGATGTCTGGCTCTAGGTCAGTGATCACACCATCCATCCTTTTGTATATTTAATCTCTGCTGCTGCTGCTAACTCGCTTCAGTCATGTCTGACTCTGTGCAACCCCATAGACAGCAGCCCACCAGGCTCCCCCGTCCCTGGGATTCTCCAGGCAAGAACACTGGAGTGGGTTGCCATTTCCTTCTCCAATGCATGAAAGTGAAAAGTGAAAGTGAAGTCACTCAGTTGTGTCCGACTCTTAGCGACCCCATGGACTGCAGCCCACCAGGCTCCTTCGTCCATGGAATTTTCCAGGCAAGAGTACTGGAGTGGGGTGCAATCGCCTTAATCTCAGAATCATGTAAATATTATGGAGAATTCTAAAACAGAGCTAAATAAATTTTAAAAAGCAACCACTGAAAATTGAGAGTAAAATAAAGCAAATGAACTTGTTCCTAGGTAGGACATATTTCTAAAAAGGATTATTCTAATTGGCTTTATGAAAAAAAAAGTTATTTATTTGGCTCACTTGGGTTTTATGTGTGGCACATGGGATTTTCATTGATTGATGTGGGTCATTGCCATACACTGACTCTCTAGTTGTCGGGCACAGGCTTAGTGGTTGTGGTGCATGGGCTCAGTTGCTACTTCACATGTGGGATGTTAGTTCCCTAACCAGGGATCAAACTCATATCCCTCCATTGCAAGGTTGATTCTTAACCACTGGGCCACCAGGGAAATCCCTTTAATTGACTTTAAAACAGAATTATTTAACTGTATGTCCCATGTGGGGGTATATCCTTAGCATGTAAACCAAAATAAACCAAACCACCCAACCAAATGAGAAAACCCTAAAGTTATGAAACTGTTTTTAGTAATCATATTGCTGATAAGAGTGTTGATGTTGTTATTTGGAGACTTTTGTGTGTGTTATTATAGGAAAAGTGATTATTTGATAATTGAGATTTTTGTTATGGTTGAAAAGAAATACAATGTAAAATTGTTGAGGTTATGTTAAAACCGCATAGAACTGCAGTTGAATTGGAAATATTAATATGAACTCATGATGTATTTTGCCTTCAAAGCAACAGTTATTTTTTAGCTCCATCCACCAAAAAATGCCAAGAAACAATGACCAACCCAGTAGCAATAAACATCCCCACAACCTAGATTATGTTTTCTATATGTCACTTGCCACTAAAGGAACCAGGACTCTTTGGAGAAATGGTTACTTCCAAGTTTGGGACACAAAAAAGCCAGAAAAAAAGAAGCCATTAAATACTACCAGAATGATGTCAAAAGACTGAACAGTTACCTGAGTAAGTTCTCCTTGACCAAAGATGGGATGCTTTTAGCATCAATAAGGATAATCAATGCAATGTTTACATGCAAAGGTTCACAATGAAACCAAAAATGAAAACCTCCATTGGATATCCTTAGAGCATTTCAGAGAACCATCTCATTTTAAAAAAGAAAAAATGATGAATTAAAGAAAATAATCAGAAGTTTATTTTGTTTTTTGTTTTTTGTATCTCAGGGTAAGCAAAAACAGATAAAGAAAATTTTCTCTTTAAAGGAAGTTAACTGTTAAATGAAGAAGAAATAGCAAACTTAAGATATCATTAGTTCAGTTCGGTTGCTCAGTTGTGTCTGACTCTTTGCGACCCCATGAACTGCAGCACACCAGGCTTTCCTGTCCATGACCAACTACTGGAGTCCACCCAAACCCATGTCCATTGAGTTGGTAATGCCATCCAACAATCTCATCCTCTGTCGTCCCCTTCTCCTCCTGCCCTCAATCTTTCCCAGAATCAGGGTCTTTTCAAATGAGTCAGCTCTTCACATCAGGTGGCCAAAGTATTGGAGTTTCAGCTTCAACATCAGTCCTTCCAATGAACACCCAGGACTTATCTCCTTTAGAACGGACTGGTTGGATCTCCTTGCAGTCCAAGGGACTCTCAAGAGTCTCTTCCAACACCACAGTTCAAAAGCATCAATTCTTTGGCACTCAGCTTTCTTTATAGTACAACTCTCACATTCATACATGACTACTGGAAAAACCATAGCCTTGACTAGATGGACCTTTGTTGACAAAGTAATGTCTCTACTTTATAATATGCTGTCTAGGTTGGTCATAACTTTTCTTCCAAGGAGTAGGCGTCTTACTTACTCCTTGTAAGTAAGATATCATCAGGCAATGACAATTAGTGGTTGATGGCATTGCAGAGAGAGATTAGCAGACATCAGGTACCTCCTAAAGTAGTAATCCTGCCAAGAAAGAAAAAAATTAACCTATATCTGGTCAAGACTCTAGATCCTATAACTGGTTTACAGAACCACCAGGGACAGAGGAACATACTGAATGATATGATAGAGACATAATCAACAAATCTGAGGCTGTGTAAGACTTTATAAATGAGATCCTGTTTCTTCAAAAAATATTTTAAGTGTGAAGGAAGAGATGGAGAGAAATATGTGGGATAAAAGAGACTTAGAAGATTGGAGCAATTCCAATTCCAAGCAATTATTCTTATTTTGATTCTGATTTAAATAAACTATAAACAAGGTTGTAATAATATCAGGAAAAGAAAACATTGAGCATATTGGCTATTAATAAATTGCTAACATTTTTAGATCTAATGGCATTAAAGAAAGATCTTGACTAACTTTAAAAAATAGTATTAAGGAGAAATATCATGAGTTAAAGGAAAAAGTTCTTTTCTTTCACAGCAAAGGTTGGCACACTAAGCCCTGTTGGCCACTCTGGCCACTGCTTGTTGTGTAAGTAAAGCTTATTGCAACTCAGTTAGCCCCGTTTTTCTATGGCTACTTGTGTGCTACCGTGGCAGAGCTGAGTAGTTACTACAGAGACCTCATCTGACCTTTGCCAACCAACCCCTGTCTTAGAGATATCTACTGATGAAAAGAGATACCTATTGAAAAGAGTCGATGCCTGGAATTTGCTTTAAAATATTCCAGGGATGGTAGAATGGGTGATTATATAGATGAATCTGCGCTGATCATGTTGAATTTTAATTCATTATACTATTCTCTCCACTTTCACTTGTTTTTGAAACTTTTCATAATGAAATATTTTAAAGATAAGGTAAAGCTATACTTAATGACATAAAAATATTTCCATGATACGTTGTTAAATGAATAAAGTAAGTTGCAAAATGGTATGTCATAATTCCATTTGAGTAAAGAAAAAAGTATATATGCATATATATATATGTATGTATATACATACAGATGTGTATAATAGAAAATACAAAACTGTTAAGAATGGGAATGGCAATGGTGGAATAGGAAATAGGTAGTTTTTTTTTTTTTTCTCTTCTTATAATTCTGTTCTGTTTGATATTTTTTTAGCAATGTATTTTTATAGCAATTTTTTAAAAGTTATAGACTGTCACAATTTCTCTATCTTCCCAATTGAATTCCAAAGAAAATGGATGAGCACCTCTTGATGAAAGATATTCCAAAGCATTTTCATGTACATTTGTCTGATTTATTTATTGCTAAGCATCTCTTATATATCTCTTCTATTTCAAGGAAAATTTCATAGTCCTACTTTTCCAAAGTAAAACTCAAGACTCAACTTCCCAGCCTCCTTTATAGCTGGTAAGTGGGTGTGAGATCCAGGCCCTGCCATTAAACAGGCCCGGGGAAGGTGGGGGCTGGAGATGGGCGTGGCAAGAGAGAGAGGCATGTGGGCTCCACCACTACATGGCCAGTGGGTCAGTGGAGGCTCCCCTTCTGGAGCAGCTCCTGGAGCATGGATCTGACCCATGCTCCATCAGCATGAGTGTGCCCTAGAACTCACTACATGTGCTGCTACCAGGAAAAGAGGTGGGGCTTTGCTGGAGCTGCCCTTGGGTGGGGGGGTCTTGTTCCCAGAGGCACTGTCTGTAAGGCTCTCACATACTCTAGTAAATCCTTTTCTTTTAAACCAGATTCAGCAGGAAGCTTACACAAGCCTCTTAGCTTCATTCACCAGAGACAGGCAGAAGAAGCAAGAACTACACTTCCACAGCAGCTAGAATGAAAACCACATCACAAAAAGTTAATCAGAATGAAAAAGTAGAGACTTATGTCCTAGATGAAGGGACAAGATAAAACTCCAGAAAAATAACTAAATGAAGTATAGATAGGCAACCTTCCAGAAAAAAAATTCAGAATATTGATGGTGAAGATGATCCAGAAACTCAGAAAAAAAAATGGAGAAGATGCAAGAAATGTTCACCAAAGACCTAGAAGAACTAAACAACATGAACAACAACAAAACAAAACAAAGCAAACAAACAAAAACAGGTGAATGATACACTAGAAAAATTTAATAGCAGACCGAGGCAGAAGAATGGATAAGTGATCTGGAAGACAGAATGGAAATCACTGCTGAAAAATAGAACATAGGAAAAATAAAGAAAACAAAAAACAAAAACGAAGACTGCATAAGAGACCTCTGGGATAACATCAAATATACCACATTTGCATCATAGGGATCCTGGAAGGAAAAGAGAGACAGAAAGGACCTGAGAAAACATTTGAAGAGATAATAGCTGAAAACTTCCCTAACATGGGAAAGGAAAGAGTCAACCAAGTCCAGAAAGTACAGAGAGTCCCAGGGAGGATAAACCCAAGGAGAAACACACTGAGACATTCGTAATCAAACTGACAAAAATTAAAGACAAAAATAAAATATTAAAAGCAAAAAGGGGAAATCATCAAATAACACACAAAGGAACTCCCATAAGGTTATCAACTGATTCTCAACAGAAACTCTACAAGACCAAAGGGAGTAGCATGATGTATTTAAAGTGATGAAAAGGAAGAACTTACAACCAAGAATACTCCACCAGCAAGATTCTCATTCAGATTTGATGGAGAAATCAAAATCTTCCCAGACAAGTAGAAGTTAAGAGAATTCAGCACCACCAAAACAACTTTTTAACAAATACTAAAGGAACTTCTCTATGCAGGAAACACAAGAAAAGGAAGAGATCTACACAAGATAAACCCAGAACAATTAAGAAAATGGTAATAGGATCATCCATATCAATGATTATCTTAAATGTAAATGGATTAAATCCCCTACCAAAAGACATAGACTGGCTGGACTGATGAAAACATGTACATGTATGTACTTCCACTTACTACATCACTCTACTTAATCCACTAAAACTGTATATAATTATTTTATTATTTTATAATGTTAGGTTAATCATGTTTTCATTATGGCTTGCAATTGTAATTATCTTTTAATTATTGTCTGGCTATTTACTGTGAAAACTGATTAAGATATTTTATCATTGTGATTATTCAGCTATTATTCACTTAATACCATTGTATCATGATTGGTCAACAGAAAGTAACAGGATTCTATGTCATTAAAACTACCATTTAATAGAAAAACCTGTAATCACTTTCTAAAATCCAAATACACATTAGAATTATCTTGGAAATTTTTGAAAAATACAAACGTACAAGTATTGTTTTTTCCTCCAAAGTATCTTTTATATTAATTTCTCATTTGATATTAATTTCTCATTTAAATACTTTCTTCTCTGCAATCACCCTCTTGTGTTTTTCAATCTTTTACTTCATTGAGGCTTTCAGTGGCTAAGTCAAAATCTCTTTTGGTAATTGTCACATTGCTCTTGAAAATACCTGGGTTATTTTCAAATATCTCTTGATATTGATTTCTAACATAATTTCACAGTGCTAAGAGAACAGACTCTATGATTTCAATATCCTTCTGTCTATTCATTCTCTTAATTTTTTTCCTTTTCTTTTTAATAACAAAAGTATTTTTATTTTATTTTTTTACTTTACAATATTGTATTGGTTTTGCCATACATTGGCATGAATCCACCATGGGTGTACACGTGTTCTCCATCCTGAACCCCCCTCCCACCACCCTCCCAGTACCATCACTCTGGGTCATCCAAGTGCACCAGCCCCAAGCATCCTGTATCCTTCATTGAACCTGGACTGGCATTTCGTTCCTTATATGATATTATACATGTTTCAATGGCATTCTCCCAAATCATCCCACCCTCTCCCTCTCCCACAGAGTCCAAAAGACTGTTCTATACATCTGTATCTCTTTTGCTGTCTCACATACAGGGTTATCGTTACCATCTTTCTAAATTCCATATATATGCAGTAGTATACTGTATTGGTGTTTTTCTTTCTGGCTTACTTCACTCTGTATAATAGGCTCCAGTTTCATCCACCTCATTAGAACTGATTCAAATGTATTCTTTTTAATGGCTGAGTAACACTCCATTGTATATATGTACCACAGCTTTCTTATCCATTCATCTGCTGATGGACATCTAGGTTGCTTCCATGTCCTGGCTATTATAAACAGTGCTGCGATGAACACTGGAGTACATGTGTCTCTTTCAATTCTGGTTTCCTTGGTGTGTATGCCCAGCAGTGGGACTACTGGATCATAAGGCAGTTCTATTTCCAGTTTTTTAAGGAATCTCCACACTGTTCCCCATAGAGGTTGTACTAGTTTGCATTCCCACCAACAGTGTAAGAGGGTTCCCTTTTCTCCACACCTTCTTCAGCATTTATTGCTTGCAGACTTTTGGATAGCAGCCATTCTGACTGGCATGAAATGATACCTCATAGTGGTTTTGATTTGCATTTCTCTGATAATGAGTGATGTTGAACATCTTTTCATGTGTTTGTTAGCCATCTGTTTGTCTTCTTTGGAGAAATGTCTGTTTAGTTCTTTGGCCCATTTTTTGATTGGGTCATTTATTTTTCTGGAATTGAGCTGCAGGAGTTGCTTGTATATTTTTGGGATTAGTTGTTTGTCACTTTCTTCATTTGCTATTATTTTCTCCCATTCTGAAGGCTGTCTTTTCACCTTGCTTATAGTTTCCTCTGTTGTGCAGAAGCTTTTAATTTAATTGGGTCCCATTTGTTTATTTTTGCTTTTATTTCCAATATGCTGGGAGGTGGGTCATAGAGGATCCTGCTGTGATTTATGTTGGAGAGTGTTTTGCCTATGTTCTCCTCTAGGAGTTTTATAGTTTCTGGTCTTATGTTTAGATCTTTAATCCATTTTGAGTTTATTTTTGTGTATGGTGTTAGATAGCATTCTAATTTCATTCTTTTACAAGTGGTTGACCAGTTTTCCCAGCACCACTTGTTAAAGAGATTGTCTTTTCTCCGTTGTATATTCTTGCCTCCTTTGTCAAAGATAAGGTGTCCATATGTGCATGGATTTATCTCTGGGCTTTCTATTTTGTTCCATTGATTTATATTTCTGTCTTTGTGCCAGTACCATACTGTCTTGATGACTATGGCTTTGTAGTAGAGCCTTAAGTCAAGCAGGTTGATTCCTCCAGTTCCATTCTTCTTTCTCAAGATTGCTTTGGCTATTCGAGGTTTTTTGTATTTCCATACAAATTGTGAAATTGTTAGTTCTAGCTCTGTGAAAAATACTGTTGGTAGCTTGATAGGGATTGCATTGAATCTATAGATTTCTTTGGGTAGTATACTCATTTTCACTATATTGATTCTTCCAATCCATGACATGGTATATTTCTCCATCTATTAGTGTCCTCTTTGATTTCTTTCACCAGTGTTTTATAGTTTTCTATATATAGGTCTTTAGTTTCTTTAGGTATATATATTCCTAAGTATTATATTCTTTTCATTGCAATGGTGAATGGAATTGTTTCCTTAATTTCTCTTTCTGTTTTCTGATTATTGTATGGGAATGCAAGGGATTTCTGTGTGTTGACTTTATATTCTGCAACTTTAGTATATTCATTGATTAGCTCTAGTAATTTTCTGGTGGAGTCTTTACGGTTTTCTATATAGAGGATCATGTCATCTGCAAACAGTGAGAGTTTTACTTCTTTTCCAATCTGGATTCCTTTTATTTCTTTTTCTGCTCTGATTGCTGTGGCCAAAACTTCCAAAACTATGTTAAATAGTAGTGGTGAAAATGGACACCCTTGTCTTGTTCCTGACTTTAGGGGAAATGTTTTCAATTTTTCACCATTGAGGATAATGTTTGCTGTGGGTTGTCATATATAGCTTTTATTATGTTGAGGTATGTTCCTTCTATTCCTGCTTTCTGGAGAGTTTATCATAAATGGATGTTGAATTTTGTCAAAGGCTTTCTCTGCATCTATTGAGATAATCATATGGCTTTTATTTTTCAAATTGTTAATGTGGTGTATTACATTGATTGATTTGTGGATACTGAAGAATCCTTGCATCCCTGGGATAAAGCCCACCTGGTCCTGGTGTATGATCTTTTTAATGTGTTGTTGGATTCTGATTGCTAGAATTTTGTTAAGGATTCTTGCATCTATGTTCATCAGTGATATTGGCCTGTAGTTTTCTTTTTTGTGGTACCTTTGTCAGGTTTTGGTATTAGGGTGATGGTGGCCTCATAGAATGAGTTTGGAAGTTTACCTTCCTCTGCAATTTTCTGGAAGAGTTTGGGTAGGATAGGTGTTAGCTCTTCTCTAAATTTTTGGTAGAATTCAGCTATGAAGCTGTCTGGACCTGGGGTTTTGTTAGCTGAAAGTTTTCTGATTACAGTTTCAATTTCCGTGCTTGTGATGGGTCTGTTAAGATTTTCTATTTCTTCCTGGTTCAATTTGGGAAAGGTGTACTTTTCTAAGAATTTGTCCATTTCTTCCAAGTTGTACATTTTATTGTCATATAATTGCTGATAGTAGTCTCTTATGATCCTCTGTATTTCTGTGCTGTCTGTTGTGATCTCTCCATGTTCATTTCGAATTTTATTGATTTGATTTTTCTCCTTTTGTTTCTTGATGAATCTGGCTAATGGTTTGTCAATTTTACTTATCCTTTCAAAGAACCAGCTCTTGGCTTTGTTGATTTTTGCTACGGTTTCTTTTGTTTCTTTTGCACTTATTTCTGCCCTAATTTTAAAGATTTCTTTCCTTCTACTAACCCTGGGGTTCTTCATTTCTTCCTTTTCTAGTTGCTTTAGGTGTAGAGTTAGGTTATTTATTTGACTTTTTTCTTGTTTCTTGAGGTATGCCTGTGTTGCTATGAACTTTCCCCTTAGCACTGCTTTTACAGTGTCCCACAGGTTTTGGGTTGTTGTGTTTTCATTTTCATTCGTTTCTATGCATATTTTAATTTCTTTTTGATTTCTTCTGTGATTTGTTGGTTATTCAGCAGCATGTTTTTTGGCCTCCATATGTTGGAATTTTTAATAGTTTTTCTCCTGTAATTGAGATCTAATCTTACTGCATTGTGGTCAGAAAAGATTCTTGGAATGATTTCAATTTTTTTGAATTTACCAAGGTTAGATTTATGGCCCAGGATGTGATCTGTCCTGGAGAAGGTTCCATGTGCACTTGAGAAAAAGGTGAAATTCATTGTTTTGGGGTGAAATGTCCTATAGATATCAATTAGGTCTAATTGGTCTATTGTATCATTTAAAGTTTGTGTTTCCTTGTTAATTTTCTGTTTAGTTGATCTATCCATAGGTGTGAGTGGGGTATTAAAGTCTCCCACTATTATTGTGTTATTGTTAATTTCCCCTTTCATACTTGTTAGCATTTGTCTTACATATTGTGGTGCTCCTATGTTGGGTGCATATATATTTATAATTGTTATATCTTCTTCTTGGATGATCCTTTGATCATTATGTAGTGTCCATCTTTGTCTCTTTTCACAGCCTTTGTTTTAAAGTCTATTTTATCTGATATGAGTATTGCTACTCATGCTTTCTTTTGGTCTCTAGTTGCATGGAATATCTTTTTCCAGTCCTTTACTTTCAGTCTGTATGTGTCCCCTGTTGTGAGGTGGGTCTCTTGTAGACAACATATATAGGGCTCTTGTTTTTGTATCCATTCAGCCAGTCTTTGTCTTTTGGTTGTGGCATTCAACCTATTTATGTTTAAGGTAATTATTGATAAGTATGATCCTGTTGCCATTTACTTTATTGTTTTGGGTTTGAGTTTATACACCATTTCTGTGTTTCCTGTCTAGAGAAGATCCTTTAGCATTTGTTGGAGAGCTGGTTTTGTGGTGCTGAATTCTCTCAGCTTTTGCTTTTCTGTAAAGCTTTTGATTTCTCCTTCATATTTGAATGAGATCCTTGCTGGGTACAGTAATCTGGGCTGTAGGATATTTTCTTTCATCACTTTAAGTATGTCTTGCCATTCCCTCCCGGCCTGAAGAGTTGCTGTTGAAAGATCAGCTGTTATCCTTATGGGAATCCCCTTGTGTGTTATTTGTCATTTTTCCCTTGCTGCTTTTAATATTTGTTCTTTGTGCTCGATCTTTGTTAATTTGATTAATATGTGTCTTGGCGTGTTTCACCTTGGGTTTATCCTGTTTGGGACTCTCTGGGTTTCTTGGGCTTGGGTGATTATTTCCTTCCCTTTTTAAGGGAAGTTTTCAACTATTATCTCCTCAAGTATTTTTTCATGGTCTTTCTTTTTGTTTTCCTCTTCTGGAACCCCTATGATTCGAATGTTGGGGCGTTTAATATTGTCCTGGAGGTCTCTGAGATTGTCCTCATTTCTTTTAATTCGTTTTTATTTTTTCCTCTCTGATTCATTTATTTCTACCATTCTATCTTCTACTTAACTAATCCTATCTTCTGCCTCCATTATTCTACTGTTTGTTGCCTCCATAGTGTTTTTGATCTCATTTATTGCATTATTCATTATATATTGGCTCTTTTTTATTTCTAGGTCCTTGTTAAACCTTTCTTGCATCTTCTCGATCCTTGTCTCCAGGCTATTTATTTGTGATTCCATTTTGATTTCAAGATTTTGGATAATTTTCACTATCATTATTCAGAATTCTTTATCAGGTAGATTCCCTATCTCTTCCTATTTTGTTTGGTTTAGTGGGCATTTATCCTGTTCCTTTAACTGCTGGGTGTTCCTCTGTCTCTTCATCTTGTTTATATTGCTGAGTTTGGGGTGGCCTTTCTGTATTCTGGCAGTTTGTGGAGTTCTCTTTATTGTGGCGTTTCCTCACTGTGTGTGAGGTTGTCCGGGTGGCTTGTCAAGGTTTCCTGGTTAGGGAAGCTTGTGTCCATGTTCTGGTGGGTGGAGCTGGATTTCTTCTCTCTGGAGTGCAATGAAGTGTCCAGTAATGAGTTATGAGATGTCAGTGGGTTTGGAGTAACTTTGGGCAGCCTGTATTTTGAAGCTCAGGGCTGTGTTCCTGTGTTGCTGGAGAATTTGTGTGGTATGTCTTGCCCTGGAACTTGTTGGCCCTTGGGTGGTGCTTGGTTTCAGTGTAGGTATGGAGGCGTTTGATGAACTCCTGTTGATGAATGTTCCCTGGAGTCAGGAGTTCTCTGGTGTTCTCAGGATTTGGACTTAAGCCTCCTGCTTCTGGTTTTCAGTCTTATTTTTACAGTAGTCTCAAGACTTCTCCATCTATGCAGCACCATTGATAAAACATCTAGGTTAAAGATGAAAAGTTTCTCCACAGTGAGGGACACCCAGAGAGGTTCACAGAGTTACATGGAGAAGAGAAGAGGGAGGAGGGAGTTAGAGGTGACCCAAATGAGATGAGGTGGAATCAAAAAAGGAGAGAGCAAGCTAGCCAGCAATCACTTCCCTATGTGCACCCCACAGTCTGGACCGCTCAGAGATTTTCATGGAGTTATACAAAGAAGAGAAGAGGGAGGAAGGAGACAGAGGTGACCTGGAGGATAAAGGGGGGAATCAAAAGGAGAGAGACAGATCCAGCCAGTAATCAGTTCCCTAAGTGTTCTCCACCATCTGGAACACACAAAGAGATTCACAGAGTTGGGTAGACAAGAGAAGGGGGAGGGAGGAGATAGAGGCGACCTGGTGGAGAAAAAGGGGAGTCCAAAGGGGCAGAGAGCAATCAAGCCAGTAATCTTGCTCCCAAGTAAAAATGGGTACTGAAGATTGGGTTCTTAAAGGTGCAAAATTGATAACAAATACCAAAAAGCAAACATTAAAAATCTAGAGTAGAGGTTGGATTTTCAAAAATACAATATTAAAGAGAAGAAAAAAAAAGCCACCAAAATTATAATATATATATATATGAAGTTTGCTTTAAAAAATATGGTCTTTTTTTTACAAAGTAATAGTAGGTTATAAAAATGAAAATTAAAAGAGTAATAGAGGACTTAAAATTTAAAAAAAAAATTTAAAAAAGAATGATCATAAAAATAGTAAAAATATATCTAGGACTTTCTCTGGTGTTGTGGGCAGTGTGGGGTCAGTTCATTTTCGGATAGTTCCTTGGTCCAGCTTATATTTTTCAAGACCTATAGGCCCCTTCCTATGTAGTCGGTACTAACTACAGGGTTTTAATCTATTGCACCTGTCACTTCCAAGGCGGTTCCCTCTGTTTTTGCTTCTTCTGTTTGCTGGTCTCTTCAGTGTCTGATTTCCGTCCTGACACAAGGGGGGCGGTGGTGGACACTTTTTTAGGCTCACTTGTTCAGTCGTGCTGTGGGGAGGGAGGGACGCTGCAAACAAATAACACTGGCATGTGCTCGCAGTGTCTCAGCCACACTGGGCCTGCCCCCGCTCACGGTGCGTGTACCTTCCCTGCCCACACTGCTCAGGTTCTAGTTTGCTTCACTGGGAACTGTCTGAGGCTGGCCTTGGGCTGCATGCACCTCCCAGGTTTAAGCCGCTCAGACTCAGGCACTACAGTATTCCCCAAAGGCACAGACTTGGTTGGGCCTGCGTTTTGTACCCTTCCCAGGTCCGAGCAGCTCAGGTGATGAGGTGTTTAGCGAGCGCAGTCACTGCGACTTATCGCCTCCCCTGTCCCTGCCCCTTGGTTTTCTGGATGTACAACCGGAGCACCTTCTCAGGTGGATGTTGACCACCCAGAACCCCAAGAAGTCTTAGTTAGCAAAGAAGCCTGCTTGCAGTTTGGTAGATAATGGTTCTCTGGGGCTGCAATTGCCCCCTTCTGACTCTGGCTGCCTGACACCGGAGGTGGATGGTCTGAAGTGGGCTAGATCTGTTCAGTCCTTTGTTCTGTGAGCATGCCTGGCGGTGTCTTGCTGTTGCTGCTGCTGAGCTGCTTCAGTCGTGTCTGACTCTGTGCGACCCCATAGACGGCAGCCCACCAGGCTCCCCCGTCCCTGGGATTGTCTAGGCAAGAATACTGGAGTGGGTTGCCATTTCCTTCTCCAATGCATGAAAGTGAAAAGTGAAAGTGAAGTCGCTGAGTCGTGTCCGACTCCTAGCGATCCCATGGACTGCAGCCTACCAGGCTCCTCCTTCCATGGGATTCTCCAGGCAAGTGTACTGGAGTGGGGTGCCATTACCTTCTCAGGTGTTGTATTAGGTTAGGGCTTTTCGCGTGGTAGTTATCCCACAGTCTGGTTTGCTAGCCCAAGTTAGTTCCCTCAGATTGCCCTTGGGGCATTCAGGCCTGGTCCTTACTCTAAGCAATGCATCCAGCGCCTCCCTGCTCAGCCCCCGCTTGCTAGTGGCGGGTGCAGGCGTCTGAGCTGCTTCTCCACTGGGGGAGTTACCGTTGGGCACGTAATCTGTGGGTTTTAATTATGTATTTATTTTTCCTCCCAGTTATGTTGCCCTCTGTGGTTCCAAGGCTCACCATAGATTCAGCAATGAGAGTGTTTCCTGGTGTTTGGAAACCTCTCTTTTTAAGACTCCCTTCCCGGGATGGAGCTCTGTCCCTACCTCTTTTGTCTCTTTTTTTGTCTTTTATATTTTTTCCTACCTCCTTTTGAAGACAATGGGCTGCTTTTCTGGGTGCCTAATGTCCTCTGCCAGCATTCAGAAGTTGTTTTGTGGAATTTACTTGGCATTTAAATGTTCTTTTGATGAATTTGTGTGGGAGAAAGTGGTCTCCCAGTCCTATTCCTCTGCCATCTTAGGACCGACTCTACCATTCTATTAATTTTTGAGAGTATGATATTGAAACTCCAGCTAAAAATATTTATCTACTTAAATAATTGTAATATACAATAAAACTATATGTATCATTTTTCCTATATTTGTAAAGTCTCTTGTAAATATGTTATTATACTTTCATAATTAAAAAAAATTCCAGATTAAAAAAAAACCCATAATGATGCTTAATAAATATTTTTTGAGTGGATGAATTAATGGTTAAGTCTGTTTACAGGGCCCAATACAAGGGCAGGCTTTAAGGCTATGTACATTGAACATTAAAAACTCCCAGAACAGATCCCAGAATTGCAAAATGCACTATCTCTGAGCCAGGACTTGGGAAGCCTGTCATGAGTATAGCTGAGACTAGCACCTGGAACTCCTGCTTAATAAGCTGGTCTTCTCATTCTTGTATTCTGTGTACTGTTATCAGATAATTCTCCCAGACTTAAATTCAAGGCCAAGAATAGGTTAGAGAGTCATGAGACTGAAGATGAGGTGGGGAGAGCTACAACATACAGGGGTCTGGGGAGCCCATTTCCTACTTTTATCAAGCCCTGGAATTGTATCTAAAACTTTCTTCTGTACCAAAGCCCTTTAAAGGCAATGGCAAAAAGACTTGTGGTTGCCAAGTGGGAGGGGGTTTGAAGAGGGATGGAGGGGGAGGTTTGCATTAGCATATGTAAACTATTGTATATCGGATGGATAAACAACACAGGGAATTGTATTCAATATCCTATGATAAACCATGATGGAAAAGAATATTAGAAAGAATGCATGTAAATATATCTTCAGATATAGCTGAATCACTTTGCCCTATAGCAGAAATTAACACATTATAAATCTACTGTACTTCAATAAAAAATTGATTGAAAAAGACAGTGATTCTGATACATCTGGAAAATAAAGGAGAATATTAAAATACCTTCTTCCCTGTAAAAAAAGGGCAGTGGTAACATTATCATTTTTTTGTCCCAATTAACACCAGGTGTAATGCCCTATAAAAATGTTCAAGATCTTTGACAGTCAGGGTGTTAGATTACTTGAGAACAACACTTCCCATGAGTTCAGTAATTCAGACAACTTCCATCAAAAAAGGAAGAGTTATGCTCTGATAACCCATTTCCCCATCTTTAGCGTTTTTCTGACCCGGAAATGATAGATCTTCTTTAAGATGGGGTGAAAAACCTTCTTGAGTATAGCATACCCAGTCCCTGTAGTTATGTCTCCCGAGCAGGACAGGAAAACAGGAGGAGTCCAGTCAAGGCTGGCAAGAGAAGACCTCCCTCTGCCTCCCACTGCCTCCTTCTCCAGGCTTCTAGGCACAAGTTTGCCCTTGTTGAGGGGAGCCTGATGCACTCAGGGAAAACTATTTGGCTTGGCAGGATTTTTTAGATCCTTGTTTAACACTTTGTTGGTGATGTTTTAAAATCTAAAGTATCTGGAATAATCTAGAAGTCTAAAGTATCTCGAAGTATACTTCAAGACCTCGTGGTGAAGAGGTCTGACAGAAGTGTTTGTATTGACAAGCTTACAAGTTTCTGTAAGTCTTCAGATTTCATCTGTGCTCATTGAGAAGTTCATTCAACTGCCTATGCGCCAGCTCCTTGGAGGCAAATGCTTTTTTGGTTTCTTGAAACATTCTTCTACAAATTCCTTCATGATTTCAGGCAGAACATGAGGGGGAGCCTCTCCCTCTTCTTCTCTGGAAAAGACCTTGGCCACATATGACAGATGGAAGCACATTGATTAAATCTAAAGCTATTGAATAATAAAAACTCATGAAAAATAAATGTGCTTAGAGAAATAAGCCTTTCTATAGCAGCCAATTCTGTCATATTTTCCTGACATCTATCTAATTTATGATGGCAATTCCTCTTAATTTCCTATTATGGGTAGTTTATTTTTTCTGCTTTTGAATGCTTAGTATAAAAGTTTTTATTGCACAATAAGGGAAAAGGAGACAGCTTCCAGCACAGACCTGATGCCAACATGACATCTTGAATTGCCCCTTGGATATAAGCTTCTGTAAAAGCTAATCAGTTGAAAGTCTGCACAGCAAGAACAGTTTTGATTGGAGCCTCTATTTAACCCCTGGATGCAAGAAAAGGTTTTAACTATCTCAAGGTGAAAAATATTAGGGAAAAACAGGGCACCTGCAACCATAAATTCTGAAAGAGTCACAGAATTTCCAGCAATATCCAGATGGATAAGCCAACTTCCCCATATGTTCCCACCCACTGCTGAGTGCATGGCCCCTGCCCTTGTTCATCTAAATGTCCCTGGGTAGACCAGGGGACAGAGCAGCAGTCAGGACTGGGAGCACATAGGAGGACAGTGGTTGGCTAAGTAGAACACACATGATGAAACCCAGCTGAGGGAGTTTCCTTTGGGCAGAAGAAAACTGCGGAGATGGCCTAAAGTGGCAAAATGGCTGTTCTCCCAGGACATCCCCAGAGGCTGAAGGTGGAAGATGAAGCAGCGGGGCTGCAGTGTGCCCAGTGGACAAAGACACTGGTTCACACAAGTTGACAAGTGCAGCTCTGCCCACTCTTTGACCAATAAATGTGGATTCCATAAATCTAACTATCCTGACAAAGAAGGCTGAAACTGTCCCCTCACAAACAGAATGAAGAGCAAGTACCTAAATTTCTAACAGCTATAAAATTGGTGGGCTTCCCTGGTGGCTCAGTCAGTAAAGAATCTGCCTACAATATAGGAGACCCAGATTCGATCCCTGGGTACAAAAGATCCCCTGGAGAAGGGAATGGCAACACACTCCTGTATTCTTGCCTGAAGAATCCCATGGACAGAGGAGTTTGGTGGGCTACAGTCCACGGGGTCACAAAGAGTCAGACATGGCTGAGTTAATAACACACACACACACACACACACACACACACAATTAGTACACTGTAAAGGACAGAGATCTTAGACCTGGAAGACCTACTTCTGAATCTAGGCTGTGAGATCTTCCTCATCTGATATTAACTGCAATTTCCCATTTGCAAAGAGCTGTGATTTGGATTGGTATCTCTGCCACACACATACACACACACACACACACACACACACACACAAATGGTGTGATATGGGCAAACAGCTTCCTTCACATCTCTTCATGAAGCATTTTTTAAAAATAAAATCTGCTTTCAGTTTTTACTATATTTACTGTCATTTCCATACAATTCTGTACTTACATCATCGTATCTGTATTTGTTTTGGCTCTTGAGCTAGTCTAGGAGGCCCTTGAGACAAATGTCCATGTTTTAGTGATTTTAGCTGCAAGACAGCTGGAAGTAGGACCTCAGTCTTGTCTTCTTTAAAGAAAGAATTCAGCAAAGAGACCCAGATTGTGAAGCAGATAACGTGCTTATTATGTGGAAGAGCAGACAGGTGAACTTGGAGTGAGTTGCGTCCAATAGGAGTGCTTAGCTTGCTTATACAGGGGCAGTCTTCTGGGTTGCCTCTGGCCAGTCATCTTGCTTGTGCCTGTATCTGGTCTGACTCGGGGTTCTTCCTAGAGGGTGTGCTCATCTAAACCAAAGTCGATTTCAGCACAAAGGTTTCTACGGGGCTGGCAGGACATATTATGGGTTGGTGCCCCCTCTCTCCTTTGTCCCTTCCCAGACTGAAGACCTTCTCTGCCTGTGTGGGCTGGGAAATCCCTTTGACTACAAAAATTAGGAAGCTGTTTTTGGTTTGTCTTCCACCCAATCAGGACCTGATGCTTCTGCTAGTATCTTACCTTGAAGTTTCAACAGGGGACTGGTTGTAGCTGCTTAGCCTGGGGCCCTTCTATCTCCTACCTTCTCAGGACACCCCATTCTGCATGATGCTGAGTGTGCCTGTTTTGGGAACATACAGAATAGGTAAGGAAATGCTTGTTGAGTAAGGAAAAGACCTTCACTTTTTTCATGTGTAACTGCCCAGTAGTGACCTGAAATGTCTGGTAACTACCCCTCTGGACTCTGGGACGGGACAGCACATACATCTTGGGGTGTCCATGCGCATTGCTGAGAAAGCATAAATTTAATCCTGCCATGTACATGTGGACCATATGACAAGGCTTTCTTCAGTTCACCAGAGTATCTTTTTAATTAGTTGCAGTTTGTAGGTTGTAAGTCATAACAAGATGATATAAGTTTGTTACAACACAGTAATTTAAATGTAGACACAACTATGACATGTGAATTACAAAACATATGATTCCTTTACAGTACTGCAATTTTTCAGAGGCTGGAAGCCCACCTGGTGGGACTGCCTGGCTGCTGCTGCTAAGAGCCATGACCATAACAGCTGGCAGGGAGAGGTGGGAAGAAGGGTCCTCAGACCTTTGCTCTTCACAGCTGAGCTCTCCTACAAGGTGGGGCAGGCCATGCCAGCTGCTAGGACTCTGCTGTGCTCACCCATCTTCAGGGAAGGAAGAGTAGGTAAATCTGATGGAGAGCCACCCTGAGGCTCAGCGTTGACTGGGTAATAGCATGGTACTTAGCACTGCACTCAGTAGTGGGATCCAGAATGCAATGAGACAGCTCCTTGAAGATTCGGAGTCATATAATGTTTCAGGGTCAGTTGAGAGATTAGGTGGATGTTTGTCCATGATTCAGACACACATGGGCACTCTCTCTCTCACACACACACATACACAAAGACACACTCTTTCTATCTCACACACACAAGCACGCTCACAAACACACAAACTCTCTTTCTTACACACTCACACACACAAACACATTCTCTCTCACACACACAAGCTCACACGCTGACTTTCACACACAGACACACACACATGCGGTCTCACTCATATATGTATACATACACACAAACAATCAGTCATCACAGGAGGAGATAATTAGTACCTCTGACCCTACAGTTGGAAAGGGGAGATGCCAAGAGCTCCAGGAACAGCAGGATTGATTTGGGCCTAGTGAAGATGGCTTTGTTAAGACACAGCAGACAGAAAATTCTGCCTTGAAGATGGGCATTAACTGATGGTCTATGGATGTCAACACTTTGTATGTTTCCTACATGCAAAGCAACACTGACCCTTTGTTGTTTTGTTGTTTAGTTGCTAACTCATGTCTGACTCTTTGGTGACCCCATGGAATGTAGCCCACCAGACTCCCTCTGTCCATGGGATTTTCCAGGCAAGGATACTGAAATGGATTGCCATTTCCTTTTCTATCAATTGTTCTTTGCAGATTGACTTTGTGGGGAACACCTTCCCTGAGACAGAGGTTCCGTGGCAAGAATCTCCATGTCAATTACTTTCTGACACTGCCTTGTCATCATCACTTCTTGGCTGAATTGGTGGCATGGTCTGGTTACTCAGGGTGTAATGTCACCCTATAGCTGGCTCCAGCTTTCTTTGGCTCTGACACTTGGAAAGCTCTTTTTCTCCTGGTTTCCTCCAGTCCACTGAGTATTTGGCCCTGCAATGAACATGACCTCAGGACCCTCAGGAGTCTGCCTTTCTGAAAGGAGAAGAGTGTAAGAAGAGAAACAATTGTAGGTCCAACAGGTCTGCAGATAATCTCAATTTCTCATTTTTCAGAAGAAGAGGAATATCTAATGGAGCAAGCATCAGTAGGGAAGGGTGAAAGGTTGTTGTTGAATCACATGAAGACACCGGGATTCTTGGCCCCTGGAGGAGAAGAATTCAATCCAGGGCCAGAGACAAGGCTTGATCGCTCAGAGCTTTTGTGTAATAAAGTTTTATTAAAGTATAAAGGAGAGAGAGAAAGCTTCTGACATAGGCATCAGAAGGGGGCACAAAGACTACCCGCTTGCTAGTGTTAACAATGAAGTTTTATAATCCAAAGAATGTCTGGAGGTTGTAAAGACCTCATCAGACCTACTCCCATAATGTACATTTTAAGATAACACTGTCTTCAGGCAGGATACATCCTTGTAAAGACCAGGTCTACTCCCATAATTTACATTTTAAGATAACAGAAGGTTTAATCCAGAGACTGTCCTTAGGCAGGATACATTATTGTTATATAACCCTAAGGAATGTGGAGAAAGAAAAAAAAGTTTGTCCTTTCTTCCTCCTTGAGAATTCCAGACCCCTCTCTCCTTGGGAACCCCTAGACTCCTTATCAACCTGCCTAGGAACTGACTCTCTCATTTCCCCCTTTTCTTTTAGGAGAATTATGTTGCCTAGGGAAAAGGGGCTTCGTTCTCTTTCCATAACTGCTTCCGAGCTGACAAGGGGCTTTGTCCCTAAATTGGTGAGGCAACATATTCTCCTAATCCTCATATTGAGGATATCTGATCCAGGGGCCCCAAATAGTAGCTGGAGGAAGCTGCAGTAGTAGCAGGAGTTTGAGCAATCATTTGTCGGCTATTTTACTCCCATCCCTGCTGTGCCCTTTGCAGTGCATAACAGCTACTTCTTTAGGACAATATATAGCAGTTAAAAGTCTCTTGATCTCTCTGAAATGCTTAATAGGTTCTCCTGTTGCTGTTTTAAACTGTCTCTCTTTCCGTATTGCAGCATGAGCATGTAAAGTCAAATAAGCATACTTAGAATCTGTGTAGATATTTACCCACTGCCCTTTGCTTAACTCTAGAGCTCGGGTCAGGGCCACAGGCTCTGCTAAATGAGTACTGGTTCCCTGGGGGAGAGATTTTGCTTCCAAAACCTGTTCAGCAGTCACCACGGTGTAACCTGCTTTACACTTTCCATCCCGAACAAAAGAACTGCCATCTGTAAATATTTCCATGTCAGGAGTGTCTAATGGGGTATTCTTTAGATCCTCCCGAGCTGCATAGTTTAAAGTTAGGAATTGAGAACAATCGTGATCAGGTGTTTCGTTTTCCTTCTCAGGAAGGAAAGTAGCAGGATTTAAATTTCCACAAAATTTAAGCTTAGTTACTGGTCCTTCTAACAACGACTGATACTTAAGAAGCCTACTGTCTGTCATTCAAATATTAACCTTAGAATTTAATATTCCACTTACATCATGAGAAGTCAGTACAGTAAGGTTTCATCCATTAATTATTTTTAAAGCTTCAGGTGCTAATAAAGCCGCTGCCCCAATTACTCTTAGGCAATGCCCCCCCCCCTCCACGTGAAATTACATCTAATTTTCTGCTTAGATAAGCAATATGTTGCTGGTGAGGCTCTCGGGGTTGTGTCAAAACTCCCAATGCCACACCTTTTCTTTCAGTGACAAACAAATTAAATTCTGACCCTGTGGTCAGAGCTCAGAGCTGGAGCTTGCAGGAGAGCAGTCTGAAGAATCTTAAAAGCCTTTTGAGTTTCTGGAGACCAAACCAGTTTGTCCGTTTGGGCCTGCTGAGTTTCAGCTATAAGTTTGTGTAAAGGCCAGGCAAGTTCCCTGTAACCCGGAATCCAATTGCGACGGTAACCTGTGATTCCCCAAAATCCTCTCAATTGTCTTAAAGTCATAGGTAGGGGATGCTTTAGTATAGGTTTAATTCTCTCAGGGCCTATGGCCCTAGTCCCTTCTGATATGATTAGGCCCAGATATCTAACCGACTGTTGACAAAGCTGAGCCTTTTCTCTTGATGCCTTGTAACCACAGCCCTGCCAGAAAGTTTAAGAAATCTTCTGAGGATCTCGAACAAGCTTCCTCTGTATCAGCACAGAGCAAAATATCATCTACATATTTTAACACCACCGCTTCAGAGCTATTAGTTTTGTCGATCCCGTGACAAACTTTGTCCAAATAAGTGAGGACTGTCACGAAATCCCTGGGGCAAAACTGTCCAGGTTAACTGAGAAGCTGGCTGCATAGGGTCTTCAAAGGCAAATAGAAATTGACTTTCTTCCGCCAAAGGAACTGAATAGAAGGCATTCTTTAAATCAATTACTGAGAAATATTTGGCCCGTTCAGGAATTTCAGACAATAGAGTATAAGGATTAGGCACCACGGGGTGTAAAGGAACTACAGCCTCATTTATTATTCGTAAATCTTGAACTAGTCTCCATTTACCATTCGATTTCTTTATACCCAAAATAGGAGTGTTGCAAGGACTGTTACAGGGAATTAATAGTCCCTGCTCCTTTAAATTTTCAATGATGGGTTTTAACCCTTCCTTAACTTCAGGTTTCAGTGGATACTGCTTCTTACATGGAAATACATGTGGGTCTTTGAGCTTAACAACTACAGGAATAGCATTTTGTGCTCGACCCACAGATTTTCCATCAGTCCATACTCTAGGATTTACATTTTGTTCAACTAAAGGGAGAGAAAGGAAGGGCTCCATATTCATGAAAACAGAGGCATGGACCTTGCTCAGTATATCCCTTCCCAAAAGGGGTGAGGGAGATTCTGGCATGATCAGAAACTCGTGTGAAAACAGCACAGAATCCCAGTTGCAAGATAAAGAATAACTGAAATAATACCTTTTGGCTTGTCCAGACAGTCCCATTATATAAGGAAGCGGGTCAGGAAGAAAGTGGGCCAGGGGCTTCAGTAAGCACAGAATAAGTTGCCCCAGTACCTAAAAGGAAATCAACAGATTGCCCCCCCCCACACACACACAATTATTAATACCCTGGGTTCCTCAGGTGTAATTAGGACAGGAGCTTGTGTGGGGACCCCCGGGCACCTTCAGTCCTGATTCTCTTGAGTCCGACCCTGGAGACCTACGCCTCTGGGGGCAGTCTCTCTTCCAGTGTGGTCCTTTGCAGACCGGACATGGAGCCGGGGGCGGCTTAGATGCCTGAAGGCAATCCCGCTTGAGATGCCCTCCTTTCCACAGTAATAGCAAGCCCATCCCTTTTCACCTGGGCCCCTCTGGGCATTTTTCTCAGGCTGTTTAAGAACGTTTTTCATAGCCATGGCAAAGGCTTCCACCTTTTCCTTTCTTTTTTTGCTTCTCTTTCTTTTCCTCATATTCCCTACCATAATAGACTGTCTGAGCCAGTTGTAACAGAGTATCTAAAGACTGATATGGCCCATACACCCATTTTAATAGCTTACGGCGGATATCTGGAGCTGACTGAGCAAGAAATCTATCCTTTAAGATCACTTTTCCCTCTTCACTTTTGGGATCAATCTCAGTGAATCTGCGAAGAGCTTCTCTCAGTCTATCTAGGAATTTACCGGGAGCTTCCTTCTCCTGCTGTTCTATGTCTGCCAATTTGCCATAGTTTAAAGGCTTAGAACGTGCCTGCCTAAGTCCTTCAAGAATACATCTAACAAAATGACTCTGATCCCATCTTCCTTTAACTGTGTTGTAGTCCCAGTCTGGTTCTATAGTTGGGACCGCCTGATTCCCAGTGGGGAGGGCCGCTATCTCGTTCTCCCTCTTTCCTACTGATTCATTACCAAGTCATTCATCTCCATAAGCAACCGCTTTTCCCAAAACTCGAGTCTTTGACTCGGGAGTCAGTGTTTGCCCCAAGATATACATCACATCCTTCCAAGTGAGGTCATAAAGCAGAGTAACACCTTTAAAAGCTCTAATATATTTTTCTGGGTCCTCTAAATAGTCTCCCAGATCCTCCTTGATTCTTTGTATTTCTTGATAAGAGAAAGGCTTATTAACTCTCACAGACTGATTATTTCTCACAGTGGGTGTTTCATAAAGAGGCAACAGCTTGTGTGGCTGTTCCTCAGTCTCTCTGGCTGCTCTGTGCATATGATCCCAGGGATAGATTGGAGAAACCTGTTTTTTCTCTTCTCTTTGTCTCCTGTCCTCCATCTCATCTCTTACTTCGATGGTCTGAGTTTCTACTGAAACCAGAGTAGTCTTAGGTCGTACTGAGACAGGAGTTGTTTGGACCTCCATGCGGGCAGTTTGAATCTCAGTTTGGATTTCCAGGTACAGGGACAAAGTAAGAGGACAGGAGGGAGCTGACGGTTTCATGCCCAAATCTATACCCTTAGGACATAAGTCAGGCATATTTCGCAGAGAGAAAAAGGGCAACACATATCCCTTGTTCCTTACAGAACCGGTCTAATTGTAGAACAGTATTATACTTAAGAGACCCTCCAACTGGCCACCGTTCGCCATCCTCCAATGGATACCGTGGCCATGCAGTATCACATAAGAAGACCAGGTGTGTCTTCTTTAAGCCCTGGGGATCAAATCTATCCCAGTTTTTCAGGATACAGTTCAAAGGAGTGAGGCTGGAATTGTTAGCTCCCATCTGTAAGAGAGAAAAAAAGCGATCAGCGCCATTTTTCTGCCGGAGGCGTCCCTCCCTGCTCTAGATGGGGGTGTAGACAGACGTTACACCAAAAGCTTTTCCTTCCTGGTCGGACTTAGTCTGTCCCTTACTGACGCAGGTGCAGTCCGCATCCCTCCCGCTTCTACCACCGAGATGGGGTGGGGATGTACCAGGATAGACTTGATAGCATCCCTACTTGACGTCCAGCTCTTCACCTTTAACCTTGCTTGCCTCTGAAGCCACCCAGGGTGCAATCAGAGTAACCTTCCGGAATGCCTCCCAAGCTAAGACCGCTGGGGAAAACATTTGTCACCTGAGTGCCTGTGCACGACCCTGAGTATTTCCTGACCACAATAAGACCGACACGAACATAAAACTGAAATGTTCTTTCCAAGCATCACCACACCAGTATAACAGTCTCCTCTGATCCACTAAGAGCTGGCATTACCAAAGAAAAAAAATCCCATTGCAGTCCCTATCTGAGTAACCTTTAACCTCAGAGATGTTCTTGGAGCTAGAGCTCCATCTAGCTTCCGAACTTCCGATTCTTAGGCGCTTTCTTGACTACCAATCCAAGTCTGGGAACTAAGCCTTAGTATACAATAACAGTATAGATCACAAGTCCCTTGAAAGTCTATGATCCAATAGATTAGGTTAGTACTTCTAATTCCCAAGGAGTTATGAAATGGTCAAAGAGACCGAAAAGTTAGACCAAGAAAGGAGAGTTCGGTCCACATGCTTTGCCCATTTCTGGTCTGTTCCTGAAGGAGACATTGGGTGCCTCTTGGCATTGGCAGATCGGTGTAACGCCCCGACAGGTTTCTGCCATAAGCCGTATGAGATCACTGTGGAACCGCAGAGCAGGGCCCCTTACTTGCTTCATGCAGGGCCTGCCATTCATTCACACAAGCACACGGTAGAGTTAGTAAAGCACAGCAGAAAATGTGTTCGCTAAGAGAACAAAGAACTAAAGCTCCATGCATCCTTACTTTGTCCTGAAGGATCCCGGACGAGCCCCCAAGATGAAATGTTGTTGTTGAATCACGCGAATACACAGGGATTCTTGGCCCCTGGAGGAGAAGAAATCAATCCAGGGCCAGAGACGAGGCTTGATCGCTCAGAGCTTTTGTGTAATAAAGTTTTATTGAAGTATAAAGGAGATAGAAAATGCTTCTGACATAGGCATCAGAAGGGGGCAGAAAGAGTACCCACTTGCTAGTGTTAACAATGAAGTGATATACTTTACAATGAATCCAAAGAATGTCTGGAGGTTTTAAAGAACTCATCAGACCTACTCCCATAATTAACATTTTAAGATAACAAAAGGTTGAATCCAAAGACTGTCCTTAGGCAGGATACATTATTGTTATATAATCCTAAGGAATGTAGAGAAGGAAAAAAGTCTGTCCTTTCTTCCTCCTTGATAATTCCAGACCCCTCTGTCCTTGGGAACCCCTAGAATCCCTATCAACCTGCCTAGGAAATGACTCTCTCAGGAACACTGAGGTTCCCTGCACGACTTCATCTGAGCCCCTTCACCCATCCTGATCGTGACAGGAGGGTCGATTCCCCTGCTTTGTCTGGAAGGGGTTCCCTACCTTCCCACCGCACCTCAGGATGAGGCCGGTCTCATGAGGAAATTCGAGACGTAGCCTCCTGGTTGGTGTCACATCCCCAAAGACCCCGATTTCCGGTCTGCTCTTAATAAGAACCCGATGCCCAGACACCTCTTCAAATGAAACGCAAAGGGGCACTGACACACCCGTGCATCATCTGGAAAAACCTGCAGGTTCCACATACAGCACGACAAGTGGCCTGTCACCCCGAGAACAACTCGAGAGGCAAGAGGACTGTCATTCCTCAACACAAGATGAGGCCTGACTCTCCTGTCCCAACTCTGCAGGGACCCTGCGATCGGAGTTAGAAATGGAGAGGAACCCTGAGGTTTCTGCCTCAATTCGAGATGAGGCGCTCTTCCATTGCACCAAACCAAGTGGAGTCCCGAGAGGCCTCTCCCAAATCCACAGTATTCCTGACTTTTCAGAGGCACACTGAGAAGCTCCCTGAGGTCACCGGCACAAGTCGAGGGAACCCAGGGTTTCCTGCCGCAACCCGAGAAAGACCTCGAGAGTCCTTCTTCAACGCGTCTTGAGGCCCGATTCCCCTACCATGACTCGAGAGCAATGACGCGCTCCCCCTCGCCACTCGCAAGGAGACCTGACTTCCCTGCTGCCACTCAAGAGGCTCCCTGAGCTCCCCGTCCTAACTTGTGAGAAAGCCCACACTGGCGCCGCAGCTCGAGAAAAACCACGAGACGCCCCCGTCATCGTGAGAAGAGGGCCGTCTTTTCATGCATGGCCTGGAGAGCAATCCCGAGTCCTCTTTACAAACTCCACAGGAGGCCTCACTCATTTTAGGCCACTCAGTGGTCTCCAAGAGATACCCGGCACGACTCGAGAGGAGAGCGGAGTCCTTTGCTTCCCCTCGAGACGAGGCCTGACTCCCCGGGTGAGTCTGGAATGCAACCCCGAGATCCCTGTCGCCCCTGGAGAGGAACATTAGGTCCTGGACACAAGCCTAGATGAGGTCTATTTGCCCTGAAGTGACTCGAGAGCAATCCCCAGTTCTCCAGCGCAACTCGAATGGAACACTGGACTTCCCTGGGCCAACACAAGAGGAAGCATGAATTCCCCGTCGTAACTCGAGAATCCCGCCGCAACTCGAGAAAAACCACGTGTTTCCCTCGTCATCGCAATATGAGGCCCTTGCCCGCTACAGCATCTCCAGAGAATTCCCACGTTCCGTCTTGAAGTGCGAAACTGTACTTGGCACCCTTGATGCGACCTCAAAAGTGCCGTGACATACCGGTCTCACTCGAGGGGACCACCGAGGTTCCCGGCACCACTTCATCTGAGCCCCTTCTCCCCTTCTGATCGCGACCGGGGTGTCGATTCCCCTGCTTTGTCTTGCAAGGGGTTCCCGACCTTCCCGGCGCATCCTCAGGATGAGGCCGGTCTCACGAGGAATATTCGAGACATAGCCTCGTGGTGGTGACACATGCTGAAAGACCCCAATTTTCCCGGTACGCTCTTGAAAGATCCCGATGCCCGGACACCTCTTTGAAGGCAACCCTTTGGATGAAGGCACAACACGAAGGGGCACTGACACCCCCGTGCATCGTCCGGAAAAACCCGCAGGTTCCACCCACAGCTCAACAAGTGGCCTGTCACTCCGTGAACAACTCGAAAGGCAAGCGGAGATCCATTCCTCCACGGAAGACGAGGCGTGACTCTCTTGTCCGTACTCGGCAGGTACTCTGCGACCCGAGTCAGAAATGGAGAGGACCCCTGAGGTTCCTGCCTCCATTCGAGATGAGGCCCTCTTCGATTGCACCAAACCCAGTTGAGTAACGAAAGGCCCCTCCCAAATCCACAGTGTCCCTGACTTCTCAGAGGCACCCTGAGAAGTTGCCTGAGGTCACCGACACAAGTCGAGGGAACCCAGGGTTCCCTTGCCGCAACCCGAGAAAGACCTCGAGAGTCCTTCTTCAATGCGTCTTGAGGCCCGATTCGCCTACTATGACTCGAGAGCAATCACGCACTCCCCTTCACCACACGCACGGAGACCTGACGTCCCTAGCACCACACGAGAGGCTCCCTGAGCTCCCCGTTGTACCTCGTGAGAAAGCCCATACTGGCGCCGCAGCTCTTGAAAACCAGGAGACGCCTCCATTATCGAGAGATGAGGGCCATCTTTTCCTGCATGGCTTGGAGACCATTCACGAGTCCGCTCCCCAAACTCCACAGGAGGCTTGACTCCCTTTAGGCCACTCAGTGGGCTTCAAGAGATACCCGTCGCGACTCGAGAGGAGAGCGGAGTCCTTTGCTTCCACTCGAGACGAGGCCTGACTCCCCGGGTGAGTCTGGAATGCGAGGCCTGATTCCCAGGGTGAGCCTGCAATGCAACGCCGAGACCCTGGTCACCCCTGGGGAGGAACATTAGGTCCTTGGCACAAGCCTAGATGAGGTCTATTTGCCGTGAAGTGACTCGAGAGCAATCCCCAGCTCTCTCTCGCAACTTGAATGGAAGATTGGACTTCCCTGGGCCAACAGAAGAGGAAGCCTGAATTCCCCATCGCAACTCGAGAATCCCACCGCAACTTGAGAAAAAACCACGTGGTTTTCCCGTCATTGCAAGATGAAGCCCTTTCCCGCTACAATGTCTCAAGAGAAGTCCCACATTCCGTCTTGAAGTTCGAAAGGGTACTTTGCACCCTTGATGTAACCCCAAAATTCCCCGACATACCGGTCTCACTCGAGGGGAACACCGAGGTTCCCGGCACCACTTCATCTGAGCCCCTTCTCCCCTCCTGACTGCGACAGGAGGGTCGATTCCCCTGCTTTGTCTGGAAGGGGTTCCCGACCTTCCCAGCATACCTCAGGATGAGGCTGGTCTCACGAGGAAATTCAAGACGTAGCCTCGTGGGTGGTGCCACATTCCGAAAGACCCCAATTTCCCAGTCTGCTCTTGATAAGAACCCGATGCCCAGACAGACACCTCTTAGAGTGCAACCCTGTGGATGAGGGACAACACGAAGGGGTGTTGACACCCCCGTGTATCATCCGGAAAAACCCGCAGGTTCCACATACAGCTCTACATGTGGCTTGTCACCCCGTGAGCAACTCGAGAATCAACCGGAGTGCCATTCCTCAACAGAACATGAGGCCTGACTTTCCTGTCCCAACTCTGCAAGGACCCTGCGATCGGAGTCAGAAATGGAAAGGAACTCTGAGGTTCCTGCCTCAACTCTAGAGGAGGCCCTCTTCTATTGCACCAAACCCAGTGGAGTCCCGAGAGGCCCCTCCCAACTTCACAGTATCCCTGACTTCTCAGAGGCACCCTGAGAAGCTCCCTGAGTTTACCGGCACAAGTTGAGGGAACCCAGGGTTTCCTGCCGCAACCTGAGAAAGACCTTGACAGTCCTCCTTCTTCAATGCGTCTTGAGGCCCGATTCCCCTGCCATGACTAGAGAGCAATGACACGTTCCCCCTTGCACTCGCATGGAGACCTGACTACCCTGGCGCCACACGTGAGGCTCCCTGAGCTCCCCGTTCTACATCGAGAGAAACCCCACACTGGCGCCGCAGCTCGAGAAAACCCACGAGACGCCACCGTCATCTCGAGATGAGGGCCTTCTTTTCCTGCATGGCCTGGAGTCCAATCCCGAGTCCTCTCTCCAAACTCCACAGGAGGCTTGACTCCCTTTAGTACACACAGTGGGCTCCAAGAGATACCCATCGCGACTCGAGACGAGAGCGGAATTCTTTGCTTACCCTCGAGGTGAGAACTGACTCCCCGGATGAGTCTGGAATGCAAACCCGAGATCCCTGTCGCCCCTGGAGAGCAACGTTAGATCCTGGACACAAGCCTAGATTAGGTCTCTTTTGCCCTGCAGTGACTCTAGCGCAATCCCCAGCTCCCCCTCGCAACCCGAATGGAAGATTGGATTTCAAGGCCAACAAGAGGAAGCCTAAATTCCCGGTCATAACTCGAGAATCCCGCCGCAACTCGAGCAAAACCACGTGGTTCTCCCGTCATCGCAAGATGAGGCCCTTGCCCGCTACAGCGTTTCAAAAGATGTCCCACGTTCCGTCTTGAAGTTCGAAATGGTATGTTGCACCCTTGATGTGACCCTAAATGTTCCCCAACATACCAGTCTCACTCGAGAGGAACACCGAGGTTCCCGGCACCACTTCATCTGAGCCCCTTCTCCCCTCCTGATCGTGACAGGAGGGTCGATTCCCCTGCTTTGTCTGAAAGGGGTTCCCGACCTCCAAGGCGCAACTCAGGATGAGGCCGGTCTCATGAAGTAATTTGAGACATAGCTCCGTGGGTGGTACCACATTCTGAAAGACCCTGATTTCCCTGTCTGCTCTTCATCAGAACCCAATGACCTGACACCTCTTCGAATGTAACCCTGTGGGTGAAGTCACAACACGAAGGGGCACTGACACCCCCGTGCATCGTCTGGAAAAACCTGCAGGTTTCAAATACAGCTCGACAAGTGGCCTGTCACCTTGTGAACAACTCAAGAGGCAAGCGGAGTTTCATTTGAGTTGCGAGGGGGTGCAGGACATTGCTCTAGAGTTGCAGCAGGGAAATCGGGCCGCAAGATGTGTTGAAGGGGGAATATCAAGGTCTTTCTGCAGTTGCAGCAGGAAAACCTGGCTTCCCTCGACATTTGACAGTTTCCTCAGGGAGCTTCTCAGGGTGTTTATGGGAAGTCAGAAATATTGTGGAGGTGGAGGGGCCTCTCAGGACTCCACTGGGGTCAGTGCAATGGAAGAAGGCCTCATTTTGTGTTGAGGCGGTGAAAACGGGGCTCTTCTTGTCTTGTGGTGGGAAACTCAGCCTTTCTCTCGAGTTGGGACGGGTATCTCTTGAAACTTCTGGAGTTTCGTAAAGCATGTCGAGGACCATTTGAGATCCAAGGGAAACGCTGTCTTTCTTTAAAAACGCTGCAGTGTAAAAGGGCCTCCTCAAGGGTGCAGCGGAGATTTTCGTAGTTTGCCTTGAGTTGTGGCCGTAAGTGTTGGGTTCCTCTCGAGTTGCCTGTCGGCCTGGGGGACCGCTCGTGTCTCCTCAGGGCAGTCAGATCTCCTTTGTCGTTGCGAGGGGCATCTCAGGATTCCTCGCGCATCATTGCAGGGATGAATAGGGCGTCATCTCAAGTTGAGGCCATAACCTCAGGCTTCCTCGCTATTTCTGACTTTGATCCCAGGGTCTCTGCAGATTGGAACAAGAGAGTCAGGCCTCGTATTGTGTTGAGGAATGGAAATCCGCTCGCCTCTGGAGTTCTTCACCGGATGACAGGCCACTTGTCGAGTTGTATTTGGAACCTGCACCTTTTTCCGGACAATGCAACGGGGGTGTCATTCCCCTTGGTGTTGTGACTTCATCCTCATGGTTACATTCGAAGAGGTGCCCGGGCATCGGGACTTATCTTGAGTGGACAGGGAAATCGTTGTCTTTCTTCAAGTTGCACGACCCACGAGGCTTCCTCTCGAATTTCAATATGAGACCTGCCTCTTCCTGAGGTGCGACGGTAAGGTTTGGATCCCTTTGCAAACATAGCAGGCGAGGCGACCTTCGTATCGAGATCAGGAGGGGAGAAGGGGCTCAGCTTAAGTTGTGCCGGGAACCTCGGTGTTCCTCTTGAATGAGAACAGTATGTCGGGGAATTTTTTGAGTTGCCTCAAGGGTTTCAAGTACCGTTTCAAATTTACAAGGGAACTTGGGATTTCTCTGAAGATGCTGCAGTGGGAAAGGGCCTCATCTCGCGATGAGTGGGGATCCTGGTGGTTTTTCTCGAGTTACGGCGGGATTCTCCAGTTACGATGGGGAACTCAGGGAGCCTCTCGATTTGGCACAGGGAAGTCCAATCTCCATTCGAGTTACAATGTGGGAGCCGGGGATTTCTCTCGAGTCACTGCAGGGCAAATAGACCTCATCTAGGTGTGTGTCCACAAATTCTGTGTTCCTTTCCAGAGGGGACAGGGATCTTGGGGTTGCATTCAAGGTTCACCTGGGAAGTCAGACCTCCTCTCGAGTGGAAGCAAAGAACTCCGCTCTCCTCTCGAGTTGCGACGGGTATCTCTTGGAGCCCACTGAGTGGCCTAAAGGGAGTCAAGCCTCCTGTGGAGTTTTGAGAGAGAACTCGGGGTTGCTCCCTAGGCCCTGCAGGAAAAGAAGGGCCTCATCTGGTGATAATGGGGGAATCTCGTGGTTGTTTTTTTTTTTTTTTTGGAACTGCAGGGGGACGTGTGGGGTTTCTCTCAAGTAATGATGGGGAACTCAGGGAGCCTCTCGTGTGGCCCCAGGGAAGATCAATTTCCATTCGAGTTGTGAGGGGGAGCACGGCATTGCTCTCAAGCCGTGGCAGGGGAATCGGGCCTCAAGCTGCATTGAAGGGGGAATATCGAGGTCTTTCTGGAGTTGCAGCAGGAAACTCTGGCTTCCCTCAACATGTGACAGTGACCTCAGGGAGCTTCTCAGGGTGTTTATGGGAAGTCAGGAATATTGTGGAGGTGGAGGGGCCCTCTCGGGACTCCACTGGGGTCGGTGCAAAGGAAGAGGGCCTCATTTCGAGTTGATGTGGGGAAAACGGGGCTCTTCTTGACTTGTGGTGGGAAACTCAGCGTTCCTCTCGAGTTGGGACGGGTATCTCTTGAAACTTCTGGAGTTTTGTAAAGCATGTGGAGGACCCTTTTGAGTTCCAAGGGAAACGTGGGCTTTCTTTGGAAACACTGCAGTGTAAAAGGGCCTCCTCACGTCTGCAGGGGAGAATTTCATAGTTTGCCTTGAGTTGTGGTGGGAGGCATAGGGTTCCTCTCGAGTTGTGACGGTGACCTCACGGAACTTCTCAGGGTGCCTATGGGAAGTCAGGAATACTGTTGAGTTGGGATGGGCCTCTTGGGACTCCACTGGGTTTGGTGCAATGGAAGAGGGCCTCATCTCGAGTTGAGGCAGGAACCTCAGGGTTCCTCTGCTGTTCTCACATGGGTCTCGGGCTGTGTATCCCGTTTCAAACAGGGAGTCAGGTCTCGACATGTGTGGAGGCATGGAACTCTGCTTTCCTCTCGAGTTGTCAAAGGGGTTTCAGGCCTCCAGCCGAGTTGAATTTGGGACCTGGAGCTCTTTTCGAATTACCAACCAGGGCATCAGAAATCTCTTCGTGTTGTGAGTTGATTCTCGGCCTACATTTGAATCGGTGCAAGGAAATCAGGCCTGATGTTGAGTGGATGGGGAAATACGTGGCTTTCGAATTGGGAAAAGCCCCCCCGGGTTCCCCTCCAGTGTCAAGTATATACCAGCATCTTCTCGAAGTGGGATGGGGATGTTGGCACTTCTTTCCACGCAAAGCAGAACAATGGACCCTCATCTCGACTTGAGGCGGGGAAAACGGGGCTCTTCTTGACTTGTGGCAGGAAACTCAGCATTCCTCTCGAGTGGGGACAGGTATCTCGGGAAACTTCTGGAGTATAGTAAAGCGTGTCAAGGACCCTTTCATGTTCCAAGGGAAACTTGGGCTTTCTTTGGAAATGCTGCAGCATAAAAGGGCCTCCTCAAGCGTGCAGGGGAAATTTTCTTAGTTTACTTGGAGTTGTGGCAGAAGGCTAAGTGTTCCTCTCGAGTTGCGTGTCGACCTGGGGGACCGCTCGTGTCTCCTCAGGGAAGTCTGATCTTTTTTGGCATTGGGAGGGTCACTTCTGGATTCCTCGCACATCGCTGCAGGGATGAATAGAGTCTCATCTTGAGTTGAGGCGGGAAATTCAGGGTTCCTCTCCTGTTCTGACTTTGGTCTTGGGTTTCAGGCCTCCAGCCGAGTTGAATTTGGGACCTGGGTCTCTTTTCGGATTAGCAACTGGGGCATCAGAACTCCCTTCGTGTTGTGACTTGATTCTCAACTGACATTCTCAATGGTGCAAGGCATCTGACTTGATCTTGAGTGGATGGGAAAAAACTTGCCTTTCGAATTGTTACAAGGCCCCGGGTTCCCCTCCACTGTCAAGTAGATACCAGCCTCCTCTTGAGGTGTGACAAGGATGTTGGCATTCCTTTCCAGGTGATGCAGGGCAATCGACCACTCGTGTCTCCTCAGGGAAATCAGATCTCCTTTGGCGTTGCGAGAAGCACCTCGGTTTTCCTTGCACATCCCTGCAGGGATGAATAGGGCCCCAACTCCAGTGGAGGGGCAAACTCAGCATTCCGCTCCATTTCTGACTTCGATCGCAGGGTCTCTGCAGAGTTGGAACAGGAGAGTCAGGCCTCATCTTGTGTTGAGGAATGGAACTCCACTTGCCTCTATAGTTGTTCAGGGTGTGACAGGCTACTTTTTGAGTTATTTGTAACCTATGGCTTTTTCTGGATGAAGCAACTGGGGTGTCAGTTCCCCTTTGTGTTGTGACTTCACCTCAGGCTTACATTCGAAGAGGTTCCCGGGAATCGGGACTTATTTTGAGTGGATGGGGAAATCTGTGTCTTTCTGAATGTGGCACGACCATGAGTCTTTCTCCCTGGTTTAAATGTGAGCATGCCTTGATCACGTGGCTGAGAGACACTGATCATGTGACTGAGCAGGCACTGATCAAGTGACACAGCAGGCACTAAACCCATGACTGAACAGGCACAAGTCACGGAGCTGAGCAGGCATTAATCACTTGGAAAGCAGGCACTAAAACTGTGACTGAGCAGACAGTAATCCCAGAGCTGAACAGGCACTAATCACTTGGCTGAGCAGACACTAATCACGTGACTCAACAGTCACTAATGACGTGGCTGAGCAGGCACTGATCACCTGGCTCATCAGCCACTGATCACATGAATGAGCATGCACTGATCACGTGGCTGATCATGCACTGATCACGTGACTGAGCAGGAACTGATCACGTGGCTGATCAGCCCCTGATCACGTGACTGGGAATGCACTGATCACGTGACTAAGCAGGCACTAATCACTTGGCTGAGCAGGCACTAAGCCCGTGACTGAGCAGACACTAATCACGCAGCTCACTAGGCAATACTCAAGGAGCTGATCAGGCACTAATGACGTGGTTAAGCAGGCAATAATCACGTGACTCAGCAGGCACCAAACCTGTGACTGAGCAGACACCAAACACCGAGCCGAACAGGCACTAATCAAGCAGCTGAGCAGGCACTAATCCTGTGACTCAACAGGCACTGATTAGGTAACTGAGCAGGCAATAATCACGTGTCTGAACAGGTACTGATCACGAGACTGAGCATGCACTGATCACGTGGCTGAGAGGCACTGATCACGAGACTGAGAAGCCACTGATCACGTGACTCAGCAGGCACTAAACCCGTGACTGAGCCGGCACTAATGACTTGGCTGATCAGGCACTAAACACGTGACTGAGCAGACACAAATCACGCAGTTCTTCAGGCAATAATCTAGGAGCTGATCAGGCACTAATGACATGGCTAAGCACGAACTAATCACGCAGGTCAGCAGGTAATAATCATGGAGCTGAGCAGGCTGTAATGACGTGGCTAAGCAGACTCTAATCACGTGACTCAGCAGGTTCTAAACCCGTGACTGAGCAGACACGAATCACACAGCTCAGCAGGCAATAATCATGGAGGTGAGCAGCCTGTAATGATGTGGCTATGCAGACACTAATCACATGACTCAGCGGGCAGTAATCACGTGACTGAGCAGTCACTGATCACGTGACTGAGCAGGCACTACACCCGGGAGTGAACAGGCACTAATCATGGAGCTGAGCAGGTACTAATCACTTGGCTGATCAGGCACAAAACCCGTGACTGGACAGGCATTATTCACACAGCTAAGCAGACAATAATCAAGGAGCTGAGCAGGCACTAATCACGTGACTCAGCAAGCACTATTGACGTGGCTGAGCAGGGTCTGATAACGTCACTGAGATGGCACTAATAACGGAGATGAGCAGGCACTAATCACTTGGCTGAGCAGTAACTAATCACAGAGCTTATCAGGCACAAATCAAGGAACTGAGCAGGCACTGATCACCTGACTCAGCAGGCAATAATCACGTGACTCAGCAGGCATTAATGACAAGGCTGAGAAGGCACTGATCACATGACTGAGCAGGCACTAAACACGAGATTGAGCAGACACCAAATACGGAGCTGAGCTGGCACTAATGACTTGGTTGAGCAGGCACTAATAACGCAGCTGAGCAAGCACTAATCAAGCAGCTGAGCAGGCAATAATCCCTGACTCAGGAGGCACTTATCACGTGACTCAGCAGGCACTGATCACTTGACTTAGCAGGCACTAAACCTGTGACTGAGCAGACACTAATCACACTGCTCAGCAGGCAATAATCAAGGAGCTGAGCAGGCACTAATGACGTGGCTAAGCAGGCACTAATCACGCAGCTCAGCAGGCAATAATCATGGAGCTAAGCAGGCTGTAATGACCTGGTTAATCAGACTCTAATCGTGTAACTCTGCAGGCACTAAACCCGTGACTGAGCAGACACTAATCACGGAGTTGAGCAGGCACTAATCAAGCAGCTGAGCAGGCACTAATCCTGTGACTCAGCAGGCAAACTGAGCAGGCACTAATCACGTGACTGAGCAGGCACTGATCACGTGACTCAGCAGGCACTAAACCCGTGACTGACAAGGCACTAATGACTTGGCTGAGCAGGCACTATACCCGTGAATGAGCAGACACTAATCAAGAAGTTCAGCAGGCAATAAACAAGGAGGGGATCAGGCACAAATGATGTGGCTAAGCAGGCACTAATCAAGCAGCTCAGCAGGCAATAATCCTGGAGTTGAGTAGGCTGTAATGACGTGGCTAAGTATACTCTAATCACGGGACTCAGCAGGCACTAAACCCCTGACAGAGGAGACACTAATCACAGAGCTGAGCAGGCACAAATCACACAGCTGATCAGGTACTAATCACGAAGCTGCGCAGGTACTAATGATGCAGCTGAGCAGGGACTAATCTCAGAGCTGAGCAGGCACTAATCACGCAGCTGAGCAGGGACTAATCAAGCAGATGAGCAGGAACTAATCCCGTGACTCATCAGGCACTGATGACGTGGCTGAGCATGCACTGATCACAGGACTAGCAGGCACTGATCACGTGACTGAGCAGGCACTGATCAGGGGGCTGATCATGTGCTGATCACCTGACTGATCAGGCACTGATCACGTGATTGAGCAGGCACTGATCACGTGGCTATCATGCACTGATCACTGGACTGAGCATGCACTGATAACGTGGCTGAGAGGCTCTGATCCCGTGACATAGCAGGCACTAAACCCGTGACTGAACAAGCACTAATGACTTGGCTGAGCAGGCACTATACCCGTGAATAAGCAGAAACAAATATCGCAGCTCAGCAGGCAACAATCAAGGAGCTGAGCAGGCACTAATGACATGGCTAAGCAGGCACTAATCACGCAGCTCAGCAGGCAATAATCATGGAGCTGAGCAGGCTGTAATGACGTGGCTAAGCAGACTCTAATCACGTAACTCTGCAGTCACTAAACCCCTGACTGAGCAGACACTAATCACGGAGCTGAGCAGGAACTAATCACTTGGTTGAGAAGGCACTAAACCCGTGACTGAGCAGACACTAATCACACAGCTCAGCAGGCTATAATCAAGGAGCTGAGCAGGAACTAATGACGTGGCTAAACAGGCAATAATCACGTGACTCAGCAGGCACTAAACTCGTGACTGAGCAGACACTAAACACGAAGCCCAACAGGCACTAATCAAGCAGCTGAGCAGGCACTAATCCTGTGACTCAACAGGTACTTATCCTGTAACTGAGCAGGCACTAATCACGTGACTGCACACGTACTGATCAGATCACTGATCAGGCACTGATCACGATATTGAGCAGTCACTGATCACGTGGATGATAATGCACTGATCACGTGACTGAGCAGGCACTGATCCCGTGGCTGATCATGAACTGATCACGTGACTGAGCATGCACTGGTAACTTGGCAATTATGCAATGATCTCGTGACTGAGCATGCACTGATCACGTGGCTGAGAGACACTGATCACGTGACATAGCAGGCACTAAACCCGTGAATGAGCAAGCACTATTGACTTGCCTGAGCAGGCGCTAATCAAACAGCTGAGCAGGCATTAGTCCTGTGACTCAACAGGCACTTATCACATAACTGAGTGGCACTAAACACGTGACTGCACAGATACTGATCAGGTGACTGATCAGGCACTAATCACGTGGCTATCATGCACTGATCACATGACTGATCATGCACTGATCACGTGGCTATCATGCACTTATCACGTGGCTGAGCATGCACTGATCATGTGGATGATCATATACTGATCACGTGGCAGATTAGCCACTGATCACGTTACTGAGCATGCACTGATCACGTGGCGGAGAGGCACTGGTGATGTGACTTATCAGACATTAATCACGTGGCTGATTATGCACTGGTCACTTGGCTGAGAGGCACTGATCACGTGTCTGAGCAGGCACTAATCACTTGACTGAGCAGGCACTAATCATGGAGCTGAGCAGTAACTAATCACTTGGTTGAGAAGGCACTAAACCCGTGACTGAGCAGACACTAATCATGCAGCTCAGCAGGCAATAATCACGTGACTGAGCAGACTCTAAACCCGTGATTGAGCAAACAATAATCACGGAGGTGAACAGGAACTAATCACTTGGTTGAGAAGGCACTAATCACGTGACTAGAAGGCACTAATGATGTGACTGAGCAGGCACTGATCACGTGACTCAGCAGCAACTAAACCGGTGACTGAGCAGGCAGTAATCACGGAGCTGAACAGGCACTAATCACTTGGCTGAGCAAGCACTAATAGCGTGACTCAACAGTCACTAATGAAGTGGCTGAGCAGTCACTGACCACGTGGCTGAGCAGGCACAACACCCGGTAGTGAACAGGCACTAATCATGGAGCTGAGCAGGCACTAATCACTTGTCTGAGCAGGCACCAAACCCGTGACTGGGCAGGCACTAGTCACGCAGCTCAGCGGAGAATAATCAAGGAGCTGAGCAGGCTCTAATCACGTGACTGATCAGGCACTGATCACGTGGCTGAATATGCACTGATCATATCACCTAGCATGCACTGATCACGTGGCTATCATGCACTGATCACATGACTGAGCATGCACTGATCACGTGGCTATCATGCACTGATCATGTGACTGAGCAGACACTAATAACTTGGCTAAGCAGGCACTAATCATGGAGCTGAGCCGGCACTAATCACTTGGATGAACAGGCACTAAACCCGTGACTGAGCAGACACTAATCACGCAGCTCTGCAGGCAATAGTCAAGGAGCTGATTGGGCACTAATGACGTGGCTAAGCAGGCACTAATCACGCAGCTCAGCAGGCAATAATCATGGAGCTGAGCAGGCTATAATGACGTGGCTAAGCAGACTCTAATCACGTGACTCAGCAGGCTCTAAACCCGTAACTGAGCAGACACTAATCACACAGCTCAGTAGTCAATAATCATGGAGGTGAGCAGGCTGTAATGACGTGGCTATGCAGAAACGAATCACGTGACTCAGCAGGCACTAAACTGGTGACTGTGCAGGCAGTAATCACGGACCTGAACAGGAACTAATCACTTGGCTGAGCAGTCACTGATCACGTGACTGAGCAGGCACTACACCCGGGAGTGAGCAGTCACTAATCACGCAGCTGATCAGGAACTAATCACAAGATTCAGAGGGATTAATCATGTGACTCAGCAAGCACTAATCCCGTGAATCAGCAAGCACTAATGACGTGGCTGAGAAGGCACTGATCATGTAACTGAGCAGGCACTAAACACGTGAATGTGCAGGCACTGATCAAGTGGTTGAGCATGCACTGATTACGCGGCTGATCAGGCACTGATAACGTGACTGAGCAGGCGCTGATCACGTGACTGATCAGGCATTGATCAGGTGCCTGAGAGGCACTTATCAGGTGACTGAGCAGGCACTGATTACGTGACAGTGTAGGCACTGACCACCTGACTGATCAGGCACGGATCACGTGCCTGAGAGGCACTGATCATGAGAATGAATAGGCACTGATCACGTGACTGAGCAGGCACGGATCACATGCCTGATGATGCACTTAACACGTGGCTGATCATGAACTGATAACAAAACTGAGCATGCACTGATCACGTGCCTGATCATGCACTGATCATGTGACAGAGCATGAACTGATCACGTGACTGATCAAGCACTGATCACGTCACTGGTCAGGCACTTATCACGTGACTGAGCATGCACTGATCACGTGGATGATCATGCACTGATCACATGACTGAACAGGCACTGATCACGTGACTGGTGAGGCACTTATCACGTGGCTGATCATGCACTGATCACGAGACTAAGCAGGCACTGATCACATGACTGATCAGATCAAGTGACTGATCAGGCACTGATCACGTGGCTGATCATGCACTGATCACGTGACTGAGCAGGCACTCATCAGGTGACTCAGCAGATGCTCATCACGTATCTGATCATGCCCTATCACATGACTGAACATGCACTGATCACATGGCTCAGCAGGCAATAGTCATGGAGCTGAGCAGGCTGTAATGGCGTGGTTAAGCAGACACAAATCACGTGATTCAGCATGCACTAATGATGTGGCTCAGAAGGCACAGATCACGTGACTGAGCAGGCACTAAACCGTTGACTGAGCAGACACTAATCACGGAGCTGAGCAGGCACTAATGACTTTGCTGGGCAGACACTAATCACGCAGATGCGGAGGTACTATTCAGGCAGCTGAGCAGGGACTAATCAAGCAGCTGAGCAGGCACTAATCCCGAGACTCAGCAGGCACTGATCACGTTGCTGAGCAGGCACTGATCACCTGACTGAGCATGCACTGATCACATGGCTGATCAGGCACTGATCACGTGACTGAACATGCACCGATCACGTGGCTGAGAGGCACTGATCACGTGACTCAGCAGGCACTGATCCTGTGACTCAGCAGGCACTAAACCCATGACTGAGCAAGCACTAATCTCAGAGCTCAGTTGACACTAATCATTTGGCTGAGCTGACACTAAACCCGTGACTGAGCAGACACTAAACAGGCAGCTCAACAGACAATAATCATGGATCTGAGCAGGCTTTAATGACGTGCCTAAGCAGACACTAATCACGTGACTCAGCAGGTACTAATGATGTGGCTGAGAAGGCACTGATCACCTGACTGAGCAGGCACTAAACCCATGACTGAGCAGACACAAATCACGGAGCGCAGCAGGCACTAATAACTTGGCTGGGCAGGCACTAATCACACAGCTTATCAGGCACTAATCAGGCAGCTGAGCAGGGACTAATCAAGCAGCTGAGCAGGCACTAATCCTGTGGCTCAGCAGGCACTGATCACGTGGCTGAGCAGGGCAAACGACCCTCATCTCCACTTGAGGCGGGTAAAACGGAGCTCTTCTTGACTTGTGGCCGGAAACTCAGCGTTCCTGTTGAGTGTGGACGGGTATCTCTTGAAAATTCTGGAGTTTCATAAAGCATGTCGAGGACCCTTTCGAGTTCCAAGGGAAATGTGGGCTTTCTTTGGAAACGCTGCCTCGGAAAAGGGACTCCTCAAGGGTGCAGGGGAGAATTTCATAGTTTGCCTTGAATTGTGGCAGGAAGCATAGGGTTCCTCTCGAGTCGCGTGTTGACCTGGGGGACCACTCGTGTCTCCTCAGGGAAGTCAGATCTCCTTTGTCGTTGAGAGGGGCACCTAGGGATTCCTCGTGCATCGCTGCAGGGATGAATAGAGCCTCATCTCCAGTTGAGGCCGGAACCTCAGGCTTCCTCTCCATTTCTGACTTCGATATCAGGGTCTCTGCAGATTGGAACATGAGAGTCAGGCCTCGTATTGTGTTGAGGAATGGAACTCCGCTTGCCTCTGGAGTTCTTCACCAGGTGACAGGCCACTTGTCGAGTTGTATTTGGAACCTGCACCTTTTTCCAGACAATGCAGCGGGGGTGCCATTCCCCTTGGTGTTGTGACTTCATCCTCAGGGTTACATTCTAAGAGGTGCCCGGGCAATGGGACTTATCTTGAGTGGGCAGGGAAATCGTTGTCTTTCTTAAAGTGGCACGAGCCATGAGGCTTCCTCTCGAATTTCAGCATGAGACCTGCCTCTTCCTGAGGAGCGACGGTAAAGTCTGGATTCCTTTGCAGACATAGCAGGCGAGTTGACCCTCCTAATAATATCAGGAGGGGAGAAGGGGCTCAGCTTAAGTTGTGCCAGGAATCTCGGTGTTCCTCTCGAATGAGAACGGTATGTCAGGGAACTTTTTGAGTTGCATCAAGGGCTTCAAGTACCATTTTGAATTTACGAGGGAACGTGGGATTTCTCTTGAGATGCTACAGCGGGAAAGGGCCTCATGTCGCCATGATGGGGGAACCTCGTGGTTTTCCTTGAGTTGCGGTGGGATTCTCGAGTTACGACGGGGAACTCAGGGAGCCTATCGTGTTGGCCCAGGGAAGTCTAAACTCCATTCGAGTTGCGAGGGGGAGCTGGGGATTGCTCTCGAGTCACTGCATGGCAAATAGACCTCATCTAGGCTTGTGTCTTGAAACTCCGTGTTCCTCTTCAGTGGTGACAGGGATCTCGGTGTTGCATTCAAGTTTCACCCTGGGAGTCAGGCCTCCTCTCGAGTGGAAGCAAAGAGCTCCGCTCTCCCTCAAGTTGTGAGGGGTATTTCTTGGAGCCCATTGAGTGGCCTAAAGGGAGTCAAGCCTCCTGTGGAGTTTTGAGAGAGGACTCGGGATTGCTCTCTAGGCCCCACAGGAAAAGAAGGGCCTTAGCTCGCGATGATGGGGGAATCTCATGGGTTTTTTTGTAGCTGCAGCGCGACGTGTTTGGCTTCGCTCGAGTTATGACAGGGATCTCAGGGAGCCTTTTGTGTGGCCCCAGGGAAGCCCAGTCTCCATTCCAGTTGCTAGGTGGAGTGTGGCAATGCTCTTGAGTCAAGGCACGGCAATCAGGCCTCAGGACGCTTTGAAACGGGAATCTCTAGGTCTTTCTTGAGTTTCGGCTAGAAACCCTGGGTTCCCTCGATTTGTGAAGGTGACCTCAGGGAGCTTCGTAGGGTGCCTATGGGAAGTCAGGAATACTGTGGAGTCAGGAGGGGCCTCTCGGGACTCCACTTGGTTTGGTGCAATGGAACAGGGCCTCATCTGGAGTTGAGGCGAAAACCTCAGTCTTACTCTCTTGTTCTGACATGGGTGTTGGGTTGTGTATGCCGTTTCAAGTGGGAAGTCTGGTCTCGACGTGTGTGGAGGCATTGAACTCTGCTTTCCTCTCGAGTTGTCAAAGGGGTTTCAGGCCTCGAGCCGAGTTGAATTTGGTACCTGGGGCTCTTTTTGGATTAGCATCCGGGGTATCAGAACTCCCTTCATGTTGTGAGTTGATTCTCGGCCTACATTCGAATCGATAGAAGGAAAGAAGGCCTGATGTCGAGTGGATGGGGAAATACGTGGCTTTTGAATTATGACAAGGCCCCTGGGTTCCCCTCCAGTGGCAAGTAGATACCAGCCTCCTCTCAAGGTGCAACGGGGACGTCGGCATTCCTTTCCAGGCGAAGCAGGGCAATCGACCCTCATCTCCACTTGAGGCGGGGAAAACGGGGCTCTTCTTGACCTGTGGTGGGAAACACAGCGTTCCTCTGGAGTGGGGATGGCTATCTCGGGAAACTTCTGTTTGGTTAAGCGTGTCAATGATCCTTTGGAGTTCCAAGGGAAACTTGGGCTTTCTTTGGAAGCACTGCAGAGTAAAAGGGCCTCCTCAAGTGTGCAGGGTAGAATTTTGTAGTTTGCTTGAAGTTGTCGTGGGAAGCTTAGGGTTTCGCTCGAGCTGCCTGTCGACTTGGGAGACCGCTCGTGTCTCCTCAGGGAAGTCAGAGCTCCTTTGTCGTTGCAAGGGGCACCTCGGGATTCCTCCTGCATCACTGCAAGGATGAATAGGGCCTCATCTCGAGTTGAGGTGGGAACCTCAGGGTACCTCTCCATTTCTGACTTCGATCGCAGTGTGTCTGCAAAGCTGGAACAGGAGAGTCAGGCCTCATCTTGTGTTGAGAAATGGAAATCTGCTTGCCTCTCGAGTTGTTCACGGGTTACAGGCCACTTGTCAAAATGTATTTGGAACCTGCGGCTTTTTTCCGGACGATGCAACTAGGGTGTCAGTGCCTCATCATGTTGTGACTTCATCCTCAGGGTTACATTCAAAGAGGTGCCTGTACATTGGTACTTATCTTGATTGGACGGGGAAATCGGTGTCTTTCGGAATGTGGCATGACTCAAGAGGCTTCCCCTCGAGTTTCAATGTGAGCCCGGCCTCCTCCTGAGCTGAAAATGGAAGGTCGGGATCCCTTTCCAGACGAATCACGGGAATCGATCCTCATGTCGATATCAGGAGGGGAGAAGGGGCTCAGATTCAGTGGTGCCTGGAAACTCGGTGTTCCTCTTGAGCAAGTATGGTATGTTGGGGAACTTTTTGGGTTGCATCGAGAGTGTCAAGTACCATTTCGAATTTAAAGAGTGAACGTGGGATTTCTCTTGAGATGCTGCAGTGGGAAAGGGCTTCATCTCGCAATGACGGGGGAACCTCGTGGTTTTTCTCGAGTTGTGGCGGGATTCTCGACTTATAATGGGGAACTCAGGAGCCTCTCGTGTTGGCCCGGGGAAGTCCAATCTCTATTCGAGTTGCTAGGGGGAGCTGGGGATTGCTCTCGAGTCACTGCAGGGCAAATATACCTCATCTAGGGTTGTGTTCAGAAACTCCGTGTTCCACTCCAGTGGCGACAGGGATCTCGGGGTTGCATTCAAGGTTCACCCAGGGAGTGTGTGTGTGTGTGTGTGTGTGTGAGAGAGAGAGAGAGAGAGAGAGAGGCCTTTGTGGTTCTAAAGCAAGAAGCACTGAGGAGTGAAGACATTCTTGAACGAACATATTTTCCTTCATTTCAGTCCTGATGGCCCAATGATTTGGAGGACGACGTGGACTGTTTCAGGGTAGATGATTTTAGAAGGCTGTGAAGGGACTTCCCTGCCTGGTGGTCCAGTGGTGAAGAATCCACCTGCCGAGGAGGCAGGGGACAGGGTGTTTTCGATCGATCCCTGATCCGGGAAGATGCCGCCGGGCTCCGGGCAGGTTCGATACGAACCTACAGAACGGACAGTGCCAGGCGTGAAGGCGAGGGCAGACGGACGGGGGACTCTGGACGAGGATGACTGACACGGACGGACACGGACGTCTCCGTGTAGGTGGGTTGTGGCCGGCACGCTCCTCTGGGGCAGGATGTTCCTAGGACCGTTGGGGAGCGTGCGCGCGCGCGTGCGCGTGGGAGGAGCAGGGGACCGAAGGGCATTCTCTGTCCTCTCTGCTCCACGGGGCCCGCGGGACCCTAATCGGCTCCAAGAGAGGATGCCTCCGATGGAAAGACAAACCCACACGTGAGGGACCCTCCCTTCTGGTTCACTTGGATTCTGAGAGCGTGACGGTCAGGTGCACTCAACGCTCTGGATGTCTGTGCTTCCTGAGATCCCGGCCTACTCACGGGAAGGACCCGTGGAGCCGGATGAGATCTCCCTCTGCACGGCGGCGGCGGCTCCAGGGTGCACACGTTTCAGTGGCTACGGCTTGTGGACATCGCACCGAGAGCCTAACCCCCGGTGTGCCCGACGCCTGTGTCCACGATGGGTGAACAGTTCTAAGTGCGGGAAGCCCCAAACTTGCCACTGCCTGTTCGATCCGCAGGGACTCTGCGAAGAACAAACGTGCCCGGTCTCCTGACCGATTCCCCTTTTCGGAGCCAGCCTGGTGCGTGATCTCTTTTCCAGGCCTCAGGCACACACTGGCGCTGGGGAGCTGTGTCCCTGTTCCTCCTCCTCCTCCTCCTCTTCCTCCTCCTCCTCCTCCTCCTCCTCCTCTCTGTCCCCACCCTTCCCCCCACACGCAGGCTCCCCCACCCCGCCTGGCCCCGGCCCGTCCGGGTCTCCCCCACCCGCAGACAAGGCCAGGAAAAACACGGTCCCCGAACGACGCAGCCGAGAAACAGTGGAAGTCCACTTGGATGCTGTTAGGAGACACCTGAGCATACCTAGGCCAACACTGCCACCGTGTGGGGTGAGAGGCCAGCGCGAGAGGAGCTCGACAGTTCAGAGGAGGGGGAAGAGGAGCAGGAGGGGGAGAGGGCGGCGGGGGGTGGCGGTGGGGTGGGTTGGGGAGGGGAGGGACAGGCTGAAGCTGTCTCAGGGCGATGACGTGGATGAAAACGTTCCCCTTCAGAAGGGCGCTCCAAAGAGATCGTGGCGGCGGGACCTGGAGAGCACAAAGGGCTTCGTTTTGGAGGCTGATCTTCAAGCTGGGAGTGGGGTGGGGGGTGGGGGGTGGGGGGAGGGGGATCATCCAGACAGAGGAAAGACACCAGGCCCGAGAAGGCAAGAGAGATGCTTTACACAAGTGAATCGGGTGCTTTTCTGTCCATGTGTTCCCTAATCACACTCTCACGGAAAGCCAGCCAGCCAGCCAGCCAGCCAGCCACCATCGTTTCGCTCCTTTTCTGTTCTCTACATTTTGAACGGCGAGTGAGCGAGAGAGTCTTCCAATGGTTTGAGAGGAGTTTGGAATGTCGTGGGACCATGGTACTTTTCAGCCATGGATGAACGTGACGGCTTCTTTTGTCCGCTTCGGCGTTCAGGGTTATCCCGAACTCCCCCTGCCGAGTGAGGCCTGTGTATCGCTGTGTGCTGGAGGACACCGTGCTGTCCACATCTTGATCTTGGACTGAACAAAGCCACCTTGGGGAGTGTGTTCGGTTGCTTGGCTTCGTTTCCTTTCCCTATGGCACTCACCTGACCGTCCTGTCCACTCTTGGGATCGTTCATCTCCCCCTCCCCCTCAAGGCAATCGGGTCCTTTTCTTTCTCCTCCTCCTCACCCTAGTTTCTCCCCCCCTCCCCCCCCCCCCCCCCACACACACAAGTCCCACTCTTCTCAAATAGACGTCTAACTGACTGCCAACCTTTTCTTTTGCCTTCTTTCCTTCCTTCCTTCTTTCCTTCCTTCCCTCCTTCTTCCTTTCCTTTTATTTTGGGGGGGGGGGGCGGGGGGCGGGGGGCGTTCCCCCTTTAATTTTCAGCTTGTACAGACGATGTTTTCGTGTAGCACATGACACAGCGATCACCAGGATACATCTAGTTAGTGACTGTCCGTCACCACTTGGTGTCACGGCAAATGACATTTGCCATTTGGTGTCAAGACGTGCCCGCGACTCATGCATTTCATAAGTGGAAGGTTGCACCGCTTCGTCTGTCTCCCTCACCAGTGGCACTCACTCATTCTCTCCCACCCCCAACCCCCGCCCCTCCCTCCTCTGGCCAACCCCCACCCCCCCGACCCCCGTGTGTTCCTTTGTAGTATCTCTGAGCCTGTTTCTGTTTGGTTCTGTTCTGTTCACGGTGTATGGTTTGGTAGGTTCTGCATGGAAACGACTGATCTGAGGTATTTCATGTAGCATAATACCCTCTAAAGGTCTCTCCAGGTTCCTGCAGACTGTGAGATTTCATTCCCTTCTGGTGGTTGAGTCCCATTCCTGTGTGTGTGTGTGTGTGTGTGTGTGTGTGTGTGTGTGTGTGTGTGTGTGTCTGCATGCCCGTGTGCACGCGCGCACGTGAATAGATCCAGGCGTAGGCACACAGACAGAGTTCTAGCATGATGTGTGAACGGATGTCTACCTAGGGATAGGGGTCGATCCCTCACATACACACGTCCGTATCTTCTTTGTCCCCTCCCTCCGTGGGCACCCTGTGGAGTTGCTGGGTTGGGTCGAATGGGGGAATCTTTGGGGGAGGGTACATCGCAGGACTCTTTTCCCTAGGGATGTGGTTTCTCTGTCTGTGAGGCGCCAGGGGATGAGATCTGATCTCTCTGAGTCCGCCCACAGTTTTCTCAGCTGCAGAAAAGACGCGTTCGATCCATCAGGAGCCACTGTCCTCTGAGGGTTCGAACTTGCTGTCGTGAGAGCGATTCCCGGCTCCCGGGCCTTTCCCCTCCGAATGAGAAGGATCATTGTCCAGGGAAACGCCCCGGGGTGGGGTGCTTCCGTGAGCCCGCCCCCACCCCCAGCAGCCCCAGCCCAGCCCAGCCCAGCCCAGCCCAGCCCAGCCCTGCCGTGGATGTGTGTTCTCCCTTGTGCTTCTGGGTGTCTGTCTGTTCTACCTTTCTTTGGAAGGAAGGGGTCTGTTCGGGCCTCCTGCCCACTTCGCTCATCGGGGGTTGTTTCCCTTTTGGAGGTTGAGGTGTCTGACGCCTTGATCGGTGTTGGACAGAAAAGCCCCTTTTGCAATATGCTTGTGCTTTCCCCGTATATACGGGCGTGTGCGCGCACACGACAGACAGACAGACAGACAGACAGACACACACACACACACACACACACACACACACGCGGATGTGTGTTTCCGTCCGGGTATGTACGTGTGTGTCTGTGAGTATATATATGTACGTATATACACCTATAGATAAACACACACGCGCGCACGTAGACATCCACGCAGACACATGGCTATAGATGCACACGTACACTGATGCATATGTCCACGTATGTATACACACGCGCGTTTGCGTACGTGTATACATGTGTGCGCATCTATGCACATCAACCTGTGTATAGGCACTCTGGATGCACGCGGGCACCTGTACATACGTACATGGGTGCACGTCTACGTGTGTGTGTGTGTACATATATATATATATATACACATACACACACGTGCGTATGTAGGCACATAGACACGCGTACGTCTGTGTGGATGTACATATGCTCTCTGTAGACGTCTACGTATGCGTCCGTACGTATGCATACATGTGTACATACACGTGTGCACATACACACGCAGATATGTGTGTCTATGCAAGCATGCACCTATGGGTACGCATAGACGTGCATCCACACCTGTGCGCAGACATCACACGTATACACACGTGTGCATCTATATGCGTTGACACGTCCGCATGTATTTGTATGTGTGTGCCTATGTATCCCGACGTCTCTGCACATGTGAGCACGTGTATTCACGCCTGTGTCTATCCGTGTACGTAGGTGTATAGAGGCCTCTGTATGCGTATATACACGCAAGCATACACGCACACTAGAAATGCCTAGGCATACACGTGCGCACACAGACACGTGCGTGTACGTGAGCATGCCCTTCGTACGTGTGTGTGTATACGCATGCGTGCACGTCTATATAGACGCGAATACGCGTGCATATACATATGTACACGCGTATATGCACATGTGTATGCATTCTCTGTCCCTCTCCCTCTCCCTCTCCCTCTCCCTCTCCCTCTCCCTCTCCTCTCCCTGTCTCCTCTCTCTCTCCCTCTCCTCTCTCCCTCTCCCTCTCCTCTCCCTCTCTCCCTCTCCCTCTCTCTCTCTGACTTTTAAGCTGCCAGGACAGTTCTACGACTTGACTTTCCTGCCTGGTGGTTTTGTTTCATTTCGTTCCTGAGCTACGTCAAAAAGGTATTTATTCATTGAGTTGGCTGTTGTCATGGGACCCGGGGTTTATTTAGTGGATCCCTATGGACCCGGTCCTCCTCACCAGCACGCCCCTCAACACCACCCCCCCCCCCCCGAACCCCCACCCCTCCCGCCACCCCCCGCAGCCCTGCCACCGCCGCCCCCCCCCCCCCCCCCCCCCACCAGACCTCCCGGGCCGTCCGCCTTTCCGGTGTTTGTGGCCAGTGAGTTTGAAATCCATGGTCTCCTGACCTCAAGTGCACTTTCCCCACCCGCCCGCGCATGCTTGTGTGTGCTGTCTTTGGACTTTGTCACGGTGCCTCTACCCAGGTTGAGTTTTGTTTTCTCTTCTTGGGGGGTCCGAGTGTCTCCTTCTTTTCCTTTCTTGCTCCTAGGCTTGCGTGTCCGTGTCTGTGTCTGTGTGTCTGTGTCTGTGTCTGCTTTCGAAAGTCCTGCTTTGTTCTCTCAGCAGCGCTTGCCTGGTTTCGTTTTGCCGGTCCCTCCCTCCCTCCCTCCCTCCCTCCCTCCCTCCCGCCCCCCTCTTTCGGGGGCCCGGGGGGCCGGGGGTTCCTGGGATGTCACTGGTGCCCCTCTCTCCGCCCACCCCGCCCCGAGCCCCCGCCGCCCGCCTGCGTCTCCGTGGCATGTCCCCCCACCACCCTGGAATCGCGTGGGGGATCGCGTCTCTTTCGTGGCAGCCTCCAGGGGAGAGATCTCCCGGCTCCTCTCCCTTCCTCTGCGGCCGGGGTCGCGTCGCGTCGCGTCGCTCGGCGGCGGAGGCTCCGGGCCGAGCTCGGGCGTTTGGGCGGCCGGCGCTGTGGCGTCCCCGGCGGCCGGCGACAGCCACCCGTCCTCGGGACGTTCGAGCCGGTTGTCGGGAGCCACCTGGCGGCCGCTTGTATATTGTCCCTCGTCCTCCGGAGCTTCGGCGAGCCCTTCAGGAGGGTTGTGACTCAGCAGCCGGGCCCGAGGCAGAGCTCTCAGTCACCGGCTACGCTGGCGGCGACAGTCCCGGTGGCGCCGAGGCCTAGGGACGTCCTGCTGTCGCCGGAGATTGGTTCTCTAGGTTTCTGAGGAGGGTGATCGTCGCGGCGCTCCGGGGCCGGGCTCTGGGGTGGCCGGACCGGGTCGACCAGCATCTCCCCGTGCCCCTGTGGCCGCGGAGACGGACCGGCCGGACCCTCCCAGGGACGGGCCGCCGCGGTGGGCAGGGAGAGGGTCTTCCCTGCCCGGAGCGCCTGGACTCGGGCTCGGCGGTCCGGACTCCTCCTGGGCCGCCCTCAGGAGCGTTTGCTTCGCCCTCGGCCCCGCTCCGGAGGTGGGGACCGGCCCGGACTGTGGCTTGGAGGTCGCCGGAGGGCGCACCTGGGTCCGGGCCCTCGGGTGCTTTCTGAACGAGGTGCTTTCCGCGTCGCACTCCGGAGGTGGGGACCCGCCCGCCGGAGTCGTGAGGGTTGACGGGGAGAGGCGGGCGCGTGTGCGGTGCCCCCCCCCCCCCCCCAACCCCACCCCGTGGGGTCCGGTGGCCGAGGCGTCTCCCGGCACACATGCTGTTACTTTTTCAAAGTCTCGATGGGTTCGGAGACGGGGATGGACCGGACCCTGCTTCCGCGGGTGGCCGGGGAGGGCGCGCTCGACCCTTCAGCGTGCCCTCGTGGGTCTCGGTCGTCGGACGTGACTTTGTCTCACCCCTCCCCAACTCCCTGAATCCCGGTCAGGAGGTGGGGACCGGCTCGGGCCGTCCTGGGTGCCCCATCTAGGACGGTCGGGGCCCGCTCGTCTCGTTGGAGGCGCCTCGCTGACGGTTCGTTCTTCTTGTTTCTTGATGCCCATTGAAGCCAAATCCCCTTTCGGAGACTCCGACGGACCGGTACCCCTACCGGTTTGGGCGAAGTGGGGAGGGCACCCCGGGCCAGCTCCCTCTCCCTTGGTGGGTGTCCGCGGCCCCACTTGGGCCACCACACGCCCCGTCCCCCTGCTCCCCTCCCCCCGGTCGACCAGATGAACCCGCCCCCCCCCCCCCCCCCCCCCCCCCACGCAGAGAGCTCCGGGCCTGGTGTTTATGGGGTAGCGCTGGGGACAGGTGGCCGGGCCAAGGTTCCGGGGTTCCTCCATGCGAGTCGTGGATGGGCCCCGCTGTCGGCTGCTGTCATTTCGTCACCCTTAATGGGCCTTTTTTACCACCAGGTAAGTGCTGACACGGTCTCCTTCGGTGTCTGCCGCCGAGGACTTTGGGTCTCTAGATGCACGCGGGGCTCTGAGCCTTCGGGCCGCCAGCTGGTGCCCGGTTCGGCCCTTGCCGCTGGAGCCGCCCGCCTGGGCCTGTGCGCCGGCTCCCGTGCGGTGGTGGTGGTGGTGTCTAGCTGACCCGACCCGTGGTGCCACCTCCGGTCTCTGGGCGACCCGAGGGTGGCGGGGCGAGGCGCTGTGGGTCTTCTACCCTGTGCGCTCCCCGCTGCGGGCACCCGGTGAAGGCTGAGATGCGACCCCCGCCCTATGGGCTCCGTGCCACGTGTCAGGCGTTCTCTTCCTGGGGTCGTGGGCCGCTCTCGCCTGAGGCGAGGTGGGGGGGGCGGAGGTTGCCGGTGGGGCTTAAAGCGGGCCCCTCTGGTGACTGTCCTCGCCGCGCCTCCCCCCTGCTCCACCTTGGCTCAACCGATCGATGTGGTGTGGTCGTGCTCTCCCGGGCCGGGCCTAAGCCGTGCCAGACGAGGGACGGGCGTTCCTGGTGAACGCGTCCGCTCTTCTCGGTCTGCTCACGGGGCCCCTCGCCTGTCTTCCCCCCTGCCCGTCGTGGAGGGTGAGGAAGGCAGGAGTTGGGTTGCGGTCTCTGGCCCTGACCTTCGGTCTCCTGTCCCCCGCCTCGGGGCGCCAGTGGGGGCCGTGGGTCTGTTGACACAGCAGATGCTCTCGCTTCGCCTTCCCGGCGTGTGCTCTGCGAGCGGCTCTCCCCGCGGTGGGGAGGGCTCTGCCGCTGCTGCGCTGCGCGCCCCCCTCCCCGCGCGGGTGCGCGAGCGTCCCTCGGTGGTGCCCCTGGAGCGCTCCAGGTCGTCCCTCAGGTGCCTGAGGCCGAGCGGCGGTGTCGTTTCCCTTAACCCCGGTGTCCTCCTCGGGTCCCCGCCGCGGTGGTGTGTGTGCGTGTCCCGTGAGTGGCTCTCGTCGGGAGGAGGGGTCGAGGCGGTAGGAGAGGCGTGCCTGTGCTCCTCGTCGTGGAGGCTGACGGATGAGGCCTTGCAGGGGACGGGACGCGGGCTCTGCGCTGGCCGTGGCCGCGCAGGCGCGCTTGTGTTGGTGCCCCGCCTACCTGTACCGCAGACCCCTCCCGCCCAGCTGGGGACTGGCGGCTCGTGGAGCGCCTCCGCGGGCCCGAAGGAGAGAGACGATCCGGGTGAGGGGCGGCGCGCCCTCGGTGAGAAAGCCTTCTCTAGCGATCCGAGAGGGAGCCTTGGGGTACCGGACCCCCCAGCCGCTGCCCCTCCCGAGTGCGCGGTGGCCGCCGTGGCGGCTGCCAGAGCACGTGGGCAGAACACCCCCCCACCTCCCCTCTGGGGTTGGTGAGGGGGCGGGTGCGCCGGCCCCGCGGTTGGGGCCGTGTGCCGCTCGTTGCCTACCGCGGCCCGCGCCTCCCCCCTTCGAGTTGGGAGAGGGTCCCGCTGGGCCCCGCCGGGCGTCCGGCAGGTGGCGGGGGACCGGGGCGCGCGTTGTGCCGTGTGCGCGCGCGCGCGGTCGGCCCCCGCGGTGTGGTGAGCCTTGGGGCAAGGGCGGGGAGGTGTTGGGGGCGCGACGCCCGGTCGGCCCCGGCTTCCCCAGCCCCGTAGCCGTGGTGAGGGAGAGCCTATCGCGCCCGCCCTCTCCCCACGAGCCGCAGCCGGTGGCGGCGTGCGGTCACGGTCGGGGCCGCCTCGCTTGAGAGCGTGACCCCCAGGCTGTCGAGCCCCAGGGTGTCAGGCTAGATGGAAGACGGATCTGTCGAGGACGGATGGAGGAAGATGGGCCGGGCGGCACCCCGGCCCTGGTGGTGGGGCCGGGTCGTGGGGGCCCGCTCCGGGGATAGACAGGACCGGTTGGCATCCCAGGCATGTCACAGGATTGCCCTCATGTGTGGGCGGAGGTGGGACACTGCGCTGGTTTTCATGGTGGCCTGGGAGTGTTTCTGGTGTTTTTCCCCAAATGGCGCCTGGGCCCCTATCCTGTGGCCCCACTGTGGCTGCTTACCGGCCCCTCCAAGCCACTGGCAGCCTCTGCTCCCCGTCCCACGCGTGTGATCAGCCCAAGCTCCCTTCCTCTGTCTAGGGACGAGACAGTCTTGATAAAAGTAGATGTCATCACCTGGACTCTGATGGATGGTTGCATCCTCGAGGTGGACCAGGGTGGGGAGCTTTGTGCAGACGCTAATAAGGCAGCTGAGCAGGCATTAATCATGCAGCACAGCAGGCAATAATCAAGAAACTGAGCAGGCACGAACAGTGGAGCTAACAAGGCAATAGTCAAGGAGCTGAGCAGGCAAGAATCACGGGGATAAGCAGACATTAATCAAGGAGCTGAGGAGTCAATAATCGAGGAGATGAGCAGGCACAAACCACGCAACTGAGCAGGAACTAACAATGGAGCTACGCAGGCAAGCATCACGCAGCTCAGCAGGCACGAATCACGGAGGTGAGCAGGCAATAGTCAAGGAGCTGAGAGGGCAAGTAATACGCAGCTGAGCAGGCACAATTCAGTCAGGTCAGCAGACACGAACCAAGCAGCAGAGCAGGCATAAATCACTTGGCTAAGCAGGCACTAATCACGGAGCTGAGTGGGCACTAATCGAAGAGCTGAGCAGGCACGAACCATGCAACTGAGCAGGAACTAATCATGGAGTTGAGCAGGAAAAAATCACCCAGCTCAGCAGGAAAAAATCACGGAGCTGAGAAGGCAATAGTCAAGAGCTGAGCAGGCACGAATCAGGAAGCTCAGCAGGCAATAATCAAGGAGCTGAACAGGGACTAATCACTCAGCTGAGCAGGGACTAATCAAGCAGCTGAGCAGGCGCTAATCCCGTGAGTCAGCAGGCACTGATCACGTGGCTGAGCGGGCCCTGATCACGTGACTGGGCAGGCACTGATCACGTGGCTCTCAGGCGCTGATCACGTGACTGAGAGGCTCGGATCACGTGGCTGAGCATGCCCTGATCGCGTGGCAATCAGGAACTGATCACGTGACTGAGAGGTGCTGATCACGTGGCAATCAGGCGCTGATCACGTGGCAATCAGGCACTGATCATGTGACTGAGAGGCGCTGATCACGTGGCTGAGCATGCCCTGATCACGTGGCAATCAGGCACTGATCACGTGACTGAGATGCGCTGAACACGTGACTGAGCATACCCTGTTCACGTGGCAATCAGGCACTGATCACGTGACTGAGAGGTCCTAATCACGTGGCTATAAGGCGCTGATCATGTGCCTGAGCATGCACTGATCACGTGGCTCTCAGGCACTGATCACGTGAGTGGGCATGCAATGATTACGTGCCTCAGTAGGCAATAATCAAGGAGCTGGGCAGGCACAAATAGTGCAGCGAACAAGGCAATAGTAAAGGAGCTGAGCAGGCAAGAATCACGTGGATAAGGAGGCACTAATCACAGAGCTGAGGAGGCAATATTCAAGGAGCTGAGCCGGCACAAATCCGTGGGCTAAGCAGGCAAGAATCACGCAGCTCAGCAGGCAAATATCAAGGAGCTGAGCTGGCAAGTAATACGCAGCTGACCAGGCACAATTCAGTAAGGTCAGCAGACACGAACCACGCAGCAGAGCAGGCACGAATCACTTGGCTAATCAGGCACTAATCACGGAGCTGAGCAGGTACTAATCGAAGAGCTGAGCAGGCACGAACATGCATCTGAGCAGGCAAGCATCATGCAGCTCAGAAGGCAAGAATCACGTAGCTGAGCAGGCACGAATCACTCAGCTCAGCAGGCAGGAATCACGCAGCTCAGCAGTCAATAGTCAAGGAGCTGAGCAGGCACGAATCAGGCCGCTGAGCAGGAGCTTATCATGGAGCTGAGCAGGCACGAACACGGAGCTGAGCCGGAACTAAACATGGAGCTGAGCAGGCAAGCATCACACAGCTCAGCAGGCACGAATCACGCAGCTCAGCAGGCAAGAGTCAAGGAGCTGAGCAGGCAAGTAATACGGAGCTGAGCAGGCACAATTCAGTCCGGTCAGCAGACACGAACCATGCAGCAGAGCAGGCACGAATCACATGCCTAAGAAGGCACTAATCACGGAGCTGAGCAGGCACTAATCGAGGAGCTGAGCAGGCACGAACCATGCAACTGAGCAGGAACTAATCATGGAGCTGAGCAGGCAAGAATCACGCAGCTCAGCAGGCAAGAATCACGAAGCTGAGCAGGCAATAGTCAAGGAGCTGAGCAGGCACGAATCAGGCAGCTCAGCAGGCAATAATCAAGGAGCTGAGCAGGGACTAATCAAGCAGCTGAGCAGGCGCTAATCCCGTGAGTCAGGAGGCATTGATCACGTGCCTGAGCGGGCCTTGATCTCGCGACTTTGAAGGCAATGATCACGTGGCTCTCAGGCACTGATCACGTGACTGAGAGGTGCTGATCACGTGGCTATCAGGCACTGATCACGTGACTGAGAGGCGCTGATCATGCGGCTATCAGGCGCTGATCACGTGCCTGAGCATGCTCTGATCACGTGGCTATCAGGCACTGATCCCGTGACTGAGAGGCGCTGATCATGTGGCTATCAGGCGCTGATCACGTGCCTGAGCATGCTCTGATCACGTGGCTATCAGGCACTGATGACGTGACTGAGAGGCACTGATCACCTGACTGAGCATGCCCTGATCACGTGGCAATCAGGCACTGATCACGTGACTGAGAGGTCCTCATCACGTGGCTATCAGGCGCTGAACACGTGCCTGAACATGCACTGATCACGTGGCTCTCAGGCATTGATCACGTGAGTGGGCATGCAATGATTACGTGCCTCAGTAGGCAGTAATCAAGAAGCTGGGCAAGCACGAATAGTGCAGCAAACAAGGCAATAGTAAAGGAGCTGAGCAGGCAAGAATCACGTGGATAAGCAGGCACTAATCACGGAGCTGAGGAGGCAATAATCAAGGGCCTGAGTAGGCACGAATCACGCAACTGAGCAGAAACTAATCATGGAGTTGAGCAGGCAAGAAATACAGAGCTGAGCAGGCAATAATCAAGGAGCTGAGCCGGCACTAGTCCCTGGGCTAAGCAGGCACGAATCACGCAGCTCAGCAGGCAAATATCAAGGAGCTGAGATGGCAAGTAATACGTAGCTGAGCAGGCACAATTCAGTCAGGTCAGCAGACACGAACCATGCAGCAGAGCAGGCACGAATCACTTGGCTAATCAGGCACTAATCACGGAGCTGAGCAGGCACTAATCGAGGAGCTGAGCAGGCACGAACCATGCATCTGAGCAGGCAAGCATCATGCAGCTCAGCAGGCAAGAATCACAGAGCTGAGCAGGCACGAAGCACTCAGCTCAGCAGGCAGGAATCACGCAGCTGAGTAGGCAAGAATCACACAGCTCAGCAGGCAATAGTCAAGGAGCTGAGCAGGCACGAATCAGGCAGCTGAGCAGGAGCTTATCGTGGAGCTGAGCAGGTACGAACACGGAGCTGAGCAGGAACTAAACATGGAGCTGAGCAGGCAAGCATCACACAGCTCAGCAGGCACGAATCACGCAGCTCAGCAGGCAAGAGTCAAGGAGCTGAGCAGGCAAGTAATACGGAGCTGAGCAGGCACAATTCAGTCAGGTCAGCAGACACGAACCACGCAGCAGAGCAGGCACGAATCACTTGGCTAAGCAGGCACTAATCACGGAGCTGAGCAGGTACTAAACGAGGAGCCTGGCAGGCACGAACCATGCATCTGAGCAGGCAAGCACCATGCAGCTCAGCAGGCAAGAATCACGGAGCTGAGTAGGCAAGAATCACGCAGCTCAGCAGGCAATAGTCAAGGAGCTGAGCAGGCACGAATCAGGCAGCTGAGCAGGAGCTTATCGTGGAGCTGAGCAGGCAAGCATCACACAGCTCAGCAGGCACGAATCACGCAGCTCAGCAGGCAGGAATCACGCAGCTGAGTAGGCAAGAATCACGCAGCTCAGCAGGCAATAGTCAAGGAGCTGAGCAGGCACGAATCAGGCAGCTGAGCAGGAGCTTATCGTGGAGCTGAGCAGGCAAGCATCACACAGCTCAGCAGGCACGAATCACGCAGCTCAGCAGACAAGACTCAAGGAGCTGAGCAGGGAAGTAATACGGAGCTGAGCAGGCACAATTCAGTCCGGTCAGCAGACACGAACCACGCAGCAGAGCAGGCACGAATCACTTGGCTAATCAGGCACTAATCACGGAGCTGAGCAGGTACTGAACGAGGATCTTAGCAGGCACGAACCATGCAACTGAGCAGGAACTAATCATGGAGCTGAGCAGGCAAGAATCACGCAGCTCAGCAGGCAAGAATCACGGAGCTGAGCAGGCAATAGTCAAGGAGCTGAGCAGGCACCAATCAGGCAGCTGAGCAGGAGCTGATCGTGGAGCTGAGCAGGCACGAACACGGAGCTGAGCAGGAACTAAACATGGAGCTCAGCAGGCAAGCATCACACAGCTCAGCAGGCACGAATCACGCAGCTCAGCAGGCAAGAGTCAAGGAGCTGAGCAGGCAAGTAATACGGAGCTGAGCAGGCACAATTCAGTCCGGTCAGCAGACACGAACCATGCAGCAGAGCAGGCACGAATCACATGCCTAAGAAGGCACTAATCACGGAGCTGAGCAGGCACTAATCGAGGAGCTGAGCAGGCACGAACCATGCAACTGAGCAGGAACTAATCATGGAGCTGAGCAGGCAAGAATCACGCAGCTCAGCAGGCAAGAATCACGGAGCTGAGCAGGCAATAGTCAAGGAGCTGAGCAGGCACGAATCAGGCAGCTCAGCAGGCAATAATCAAGGAGCTGAGCAGGGACTAATCAAGCAGCTGAGCAGTCGCTAATCCCGTGAGTCAGGAGGCATTGATCACGTGCCTGAGCGGGCCCTGACCTCGCGACTTGGAAGGCAATGATCATGTGGCCTCAGGCACTGATCACGTGGCTGAGAGGCGCTGATCACGTGGCTGAGCATGACCTGATCACGTGGCAATCAGGCACTGGTCACGTGACTGAGAGGTGCTGATCACGTGGCTATCAGGCACTGATCCCGTGACTGAGAGGCGCTGATCATGTGGCTATCAGGCGCTGATCACGTGCCTGAGCATGCTCTGATCACGTGGCTATCAGGCACTGATCCCGTGACTGAGAGGCGCTGATCACGTGGCTATCAGGCGCTGATCACGTGCCTGAGCATGCTCTGATCACGTGGCTCTCAGGCATTGATCACGTGAGTGGGCATGCAACGATTACCTGCCTCAGTAGGCAATAATCAAGAAGCTGGGCAGGCACGAATAGTGCGGCGAACAAGGCAATAGTAAAGGAGCTGAGCAGGCAAGAATCACGTGGATAAGCAGGCACTAATCACGGAGCTGAGGATGCAATAATCAAGGGCCTGAGTAGGCACGAATCACGCAACTGAGCAGAAACTAATCATGGAGTTGAGCAGGCAAGAAATACAGAGCTGAGCAGGCAATAATCAAGGAGCTGAGCCGGCACTAGTCCCTGGGCTAAGCAGGCACGAATCACGCAGCTCAGCAGGCAAATATCAAGGAGCTGAGATGGCAAGTAATACGCAGCTGAGCAGGCACAATTCAGTCAGGTCAGCAGACACGAACCACGCAGCAGAGCAGGCACGAATCACTTGGCTAAGCAGGCACTAATCACGGAGCTGAGCAGGTACTAAACGAGGAGCTGAGCAGGCACGAACCATGCATCTGAGCAGGCAAGCACCATGCAGCTCAGCAGGCAAGAATCACGGAGCTGAGTAGGCAAGAATCACGCAGCTCAGCAGGCAATAGTCAAGGAGCTGAGCAGGCACGAATCAGGCAGCTGAGCAGGAGCTTATCGTGGAGCTGAACAGGCAAGCATCACACAGCTCAGCAGGCACGAATCACGCAGCTCAGCAGGCAGGAATCACGCAGCTGAGTAGGCAAGAATCACGCAGCTCAGCAGGCAATAGTCAAGGAGCTGAGCAGGCACGAATCAGGCAGCTGAGCAGGAGCTTATCATGGAGCTGAGCAGGCAAGCATCACACAGCTCAGCAGGCACGAATCATGCAGCTCAGCAGGCAAGAGTCAAGGAGCTGAGCAGGCAAGTAATACGGAGCTGAGCAGGCACAATTCAGTCCGGTCAGCAGACACGAACCATGCAGCAGAGCAGGCACGAATCACTTGGCTAAGCAGGCACTAATCACGGAGCTGAGCAGGCACTAATCGAGGATCTTAGCAGGCACGAACCATGCAACTGAGCAGGAACTAATCATGGAGCTGAGCAGGCAAGAATCACGCAGCTCAGCAGGCAAGAATCCCGGAGGTGAGCAGGCAATAGTCAAGGAGCTGAGCAGGCACGAATCAGGCAGCTCCACAGACAATAATCAAGGAGCTGAACAGGGACTAATCACGCAGCTGAGCAGGCGCTAATCCCGTGAGTCAGCAGGCACAGATCACGTGGCTGAGCGGCCCCTGATCACGTGAATGGGCAGGCACTGATCACGTGGCTCTCAGGCACTGATCACGTGGCTGAGAGGCGCTGATCACGTGGCTGAGCATGCCCTGATCACGTGGCAATCAGGCACTGATCAAGTGACTGAGAGGTGCTGATCACGTGGCTATCAGGCACTGATGATGAGACTGAGAGGCGATGATCACCTGACTGAGCATGCCCTGATCACGTGGCAATCAGGCACTGATCACGTGACTGAGAGGTCCTCATCACGTGGCTATCAGGCGCTGAACACGTGCCTGAACATGCACTGATCACGTGGCTCTCAGGCATTGATCACGTGAGTGGGCATGCAATGATTACGTGCCTCAGTAGGCAGTAATCAAGAAGCTGGGCAAGCACGAATAGTGCAGCAAACAAGGCAATAGTAAAGGAGCTGAGCAGGCAAGAATCACGTGGATAAGCAGGCACTAATCACGGAGCTGAGGAGGCAATAATCAAGGGCCTGAGTAGGCACGAATCACGCAACTGAGCAGAAACTAATCATGGAGTTGAGCAGGCAAGAAATACAGAGCTGAGCAGGCAATAATCAAGGAGCTGAGCCGGCACTAGTCCCTGGGCTAAGCAGGCACGAATCACGCAGCTCAGCAGGCAAATATCAAGGAGCTGAGATGGCAAGTAATACGTAGCTGAGCAGGCACAATTCAGTCAGGTCAGCAGACACGAACCATGCAGCAGAGCAGGCACGAATCACTTGGCTAATCAGGCACTAATCACGGAGCTGAGCAGGCACTAATCGAGGAGCTGAGCAGGCACGAACCATGCATCTGAGCAGGCAAGCATCATGCAGCTCAGCAGGCAAGAATCACAGAGCTGAGCAGGCACGAAGCACTCAGCTCAGCAGGCAGGAATCACGCAGCTGAGTAGGCAAGAATCACACAGCTCAGCAGGCAATAGTCAAGGAGCTGAGCAGGCACGAATCAGGCAGCTGAGCAGGAGCTTATCGTGGAGCTGAGCAGGTACGAACACGGAGCTGAGCAGGAACTAAACATGGAGCTGAGCAGGCAAGCATCACACAGCTCAGCAGGCACGAATCACGCAGCTCAGCAGGCAAGAGTCAAGGAGCTGAGCAGGCAAGTAATACGGAGCTGAGCAGGCACAATTCAGTCAGGTCAGCAGACACGAACCACGCAGCAGAGCAGGCACGAATCACTTGGCTAAGCAGGCACTAATCACGGAGCTGAGCAGGTACTAAACGAGGAGCCTGGCAGGCACGAACCATGCATCTGAGCAGGCAAGCACCATGCAGCTCAGCAGGCAAGAATCACGGAGCTGAGTAGGCAAGAATCACGCAGCTCAGCAGGCAATAGTCAAGGAGCTGAGCAGGCACGAATCAGGCAGCTGAGCAGGAGCTTATCGTGGAGCTGAGCAGGCAAGCATCACACAGCTCAGCAGGCACGAATCACGCAGCTCAGCAGGCAGGAATCACGCAGCTGAGTAGGCAAGAATCACGCAGCTCAGCAGGCAATAGTCAAGGAGCTGAGCAGGCACGAATCAGGCAGCTGAGCAGGAGCTTATCGTGGAGCTGAGCAGGCAAGCATCACACAGCTCAGCAGGCACGAATCACGCAGCTCAGCAGACAAGACTCAAGGAGCTGAGCAGGGAAGTAATACGGAGCTGAGCAGGCACAATTCAGTCCGGTCAGCAGACACGAACCACGCAGCAGAGCAGGCACGAATCACTTGGCTAATCAGGCACTAATCACGGAGCTGAGCAGGTACTGAACGAGGATCTTAGCAGGCACGAACCATGCAACTGAGCAGGAACTAATCATGGAGCTGAGCAGGCAAGAATCACGCAGCTCAGCAGGCAAGAATCACGGAGCTGAGCAGGCAATAGTCAAGGAGCTGAGCAGGCACCAATCAGGCAGCTGAGCAGGAGCTGATCGTGGAGCTGAGCAGGCACGAACACGGAGCTGAGCAGGAACTAAACATGGAGCTCAGCAGGCAAGCATCACACAGCTCAGCAGGCACGAATCACGCAGCTCAGCAGGCAAGAGTCAAGGAGCTGAGCAGGCAAGTAATACGGAGCTGAGCAGGCACAATTCAGTCCGGTCAGCAGACACGAACCATGCAGCAGAGCAGGCACGAATCACATGCCTAAGAAGGCACTAATCACGGAGCTGAGCAGGCACTAATCGAGGAGCTGAGCAGGCACGAACCATGCAACTGAGCAGGAACTAATCATGGAGCTGAGCAGGCAAGAATCACGCAGCTCAGCAGGCAAGAATCACGGAGCTGAGCAGGCAATAGTCAAGGAGCTGAGCAGGCACGAATCAGGCAGCTCAGCAGGCAATAATCAAGGAGCTGAGCAGGGACTAATCAAGCAGCTGAGCAGTCGCTAATCCCGTGAGTCAGGAGGCATTGATCACGTGCCTGAGCGGGCCCTGACCTCGCGACTTGGAAGGCAATGATCATGTGGCCTCAGGCACTGATCACGTGGCTGAGAGGCGCTGATCACGTGGCTGAGCATGACCTGATCACGTGGCAATCAGGCACTGGTCACGTGACTGAGAGGTGCTGATCACGTGGCTATCAGGCACTGATCCCGTGACTGAGAGGCGCTGATCATGTGGCTATCAGGCGCTGATCACGTGCCTGAGCATGCTCTGATCACGTGGCTATCAGGCACTGATCCCGTGACTGAGAGGCGCTGATCACGTGGCTATCAGGCGCTGATCACGTGCCTGAGCATGCTCTGATCACGTGGCTCTCAGGCATTGATCACGTGAGTGGGCATGCAACGATTACCTGCCTCAGTAGGCAATAATCAAGAAGCTGGGCAGGCACGAATAGTGCGGCGAACAAGGCAATAGTAAAGGAGCTGAGCAGGCAAGAATCACGTGGATAAGCAGGCACTAATCACGGAGCTGAGGATGCAATAATCAAGGGCCTGAGTAGGCACGAATCACGCAACTGAGCAGAAACTAATCATGGAGTTGAGCAGGCAAGAAATACAGAGCTGAGCAGGCAATAATCAAGGAGCTGAGCCGGCACTAGTCCCTGGGCTAAGCAGGCACGAATCACGCAGCTCAGCAGGCAAATATCAAGGAGCTGAGATGGCAAGTAATACGCAGCTGAGCAGGCACAATTCAGTCAGGTCAGCAGACACGAACCACGCAGCAGAGCAGGCACGAATCACTTGGCTAAGCAGGCACTAATCACGGAGCTGAGCAGGTACTAAACGAGGAGCTGAGCAGGCACGAACCATGCATCTGAGCAGGCAAGCACCATGCAGCTCAGCAGGCAAGAATCACGGAGCTGAGTAGGCAAGAATCACGCAGCTCAGCAGGCAATAGTCAAGGAGCTGAGCAGGCACGAATCAGGCAGCTGAGCAGGAGCTTATCGTGGAGCTGAACAGGCAAGCATCACACAGCTCAGCAGGCACGAATCACGCAGCTCAGCAGGCAGGAATCACGCAGCTGAGTAGGCAAGAATCACGCAGCTCAGCAGGCAATAGTCAAGGAGCTGAGCAGGCACGAATCAGGCAGCTGAGCAGGAGCTTATCATGGAGCTGAGCAGGCAAGCATCACACAGCTCAGCAGGCACGAATCATGCAGCTCAGCAGGCAAGAGTCAAGGAGCTGAGCAGGCAAGTAATACGGAGCTGAGCAGGCACAATTCAGTCCGGTCAGCAGACACGAACCATGCAGCAGAGCAGGCACGAATCACTTGGCTAAGCAGGCACTAATCACGGAGCTGAGCAGGCACTAATCGAGGATCTTAGCAGGCACGAACCATGCAACTGAGCAGGAACTAATCATGGAGCTGAGCAGGCAAGAATCACGCAGCTCAGCAGGCAAGAATCCCGGAGGTGAGCAGGCAATAGTCAAGGAGCTGAGCAGGCACGAATCAGGCAGCTCCACAGACAATAATCAAGGAGCTGAACAGGGACTAATCACGCAGCTGAGCAGGCGCTAATCCCGTGAGTCAGCAGGCACAGATCACGTGGCTGAGCGGCCCCTGATCACGTGAATGGGCAGGCACTGATCACGTGGCTCTCAGGCACTGATCACGTGGCTGAGAGGCGCTGATCACGTGGCTGAGCATGCCCTGATCACGTGGCAATCAGGCACTGATCAAGTGACTGAGAGGTGCTGATCACGTGGCTATCAGGCACTGATGATGAGACTGAGAGGCGATGATCACCTGACTGAGCATGCCCTGATCACGTGGCAATCAGGCACTGATCACGTGACTGAGAGGTCCTCATCACGTGGCTATCAGGCGCTGAACACGTGCCTGAACATGCACTGATCACGTGGCTCTCAGGCATTGATCACGTGAGTGGGCATGCAATGATTACGTGCCTCAGTAGGCAGTAATCAAGAAGCTGGGCAAGCACGAATAGTGCAGCAAACAAGGCAATAGTAAAGGAGCTGAGCAGGCAAGGATCACGTGGATAAGCAGGCATTAATCACGGAGCTGAGGAGGCAATAATCAAGGGCCTGAGCAGGCACGAATCACGCAACTGAGCAGAAACTAATCATGGAGTAGAGCAGGCAAGAAATACAGAGCTGAGCAGGCAATAATCAAGGAGCTGAGCCGGCACTAGTCCCTGGCTAAGCAGGCACGAATCACGCAGCTCAGCAGGCAAATATCAAGGAGCTGAGCTGGCAAGTAATACGCAGCTGAGCAGGCACAATTCAGTCAGGTCAGCAGACACGAACCACGCAGCAGAGCAGGCACGAATCACTTGGCTAATCAGGCACTAATCACGGAGCTGAGCAGGTACTAAACGAGGAGCTGAGCAGGCACGAACCATGCATCTGAGCAGGCAAGCATCATGCAGCTCAGCAGGCAAGAATCACAGAGCTGAGCAGGCACGAAGCACTCAGCTCAGCAGGCAGGAATCACGCAGCTGAGTAGGCAAGAATCACACAGCTCAGCAGGCAATAGTCAAGGAGCTGAGCAGGCACCAATCAGGCAGCTGAGCAGGAGCTTATCGTGGAGCTGAGCAGGCACGAACACGGAGCTGAGCAGGAACTAAACATGGAGCTGAGCAGGCAAGCATCACACAGCTCAGCAGGCACGAATCACGCAGCTCAGCAGGCAAGAGTCAAGGAGCTGAGCAGGCAAGTAATACGGAGCTGAGCAGGCACAATTCAGTCCGGTCAGCAGACACGAACCATGCAGCAGAGCAGGCACGAATCACATGCCTAAGAAGGCACTAATCACGGAGCTGAGCAGGCACTAATCGAGGAGCTGAGCAGGCACGAACCATGCAACTGAGCAGGAACTAATCATGGAGCTGAGCAGGCAAGAATCACGCAGCTCAGCAGGCAAGAATCACGGAGCTGAGCAGGCAATAGTCAAGGAGCTGAGCAGGCACGAATCAGGCAGCTCAGCAGGCAATAATCAAGGAGCTGAGCAGGGACTAATCAAGCAGCTGAGCAGTCGCTAATCCCGTGAGTCAGGAGGCATTGATCACGTGCCTGAGCGGGCCCTGACCTCGCGACTTGGAAGGCAATGATCATGTGGCTCTCAGGCACTGATCACGTGGCTGAGAGGCGCTGATCACGTGGCTGAGCATGACCTGATCACGTGGCAATCAGGCACTGGTCACGTGACTGAGAGGTGCTGATCACGTGGCTATCAGGCACTGATCCCGTGACTGAGAGGCGCTGATAGCGTGGCTATCAGGCGCTGATCACGTGCCTGAGCATGCTCTGATCACGTGGCTCTCAGGCATTGATCACGTGAGTGGGCATGCAACGATTACCTGCCTCAGTAGGCAATAATCAAGAAGCTGGGCAGGCACGAATAGTGCGGCGAACAAGGCAATAGTAAAGGAGCTGAGCAGGCAAGAATCACGTGGATAAGCAGGCACTAATCACGGAGCTGAGGAGGCAATAATCAAGGGCCTGAGTAGGCACGAATCACGCAACTGAGCAGAAACTAATCATGGAGTTGAGCAGGCAAGAAATACAGAGCTGAGCAGGCAATAATCAAGGAGCTGAGCCGGCACTAGTCCCTGGGCTAAGCAGGCACGAATCACGCAGCTCAGCAGGCAAATATCAAGGAGCTGAGATGGCAAGTAATACGCAGCTGAGCAGCACAATTCAGTCAGGTCAGCAGACACGAACCACGCAGCAGAGCAGGCACGAATCACTTGGCTAAGCAGGCACTAATCACGGAGCTGAGCAGGTACTAAACGAGGAGCTGAGCAGGCACGAATCAGGCAGCTGAGCAGGCAAGCACCATGCAGCTCAGCAGGCAAGAATCACGGAGCTGAGTAGGCAAGAATCACGCAGCTCAGCAGGCAATAGTCAAGGAGCTGAGCAGGCACGAATCAGGCAGCTGAGCAGGAGCTTATCATGGAGCTGAGCAGGCAAGCATCACACAGCTCAGCAGGCACGAATCACGCAGCTCAGCAGGCAAGAGTCAAGGAGCTGAGCAGGCAAGTAATACGGAGCTGAGCAGGCACAATTCAGTCCGGTCAGCAGACACGAACCATGCAGCAGAGCAGGCACGAATCACTTGGCTAAGCAGGCACTAATCACGGAGCTGAGCAGGCACTAATCGAGGATCTTAGCAGGCACGAACCATGCAACTGAGCAGGAACTAATCATGGAGCTGAGCAGGCAAGAATCACGCAGCTCAGCAGGCAAGAATCACGGAGCTGAACAGGCAATAGTCAAGGAGCTGAGCAGGCACGAATCAGGCAGCTCCACAGACAATAATCAAGGAGCTGAACAGGGACTAATCACGCAGCTGAGCAGGTGCTAATCCCGTGAGTCAGCAGGCACAGATCACGTGGCTGAGCGGCCCCTGATCACGTGACTGGGCAGCACTGATCACGTGGCTCTTAGGAACTGATCACGTGGATGAGAGGCGCTGATCACGTGGCTGAGCATGCCCTGATCACGTGGCAATCAGGCACTGATCACGTGACTGAGAGGTGCTGATCACGTGGCTATCAGGCACTGATGACGTGACTGAGAGGCGCTGATCACCTGATTGAGCATGCCCTGATCACGTGGCAATCAGGCACTGATCACGTGCCTGAGAGGTCCTCATCACGTGGCTATCAGGCGCTGAACACGTGCCTGAGCATGCACTGATCACGTGGCTCTCAGGCATTGATCACGTGAGTGGGCATGCAATGATTACGTGCCTCAGTAGGCAGTAATCAAGAAGCTGGGCAGGCACGAATAGTGCAGCAAACAAGGCAATAGTAAAGGAGCTGAGCAGGCAAGAATCACGTGGATAAGCAGGCACTAATCACGGAGCTGAGGAGGCAATAATCAAGGGCCTGAGCAGGCACGAATCACGCAACTGAGCAGAAACTAATCATGGAGTTGAGCAGGCAAGAAATACAGAGCTGAGCAGGCAATAATCAAGGAGCTGAGCCGGCACTAGTCCCTGGGCTAAGCAGGCACGAATCACGCAGCTCAGCAGGCAAATATCAAGGAGCTGAGATGGCAAGTAATACGCAGCTGAGCAGGCACAATTCAGTCCGGTCAGCAGACACGAACCACGCAGCAGAGCAGGCACGAATCACTTGGCTAATCAGGCACTAATCACGGAGCTGAGCAGGTACTAAACGAGGAGCTGAGCAGGCACGAACCATGCATCTGAGCAGGCAAGCATCATGCAGCTCAGCAGGCAAGAATCACAGAGCTGAGCAGGCACGAAGCACTCAGCTCAGCAGGCAGGAATCACGCAGCTGAGTAGGCAAGAATCACACAGCTCAGCAGGCAATAGTCAAGGAGCTGAGCAGGCACCAATCAGGCAGCTGAGCAGGAGCTTATCGTGGAGCTGAGCAGGCACGAACACGGAGCTGAGCAGGAACTAAACATGGAGCTGAGCAGGCAAGCATCACACAGCTCAGCAGGCACGAATCACGCAGCTCAGCAGGCAAGAGTCAAGGAGCTGAGCAGGCACGAATCAGGCCGCTGAGCAGGAGCTTATCATGGAGCTGAGCAGGCACGAACACGGAGCTGAGCCGGAACTAAACATGGAGCTGAGCAGGCAAGCATCACACAGCTCAGCAGGCACGAATCACGCAGCTCAGCAGGCAAGAGTCAAGGAGCTGAGCAGGCAAGTAATACGGAGCTGAGCAGGCACAATTCAGTCCGGTCAGCAGACACGAACCATGCAGCAGAGCAGGCACGAATCACATGCCTAAGAAGGCACTAATCACGGAGCTGAGCAGGCACTAATCGAGGAGCTGAGCAGGCACGAACCATGCAACTGAGCAGGAACTAATCATGGAGCTGAGCAGGCAAGAATCACGCAGCTCAGCAGGCAAGAATCACGAAGCTGAGCAGGCAATAGTCAAGGAGCTGAGCAGGCACGAATCAGGCAGCTCAGCAGGCAATAATCAAGGAGCTGAGCAGGGACTAATCAAGCAGCTGAGCAGGCGCTAATCCCGTGAGTCAGGAGGCATTGATCACGTGCCTGAGCGGGCCTTGATCTCGCGACTTTGAAGGCAATGATCACGTGGCTCTCAGGCACTGATCCCGTGACTGAGAGGCGCTGATCACGTGGCTATCAGGCGCTGATCACGTGCCTGAGCATGCTCTGATCACGTGGCTCTCAAGCATTGATCACGTGAGTGGGCATGCAACGATTACCTGCCTCAGTAGGCAATAATCAAGAAGCTGGGCAGGCACGAATAGTGCGGCGAACAAGGCAATAGTAAAGGAGCTGAGCAGGCAAGAATCACGTGGATAAGCAGGCACTAATCACGGAGCTGAGGAGGCAATAATCAAGGGCTTGAGTAGGCACGAATCACGCAACTGAGCAGAAACTAATCATGGAGTTGAGCAGGCAAGAAATACAGAGCTGAGCAGGCAATAATCAAGGAGCTGAGCCGGCACTAGTCCCTGGGCTAAGCAGGCACGAATCACGCAGCTCAGCAGGCAAATATCAAGGAGCTGAGATGGCAAGTAATACGCAGCTGAGCAGGCACAGTTCAGTCAGGTCAGCAGACACGAACCACGCAGCAGAGCAGGCACGAATCACTTGGCTAAGCAGGCACTAATCACGGAGCTGAGCAGGTACTAAACGAGGAGCTGAGCAGGCACGAACCATGCATCTGAGCAGGCAAGCACCATGCAGCTCAGCAGGCAAGAATCACGGAGCTGAGTAGGCAAGAATCACGCAGCTCAGCAGGCAATAGTCAAGGAGCTGAGCAGGCACGAATCAGGCAGCTGAGCAGGAGCTTATCGTGGAGCTGAGCAGGCAAGCATCACACAGCTCAGCAGGCACGAATCACGCAGCTCAGCAGGCAGGAATCACGCAGCTGAGTAGGCAAGAATCACGCAGCTCAGCAGGCAATAGTCAAGGAGCTGAGCAGGCACGAATCAGGCAGCTGAGCAGGAGCTTATCATGGAGCTGAGCAGGCAAGCATCACACAGCTCAGCAGGCACGAATCACGCAGCTCAGCAGGCAAGAGTCAAGGAGCTGAGCAGGCAAGTAATACGGAGCTGAGCAGGCACAATTCAGTCCGGTCAGCAGACACGAACCATGCAGCAGAGCAGGCACGAATCACTTGGCTAAGCAGGCACTAATCACGGAGCTGAGCAGGCACTAATCGAGGATCTTAGCAGGCACGAACCATGCAACTGAGCAGGAACTAATCATGGAGCTGAGCAGGCAAGAATCACGCAGCTCAGCAGGCAAGAATCACGGAGCTGAACAGGCAATAGTCAAGGAGCTGAGCAGGCACGAATCAGGCAGCTCCACAGACAATAATCAAGGAGCTGAACAGGGACTAATCACGCAGCTGAGCAGGTGCTAATCCCGTGAGTCAGCAGGCACAGATCACGTGGCTGAGCGGCCCCTGATCACGTGACTGGGCAGCACTGATCACGTGGCTCTTAGGAACTGATCACGTGGATGAGAGGCGCTGATCACGTGGCTGAGCATGCCCTGATCACGTGGCAATCAGGCACTGATCACGTGACTGAGAGGTGCTGATCACGTGGCTATCAGGCACTGATGACGTGACTGAGAGGCGCTGATCACCTGATTGAGCATGCCCTGATCACGTGGCAATCAGGCACTGATCACGTGCCTGAGAGGTCCTCATCACGTGGCTATCAGGCGCTGAACACGTGCCTGAGCATGCACTGATCACGTGGCTCTCAGGCATTGATCACGTGAGTGGGCATGCAATGATTACGTGCCTCAGTAGGCAGTAATCAAGAAGCTGGGCAGGCACGAATAGTGCAGCAAACAAGGCAATAGTAAAGGAGCTGAGCAGGCAAGAATCACGTGGATAAGCAGGCACTAATCACGGAGCTGAGGAGGCAATAATCAAGGGCCTGAGCAGGCACGAATCACGCAACTGAGCAGAAACTAATCATGGAGTTGAGCAGGCAAGAAATACAGAGCTGAGCAGGCAATAATCAAGGAGCTGAGCCGGCACTAGTCCCTGGGCTAAGCAGGCACGAATCACGCAGCTCAGCAGGCAAATATCAAGGAGCTGAGATGGCAAGTAATACGCAGCTGAGCAGGCACAATTCAGTCAGGTCAGCAGACACGAACCATGCAGCAGAGCAGGCACGAATCACTTGGCTAAGCAGGCACTAATCACGGAGCTGAGCAGGCACTAATCGAGGAGCTGAGCAGGAACGAACCATGCAAATGAGCAGGAACTAATCATGGAGCTGAGCAGGCAAGAATCACGCAGCTCAGCAGGCAAGAATCACGGAGCTGAGCAGGCAATAGTCAAGGAGCTGAGCAGGCACGAATCAGGCAGCTCCACAGACAATAATCAAGGAGCTGAACAGGGACTAATCACGCAGCTGAGCAGGCGCTAATCCCGTAGGTCAGCAGGCACAGATCACGTGGCTGAGCGGCCCCTGATCACGTGACTGGGCAGGCACTGATCACGTGGCTCTCAGGCACTGATCACGTGGCTGAGAGGCGCTGATCACGTGGCTGAGCATGCCCTGATCACGTGGCAATCAGGCACTGATCAAGTGACTGAGAGGTGCTGATCACGTCGCTATCAGGCACTGATGACGTGACTCAGAGGCGCTGATCACCTGACTGAGCATGCCCTGATCACGTGGCAATCAGGCACTGATCACGTGACTGAGAGGTCCTCATCACGTGGCTATCAGGCGCTGAACACGTGCCTGAACATGCACTGATCACGTGGCTCTCAGGCATTGATCACGTGAGTGGGCATGCAATGATTACGTGCCTCAGTAGGCAGTAATCAAGAAGCTAGGCAGGCACGAATAGTGCAGCAAACAAGGCAATAGTAAAGGAGCTGAGCAGGCAAGAATCACGTGGATAAGCAGGCACTAATCACGGAGCTGAGGAGGCAATAATCAAGGGCCTGAGTAGGCACGAATCACGCAACTGAGCAGAAACTAATCATGGAGTTGAGCAGGCAAGAAATACAGAGCTGAGCAGGCAATAATCAAGGAGCTGAGCCGGCACTAGTCCCTGGGCTAAGCAGGCACGAATCACGCAGCTCAGCAGGCAAATATCAAGGAGCTGAGATGGCAAGTAATACGTAGCTGAGCAGGCGAATTCAGTCAGGTCAGCAGACACGAACCATGCAGCAGAGCAGGCACGAATCACTTGGCTAATCAGGCACTAATCACGGAGCTGAGCAGGCACTAATCGAGGAGCTGAGCAGGCACGAACCATGCATCTGAGCAGGCAAGCATCATGCAGCTCAGCAGGCAAGAATCACAGAGCTGAGCAGGCACGAAGCACTCAGCTCAGCAGGCAGGAATCACGCAGCTGAGTAGGCAAGAATCACACAGCTCAGCAGGCAATAGTCAAGGAGCTGAGCAGGCACCAATCAGGCAGCTGAGCAGGAGCTGATCGTGGAGCTGAGCAGGTACGAACACGGAGCTGAGCAGGAACTAAACATGGAGCTGAGCAGGCAAGCATCACACAGCTCAGCAGGCACGAATCACGCAGCTCAGCAGGCAAGAGTCAAGGAGCTGAGCAGGCAAGTAATACGGAGCTGAGCAGGCACAATTCAGTCAGGTCAGCAGACACGAACCACGCAGCAGAGCAGGCACGAATCACTTGGCTAAGCAGGCACTAATCACGGAGCTGAGCAGGTACTAAACGAGGAGCCTGGCAGGCACGAACCATGCATCTGAGCAGGCAAGCACCATGCAGCTCAGCAGGCAAGAATCACGGAGCTGAGTAGGCAAGAATCACGCAGCTCAGCAGGCAATAGTCAAGGAGCTGAGCAGGCACGAATCAGGCAGCTGAGCAGGAGCTTATCGTGGAGCTGAGCAGGCAAGCATCACACAGCTCAGCAGGCACGAATCACGCAGCTCAGCAGGCAAGAGTCAAGGAGCTGAGCAGGGAAGTAATACGGAGCTGAGCAGGCACAATTCAGTCCGGTCAGCAGACACGAACCACGCAGCAGAGCAGGCACGAATCACTTGGCTAATCAGGCACTAATCACGGAGCTGAGCAGGTACTGAACGAGGAGCTGAGCAGGCACGAACCATGCATCTGAGCAGGCAAGCATCATGCAGCTCAGCAGGCAAGAATCACAGAGCTGAGCAGGCACGAAGCACTCAGCTCAGCAGGCAGGAATCACGCAGCTGAGTAGGCAAGAATCACACAGCTCAGCAGGCAATAGTCAAGGAGCTGAGCAGGCACCAATCAGGCAGCTGAGCAGGAGCTGATCGTGGAGCTGAGCAGGCACGAACACGGAGCTGAGCAGGAACTAAACATGGAGCTGAGCAGGCAAGCATCACACAGCTCAGCAGGCACGAATCACGCAGCTCAGCAGGCAAGAGTCAAGGAGCTGAGCAGGCAAGTAATACGGAGCTGAGCAGGCACAATTCAGTCCGGTCAGCAGACACGAACCATGCAGCAGAGCAGGCACGAATCACATGCCTAAGAAGGCACTAATCACGGAGCTGAGCAGGCACTAATCGAGGAGCTGAGCAGGCACGAACCATGCAACTGAGCAGGAACTAATCATGGAGCTGAGCAGGCAAGAATCACGCAGCTCAGCAGGCAAGAATCACGGAGCTGAGCAGGCAATAGTCAAGGAGCTGAGCAGGCACGAATCAGGCAGCTCAGCAGGCAATAATCAAGGAGCTGAGCAGGGACTAATCAAGCAGCTGAGCAGTCGCTAATCCCGTGAGTCAGGAGGCATTGATCACGTGCCTGAGCGGGCCCTGATCTCGCGACTTGGAAGGCAATGATCATGTGGCTCTCAGGCACTGATCACGTGGCTGAGAGGCGCTGATCACGTGGCTGAGCATGACCTGATCACGTGGCAATCAGGCACTGGTCACGTGACTGAGAGGTGCTGATCACGTGGCTATCAGGCACTGATCCCGTGACTGAGAGGCGCTGATCATGTGGCTATCAGGCGCTGATCACGGGCCTGAGCATGCTCTGATCACGTGGCTATCAGGCACTGATCCCGTGACTGAGAGGCGCTGATCACGTGGCTATCAGGCGCTGATCACGTGCCTGAGCATGCTCTGATCACGTGGCTCTCAGGCATTGATCACGTGAGTGGGCATGCAACGATTACCTGCCTCAGTAGGCAATAATCAAGAAGCTGGGCAGGCACGAATAGTGCGGCGAACAAGGCAATAGTAAAGGAGCTGAGCAGGCAAGAATCACGTGGATAAGCAGGCACTAATCACGGAGCTGAGGAGGCAATAATCAAGGGCCTGAGTAGGCACGAATCACGCAACTGAGCAGAAACTAATCATGGAGTTGAGCAGGCAAGAAATACAGAGCTGAGCAGGCAATAATCAAGGAGCTGAGCCGGCACTAGTCCCTGGGCTAAGCAGGCACGAATCACGCAGCTCAGCAGGCAAATATCAAGGAGCTGAGATGGCAAGTAATACGCAGCTGAGCAGGCACAATTCAGTCAGGTCAGCAGACACGAACCACGCAGCAGAGCAGGCACGAATCACTTGGCTAAGCAGGCACTAATCACGGAGCTGAGCAGGTACTAAACGAGGAGCTGAGCAGGCACGAACCATGCATCTGAGCAGGCAAGCACCATGCAGCTCAGCAGGCAAGAATCACGGAGCTGAGTAGGCAAGAATCACGCAGCTCAGCAGGCAATAGTCAAGGAGCTGAGCAGGCACGAATCAGGCAGCTGAGCAGGAGCTTATCGTGGAGCTGAGCAGGCAAGCATCACACAGCTCAGCAGGCACGAATCACGCAGCTCAGCAGGCAGGAATCACGCAGCTGAGTAGGCAAGAATCACGCAGCTCAGCAGGCAATAGTCAAGGAGCTGAGCAGGCACGAATCAGGCAGCTGAGCAGGAGCTTATCATGGAGCTGAGCAGGCAAGCATCACACAGCTCAGCAGGCACGAATCACGGAGCTCAGCAGGCAAGAGTCAAGGAGCTGAGCAGGCAAGTAATACGGAGCTGAGCAGGCACAATTCAGTCCGGTCAGCAGACACGAACCATGCAGCAGAGCAGGCACGAATCACTTGGCTAAGCAGGCACTAATCACGGAGCTGAGCAGGCACTAATCGAGGATCTTAGCAGGCACGAACCATGCAACTGAGCAGGAACTAATCATGGAGCTGAGCAGGCAAGAATCACGCAGTTCAGCAGGCAAGAATCACCGAGCTGAACAGGCAATAGTCAAGGAGCTGAGCAGGCACGAATCAGGCAGCTCCACAGACAATAATCAAGGAGCTGAACAGGGACTAATCACGCAGCTGAGCAGGCGCTAATCCCGTGAGTCAGCAGGCACAGATCACGTGGCTGAGCGGCCCCTGATCACGTGACTGGGCAGCACTGATCACGTGGCTCTTAGGAACTGATCACGTGGATGAGAGGCGCTGATCACGTGGCTGAGCATGCCCTGATCACGTGGCAATCAGGCACTGATCACGTGACTGAGAGGTGCTGATCACGTGGCTATCAGGCACTGATGACGTGACTGAGAGGCGCTGATCACCTGATTGAGCATGCCCTGATCACGTGGCAATCAGGCACTGATCACGTGCCTGAGAGGTCCTCATCACGTGGCTATCAGGCGCTGAACACGTGCCTGAGCATGCACTGATCACGTGGCTCTCAGGCATTGATCACGTGAGTGGGCATGCAATGATTACGTGCCTCAGTAGGCAGTAATCAAGAAGCTGGGCAGGCACGAATAGTGCAGCAAACAAGGCAATAGTAAAGGAGCTGAGCAGGCAAGAATCACGTGGATAAGCAGGCACTAATCACGGAGCTGAGGAGGCAATAATCAAGGGCCTGAGCAGGCACGAATCACGCAACTGAGCAGAAACTAATCATGGAGTTGAGCAGGCAAGAAATACAGAGCTGAGCAGGCAATAATCAAGGAGCTGAGCCGGCACTAGTCCCTGGGCTAAGCAGACACGAACCACGCAGCAGAGCAGGCACGAATCACTTGACTAAGCAGGCACTAATCACGGAGCTGAGCAGGTACTAAACGAGGAGCTGAGCAGGCACGAACCATGCATCTGAGCAGGCAAGCACCATGCAGCTCAGCAGGCAAGAATCACGGAGCTGAGTAGGCAAGAATCACGCAGCTCAGCAGGCAATAGTCAAGGAGCTGAGCAGGCACGAATCAGGCAGCTGAGCAGGAGCTTATCGTGGAGCTGAGCAGGCAAGCATCACACAGCTCAGCAGGCACGAATCACGCAGCTCAGCAGGCAGGAATCACGCAGCTGAGTAGGCAAGAATCACGCAGCTCAGCAGGCAATAGTCAAGGAGCTGAGCAGGCACGAATCAGGCAGCTGAGCAGGAGCTTATCGTGGAGCTGAGCAGGCAAGCATCACACAGCTCAGCAGGCACGAATCACGCAGCTCAGCAGGCAAGAGTCAAGGAGCTGAGCAGGCAAGTAATACGGAGCTGAGCAGGCACAATTCAGTCCGGTCAGCAGACACGAACCATGCAGCAGAGCAGGCACGAATCACTTGGCTAAGCAGGCACTAATCACGGAGCTGAGCAGGCACTAATCGAGGATCTTAGCAGGCACGAACCATGCAACTGAGCAGGAACTAATCATGGAGCTGAGCAGGCAAGAATCACGCAGCTCAGCAGGCAAGAATCACGGAGCTGAGCAGGCAATAGTCAAGGAGCTGAGCAGGCACGAATCAGGCAGCTCAGCAGGCAATAATCAAGGAGCTGAACAGGGACTAATCACGCAGCTGAGCAGGCGCTAATCCCGTAGGTCAGCAGGCACAGATCACGTGGCTGAGCAGCCCCTGATCACGTGACTGGGCAGGCACTGATCACGTGGCTCTCAGGCACTGATCACGTGGCTGAGAGGCGCTGATCACGTGGCTGAGCATGCCCTGATCACGTGGCAATCAGGCACTGATCAAGTGACTGAGAGGTGCTGATCACGTGGCTATCAGGCACTGATGACGTGACTGAGAGGCACTGATCACCTGACTGAGCATGCCCTGATCACGTGGCAATCAGGCACTGATCACGTGACTGAGAGGTCCTCATCACGTGGCTATCAGGCGCTGAACACGTGCCTGAACATGCACTGATCACGTGGCTCTCAGGCATTGATCACGTGAGTGGGCATGCAATGATTACGTGCCTCAGTAGGCAGTAATCAAGAAGCTGGGCAAGCACGAATAGTGCAGCAAACAAGGCAATAGTAAAGGAGCTGAGCAGGCAAGAATCACGTGGATAAGCAGGCACTAATCACGGAGCTGAGGAGGCAATAATCAAGGGCCTGAGTAGGCACGAATCACGCAACTGAGCAGAAACTAATCATGGAGTTGAGCAGGCAAGAAATACAGAGCTGAGCAGGCAATAATCAAGGAGCTGAGCCGGCACTAGTCCCTGGGCTAAGCAGGCACGAATCACGCAGCTCAGCAGGCAAATATCAAGGAGCTGAGATGGCAAGTAATACGTAGCTGAGCAGGCACAATTCAGTCAGGTCAGCAGACACGAACCATGCAGCAGAGCAGGCACGAATCACTTGGCTAATCAGGCACTAATCACGGAGCTGAGCAGGCACTAATCGAGGAGCTGAGCAGGCACGAACCATGCATCTGAGCAGGCAAGCATCATGCAGCTCAGCAGGCAAGAATCACAGAGCTGAGCAGGCACGAAGCACTCAGCTCAGCAGGCAGGAATCACGCAGCTGAGTAGGCAAGAATCACACAGCTCAGCAGGCAATAGTCAAGGAGCTGAACAGGCACCAATCAGGCAGCTGAGCAGGAGCTTATCGTGGAGCTGAGCAGGTACGAACACGGAGCTGAGCAGGAACTAAACATGGAGCTCAGCAGGCAAGCATCACACAGCTCAGCAGGCACGAATCACGCAGCTCAGCAGGCAAGAGTCAAGGAGCTGAGCAGGCAAGTAATACGGAGCTGAGCAGGCACAATTCAGTCAGGTCAGCAGACACGAACCACGCAGCAGAGCAGGCACGAATCACTTGGCTAAGCAGGCACTAATCACGGAGCTGAGCAGGTACTAAACGAGAAGCCTGGCAGGCACGAACCATGCATCTGAGCAGGCAAGCACCATGCAGCTCAGCAGGCAAGAATCACGGAGCTGAGTAGGCAAGAATCACGCAGCTCAGCAGGCAATAGTCAAGGAGCTGAGCAGGCACGAATCAGGCAGCTGAGCAGGAGCTTATCGTGGAGCTGAGCAGGCAAGCATCACACAGCTCAGCAGGCACGAATCACGCAGCTCAGCAGGCAGGAATCACGCAGCTGAGTAGGCAAGAATCACGCAGCTCAGCAGGCAATAGTCAAGGAGCTGAGCAGGCACGAATCAGGCAGCTGAGCAGGAGCTTATCGTGGAGCTGAGCAGGCAAGCATCACACAGCTCAGCAGGCACGAATCACGCAGCTCAGCAGACAAGAGTCAAGGAGCTGAGCAGGGAAGTAATACGGAGCTGAGCAGGCACAATTCAGTCCGGTCAGCAGACACGAACCACGCAGCAGAGCAGGCACGAATCACTTGGCTAATCAGGCACTAATCACGGAGCTGAGCAGGTACTGAACGAGGAGCTGAGCAGGCACGAACCATGCAACTGAGCAGGAACTAATCATGGAGCTGAGCAGGCAAGAATCACGCAGCTCAGCAGGCAAGAATCACGGAGCTGAGCAGGCAATAGTCAAGGAGCTGAGCAGGCACCAATCAGGCAGCTGAGCAGGAGCTGATCGTGGAGCTGAGCAGGCACGAACACGGAGCTGAGCAGGAACTAAACATGGAGCTGAGCAGGCAAGCATCACACAGCTCAGCAGGCACGAATCACGCAGCTCAGCAGGCAAGAGTCAAGGAGCTGAGCAGGCAAGTAATACGGAGCTGAGCAGGCACAATTCAGTCCGGTCAGCAGACACGAACCATGCAGCAGAGCAGGCACGAATCACATGCCTAAGAAGGCACTAATCACGGAGCTGAGCAGGCACTAATCGAGGAGCTGAGCAGGCACGAACCATGCAACTGAGCAGGAACTAATCATGGAGCTGAGCAGGCAAGAATCACGCAGCTCAGCAGGCAAGAATCACGGAGCTGAGCAGGCAATAGTCAAGGAGCTGAGCAGGCACGAATCAGGCAGCTCAGCAGGCAATAATCAAGGAGCTGAGCAGGGACTAATCAAGCAGCTGAGCAGTCGCTAATCCCGTGAGTCAGGAGGCATTGATCACGTGCCTGAGCGGGCCCTGACCTCGCGACTTGGAAGGCAATGATCATGTGGCTCTCAGGCACTGATCACGTGGCTGAGAGGCGCTGATCACGTGGCTGAGCATGACCTGATCACGTGGCAATCAGGCACTGGTCACGTGACTGAGAGGTGCTGATCACGTGGCTATCAGGCACTGATCCCGTGAATGAGAGGCGCTGATCATGTGGCTATCAGGCGCTGATCACGTGCCTGAGCATGCTCTGATCACGTGGCTATCAGGCACTGATCACGTGACTGAGAGGCGCTGATCACGTGGCTATCAGGTGCTGATCACGTGCCTGAGCATGCTCTGATCACGTGGCTCTCAGGCATTGATCACGTGAGTGGGCATGCAACGATTACCTGCCTCAGTAGGCAATAATCAAGAAGCTGGGCAGGCACGAATAGTGCGGCGAACAAGGCAATAGTAAAGGAGCTGAGCAGGCAAGAATCACGTGGATAAGCAGGCACTAATCACGGAGCTGAGGATGCAATAATCAAGGGCCTGAGTAGGCACGAATCACGCAACTGAGCAGAAACTAATCATGGAGTTGAGCAGGCAAGAAATACAGAGCTGAGCAGGCAATAATCAAGGAGCTGAGCCGGCACTAGTCCCTGGGCTAAGCAGGCACGAATCACGCAGCTCAGCAGGCAAATATCAAGGAGCTGAGATGGCAAGTAATACGCAGCTGAGCAGGCACAATTCAGTCAGGTCAGCAGACACGAACCACGCAGCAGAGCAGGCACGAATCACTTGGCTAAGCAGGCACTAATCACGGAGCTGAGCAGGTACTAAACGAGGAGCTGAGCAGGCACGAACCATGCATCTGAGCAGGCAAGCACCATGCAGCTCAGCAGGCAAGAATCACGGAGCTGAGTAGGCAAGAATCACGCAGCTCAGCAGGCAATAGTCAAGGAGCTGAGCAGGCACGAATCAGGCAGCTGAGCAGGAGCTTATCGTGGAGCTGAGCAGGCAAGCATCACACAGCTCAGCAGGCACGAATCACGCAGCTCAGCAGGCAGGAATCACGCAGCTGAGTAGGCAAGAATCACGCAGCTCAGCAGGCAATAGTCAAGGAGCTGAGCAGGCACGAATCAGGCAGCTGAGCAGGAGCTTATCATGGAGCTGAGCAGGCAAGCATCACACAGCTCAGCAGGCACGAATCATGCAGCTCAGCAGGCAAGAGTCAAGGAGCTGAGCAGGCAAGTAATACGGAGCTGAGCAGGCACAATTCAGTCCGGTCAGCAGACACGAACCATGCAGCAGAGCAGGCACGAATCACTTGGCTAAGCAGGCACTAATCACGGAGCTGAGCAGGCACTAATCGAGGATCTTAGCAGGCACGAACCATGCAACTGAGCAGGAACTAATCATGGAGCTGAGCAGGCAAGAATCACGCAGCTCAGCAGGCAAGAATCCCGGAGGTGAGCAGGCAATAGTCAAGGAGCTGAGCAGGCACGAATCATGCAGCTCCACAGACAATAATCAAGGAGCTGAACAGGGACTAATCACGCAGCTGAGCAGGCGCTAATCCCGTGAGTCAGCAGGCACAGATCACGTGGCTGAGCGGCCCCTGATCACGTGAATGGGCAGGCACTGATCACGTGGCTCTCAGGCACTGATCACGTGGCTGAGAGGCGCTGATCACGTGGCTGAGCATGCCCTGATCACGTGGCAATCAGGCACTGATCAAGTGACTGAGAGGTGCTGATCACGTGGCTATCAGGCACTGATGATGAGACTGAGAGGCGATGATCACCTGACTGAGCATGCCCTGATCACGTGGCAATCAGGCACTGATCACGTGACTGAGAGGTCCTCATCACGTGGCTATCAGGCGCTGAACACGTGCCTGAACATGCACTGATCACGTGGCTCTCAGGCATTGATCACGTGAGTGGGCATGCAATGATTACGTGCCTCAGTAGGCAGTAATCAAGAAGCTGGGCAAGCACGAATAGTGCAGCAAACAAGGCAATAGTAAAGGAGCTGAGCAGGCAAGGATCACGTGGATAAGCAGGCATTAATCACGGAGCTGAGGAGGCAATAATCAAGGGCCTGAGCAGGCACGAATCACGCAACTGAGCAGAAACTAATCATGGAGTAGAGCAGGCAAGAAATACAGAGCTGAGCAGGCAATAATCAAGGAGCTGAGCCGGCACTAGTCCCTGGCTAAGCAGGCACGAATCACGCAGCTCAGCAGGCAAATATCAAGGAGCTGAGCTGGCAAGTAATACGCAGCTGAGCAGGCACAATTCAGTCAGGTCAGCAGACACGAACCACGCAGCAGAGCAGGCACGAATCACTTGGCTAATCAGGCACTAATCACGGAGCTGAGCAGGTACTAAACGAGGAGCTGAGCAGGCACGAACCATGCATCTGAGCAGGCAAGCATCATGCAGCTCAGCAGGCAAGAATCACAGAGCTGAGCAGGCACGAAGCACTCAGCTCAGCAGGCAGGAATCACGCAGCTGAGTAGGCAAGAATCACACAGCTCAGCAGGCAATAGTCAAGGAGCTGAGCAGGCACCAATCAGGCAGCTGAGCAGGAGCTGATCGTGGAGCTGAGCAGGCACGAACACGGAGCTGAGCAGGAACTAAACATGGAGCTGAGCAGGCAAGCATCACACAGCTCAGCAGGCACGAATCACGCAGCTCAGCAGGCAAGAGTCAAGGAGCTGAGCAGGCAAGTAATACGGAGCTGAGCAGGCACAATTCAGTCCGGTCAGCAGACACGAACCATGCAGCAGAGCAGGCACGAATCACATGCCTAAGAAGGCACTAATCACGGAGCTGAGCAGGCACTAATCGAGGAGCTGAGCAGGCACGAACCATGCAACTGAGCAGGAACTAATCATGGAGCTGAGCAGGCAAGAATCACGCAGCTCAGCAGGCAAGAATCACGGAGCTGAGCAGGCAATAGTCAAGGAGCTGAGCAGGCACGAATCAGGCAGCTCAGCAGGCAATAATCAAGGAGCTGAGCAGGGACTAATCAAGCAGCTGAGCAGTCGCTAATCCCGTGAGTCAGGAGGCATTGATCACGTGCCTGAGCGGGCCCTGATCTCGCGACTGGGAAGGCAATGATCATGTGGCTCTCAGGCACTGATCACGTGGCTGAGAGGCGCTGATCACGTGGCTGAGCATGACCTGATCACGTGGCAATCAGGCACTGGTCACGTGACTGAGAGGTGCTGATCACGTGGCTATCAGGCACTGATCCCGTGACTGAGAGGCGCTGATCATGTGGCTATCAGGCGCTGATCACGTGCCTGAGCATGCTCTGATCACGTGGCTATCAGGCACTGATCCCGTGACTGAGAGGCGCTGATCACGTGGCTATCAGGCGCTGATCACGTGCCTGAGCATGCTCTGATCACGTGGCTCTCAGGCATTGATCACGTGAGTGGGCATGCAACGATTACCTGCCTCAGTAGGCAATAATCAAGAAGCTGGGCAGGCACGAATAGTGCGGCGAACAAGGCAATAGTAAAGGAGCTGAGCAGGCAAGAATCACGTGGATAAGCAGGCACTAATCACGGAGCTGAGGAGGCAATAATCAAGGGCCTGAGTAGGCACGAATCACGCAACTGAGCAGAAACTAATCATGGAGTTGAGCAGGCAAGAAATACAGAGCTGAGCAGGCAATAATCAAGGAGCTGAGCCGGCACTAGTCCCTGGGCTAAGCAGGCACGAATCACGCAGCTCAGCAGGCAAATATCAAGGAGCTGAGATGGCAAGTAATACGCAGCTGAGCAGGCACAATTCAGTCAGGTCAGCAGACACGAACCACGCAGCAGAGCAGGCACGAATCACTTGGCTAAGCAGGCACTAATCACGGAGCTGAGCAGGTACTAAACGAGGAGCTGAGCAGGCACGAACCATGCATCTGAGCAGGCAAGCACCATGCAGCTCAGCAGGCAAGAATCACGGAGCTGAGTAGGCAAGAATCACGCAGCTCAGCAGGCAATAGTCAAGGAGCTGAGCAGGCACGAATCAGGCAGCTGAGCAGGAGCTTATCGTGGAGCTGAGCAGGCAAGCATCACACAGCTCAGCAGGCACGAATCACGCAGCTCAGCAGGCAGGAATCACGCAGCTGAGTAGGCAAGAATCATGCAGCTCAGCAGGCAATAGTCAAGGAGCTGAGCAGGCACGAATCAGGCAGCTGAGCAGGAGCTTATCATGGAGCTGAGCAGGCAAGCATCACACAGCTCAGCAGGCACGAATCACGGAGCTCAGCAGGCAAGAGTCAAGGAGCTGAGCAGGCAAGTAATACGGAGGTGAGCAGGCACAATTCAGTCCGGTCAGCAGACACGAACCATGCAGCAGAGCAGGCACGAATCACTTGGCTAAGCAGGCACTAATCACGGAGCTGAGCAGGCACTAATCGAGGATCTTAGCAGGCACGAACCATGCAACTGAGCAGGAACTAATCATGGAGCTGAGCAGGCAAGAATCACGCAGCTCAGCAGGCAAGAATCACGGAGCTGAACAGGCAATAGTCAAGGAGCTGAGCAGGCACGAATCAGGCAGCTCCACAGACAATAATCAAGGAGCTGAACAGGGACTAATCACGCAGCTGAGCAGGTGCTAATCCCGTGAGTCAGCAGGCACAGATCACGTGGCTGAGCGGCCCCTGATCACGTGACTGGGCAGCACTGATCACGTGGCTTAGGAACTGATCACGTGGATGAGAGGCGCTGATCACGTGGCTGAGCATGCCCTGATCACGTGGCAATCAGGCACTGATCACGTGACTGAGAGGTGCTGATCACGTGGCTATCAGGCACTGATGACGTGACTGAGAGGCGCTGATCACCTGATTGAGCATGCCCTGATCACGTGGCAATCAGGCACTGATCACGTGCCTGAGAGGTCCTCATCACGTGGCTATCAGGCGCTGAACACGTGCCTGAGCATGCACTGATCACGTGGCTCTCAGGCATTGATCACGTGAGTGGGCATGCAATGATTACGTGCCTCAGTAGGCAGTAATCAAGAAGCTGGGCAGGCACGAATAGTGCAGCAAACAAGGCAATAGTAAAGGAGCTGAGCAGGCAAGAATCACGTGGATAAGCAGGCACTAATCACGGAGCTGAGGAGGCAATAATCAAGGGCCTGAGCAGGCACGAATCACGCAACTGAGCAGAAACTAATCATGGAGTTGAGCAGGCAAGAAATACAGAGCTGAGCAGGCAATAATCAAGGAGCTGAGCCGGCACTAGTCCCTGGGCTAAGCAGACACGAACCACGCAGCAGAGCAGGCACGAATCACTTGACTAAGCAGGCACTAATCACGGAGCTGAGCAGGTACTAAACGAGGAGCTGAGCAGGCACGAACCATGCATCTGAGCAGGCAAGCACCATGCAGCTCAGCAGGCAAGAATCACGGAGCTGAGTAGGCAAGAATCACGCAGCTCAGCAGGCAATAGTCAAGGAGCTGAGCAGGCACGAATCAGGCAGCTGAGCAGGAGCTTATCGTGGAGCTGAGCAGGCAAGCATCACACAGCTCAGCAGGCACGAATCACGCAGCTCAGCAGGCAGGAATCACGCAGCTGAGTAGGCAAGAATCACGCAGCTCAGCAGGCAATAGTCAAGGAGCTGAGCAGGCACGAATCAGGCAGCTGAGCAGGAGCTTATCGTGGAGCTGAGCAGGCAAGCATCACACAGCTCAGCAGGCACGAATCACGCAGCTCAGCAGGCAAGAGTCAAGGAGCTGAGCAGGCAAGTAATACGGAGCTGAGCAGGCACAATTCAGTCCGGTCAGCAGACACGAACCATGCAGCAGAGCAGGCACGAATCACTTGGCTAAGCAGGCACTAATCACGGAGCTGAGCAGGCACTAATCGAGGATCTTAGCAGGCACGAACCATGCAACTGAGCAGGAACTAATCATGGAGCTGAGCAGGCAAGAATCACGCAGCTCAGCAGGCAAGAATCACGGAGCTGAGCAGGCAATAGTCAAGGAGCTGAGCAGGCACGAATCAGGCAGCTCCAGAGACAATAATCAAGGAGCTGAACAGGGACTAATCACGCAGCTGAGCAGGCGCTAATCCCGTAGGTCAGCAGGCACAGATCACGTGGCTGAGCAGCCCCTGATCACGTGACTGGGCAGGCACTGATCACGTGGCTCTCAGGCACTGATCACGTGGCTGAGAGGCGCTGATCACGTGGCTGAGCATGCCCTGATCACGTGGCAATCAGGCACTGATCAAGTGACTGAGAGGTGCTGATCACGTGGCTATCAGGCACTGATGACGTGACTGAGAGGCGCTGATCACCTGACTGAGCATGCCCTGATCACGTGGCAATCAGGCACTGATCACGTGACTGAGAGGTCCTCATCACGTGGCTATCAGGCGCTGAACACGTGCCTGAACATGCACTGATCACGTGGCTCTCAGGCATTGATCACGTGAGTGGGCATGCAATGATTACGTGCCTCAGTAGGCAGTAATCAAGAAGCTGGGCAAGCACGAATAGTGCAGCAAACAAGGCAATAGTAAAGGAGCTGAGCAGGCAAGAATCACGTGGATAAGCAGGCACTAATCACGGAGCTGAGGAGGCAATAATCAAGGGCCTGAGTAGGCACGAATCACGCAACTGAGCAGAAACTAATCATGGAGTTGAGCAGGCAAGAAATACAGAGCTGAGCAGGCAATAATCAAGGAGCTGAGCCGGCACTAGTCCCTGGGCTAAGCAGGCACGAATCACGCAGCTCAGCAGGCAAATATCAAGGAGCTGAGATGGCAAGTAATACGTAGCTGAGCAGGCACAATTCAGTCAGGTCAGCAGACACGAACCATGCAGCAGAGCAGGCACGAATCACTTGGCTAATCAGGCACTAATCACGGAGCTGAGCAGGCACTAATAGAGGAGCTGAGCAGGCACGAACCATGCAACTGAGCAGGAACTAATCATGGAGCTGAGCAGGCAAGAATCACGCAGCTCAGCAGGCAAGAATCACGGAGCTGAGCAGGCAATAGTCAAGGAGCTGAGCAGGCACCAATCAGGCAGCTGAGCAGGAGCTGATCGTGGAGCTGAGCAGGCACGAACACGGAGCTGAGCAGGAACTAAACATGGAGCTCAGCAGGCAAGCATCACACAGCTCAGCAGGCACGAATCACGCAGCTCAGCAGGCAAGAGTCAAGGAGCTGAGCAGGCAAGTAATACGGAGCTGAGCAGGCACAATTCAGTCCGGTCAGCAGACACGAACCATGCAGCAGAGCAGGCACGAATCACATGCCTAAGAAGGCACTAATCACGGAGCTGAGCAGGCACTAATCGAGGAGCTGAGCAGGCACGAACCATGCAACTGAGCAGGAACTAATCATGGAGCTGAGCAGGCAAGAATCACGCAGCTCAGCAGGCAAGAATCACGGAGCTGAGCAGGCAATAGTCAAGGAGCTGAGCAGGCACGAATCAGGCAGCTCAGCAGGCAATAATCAAGGAGCTGAGCAGGGACTAATCAAGCAGCTGAGCAGTCGCTAATCCCGTGAGTCAGGAGGCATTGATCACGTGCCTGAGCGGGCCCTGACCTCGCGACTTGGAAGGCAATGATCATGTGGCTCTCAGGCACTGATCACGTGGCTGAGAGGCGCTGATCACGTGGCTGAGCATGACCTGATCACGTGGCAATCAGGCACTGGTCACGTGACTGAGAGGTGCTGATCACGTGGCTATCAGGCACTGATCCCGTGACTGAGAGGCGCTGATCATGTGGCTATCAGGCGCTGATCACGTGCCTGAGCATGCTCTGATCACGTGGCTATCAGGCACTGATCCCGTGACTGAGAGGCGCTGATCACGTGGCTATCAGGCGCTGATCACGTGCCTGAGCATGCTCTGATCACGTGGCTCTCAGGCATTGATCACGTGAGTGGGCATGCAACGATTACCTGCCTCAGTAGGCAATAATCAAGAAGCTGGGCAGGCACGAATAGTGCGGCGAACAAGGCAATAGTAAAGGAGCTGAGCAGGCAAGAATCACGTGGATAAGCAGGCACTAATCACGGAGCTGAGGATGCAATAATCAAGGGCCTGAGTAGGCACGAATCACGCAACTGAGCAGAAACTAATCATGGAGTTGAGCAGGCAAGAAATACAGAGCTGAGCAGGCAATAATCAAGGAGCTGAGCCGGCACTAGTCCCTGGGCTAAGCAGGCACGAATCACGCAGCTCAGCAGGCAAATATCAAGGAGCTGAGATGGCAAGTAATATGCAGCTGAGCAGGCACAATTCAGTCAGGTCAGCAGACACGAACCACGCAGCAGAGCAGGCACGAATCACTTGGCTAAGCAGGCACTAATCACGGAGCTGAGCAGGTACTAAACGAGGAGCTGAGCAGGCACGAACCATGCATCTGAGCAGGCAAGCACCATGCAGCTCAGCAGGCAAGAATCACGGAGCTGAGTAGGCAAGAATCACGCAGCTCAGCAGGCAATAGTCAAGGAGCTGAGCAGGCACGAATCAGGCAGCTGAGCAGGAGCTTATCGTGGAGCTGAGCAGGCAAGCATCACACAGCTCAGCAGGCACGAATCACGCAGCTCAGCAGGCAGGAATCACGCAGCTGAGTAGGCAAGAATCACGCAGCTCAGCAGGCAATAGTCAAGGAGCTGAGCAGGCACGAATCAGGCAGCTGAGCAGGAGCTTATCATGGAGCTGAGCAGGCAAGCATCACACAGCTCAGCAGGCACGAATCATGCAGCTCAGCAGGCAAGAGTCAAGGAGCTGAGCAGGCAAGTAATACGGAGCTGAGCAGGCACAATTCAGTCCGGTCAGCAGACACGAACCATGCAGCAGAGCAGGCACGAATCACTTGGCTAAGCAGGCACTAATCACGGAGCTGAGCAGGCACTAATCGAGGATCTTAGCAGGCACAAACCATGCAACTGAGCAGGAACTAATCATGGAGCTGAGCAGGCAAGAATCACGCAGCTCAGCAGGCAAGAATCCCGGAGGTGAGCAGGCAATAGTCAAGGAGCTGAGCAGGCACGAATCAGGCAGCTCCAGAGACAATAATCAAGGAGCTGAACAGGGACTAATCACGCAGCTGAGCAGGCGCTAATCCCGTGAGTCAGCAGGCACAGATCACGTGGCTGAGCGGCCCCTGATCACGTGAATGGGCAGGCACTGATCACGTGGCTCTCAGGCACTGATCACGTGGCTGAGAGGCGCTGATCACGTGGCTGAGCATGCCCTGATCACGTGGCAATCAGGCACTGATCAAGTGACTGAGAGGTGCTGATCACGTGGCTATCAGGCACTGATGATGAGACTGAGAGGCGATGATCACCTGACTGAGCATGCCCTGATCACGTGGCAATCAGGAACTGATCACGTGACTGAGAGGTCCTCATCACGTGGCTATCAGGCGCTGAACACGTGCCTGAACATGCACTGATCACGTGGCTCTCAGGCATTGATCACGTGAGTGGGCATGCAATGATTACGTGCCTCAGTAGGCAGTAATCAAGAAGCTGGGCAAGCACGAATAGTGCAGCAAACAAGGCAATAGTAAAGGAGCTGAGCAGGCAAGGATCACGTGGATAAGCAGGCATTAATCACGGAGCTGAGGAGGCAATAATCAAGGGCCTGAGCAGGCACGAATCACGCAACTGAGCAGAAACTAATCATGGAGTAGAGCAGGCAAGAAATACAGAGCTGAGCAGGCAATAATCAAGGAGCTGAGCCGGCACTAGTCCCTGGCTAAGCAGGCACGAATCACGCAGCTCAGCAGGCAAATATCAAGGAGCTGAGCTGGCAAGTAATACGCAGCTGAGCAGGCACAATTCAGTCAGGTCAGCAGACACGAACCACGCAGCAGAGCAGGCACGAATCACTTGGCTAATCAGGCACTAATCACGGAGCTGAGCAGGTACTAAACGAGGAGCTGAGCAGGCACGAACCATGCATCTGAGCAGGCAAGCATCATGCAGCTCAGCAGGCAAGAATCACAGAGCTGAGCAGGCACGAAGCACTCAGCTCAGCAGGCAGGAATCACGCAGCTGAGTAGGCAAGAATCACACAGCTCAGCAGGCAATAGTCAAGGAGCTGAGCAGGCACCAATCAGGCAGCTGAGCAGGAGCTGATCGTGGAGCTGAGCAGGCACGAACACGGAGCTGAGCAGGAACTAAACATGGAGCTGAGCAGGCAAGCATCACACAGCTCAGCAGGCACGAATCACGCAGCTCAGCAGGCAAGAGTCAAGGAGCTGAGCAGGCAAGTAATACGGAGCTGAGCAGGCACAATTCAGTCCGGTCAGCAGACACGAACCATGCAGCAGAGCAGGCACGAATCACTTGGCTAAGCAGGCACTAATCACGGAGCTGAGCAGGCACTAATCGAGGATCTTAGCAGGCACGAACCATGCAACTGAGCAGGAACTAATCATGGAGCTGAGCAGGCAAGAATCACGCAGCTCAGCAGGCAAGAATCACGGAGCTGAACAGGCAATAGTCAAGGAGCTGAGCAGGCACGAATCAGGCAGCTCCACAGACAATAATCAAGGAGCTGAACAGGGACTAATCACGCAGCTGAGCAGGTGCTAATCCCGTGAGTCAGCAGGCACAGATCACGTGGCTGAGCGGCCCCTGATCACGTGACTGGGCAGCACTGATCACGTGGCTCTTAGGAACTGATCACGTGGATGAGAGGCGCTGATCACGTGGCTGAGCATGCCCTGATCACGTGGCAATCAGGCACTGATCACGTGACTGAGAGGTGCTGATCACGTGGCTATCAGGCACTGATGACGTGACTGAGAGGCGCTGATCACCTGATTGAGCATGCCCTGATCACGTGGCAATCAGGCACTGATCACGTGCCTGAGAGGTCCTCATCACGTGGCTATCAGGCGCTGAACACGTGCCTGAGCATGCACTGATCACGTGGCTCTCAGGCATTGATCACGTGAGTGGGCATGCAATGATTACGTGCCTCAGTAGGCAGTAATCAAGAAGCTAGGCAGGCACGAATAGTGCAGCAAACAAGGCAATAGTAAAGGAGCTGAGCAGGCAAGAATCACGTGGATAAGCAGGCACTAATCACGGAGCTGAGGATGCAATAATCAAGGGCCTGAGCAGGCACGAATCACGCAACTGAGCAGAAACTAATCATGGAGTTGAGCAGGCAAGAAATACAGAGTTGAGCAGGCAATAAACAAGGAGCTGAGCCGGCACTAGTCCCTGGGCTAAGCAGGCATGAATCAAGCAGCTCAGCAGGCAAATATCAAGGAGCTGAGATGGCAAGTAATACGCAGCTGAGCAGGCACAATTCAGTCCGGTCAGCAGACACGAACCACGCAGCAGAGCAGGCACGAATCACTTGGCTAAGCAGGCACTAATCACGGAGCTGAGCAGGTACTAAACGAGGAGCTGAGCAGGCACGAACCATGCATCTGAGCAGGCAAGCATCATGCAGCTCAGCAGGCAAGAATCACAGAGCTGAGCAGGCACGAAGCACTCAGCTCAGCAGGCAGGAATCACGCAGCTGAGTAGGCAAGAATCACACAGCTCAGCAGGCAATAGTCAAGGAGCTGAGCAGGCACCAATCAGGCAGCTGAGCAGGAGCTGATCGTGGAGCTGAGCAGGCACAAACACGGAGCTGAGCAGGAACTAAACATGGAGCTGAGCAGGCAAGCATCACACAGCTCAGCAGGCACGAATCACGCAGCTCAGCAGGCAAGAGTCAAGGAGCTGAGCAGGCACGAATCAGGCCGCTGAGCAGGAGCTTATCATGGAGCTGAGCAGGCACGAACACGGAGCTGAGCCGGAACTAAACATGGAGCTGAGCAGGCAAGCATCACACAGCTCAGCAGGCACGAATCACGCAGCTCAGCAGGCAAGAGTCAAGGAGCTGAGCAGGCAAGTAATACGGAGCTGAGCAGGCACAATTCAGTCCGGTCAGCAGACACGAACCATGCAGCAGAGCAGGCACGAATCACATGCCTAAGAAGGCACTAATCACGGAGCTGAGCAGGCACTAATCGAGGAGCTGAGCAGGCACGAACCATGCAACTGAGCAGGAACTAATCATGGAGCTGAGCAGGCAAGAATCACGCAGCTCAGCAGGCAAGAATCACGAAGCTGAGCAGGCAATAGTCAAGGAGCTGAGCAGGCACGAATCAGGCAGCTCAGCAGGCAATAATCAAGGAGCTGAGCAGGGACTAATCAAGCAGCTGAGCAGGCGCTAATCCCGTGAGTCAGGAGGCATTGATCACGTGCCTGAGCGGGCCTTGATCTCGCGACTTTGAAGGCAATGATCACGTGGCTCTCAGGCACTGATCACGTGACTGAGAGGTGCTGATCACGTGGCTATCAGGCACTGATCACGTGACTGAGAGGCGCTGATCACGTGGCTATAAGGCTCTGATCACGTGAGTGGGCATGCAACGATTGCCTGCCTCAGTAGGCTATAATCAAGAAGCTGGGCAGGCACGAATAGTGCGGCGAACAAGGCAATAGTAAAGGAGCTGAGCAGGCAAGAATCACGTGGATAAGCAGGCACTAATCACAGAGCTGAGGAGGCAATAATCAAGGGCCTGAGTAGGCACGAATCACGCAACTGAGCAGAAACTAATCATGGAGTTGAGCAGGCAAGAAATACAGAGCTGAGCAGGCAATAATCAAGGAGCTGAGCCGGCACTAGTCCCTGGGCTAAGCAGACACGAACCACGCAGCAGAGCAGGCACGAATCACTTGACTAAGCAGGCACTAATCACGGAGCTGAGCAGGTACTAAACGAGGAGCTGAGCAGGCACGAACCATGCATCTGAGCAGGCAAGCACCATGCAGCTCAGCAGGCAAGAATCACGGAGCTGAGTAGGCAAGAATCACGCAGCTCAGCAGGCAATAGTCAAGGAGCTGAGCAGGCACGAATCAGGCAGCTGAGCAGGAGCTTATCGTGGAGCTGAGCAGGCAAGCATCACACAGCTCAGCAGGCACGTATCACGCAGCTCAGCAGGCAGGAATCACGCAGCTGAGTAGGCAAGAATCACGCAGCTCAGCAGGCAATAGTCAAGGAGCTGAGCAGGCACGAATCAGGCAGCTGAGCAGGAGCTTATCGTGGAGCTGAGCAGGCAAGCATCACACAGCTCAGCAGGCACGAATCACGCAGCTCAGCAGGCAAGAGTCAAGGAGCTGAGCAGGCAAGTAATACGGAGCTGAGCAGGCACAATTCAGTCCGGTCAGCAGACACGAACCATGCAGCAGAGCAGGCACGAATCACTTGGCTAAGCAGGCACTAATCACGGAGCTGAGCAGGCACTAATCGAGGATCTTAGCAGGCACGAACCATGCAACTGAGCAGGAACTAATCATGGAGCTGAGCAGGCAAGAATCACGCAGCTCAGCAGGCAAGAATCACGGAGCTGAGCAGGCAATAGTCAAGGAGCTGAGCAGGCACGAATCAGGCAGCTCCACAGACAATAATCAAGGAGCTGAACAGGGACTAATCACGCAGCTGAGCAGGCGCTAATCCCGTGAGTCAGCAGGCACAGATCACGTGGCTGAGCGGCCCCTGATCACGTGAATGGGCAGGCACTGATCACGTGGCTCTCAGGCACTGATCACGTGGCTGAGAGGCGCTGATCACGTGGCTGAGCATGCCCTGATCACGTGGCAATCAGGCACTGATCAAGTGACTGAGAGGTGCTGATCACGTGGCTATCAGGCACTGATGACGTGACTGAGAGGCGCTGATCACCTGACTGAGCATGCCCTGATCACGTGGCAATCAGGCACTGATCACGTGACTGAGAGGTCCTCATCACGTGGCTATCAGGCGCTGAACACGTGCCTGAACATGCACTGATCACGTGGCTCTCAGGCATTGATCACGTGAGTGGGCATGCAATGATTACGTGCCTCAGTAGGCAGTAATCAAGAAGCTGGGCAAGCACGAATAGTGCAGCAAACAAGGCAATAGTAAAGGAGCTGAGCAGGCAAGAATCACGTGGATAAGCAGGCACTAATCACGGAGCTGAGGAGGCAATAATCAAGGGCCTGAGTAGGCACGAATCACGCAACTGAGCAGAAACTAATCATGGAGTTGAGCAGGCAAGAAATACAGAGCTGAGCAGGCAATAATCAAGGAGCTGAGCCGGCACTAGTCCCTGGGCTAAGCAGGCACGAATCACGAAGCTCAGCAGGCAAATATCAAGGAGCTGAGATGGCAAGTAATACGTAGCTGAGCAGGCGAATTCAGTCAGGTCAGCAGACACAAACCATGCAGCAGAGCAGGCACGAATCACTTGGCTAATCAGGCACTAATCACGGAGCTGAGCAGGCACTAATCGAGGAGCTGAGCAGGCACGAACCATGCATCTGAGCAGGCAAGCATCATGCAGCTCAGCAGGCAAGAATCACAGAGCTGAGCAGGCACGAAGCACTCAGCTCAGCAGGCAGGAATCACGCAGCTGAGTAGGCAAGAATCACACAGCTCAGCAGGCAATAGTCAAGGAGCTGAGCAGGCACCAATCAGGCAGCTGAGCAGGAGCTTATCGTGGAGCTGAGCAGGTACGAACACGGAGCTGAGCAGGAACTAAACATGGAGCTGAGCAGGCAAGCATCACACAGCTCAGCAGGCACGAATCACGCAGCTCAGCAGGCAAGAGTCAAGGAGCTGAGCAGGCAAGTAATACGGAGCTGAGCAGGCACAATTCAGTCAGGTCAGCAGACACGAACCACGCAGCAGAGCAGGCACGAATCACTTGGCTAAGCAGGCACTAATCACGGAGCTGAGCAGGTACTAAACGAGGAGCCTGGCAGGCACGAACCATGCATCTGAGCAGGCAAGCACCATGCAGCTCAGCAGGCAAGAATCACGGAGCTGAGTAGGCAAGAATCACGCAGCTCAGCAGGCAATAGTCAAGGAGCTGAGCAGGCACGAATCAGGCAGCTGAGCAGGAGCTTATCATGGAGCTGAGCAGGCAAGCATCACACAGCTCAGCAGGCACGAATCACGCAGCTCAGCAGGCAAGAGTCAAGGAGCTGAGCAGGGAAGTAATACGGAGCTGAGCAGGCACAATTCAGTCCGGTCAGCAGACACGAACCACGCAGCAGAGCAGTCACGAATCACTTGGCTAATCAGGCACTAATCACGGAGCTGAGCAGGTACTGAACGAGGAGCTGAGCAGGCACGAACCATGCATCTGAGCAGGCAAGCATCATTCAGCTCAGCAGGCAAGAATCACAGAGCTGAGCAGGCACGAAGCACTCAGCTCAGCAGGCAGGAATCACGCAGCTGAGTAGGCAAGAATCACACAGCTCAGCAGGCAATAGTCAAGGAGCTGAGCAGGCACCAATCAGGCAGCTGAGCAGGAGCTGATCGTGGAGCTGAGCAGGCACGAACACGGAGCTGAGCAGGAACTAAACATGGAGCTGAGCAGGCAAGCATCACACAGCTCAGCAGGCATGAATCACGCAGCTCAGCAGGCAAGAGTCAAGGAGCTGAGCAGGCAAGTAATACGGAGCTGAGCAGGCACAATTCAGTCCGGTCAGCAGACACGAACCATGCAGCAGAGCAGGCACGAATCACATGCCTAAGAAGGCACTAATCACGGAGCTGAGCAGGCACTAATCGAGGAGCTGAGCAGGCACGAACCATGCAACTGAGCAGGAACTAATCATGGAGCTGAGCAGGCAAGAATCACGCAGCTCAGCAGGCAAGAATCACGGAGCTGAGCAGGCAATAGTCAAGGAGCTGAGCAGGCACGAATCAGGCAGCTCAGCAGGCAATAATCAAGGAGCTGAGCAGGGACTAATCAAGCAGCTGAGCAGTCGCTAATCCCGTGAGTCAGGAGGCATTGATCACGTGCCTGAGCGGGCCCTGACCTCGCGACTTGGAAGGCAATGATCATGTGGCTCTCAGGCACTGATCACGTGGCTGAGAGGCGCTGATCACGTGGCTGAGCATGACCTGATCACGTGGCAATCAGGCACTGGTCACGTGACTGAGAGGTGCTGATCACGTGGCTATCAGGCACTGATCCCGTGACTGAGAGGCGCTGATCATGTGGCTATCAGGCGCTGATCACGTGCCTGAGCATGCTCTGATCACGTGGCTATCAGGCACTGATCACGTGACTGAGAGGCGCTGATCACGTGGCTATCAGGCGCTGATCACGTGCCTGAGCATGCTCTGATCACGTGGCTCTAAGGCATTGATCACGTGAGTGGGCATGCAACGATTACCTGCCTCAGTAGGCAATAATCAAGAAGCTGGGCAGGCACGAATAGTACGGCGAACAAGGCAATAGTAAAGGAGCTGAGCAGGCAAGAATCACGTGGATAAGCAGGCACTAATCACGGAGCTGAGGAGGCAATAATCAAGGGCCTGAGTAGGCACGAATCACGCAACTGAGCAGAAACTAATCACGGAGTTGAGCAGGCAAGAAATACAGAGCTGAGCAGGCAATAATTAAGGAGCTGAGCCGGCACTAGTCCCTGGGCTAAGCAGGCACGAATCACGCAGCTCAGCAGGCAAATATCAAGGACCTGAGATGGCAAGTAATACGCAGCTGAGCAGGCACAGTTCAGTCAGGTCAGCAGACACGAACCACGCAGCAGAGCAGGCACGAATCACTTGGCTAAGCAGGCACTAATCACGGAGCTGAGCAGGTACTAAACGAGGAGCTGAGCAGGCACGAACCATGCATCTGAGCAGGCAAGCACCATGCAGCTCAGCAGTCAAGAATCACGGAGCTGAGTAGGCAAGAATCACGCAGCTCAGCAGGCAATAGTCAAGGAGCTGAGCAGGCACGAATCAGGCAGCTGAGCAGGAGCTTATCGTGGAGCTGAGCAGGCAAGCATCACACAGCTCAGCAGGCACGAATCACGCAGCTCAGCAGGCAGGAATCACGCAGCTGAGTAGGCAAGAATCACGCAGCTCAGCAGGCAATAGTCAAGGAGCTGAGCAGGCACGAATCAGGCAGCTGAGCAGGAGCTTATCGTGGAGCTGAGCAGGCAAGCATCACACAGCTCAGAAGGCACGAATCACGCAGCTCAGCAGGCAAGAGTCAAGGAGCTGAGCAGGCAAGTAATACGGAGCTGAGCAGGCACAATTCAGTCCGGTCAGCAGACACGAACCATGCAGCAGAGCAGGCACGAATCACTTGGCTAAGCAGGCACTAATCACGGAGCTGAGCAGGCACTAATCGAGGATCTTAGCAGGCACGAACCATGCAACTGAGCAGGAACTAATCATGGAGCTGAGCAGGCAAGAATCACGCAGCTCAGCAGGCAAGAATCCCGGAGGTGAGCAGGCAATAGTCAAGGAGCTGAGCAGGCACGAATCAGGCAGCTCCACAGACAATAATCAAGGAGCTGAACAGGGACTAATCACGCAGCTGAGCAGGCGCTAATCCCGTGAGTCAGCAGGCACAGATCACGTGGCTGAGCGGCCCCTGATCACGTGAATGGGCAGGCACTGATCACGTGGCTCTCAGGCACTGATCACGTGGCTGAGAGGCGCTGATCACGTGGCTGAGCATGCCCTGATCACGTGGCAATCAGGCACTGATCAAGTGACTGAGAGGTGCTGATCACGTGGCTATCAGGCACTGATGATGATACTGAGAGGCGATGATCACCTGACTGAGCATGCCCTGATCACGTGGCAATCAGGCACTGATCACGTGACTGAGAGGTCCTCATCACGTGGCTATCAGGCGCTGAACACGTGCCTGAACATGCACTGATCACGTGGCTCTCAGGCATTGATCACGTGAGTGGGCATGCAATGATTACGTGCCTCAGTAGGCAGTAATCAAGAAGCTGGGCAAGCACGAATAGTGCAGCAAACAAGGCAATAGTAAAGGAGCTGAGCAGGCAAGGATCACGTGGATAAGCAGGCATTAATCACGGAGCTGAGGAGGCAATAATCAAGGGCCTGAGCAGGCACGAATCACGCAACTGAGCAGAAACTAATCATGGAGTAGAGCAGGCAAGAAATACAGAGCTGAGCAGGCAATAATCAAGGAGCTGAGCCGGCACTAGTCCCTGGCTAAGCAGGCACGAATCACGCAGCTCAGCAGGCAAATATCAAGGAGCTGAGCTGGCAAGTAATACGCAGCTGAGCAGGCACAATTCAGTCCGGTCAGCAGACACGAACCACGCAGCAGAGCAGGCACGAATCACTTGGCTAATCAGGCACTAATCACGGAGCTGAGCAGGTACTAAACGAGGAGCTGAGCAGGCACGAACCATGCATCTGAGCAGGCAAGCATCATGCAGCTCAGCAGGCAAGAATCACAGAGCTGAGCAGGCACGAAGCACTCAGCTCAGCAGGCAAGAATCACACAGCTCAGCAGGCAATAGTCAAGGAGCTGAGCAGGCACCAATCAGGCAGCTGAGCAGGAGCTTATCATGGAGCTGAGCAGGCACGAACACGGAGCTGAGCAGGAACTAAACATGGAGCTCAGCAGGCAAGCATCACACAGCTCAGCAGGCACGAATCACGCAGCTCAGCAGGCAAGAGTCAAGGAGCTGAGCAGGCAAGTAATACGGAGCTGAGCAGGCACAATTCAGTCCGGTCAGCAGACACGAACCATGCAGCAGAGCAGGCACGAATCACATGCCTAAGAAGGCACTAATCACGGAGCTGAGCAGGCACTAATCGAGGAGCTGAGCAGGCACGAACCATGCAACTGAGCAGGAACTAATCATGGAGCTGAGCAGGCAAGAATCACGCAGCTCAGCAGGCAAGAATCACGGAGCTGAGCAGGCAATAGTCAAGGAGCTGAGCAGGCACGAATCAGGCAGCTCAGCAGGCAATAATCAAGGAGCTGAGCAGGGACTAATCAAGCAGCTGAGCAGTCGCTAATCCCGTGAGTCAGGAGGCATTGATCACGTGCCTGAGCGGGCCCTGGTCTCGCGACTGGGAAGGCAATGATCATGTGGCTCTCAGGCACTGATCACGTGGCTGAGAGGCGCTGATCACGTGGCTGAGCATGACCTGATCACGTGGCAATCAGGCACTGGTCACGTGACTGAGAGGTGCTGATCACGTGGCTATCAGGCACTGATCCCGTGACTGAGAGGCGCTGATCACGTGGCTATCAGGCGCTGATCACGTGCCTGAGCATGCTCTGATCACGTGGCTCTCAGGCATTGATCACGTGAGTGGGCATGCAACGATTACCTGCCTCAGTAGGCAATAATCAAGAAGCTGGGCAGGCACGAATAGTGCGGCGAACAAGGCAATAGTAAAGGAGCTGAGCAGGCAAGAATCACGTGGATAAGCAGGCACTAATCACGGAGCTGAGGAGGCAATAATCAAGGGCCTGAGTAGGCACGAATCACGCAACTGAGCAGAAACTAATCATGGAGTTGAGCAGGCAAGAAATACAGAGCTGAGCAGGCAATAATCAAGGAGCTGAGCCGGCACTAGTCCCTGGGCTAAGCAGGCACGAATCACGCAGCTCAGCAGGCAAATATCAAGGAGCTGAGATGGCAAGTAATACGCAGCTGAGCAGGCACAGTTCAGTCAGGTCAGCAGACACGAACCACGCAGCAGAGCAGGCACGAATCACTTGGCTAAGCAGGCACTAATCACGGAGCTGAGCAGGTACTAAACGAGGAGCTGAGCAGGCACGAACCATGCATCTGAGCAGGCAAGCACCATGCAGCTCAGCAGGCAAGAATCACGGAGCTGAGTAGGCAAGAATCACGCAGCTCAGCAGGCAATAGTCAAGGAGCTGAGCAGGCACGAATCAGGCAGCTGAGCAGGAGCTTATCGTGGAGCTGAGCAGGCAAGCATCACACAGCTCAGCAGGCACGAATTACGCAGCTCAGCAGGCAAGAGTCAAGGAGCTGAGCAGGCAAGTAATACGGAGCTGAGCAGGCACAATTCAGTCCGGTCAGCAGACACGAACCATGCAGCAGAGCAGGCACGAATCTCTTGGCTAAGCAGGCACTAATCACGGAGCTGAGCAGGCACTAATCGAGGATCTTAGCAGGCACGAACCATGCAACTGAGCAGGAACTAATCATGGAGCTGAGCAGGCAAGAATCACGCAGCTCAGCAGGCAAGAATCACGGAGCTGAACAGGCAATAGTCAAGGAGCTGAGCAGGCACGAATCAGGCAGCTCCACAGACAATAATCAAGGAGCTGAACAGGGACTAATCACGCAGCTGAGCAGGCGCTAATCCCGTGAGTCAGCAGGCACAGATCACGTGGCTGAGCGGCCCTTGATCACGTGACTGGGCAGCACTGTTCACGTGGCTCTTAGGAACTGATCACGTGGATGAGACTCGCTGATCACGTGGCTGAGGATGCCCTGATCACGTGGCAATCAGGCACTGATCACGTGACTGAGAGGTGCTGATCACGTGGCTATCAGGCACTGATGACGTGACTGAGAGGCGCTGATCACCTGATTGAGCATGCCCTGATCACGTTGCAATCAGGCACTGATCATGTGCCTGAGAGGTCCTCATCACGTGGCTATCAGGTGCAGAACACGTGCCTGAACATGCACTGATCACGTGGCTCTCAGGCATTGATCACGTGAGTGGGCATGCAATGATTACGTGCCTCAGTAGGCAGTAATCAAGAAGCTGGGCAGGCACGAATAGTGCAGCAAACAAGGCAATAGTAAAGGAGCTGAGCAGGCAAGAATCACGTGGATAAGCAGGCACTAATCACGGAGCTGAGGAGGCAATAATCAAGGGCCTGAGCAGGCACGAATCACGCAACTGAGCAGAAACTAATCATGGAGTTGAGCAGGCAAGAAATACAGAGCTGAGCAGGCAATAATCAAGGAGCTGAGCCGGCACTAGTCCCTGGGCTAAGCAGGCACGAATCACGCAGCTCAGCAGGCAAATATCAAGGAGCTGAGCTGGCAAGTAATACGCAGCTGAGCAGGCACAATTCAGTCAGGTCAGCAGACACGAACCACGCAGCAGAGCAGGCACGAATCACTTGGCTAATCAGGCACTAATCACGGAGCTGAGCAGGTACTAAACGAGGAGCTGAGCAGGCACGAACCATGCATCTGAGCAGGCAAGCATCATGCAGCTCAGCAGGCAAGAATCACAGAGCTGAGCAGGCACGAAGCACTCAGCTCAGCAGGCAGGAATCACGCAGCTGAGTAGGCAAGAATCACACAGCTCAGCAGGCAATAGTCAAGGAGCTGAGCAGGCACCAATCAGGCAGCTGAGCAGGAGCATATCGTGGAGCTGAGCAGGCACGAACACGGAGCTGAGCAGGAACTAAACATGGAGCTGAGCAGGCAAGCATCACACAGCTCAGCAGGCACGAATCACGCAGCTCAGCAGGCAAGAGTCAAGGAGCTGAGCAGGCAAGTAATACGGAGCTGAGCAGGCACAATTCAGTCCGGTCAGCAGACACGAACCATGCAGCAGAGCAGGCACGAATCACATGCCTAAGAAGGCACTAATCACGGAGCTGAGCAGGCACTAATCCAGGAGCTGTGCAGGCACGAACCATGCAACTGAGCAGGAACTAATCATGGAGCTGAGCAGGCAAGAATCACGCAGCTCAGCAGGCAAGAATCACGGAGCTGAGCAGGCAATAGTCAAGGAGCTGAGCAGGCACGAATCAGGCAGCTCAGCAGGCAATAATCAAGGAGCTGAGCAGGGACTAATCAAGCAGCTGAGCAGTCGCTAATCCCGTGAGTCAGCCGGCATTGATCACGTGCCTGAACGGGCCCTGATCTCGCGACTGGGAAGGCAATGATCACGTGGCTCTCAGGCACTGATCACGTGGCTGAGAGGCGCTGATCACGTGGCTGAGCATGCCCTGATCACGTTGCAATCAGGCACTGATCACGTGACTGAGAGGTGCTGATCACGTGGCAATCAGGCACTGATCACGTGACTGAGAGGCGCTGATCACGTGGCTATCAGGCGCTGATCACGTGCCTGAGCATGCTCTGATCACGTGGCTCTCAGGCATTGATCACGTGAGTGGGCATGCAACGATTACCTGCCTCAGTAGGCAATAATCAAGAAGCTGGGCAGGCACGAATAGTGCGGCGAACAAGGCAATAGTAAAGGAGCTGAGCAGGCAAGAATCACGTGGATAAGCAGGCACTAATCACGGAGCTGAGGAGGCAATAATCAAGGGCCTGAGTAGGCACGAATCACGCAACTGAGCAGAAACTAATCATGGAGTTGAGCAGGCAAGAAATACAGAGCTGAGCAGGCAATAATCAAGGAGCTGAGCCGGCACTAGTCCCTGGGCTAAGCAGGCACGAATCACGCAGCTCAGCAGGCAAATATCAAGGAGCTGAGCTGGCAAGTAATACGCAGCTGAGCAGGCACAATTCAGTCAGGTCAGCAGACACGAACCACGCAGCAGAGCAGGCACGAATCACTTGGCTAAGCAGGCACTAATCACGGAGCTGAGCAGGTACTAAACGAGGAGCTGAGCAGGCACGAACCATGCATCTGAGCAGGCAAGCACCATGCAGCTCAGCAGGCAAGAATCACGGAGCTGAGTAGGCAAGAATCACGCAGCTCAGCAGGCAATAGTCAAGGAGCTGAGCAGGCACGAATCAGGCAGCTGAGCACGAGCTTATCGTGGAGCTGAGCAGGCAAGCATCACACAGCTCAGCAGGCACGAATCACGCAGCTCAGCAGGCAGGAATCACGCAGCTGAGTAGGCAAGAATCATGCAGCTCAGCAGGCAATAGTCAAGGAGCTGAGCATGCACGAATCAGGCAGCTGAGCAGGAGCTTATCGTGGAATTGAGCAGGCAAGCATCACACAGCTCAGCAGGCACGAATCACGCAGCTCAGAAGGCAAGAGTCAAGGAGCTGAGCAGGCAAGTAATACGGAGCTGAGCAGGCACAATTCAGTCCGGTCAGCAGACACGAACCATGCAGCAGAGCAGGCACGAATCACTTGGCTAAGCAGGCACTAATCACGGAGCTGAGCAGGCACTAATCGAGGATCTTAGCAGGCACGAACCATGCAACTGAGCAGGAACTAATCATGGAGCTGAGCAGGCAAGAATCACGCAGCTCAGCAGGCAAGAATCACGGAGCTGAACAGGCAATAGTCAAGGAGCTGAGCAGGCACGAATCAGGCAGCTCCACAGACAATAATCAAGGAGCTGAACAGGGACTAATCACGCAGCTGAGCAGGCGCTAATCCCGTGAGTCAGCAGGCACAGATCACGTGGCTGAGCGGCCCCTGATCACGTGACTGGGCAGCACTGATCACGTGGCTCTTAGGAACTGATCACGTGGATGAGAGGCGCTGATCACGTGGCTGAGCATGCCCTGATCACGTGGCAATCAGGCACTGATCACGTGACTGAGAGGTGCTGATCACGGGGCTATCAGGCACTGATGACGTGACTGAGAGGCGCTGATCACCTGATTGAGCATGCCCTGATCACGTGGCAATCAGGCACTGATCACGTGCCTGAGAGGTCCTCATCACGTGGCTATCAGGCGCTGAACACGTGCCTGAGCATGCACTGATCACGTGGCTCTCAGGCATTGATCACGTGAGTGGGCATGCAATGATTACGTGCCTCAGTAGGCAGTAATCAAGAAGCTGGGCAGGCACGAATAGTGCAGCAAACAAGGCAATAGTAAAGGAGCTGAGCAGGCAAGAATCACGTGGATAAGCAGGCACTAATCACGGAGCTGAGGAGGCAATAATCAAGGGCCTGAGCAGGCACGAATCACGCAACTGAGCAGAAACTAATCATGGAGTTGAGCAGGCAAGAAATACAGAGCTGAGCAGGCAATAATCAAGGAGCTGAGCCGGCACTAGTCCCTGGGCTAAGCAGGCACGAATCACGCAGCTCAGCAGGCAAATATCAAGGAGCTGAGATGGCAAGCAATACGTAGCTGAGCAGGCACAATTCAGTCAGGTCAGCAGACACGAACCATGCAGCAGAGCAGGCACGAATCATTTGGCTAAGCAGGCACTAATCACGGAGCTGAGCAGGCACTAATCGAGGAGCTGAGCAGGAACGAACCATGCAAATGAGCAGGAACTAATCATGGAGCTGAGCAGGCAAGAATCACGCAGCTCAGCAGGCAAGAATCACGGAGGTGAGCAGGCAATAGTCAAGCAGCTGAGCAGGCACGAATCAGGCAGCTCCACAGACAATAATCAAGGAGCTGAACAGGGACTAATCAAGCAGCTGAGCAGGCGCTAATCCCGTGAGTCAGCAGGCACAGATCACGTGGCTGAGCGGCCCCTCATCACGTGACTGGGCAGGCACTGATCACGTGGCTCTCAGGCACTGATCACGTGGCTGAGAGGCGCTGATCACGTGGCTGAGCATGCCCTGATCACGTGGCAATCAGGCACTGATCAAGTGACTGAGAGGTGCTGATCACGTGGCTATCAGGCACTGATGACGTGACTGAGAGGCGCTGATCACCTGACTGAGCATGCCCTGATCACGTGGCAATCAGGCACTGATCACGTGACTGAGAGGTCCTCATCACGTGGCTATCAGGCGCTGAACACGTGCCTGAACATGCACTGATCACGTGGCTCTCAGGCATTGATCACGTGAGTGGGCATGCAATGATTACGTGCCTCAGTAGGCAGTAATCAAGAAGCTGGGCAAGCACGAATAGTGCATCAAACAAGGCAATAGTAAAGGAGCTGAGCAGGCAAGAATCACGTGGATAAGCAGGCACTAATCACGGAACTGAGGATGCAATAATCAAGGGCCTGAGCAGGCACGAATCACGCAACTGAGCAGAAACTAATCATGGAGTTGAGCAGGCAAGAAATACAGAGCTGAGCAGGCAATAATCAAGGAGCTGAGCCGGCACTAGTCCCTGGGCTAAGCAGGCATGAATCATGCAACTCAGCAGGCAAATATCAAGGAGCTGAGATGGCAAGTAATACGCAGCTGAGCAGGCACAATTCAGTCCGGTCAGCAGACACGAACCACGCAGCAGAGCAGGCACGAATCACTTGGCTAATCACGCACTAATCACGGAGCTGAGCAGGTACTAAACGAGGAGCTGAGCAGGCACGAACCATGCATCTGAGCAGGCAAGCACCATGCAGCTCAGCAGGCAAGAATAACGGAGCTGAGCAGGCACGAAGCACTCAGCTCAGCAGGCAGGAATCACGCAGCTGAGTAGGCAAGAATCACACAGCTCAGCAGGCAATAGTCAAGGAGCTGAGCAGGCACCAATCAGGCAGCTGAGCAGGAGCTTATCGTGGAGCTGAGCAGGCACGAACACGGAGCTGAGCAGGAACTAAACATGGAGCTGAGCAGGAAAGCATCACACAGCTCAGCAGGCACGAATCACGCAGCTCAGCAGGCAAGAGTCAAGGAGCTGAGAAGGCAAGTAATACGGAGCTGAGCAGGCACAATTCAGTCCGGTCAGCAGACACGAACCATGCAGCAGAGCAGGCAGGAATCACATGCCTAAGAAGGCACTAATCACGGAGCTGAGCAGGCACTAATCGAGGAGCTGAGCAGGCACGAACCATGCAACTGAGCAGGAACTAATCATGGAGCTGAGCAGGCAAGAATCACGCAGCTCAGCAGGCAAGAATCACGGAGCTGAGCAGGCAATAGTCAAGGAGCTGAGCAGGCACGAATCAGGCAGCTGAGCAGTCGCTAATCCCGTGAGTCAGCAGGCATTGATCACGTGCCTGAGCGGGCCCTGATCTCGCGACTGGGAAGGCAATGATCACGTGGCTCTCAGGCACTGATCACGTGGCTGAGAGGCGCTGATCACGTGGCTGAGCATGACCTGATCACGTGGCAATCAGGCACTGATCACGTGACTGAGAGGTGCTGATCACGTGGCTATCAGGCACTGATCACGTGACTGAGAGGCGCTGATCACGTGGCTATCAGGCGCTGATCACGTGCCTGAGCATGCTCTGATCACGTGGCTCTCAGGCATTGATCACGTGAGTGGGCATGCAACGATTACCTGCCTCAGTAGGCAATAATCAAGAAGCTGGGCAGGCACGAATAGTGCGGCGAACAAGGCAATAGTAAAGGAGCTGAGCAGGCAAGAATCACGTGGATAAGCAGGCACTAATCACGGAGCTGAGGAGGCAATAATCAAGGGCCTGAGTAGGCACGAATCACGCAACTGAGCAGAAACTAATCATGGAGTTGAGCAGGCAAGAAATACAGAGCTGAGCAGGCAATAATCAAGGAGCTGAGCCGGCACTAGTCCCTGGGCTAAGCAGGCACGAATCACGGAGCTGAGCAGGTACTAAACGAGGAGCTGAGCAGGCACGAACCATGCATCTGAGCAGGCAAGCACCATGCAGCTCAGCAGGCAAGAATCACGGAGCTGAGTAGGCAAGAATCACGCAGCTCAGCAGGCAATAGTCAAGGAGCTGAGCAGGCACGAATCAGGCAGCTGAGCAGGAGCTTATCGTGGAGCTGAGCAGGCAAGCATCACAAAGCTCAGCAGGCACGAATCACGCAGCTCAGCAGGCAGGAATCACGCAGCTGAGTAGGCAAGAATCACGCAGCTCAGCAGGCAATAGTCAAGGAGCTGAGCATGCACGAATCAGGCAGCTGAGCAGGAGCTTATCGTGGAGCTGAGCAGGCAAGCATCACACAGCTCAGCAGGCACGAATCACGCAGCTCAGCAGGCAAGAGTCAAGGAGCTGAGCAGGCACAATTCAGTCAGGTCAGCAGACACGAACCACGCAGCAGAGCAGGCACGAATCACTTGGCTAAGCAGGCACTAATCACGGAGCTGAGCAGGTACTAAACGAGGAGCCTGGCAGGCACGAACCATGCATCTGAGCAGGCAAGCACCATGCAGCTCAGCAGGCAAGAATCACGGAGCTGAGTAGGCAAGAATCACGCAGCTCAGCAGGCAATAGTCAAGGAGCTGAGCAGGCACGAATCAGGCAGCTGAGCAGGAGCTTATCGTGGAGCTGAGCAGGCAAGCATCACACAGCTCAGCAGGCACGAATCACGCAGCTCAGCAGTCAAGACTCAAGGAGCTGAGCAAGGAAGTAATACGGAGCTGAGCAGGCACAATTCAGTCCGGTCAGCAGACACGAACCATGCAGCAGAGCAGGCATAAATCACTTGGCTAAGCAGGCACTAATCACGGAGCTGAGCAGGCACTAATCGAGGATCTTAGCAGGCACGAACCATGCAACTGAGCAGGAACTAATCATGGAGCTGAGCAGGCAAGAATCACGCAGCTCAGCACGCAAGAATCACGGAGCTGAACAGGCAATAGTCAAGGAGCTGAGCAGGCACGAATCAGGCAGCTCCACAGACAATAATCAAGGAGCTGAACAGGGACTAATCACGCAGCTGAGCAGGCGCTAATCCCGTGAGTCAGCAGGCACAGATCACGTGGCTGAGCGGCCCCTGATCACCTGACTGGGCAGGCACTGATCACGTGGCTCTCAGGCACTGATCACGTGGCTGAGAGGCGCTGATCACGTGGCTGAGCATGCCCTGATCACGTGGCAATCAGGCACTGATCACGTGACTGAGATGTCCTCATCACGTGGCTATCAGGTGCAGAACACGTGCCTGAACATGCACTGATCACGTGGCTCTCAGGCACTGATCACGTGGCTGAGAGGCGCTGATCACGTGGCTGAGCATGCCCTGATCACGGGGCAATCAGGCACTGATCACGTGACTGAGAGGTGCTGATCACGGGGCTATCAGGAACTGATGACGTGACTGAGAGGCGCTGATCACCTGACTGAGCATTCCCTGATCACGTGGCAATCAGGCACTGATCACGTGACTGAGAGGTCCTCATCACGTGGCTATCAGGTGCAGAACACGTGCCTGAACATGCACTGATCACGTGGCTCTCAGGCATTGATCACGTGAGTGGGCATGCAATGATTACGTGCCTCAGTAGGCAGTAATCAAGAAGCTGGGCAGGCACGAATAGTGCAGCAAACAAGGCAATAGTAAAGGAGCTGAGCAGGCAAGAATCACGTGGATAAGCAGGCACTAATCACGGAGCTGAGGAGGCAATAATCAAGGGCCTGAGCAGGCACGAATCACGCAACTGAGCAGAAACTAATCATGGAGTTGAGCAGGCAAGAAATACAGAGCTGAGCAGGCAATAATCAAGGAGCTGAGCCGGCACTAGTCCCTGGGCTAAGCAGGCACGAATCACGCAGCTCAGCAGGCAAATATCAAGGAGCTGAGCTGGCAAGTAATACGCAGCTGAGCAGGCACAATTCAGTCAGGTCAGCAGACACGAACCACGCAGCAGAGCAGGCACGAATCACTTGGCTAATCAGGCACTAATCACGGAGCTGAGCAGGTACTAAACGAGGAGCTGAGCAGGCACGAACCATGCATCTGAGCAGGCAAGCATCATGCAGCTCAGCAGGCAAGAATCACAGAGCTGAGCAGGCACGAAGCACTCAGCTCAGCAGGCAGGAATCACGCAGCTGAGTAGGCAAGAATCACACAGCTCAGCAGGCAATAGTCAAGGAGCTGAGCAGGCACCAATCAGGCAGCTGAGCAGGAGCTTATCGTGGAGCTGAGCAGGCAAGCATCACACAGCTCAGCAGGCACGAATCACGCAGCTCAGCAGGCAAGAGTCAAGGAGCTGAGCAGGCAAGTAATACGGAGCTGAGCAGGCACAATTCAGTCCGGTCAGCAGACACGAACCATGCAGCAGAGCAGGCACGAATCACATGCCTAAGAAGGCACTAATCACGGAGCTGAGCAGGCACTAATCGAGGAGCTGAGCAGGCACGAACCATGCAACTGAGCAGGAACTAATCATGGAGCTGAGCAGGCAAGAATCACGCAGCTCAGCAGGCAAGAATCACGGAGCTGAGCAGGCAATAGTCAAGGAGCTGAGCAGGCACGAATCAGGCAGCTCAGCAGGCAATAATCAAGGAGCTGAGCAGGGACTAATCAAGCAGCTGAGCAGTCGCTAATCCCGTGAGTCAGGAGGCATTGATCACTGCCTGAGCGGGCCCTGATCTCACGACTGGGAAGGCAATGATCACGTGGCTCTCAGGCACTGATCACGTGGCTGAGAGGCGCTGATCACGTGGCTGAGCATGCCCTGATCACGTGGCAATCAGGCACTGATCACGTGACTGAGAGGTGCTGATCACGTGGCAATCAAGCACTGATCACGTGACTGAGAGGCGCTGATCACGTGGCTATCAGGCGCTGATCACGTGCCTGAGCATGCTCTGATCACGTGGCTCTCAGGCATTGATCACGTGAGTGGGCATGCAACGATTACCTGCCTCAGTAGGCAATAATCAAGAAGCTGGGCAGGCACGAATAGTGCGGCGAATAAGGCAATAGTAAAGGAGCTGAGCAGGCAAGAATCACGTGGATAAGCAGGCACTAATCACGGAGCTGAGGAGGCAATAATCAAGGGCCTGTGTAGGCACGAATCACGCAACTGAGCAGAAATTAATCATGGAGTTGAGCAGGCAAGAAATACAGAGCTGAGCAGGCAATAATCAAGGAGATGAGCCGGCACTAGTCCCTGGGCTAAGCAGGCACGAATCACGCAGCTCAGCAGGCAAATATCAAGGAGCTGAGATGGCAAGTAATACGCAGCTGAGCAGGCACAATTCAGTCAGGTCAGCAGACACGAACCACGCAGCAGAGCAGGCACGAATCACTTGGCTAAGCAGGCACTAATCACGGAGCTGAGCAGGTACTAAACGAGGAGCTGAGCAGGCACGAACCATGCATCTGAGCAGGCAAGCACCATGCAGCTCAGCAGGCAAGAATCACGCAGCTGAGTAGGCAAGAATCACGCAGCTCAGCAGGCAATAGTCAAGGAGCTGAGCAGGCACCAATCAGGCAGCTGAGCAGGAGCTTATCGTGGAGCTGAGCAGGCAAGCATCACACAGCTCAGCAGGCACGAATCACGGAGCTCAGCAGGCAAGAGTCAAGGAGCTGAGCAGGCAAGTAATACGGAGCTGAGCAGGCACAATTCAGTCCGGTCAGCAGACACGAACCATGCAGCAGAGCAGGCACGAATCACTTGGCTAAGCAGGCACTAATCACGGAGCTGAGCAGGCACTAATCGAGGATCTTAGCAGGCACGAACCATGCAACTGAGCAGGAACTAATCATGGAGCTGAGCAGGCAAGAATCACGCAGCTCAGCACGCAAGAATCACGGAGCTGAACAGGCAATAGTCAAGGAGCTGAGCAGGCACGAATCAGGCAGCTCCACCGACAATAATCAAGGAGCTGAACAGGGACTAATCACGCAGCTGAGCAGGCGCTAATCCCGTGAGTCAGCAGGCACAGATCACGTGGCTGAGCGGCCCCTGATCACGTGACTGGGCAGCACTGATCACGTGGCTCTTAGGAACTGATCACGTGGATGAGAGGCGCTGATCACGTGGCTGAGCATGCCCTGATCACGTGGCAATCAGGCACTGATCACGTGACTGAGAGGTGCTGATCACGTGGCTATCAGGCACTGATGACGTGACTGAGAGGCGCTGATCACCTGATTGAGCATGCCCTGATCACGTGGCAATCAGGCACTGATCACGTGACTGAGAGGTCCTCATCACGTGGCTATCAGGCGCTGAACACGTGCCTGAGCATGCACTGATCACGTGGCTCTCAGGCATTGATCACGTGAGTGGGCATGCAATGATTACGTGCCTCAGTAGGCAGTAATCAAGAAGCTGGGCAGGCACGAATAGTGCAGCAAACAAGGCAATAGTAAAGGAGCTGAGCAGGCAAGAATCACGTGGATAAGCAGGCACTAATCACGGAGCTGAAGAGGCAATAATCAAGGGCCTGAGCAGGCACGAATCACGCAACTGAGCAGAAACTAATCATGGAGTTGAGCAGGCAAGAAATACAGAGCTGAGCAGGCTATAATCAAGGAGCTGAGCCGGCACTAGTCCCTGGGCTAAGCAGGCACGAATCACGCAGCTCAGCAGGCAAATATCAAGGAGCTGAGCTGGCAAGTAATACGCAGCTGAGCAGGCACAATTCAGTCCGGTCAGCAGACATGAACCACGCAGCAGAGCAGGCACGAATCACTTGGCTAATCAGGCACTAATCACGGAGCTGAGCAGGTACTAAACGAGGAGCTGAGCAGGCACGAACCATGCATCTGAGCAGGCAAGCATCATGCAGCTCAGCAGGCAAGAATCACAGAGCTGAGCAGGCACGAAGCACTCAGCTCAGCAGGCAGGAATCACGCAGCTGAGTAGGCAAGAATCACACAGCTCAGCAGGCAATAGTCAAGGAGCTGAGCAGGCACCAATCAGGCAGCTGAGCAGGAGCATATCGTGGAGCTTAGCAGGCACGAACACGGAGCTGAGCAGGAACTAAACATGGAGCTGAGCAGGCAAGCATCACACAGCTCAGCAGGCACAAATCACCCATCTCAGCAGGCAAGAGTCAAGGAGCTGAGCAGGCAAGTAATACGGAGCTGAGCAGGCACAATTCAGTCCGGTCAGCAGACACGAACCATGCAGCAGAGCAGGCACGAATCACATGCCTAAGAAGGCACTAATCACGGAGCTGAGCAGGCACTAATCGAGGAGCTGAGCAGGCACGAACCATGCAACTGAGCAGGAACTAATCATGGAGCTGAGCAGGCAAGAATCACGCAGCTCAGCAGGCAAGAATCACGGAGCTGAGCAGGCAATAGTCAAGGAGCTGAGCAGGCACGAATGAGGCAGCTCAGCAGGCAATAATCAAGGAGCTGAGCAGGGACTAATCAAGCAGCTGAGCAGTCGCTAATCCCGTGAGTCAGCAGGCATTGATCACGTGCCTGAGCGGGCCCTGATCTCGCGACTGGGAAGGCAATGATCACGTGGCTCTCAGGCACTGATCCCGTGGCTGAGAGGCGCTGATCACGTGGCTGAGCATGCCCTGATCCCGTGGCAATCAGGCACTGATCACGTGACTGAGAGGTGCTGATCACGTGGCAATCAGGCACTGATCACGTGACTGAGAGACGCTGATCACGTGGCTATCAGGCGCTGATCACGTGCCTGAGCATGCTCTGATCACGTGGCTCTCAGGCATTGATCACGTGAGTGGGCATGCAACGATTACCTGCCTCAGTAGGCAATAATCAAGAAGCTGGGCAGGCACGAATAGTGCGGCGAACAAGGCAATAGTAAAGGAGCTGAGCAGGCAAGAATCACGTGGATAAGCAGGCACTAATCACGGAGCTGAGGAGGCAATAATCAAGGGCCTGAGTAGGCACGAATCACGCAACTGAGCAGAAACTAATCATGGAGTTGAGCAGGCAAGAAATACAGAGCTGAGCAGGCAATAATCAAGGAGCTGAGCCGGCACTAGTCCCTGGGCTAAGCAGGCACGAATCACGCAGCTCAGCAGGCAAATATCAAGGAGCTGAGATGGCAAGTAATACGCAGCTGAGCAGGCACAATTCAGTCAGGTCAGCGACACGAACCACGCAGCAGAGCAGGCACGAATCACTTGGCTAAGCAGGCACTAATCACGGAGCTGAGCAGGTACTAAACGAGGAGCTGAGCAGGCACGAACCATGCATCTGAGCAGGCAAGCACCATGCAGCTCAGCAGGCAAGAATCACGGAGCTGAGTAGGCAAGAATCACGCAGCTCAGCAGGCAATAGTCAAGGAGCTGAGCAGGCACGAATCAGGCAGCTGAGCACGAGCTTATCGTGGAGCTGAGCAGGCAAGCATCACACAGCTCAGCAGGCACGAATCACGCAGCTCAGCAGGCAGGAATCACGCAGCTCAGCAGGCAAATATCAAGGAGCTGAGATGGCAAGTAATACGCAGCTGAGCAGGCACAATTCAGTCAGGTCAGCAGACACGAACCACGCAGCGGAGCAGGCACGAATCACTTGGCTAAGCAGGCACTAATCACGGAGCTGAGCAGGCACTAATCGAGGATCTTAGCAGGCACGAACCATGCAACTGAGCAGGAACTAATCATGGAGCTGAGCAGGCAAGAATCACGCAGCTCAGCACGCAAGAATCACGGAGCTGAACAGGCAATAGTCAAGGAGCTGAGCAGGCACGAATCAGGCAGCTCCACAGACAATAATCAAAGAGCTGAACAGGGACTAATCACGCAGCTGAGCAGGCGCTAATCCCGTGAGTCAGCAGGCACAGATCACGTGGCTGAGCGGCCCCTGATCACGTGACTGGGCAGCACTGATCACGTGGCTCTTAGGAACTGATCACGTGGATGAGAGGCGCTGAACACGTGCCTGAGCATGCACTGATCACGTGGCTCTCAGGCATTGATCACGTGAGTGGGCATGCAATGATTACGTGCCTCAGTAGGCAGTAATCAAGAAGATGGGCAGGCACGAATAGTGCAGCAAACAAGGCAATAGTAAAGGAGCTGAGCAGGCAAGAATCACGTGGATAAGCAGGCACTAATCACGGAGCTGAGGAGGCAATAATCAAGGGCCTGAGCAGGCACGAATCACGCAACTGAGCAGAAACTAATCATGGAGTTGAGCAGGCAAGAAATACAGAGCTGAGCAGGCAATAATCAAGGAGCTGAGCCGGCACTAGTCCCTGGGCTAAGCAGGCACGAATCACGCAGCTCAGCAGGCAAATATCAAGGAGCTGAGGTGGCAAGTAATACGCAGCTGAGCAGGCACAATTCAGTCAGGTCAGCAGACACGAACCACGCAGCAGAGCAGGCACGAATCACTTGGCTAAGCAGGCACTAATCACGGAGCTGAGCAGGTACTAAACGAGGAGCTGAGCAGGCACGAACCATGCATCTGAGGAGGCAAGCACCATGCAGCTCAGCAGACAAGAATCACGGAGCTGAGTAGGCAAGAATCACGCAGCTCAGCAGGCAATAGTCAAGGAGCTGAGCAGGCACGAATCAGGCAGCTGAGCAGGAGCTTATCGTGGAGCTGAGCAGGCAAGCATCACACAGCTCAGCAGGCACGAATCACGCAGCTCAGCAGGCAGGAATCACGCAGCTGAGTAGGCAAGAATCACGCAGCTCAGCAGGCAATAGTCAAGGAGCTGAGCAGGCACCAATCAGGCAGCTGAGCAGGAGCTTATCATGGAGCTGAGCAGGCAAGCATCACACAGCTCAGCAGGCACGAATCACGCAGCTCAGCAGGCAAGAGTCAAGGAGCTGAGCAGGCAAGTAATACGGAGCTGAGCAGGCACAATTCAGTCCGGTCAGCAGACACGAACCATGCAGCAGAGCAGGCACGAATCACTTGTCTAAGCAGGCACTAATCATGGAGCTGAGCAGGCACTAATCGAGGATCTTAGCAGGCACGAACCATGCAACTGAGCAGGAACTAATCATGGAGCTGAGCAGGCAAGAATCACGCAGCTCAGCACGCAAGAATCACGGAGCTGAACAGGCAATAGTCAAGGAGCTGAGCAGGCACGAATCAGGCAGCTCCACAGACAATAATCAAGGAGCTGAACAGGGACTAATCACGCAGCTGAGCAGGCGCTAATCCCGTGAGTCAGCAGGCACAGATCACGTGGCTGAGCGGCCCCTGATCACGTGACTGGGCAGCACTGATCACGTGGCTCTTAGGAACTGATCACGTGGATGAGAGGCGCTGATCACGTGGCTGAGCATGCCCTGATCACGTGGCAATCAGGCACTGATCACGTGACTGAGAGGTGCTGATCACGTGGCTATCAGGCACTGATGACGTGACTGAGAGGCGCTGATCACCTGACTGAGCATTCCCTGATCACGTGGCAATCAGGCACTGATCACGTGACTGAGAGGTCCTCATCACGTGGCTATCAGGCGCTGAACACGTGCCTGAGCATGCACTGATCACGTGGTTCTCAGGCATTGATCACGTGAGTGGGCATGCAATGATTACGTGCCTCAGTAGGCAGTAATCAAGAAGCTGGGCAGGCACGAATAGTGCAGCAAACAAGGCAATAGTAAAGGAGCTGAGCAGGCAAGAATCACGTGGATAAGCAGGCACTAATCACGGAGCTGAGGAGGCAATAATCAAGGGCCTGAGCAGGCACGAATCACGCAACTGAGCAGAAACTAATCATGGAGTTGAGCAGGCAAGAAATACAGAGCTGAGCAGGCAATAATCAAGGAGCTGAGCCGGCACTAGTCCCTGGGCTAAGCAGGCACGAATCACGCAGCTCATCAGGCAAAGATCAAGGAGCTGAGATGGCAAGTAATACGCAGCTGAGCAGGCACAATTCAGTCAGGTCAGCAGACACGAACCATGCAGCAGAGCAGGCACGAATCACTTGGCTAAGCAGGCACTAATCACGGAGCTGAGCAGGCACTAATCGAGGAGCTGAGCAGGAACGAACCATGCAAATGAGCAGGAACTAATCATGGAGCTGAGCAGGCAAGAATCACGCAGCTCAGCAGGCAAGAATCACGGAGCTGAGCAGGCAATAGTCAAGGAGCTGAGCAGGCACAAATCAGGCAGCTCAGCAGGCAATAATCAAGGAGCTGAGCAGGGACTAATCAAGCAGCTGAGCAGTCGCTAATCCCGTGAGTCAGGAGGCATTGATCACGTGCCTGAGCGGGCCCTGATCTCGCGACTGGGAAGGCACTGATCACGTGGCTGAGAGGCGCTGATCACGTGGCTGAGCATGACCTGATCACGTGGCTATCAGGCACTGATCACGTGACTGAGAGGCGCTGATCACGTGGCTATCAGGCGATGATCACGTGCCTGAGCATGCTCTGATCACGTGCTCTCAGGCATTGATCACGTGAGTGGGCATGCAACGATTACCTGCCTCAGTAGGCAATAATCAAGAAGCTGGGCAGGCACGAATAGTGCGGCGAACAAGGCAATAGTAAAGGAGCTGAGCAGGTAAGAATCACGTGGATAAGCAGGCACTAATCACGGAGCTGAGGAGGCAATAATCAAGGGCCTGAGTAGGCACGAATCACGCAACTGAGCAGAAACTAATCATGGAGTTGAGCAGGCAAGAAATACAGAGCTGAGCAGGCAATAATCAAGGAGCTGAGCCGGCACTAGTCCCTGGGCTAAGCAGGCACGAATCACGCAGCTCAGCAGGCAAATATCAAGGAGCTGAGATGGCAAGTAATACGCAGCTGAGCAGGCACAGTTCAGTCAGGTCAGCAGACATGAACCACGCAGCAGAGCAGGCACGAATCACTTGGCTAATCAGGCACTAATCACGGAGCTGAGCAGGTACTAAACGAGGAGCTGAGCAGGCACGAACCATGCATCTGAGCAGGCAAGCACCATGCAGCTCAGCAGGCAAGAATCACGGAGCTGAGTAGGCAAGAATCACGCAGCTCAGCAGGCAATAGTCAAGGAGCTGAGCAGGCACGAATCAGGCAGCTGAGCAGGAGCTTATCGTGGAGCTGAGCAGGCAAGCATCACACAGCTCAGCAGGCACGAATCACGCAGCTCAGCAGGCAGGAATCACGCAGCTGAGTAGGCAAGAATCACGCAGCTCAGCAGGCAATAGTCAAGGAGCTGAGCAGGCACCAATCAGGCAGCTGAGCAGGAGCTTATCATGGAGCTGAGCAGGGAAGCATCACACAGCTCAGCAGGCACTAATCACGCAGCTCAGCAGGCAAGAGTCAAGGAGCTGAGCAGGCAAGTAATACGGAGCTGAGCAGGCACAATTCAGTCCGGTCAGCAGACACGAACCATGCAGCAGAGCAGGCACGAATCACTTGGCTAAGCAGGCACTAATCACGGAGCTGAGCAGGCACTAATCGAGGATCTTAGCAGGCACGAACCATGCAACTGAGCAGGGACTAATCATGGAGCTGAGCAGGCAAGAATCACGCAGCTCAGCACGCAAGAATCACGGAGCTGAACAGGCAATAGTCAAGGAGCTGAGCAGGCACGAATCAGGCAGCTCCACAGACAATAATCAAGGAGCTGAACAGGGACTAATCACGCAGCTGAGCAGGTGCTAATCCCGTGAGTCAGCAGGCACAGATCACGTGGCTGAGCGGCCCCTGATCACGTGACTGGGCAGCACTGATCACGTGGCTCTTAGGAACTGATCACGTGGATGAGAGGCGCTGATCACGTGGCTGAGCATGCCCTGATCACGTGGCAATCAGGCACTGATCACGTGACTGAGAGGTCCTCATCACGTGGCTATCAGGCGCTGAACACGTGCCTGAACATGCACTGATCACGTGGCTCTCAGGCATTGATCACGTGAGTGGGCATGCAATGATTACGTGCCTCAGTAGGCAGTAATCAAGAAGCTGGGCAGGCACGAATAGTGCAGCAAACAAGGCAATAGTAAAGGAGCTGAGCAGGCAAGAATCACGTGGATAAGCAGGCACTAATCACGGAGCTGAGGAGGCAATAATCAAGGGCCTGAGCAGGCACAAATCACGCAACTGAGCAGAAACTAATCATGGAGTTGAGCAGGCAAGAAATACAGAGCTGAGCAGGCAATAATCAAGGAGCTGAGCCGGCACTAGTCCCTGGGCTAAGCAGGCACGAATCACGCAGCTCATCAGGCAAAGATCAAGGAGCTGAGATGGCAAGTAATACGCAGCTGAGCAGGCACAATTCAGTCAGGTCAGCAGACACGAACCATGCAGCAGAGCAGGCACGAATCACTTGGCTAAGCAGGCACTAATCACGGAGCTGAGCAGGCACTAATCGAGGAGCTGAGCAGGAACGAACCATGCAAATGAGCAGGAACTAATCATGGAGCTGAGCAGGCAAGAATCACGCAGCTCAGCAGGCAAGAATCACGGAGGTGAGCAGGCAATAGTCAAGGAGCGGAGCAGGCACGAATCAGGCAGCTCCACAGACAATAATCAAGGAGCTGAACAGGGACTAATCACGCAGCTGAGCAGGCGCTAATCCCGTGAGTCAGCAGGCACAGATCACGTGGCTGAGCGGCCCCTGATCACGTGACTAGGCAGGCACTGCTCACGTGGCTCTCAGGCACTGATCACGTGGCTGAGAGGCGCTGATCACGTGGCTGAGCATGCCCTGATCACGTGGCAATCAGGCACTGATCACGTGACTGAGAGGTGCTGATCACGTGGCTATCAGGCACTGATGACGTGACTGAGAGGCGCTGATCACCTGACTGAGCATGCCCTGATCACGTGGCAATCAGGCACTGATCACGTGACTGAGAGGTCCTCATCACGTGGCTATCAGGCGCTGAACACGTGCCTGAGCATGCACTGATCACGTGGCTCTCAGGCATTGATCACGTGAGTGGGCATGCAATGATTACGTGCCTCAGTAGGCAGTAATCAAGAAGCTGGGCAGGCACGAATAGTGCAGCAAACAAGGCAATAGTAAAGGAGCTGAGCAGGCAAGAATCACGTGGATAAGCAGGCACTAATCACGGAGCTGAGGAGGCAATAATCAAGGGCCTGAGCAGGCAGGAATCACGCAACTGAGCAGAAACTAATCATGGAGTTGAGCAGGCAAGAAATACAGAGCTGAGCAGGCAATAATCAAGGAGCTGAGCCGGCACTAGTCCCTGGGCTAAGCAGGCACGAATCACGCACCTCAGCAGGCAAATATCAAGGAGCTGAGATGGCAAGTAATACGCAGCTGAGCAGGCACAATTCAGTCAGGTCAGCAGACACGAACCATGCAGCAGAGCAGGCACGAATCACTTGGCTAAGCAGGCACTAATCACGGAGCTGAGCAGGCACTAATCGAGGAGCTGAGCAGGAACGAACCATGCAAATGAGCAGGAACTAATCATGGAGCTGAGCAGGCAAGAATCACGCAGCTCAGCAGGCAAGAATCACGGAGGTGAGCAGGCAATAGTCAAGGAGCGGAGCAGGCACGAATCAGGCAGCTCCACAGACAATAATCAAGGAGCTGAACAGGGACTAATCACGCAGCTGAGCAGGCGCTAATCCCGTGAGTCAGCAGGCACAGATTACGTGGCTGAGCGGCCCCTGATCACGTGACTGGGCAGGCACTGATCACGTGGCTCTCAGGCACTGATCACGTGGCTGAGAGGCGCTGATCACGTGGCTGAGCATCCCCTGATCACGTGGCAATCAGGCACTGATCACGTGACTGAGAGGTGCTGATCACGTGGCTATCAGGCACTGATGACGTGACTGAGAGGAGCTGATCACCTGACTGAGCATGCCCTGATCACGTGGCAATCAGGCACTGATCACGTGACTGAGAGGTCCTCATCACGTTTCTATCAGGCGCTGAACACGTGCCTGAACATGCACTGATCACGTGGCTCTCAGGCATTGATCACGTGAGTGGGCATGCAATGATTACGTGCCTCAGTAGGCAGTAATCTAGAAGCTGGGCAAGCACGAATAGTGCAGCAAACAAGGCAATAGTAAAGGAGCTGAGCAGGCAAGAATCACGTGGATAAGCAGGCACTAATCACGGAGCTGAGGAGGCAATAATCAAGGGCCTGAGCAGGCACGAATCACGCAACTGAGCAGAAACTAATCATGGAGTTGAGCAGGCAAGAAATACAGAGCTGAGCAGGCAATAATCAAGGAGCTGAGCCGGCACTAGTCCCTGGGCTAAGCAGGCACGAATCACGCAGCTCAGCAGGCAAATATCAAGGAGCTGAGCTGGCAAGTAATACGCAGCTGAGCAGGCACAATTCAGTCCGGTCAGCAGACATGAACCACGCAGCAGAGCAGGCACGAATCACTTGGCTAATCAGGCACTAATCACGGAGCTGAGCAGGTTCTAAACGAGGAGCTGAGCAGGCACGAACCATGCATCTGAGCAGGCAAGCATCATGCAGCTCAGCAGGCAATAGTCAAGGAGCTGAGCAGGCACCAATCAGGCAGCTGAGCAGGAGCTTATCGTGGAGCTGAGCAGGCACGAACACGGAGCTGAGCAGGAACTAAACATGGAGCTGAGCAGGCAAGCATGACACAGCTCAGCAGGCACGAATCACGCAGCTCAGCAGGCAAGAGTCAAGGATCTGAGCAGGCAAGTAATACGTAGCTGAGCAGGCACAATTCAGTCTGGTCAGCAGACACGAACCATGCAGCAGAGCAGGCACGAATCACATGCCTAAGAAGGCACTAATCACGGAGCTGAGCAGGCACTAATCGAGGAGCTGAGCAGGCACGAACCATGCAACTGAGCAGGAACTAATCATGGAGCTGAGCAGGCAAGAATCACGCAGCTCAGCAGGCAAGAATCACGGAGCTGAGCAGGCAATAGTCAAGGAGCTGAGCAGGCACGAATCAGGCAGCTCAGCAGGCAATAATCAAGGAGCTGAGCAGGGACTAATCAAGCAGCTGAGCAGTCGCTAATCCCGTGAGTCAGGAGGCATTGATCACGTGCCTGAGCGGGCCCTGATCTCTCGACTGGGAAGGCACTGATCACGTGGCTGAGAGGCGCTGATCACGTGGCTGAGCATGACCTGATCACGTGGCAATCAGGCACTGATCACGTGACTGAGAGGCGCTGATCACGTGGCTATCAGGCGCTGATCACGTGCCTGAGCATGCTCTGATCACGTGGCTCTCAGGCATTGATCACGTGAGTGGGCATGCAACGATTACCTGCCTCAGTAGGCAATAATCAAGAAGCTGGGCAGGCACGAATAGTGCGGCGAACAAGGCAATAGTAAAGGAGCTGAGCAGGCAAGAATCACGTGGATAAGCAGGCACTAATCACGGAGCTGAGGAGGCAATAATCAAGGGCCTGAGTAGGCACGAATCACGCAACTGAGCAGAAACTAATCATGGAGTTGAGCAGGCAAGAAATACAGAGCTGAGCAGGCAATAATCAAGGAGCTGAGCCGGCACTAGTCCCTGGGCTAAGCAGGCACGAATCACGCAGCTCAGCAGGCAAATATCAAGGAGCTGAGATGGCAAGTAATACGCAGCTGAGCAGGCACAATTCAGTCAGGTCAGCGACACGAACCACGCAGCAGAGCAGGCACGAATCACTTGGCTAAGCAGGCACTAATCACGGAGCTGAGCAGGTACTAAACGAGGAGCTGAGCAGGCACGAACCATGCATCTGAGCAGGCAAGCACCATGCAGCTCAGCAGGCAAGAATCACGGAGCTGAGTAGGCAAGAATCACGCAGCTCAGCAGGCAATAGTCAAGGAGCTGAGCAGGCACGAATCAGGCAGCTGAGCACGAGCTTATCGTGGAGCTGAGCAGGCAAGCATCACACAGCTCAGCAGGCACGAATCACGCAGCTCAGCAGGCAGGAATCACGCAGCTCAGCAGGCAAATATCAAGGAGCTGAGATGGCAAGTAATACGCAGCTGAGCAGGCACAATTCAGTCAGGTCAGCAGACACGAACCACGCAGCAGAGCAGGCACGAATCACTTGGCTAAGCAGGCACTAATCACGGAGCTGAGCAGGCACTAATCGAGGATCTTAGCAGGCACGAACCATGCAACTGAGCAGGAACTAATCATGGAGCTGAGCAGGCAAGAATCACGCAGCTCAGCACGCAAGAATCACGGAGCTGAACAGGCAATAGTCAAGGAGCTGAGCAGGCACGAATCAGGCAGCTCCACAGACAATAATCAAAGAGCTGAACAGGGACTAATCACGCAGCTGAGCAGGCGCTAATCCCGTGAGTCAGCAGGCACAGATCACGTGGCTGAGCGGCCCCTGATCACGTGACTGGGCAGCACTGATCACGTGGCTCTTAGGAACTGATCACGTGGATGAGAGGCGCTGAACACGTGCCTGAGCATGCACTGATCACGTGGCTCTCAGGCATTGATCACGTGAGTGGGCATGCAATGATTACGTGCCTCAGTAGGCAGTAATCAAGAAGATGGGCAGGCACGAATAGTGCAGCAAACAAGGCAATAGTAAAGGAGCTGAGCAGGCAAGAATCACGTGGATAAGCAGGCACTAATCACGGAGCTGAGGAGGCAATAATCAAGGGCCTGAGCAGGCACGAATCACGCAACTGAGCAGAAACTAATCATGGAGTTGAGCAGGCAAGAAATACAGAGCTGAGCAGGCAATAATCAAGGAGCTGAGCCGGCACTAGTCCCTGGGCTAAGCAGGCACGAATCACGCAGCTCAGCAGGCAAATATCAAGGAGCTGAGGTGGCAAGTAATACGCAGCTGAGCAGGCACAATTCAGTCAGGTCAGCAGACACGAACCACGCAGCAGAGCAGGCACGAATCACTTGGCTAAGCAGGCACTAATCACGGAGCTGAGCAGGTACTAAACGAGGAGCTGAGCAGGCACGAACCATGCATCTGAGGAGGCAAGCACCATGCAGCTCAGCAGACAAGAATCACGGAGCTGAGTAGGCAAGAATCACGCAGCTCAGCAGGTAATAGTCAAGGAGCTGAGCAGGCACGAATCAGGCAGCTGAGCAGGAGCTTATCGTGGAGCTGAGCAGGCAAGCATCACACAGCTCAGCAGGCACGAATCACGCAGCTCAGCAGGCAGGAATCACGCAGCTGAGTAGGCAAGAATCACGCAGCTCAGCAGGCAATAGTCAAGGAGCTGAGCAGGCACCAATCAGGCAGCTGAGCAGGAGCTTATCATGGAGCTGAGCAGGCAAGCATCACACAGCTCAGCAGGCACGAATCACGCAGCTCAGCAGGCAAGAGTCAAGGAGCTGAGCAGGCAAGTAATACGGAGCTGAGCAGGCACAATTCAGTCCGGTCAGCAGACACGAACCATGCAGCAGAGCAGGCACGAATCACTTGTCTAAGCAGGCACTAATCATGGAGCTGAGCAGGCACTAATCGAGGATCTTAGCAGGCACGAACCATGCAACTGAGCAGGAACTAATCATGGAGCTGAGCAGGCAAGAATCACGCAGCTCAGCACGCAAGAATCACGGAGCTGAACAGGCAATAGTCAAGGAGCTGAGCAGGCACGAATCAGGCAGCTCCACAGACAATAATCAAAGAGCTGAACAGGGACTAATCACGCAGCTGAGCAGGCGCTAATCCCGTGAGTCAGCAGGCACAGATCACGTGGCTGAGCGGCCCCTGATCACGTGACTGGGCAGCACTGATCACGTGGCTCTTAGGAACTGATCACGTGGATGAGAGGCGCTGAACACGTGCCTGAGCATGCACTGATCACGTGGCTCTCAGGCATTGATCACGTGAGTGGGCATGCAATGATTACGTGCCTCAGTAGGCAGTAATCAAGAAGATGGGCAGGCACGAATAGTGCAGCAAACAAGGCAATAGTAAAGGAGCTGAGCAGGCAAGAATCACGTGGATAAGCAGGCACTAATCACGGAGCTGAGGAGGCAATAATCAAGGGCCTGAGCAGGCACGAATCACGCAACTGAGCAGAAACTAATCATGGAGTTGAGCAGGCAAGAAATACAGAGCTGAGCAGGCAATAATCAAGGAGCTGAGCCGGCACTAGTCCCTGGGCTAAGCAGGCACGAATCACGCAGCTCAGCAGGCAAATATCAAGGAGCTGAGGTGGCAAGTAATACGCAGCTGAGCAGGCACAATTCAGTCAGGTCAGCAGACACGAACCACGCAGCAGAGCAGGCACGAATCACTTGGCTAAGCAGGCACTAATCACGGAGCTGAGCAGGTACTAAACGAGGAGCTGAGCAGGCACGAACCATGCATCTGAGGAGGCAAGCACCATGCAGCTCAGCAGACAAGAATCACGGAGCTGAGTAGGCAAGAATCACGCAGCTCAGCAGGCAATAGTCAAGGAGCTGAGCAGGCACGAATCAGGCAGCTGAGCAGGAGCTTATCGTGGAGCTGAGCAGGCAAGCATCACACAGCTCAGCAGGCACGAATCACGCAGCTCAGCAGGCAGGAATCACGCAGCTGAGTAGGCAAGAATCACGCAGCTCAGCAGGCAATAGTCAAGGAGCTGAGCAGGCACCAATCAGGCAGCTGAGCAGGAGCTTATCATGGAGCTGAGCAGGCAAGCATCACACAGCTCAGCAGGCACGAATCACGCAGCTCAGCAGGCAAGAGTCAAGGAGCTGAGCAGGCAAGTAATACGGAGCTGAGCAGGCACAATTCAGTCCGGTCAGCAGACACGAACCATGCAGCAGAGCAGGCACGAATCACTTGTCTAAGCAGGCACTAATCATGGAGCTGAGCAGGCACTAATCGAGGATCTTAGCAGGCACGAACCATGCAACTGAGCAGGAACTAATCATGGAGCTGAGCAGGCAAGAATCACGCAGCTCAGCACGCAAGAATCACGGAGCTGAACAGGCAATAGTCAAGGAGCTGAGCAGGCACGAATCAGGCAGCTCCACAGACAATAATCAAGGAGCTGAACAGGGACTAATCACGCAGCTGAGCAGGCGCTAATCCCGTGAGTCAGCAGGCACAGATCACGTGGCTGAGCGGCCCCTGATCACGTGACTGGGCAGCACTGATCACGTGGCTATCAGGCACTGATGACGTGACTGAGAGGCGCTGATCACCTGACTGAGCATTCCCTGATCACGTGGCAATCAGGCACTGATCACGTGACTGAGAGGTCCTCATCACGTGGCTATCAGGCGCTGAACACGTGCCTGAGCATGCACTGATCACGTGGCTCTCAGGCATTGATCACGTGAGTGGGCATGCAATGATTACGTGCCTCAGTAGGCAGTAATCAAGAAGCTGGGCAGGCACGAATAGTGCAGCAAACAAGGCAATAGTAAAGGAGCTGAGCAGGCAAGAATCACGTGGATAAGCAGGCACTAATCACGGAGCTGAGGAGGCAATAATCAAGGGCCTGAGCAGGCACGAATCACGCAACTGAGCAGAAACTAATCATGGAGTTGAGCAGGCAAGAAATACAGAGCTGAGCAGGCAATAATCAAGGAGCTGAGCCGGCACTAGTCCCTGGGCTAAGCAGGCACAAATCACGCAGCTCATCAGGCAAAGATCAAGGAGCTGAGATGGCAAGTAATACGCAGCTGAGCAGGCACAATTCAGTCAGGTCAGCAGACACGAACCATGCAGCAGAGCAGGCACGAATCACTTGGCTAAGCAGGCACTAATCACGGAGCTGAGCAGGCACTAATCGAGGAGCTGAGCAGGAACGAACCATGCAAATGAGCAGGAACTAATCATGGAGCTGAGCAGGCAAGAATCACGCAGCTCAGCAGGCAAGAATCACGGAGGTGAGCAGGCAATAGTCAAGGAGCGGAGCAGGCACGAATCAGGCAGCTCCACAGACAATAATCAAGGAGCTGAACAGGGACTAATCACGCAGCTGAGCAGGCGCTAATCCCTTGAGTCAGCAGGCACAGATCACGTGGCTGAGCGGCCCCTGATCACGTGACTAGGCAGGCACTGCTCACGTGGCTCTCAGGCACTGATCAAGTGCCTGAGAGGCGCTGATCACGTGGCTGAGCATGCCCTGATCACGTGGCAATCAGGCACTGATCAAGTGACTGAGAGGTGCTGATCACGTGGCTATCAGGCACTGATGACGTGACTGAGAGGCGCTGATCACCTGACTGAGCATGCCCTGATCACGTGGCAATCAGGCACTGATCACGTGACTGAGAGGTCCTCATCACGTGGCTATCAGGCGCTGAACACGTGCCTGAACATGCACTGATCACGTGGCTCTCAGGCATTGATCACGTGAGTGGGCATGCAATGATTACGTGCCTCAGTAGGCAGTAATCAAGAAGCTGGGCAAGCACGAGTAGTGCAGCAAACAAGGCAATAGTAAAGGAGCTGAGCAGGCAAGAATCACGTGGATAAGCAGGCACTAATCACGGAGCTGAGGAGGCAATAATCAAGGGCCTGAGCAGGCACGAATCACGCAACTGAGCAGAAACTAATCATGGAGTTGAGCAGGCAAGAAATACAGAGCTGAGCAGGCAATAATCAAGGAGCTGAGCCGGCACTAGTCCCTGGGCTAAGCAGGCACGAATCACGCAGCTCAGCAGGCAAATATCAAGGAGCTGAGCTGGCAAGTAATACGCAGCTGAGCAGGCACAATTCAGTCAGGTCAGCAGACACGAACCACGCAGCAGAGCAGGCACGAATCACTTGGCTAATCAGGCACTAATCACGGAGCTGAGCAGGTACTAAACGAGGAGCTGAGCAGGCACGAACCATGCATCTGAGCAGGCAAGCATCATGCAGCTCAGCAGGCAAGAATCACAGAGCTGAGCAGGCACGAAGCACTCAGCTCAGCAGGCAGGAATCACGCAGCTGAGTAGGCAAGAATCACACAGCTCAGCAGGCAATAGTCAAGGAGCTGAGCAGGCACCAATCAGGCAGCTGAGCAGGAGCTGATCGTGGAGCTGAGCAGGCACGAACACGGAGCTGAGCAGGAACTAAACATGGAGCTGTGCAGGCAAGCATCACACAGCTCAGCAGGCACGAATCACGCAGCTCAGCAGGCAAGAGTCAAGGAGCTGAGCAGGCAAGTAATACGGAGCTGAGCAGGCACAATTCAGTCCGGTCAGCAGACACGAACCATGCAGCAGAGCAGGCACGAATCACATGCCTAAGAAGGCACTAATCACGGAGCTGAGCAGGCACTAATCGAGGAGCTGAGCAGGCACGAACCATGCAACTGAGCAGGAACTAATCCTGGAGCTGAGCAGGCAAGAATCACGCAGCTCAGCAGGCAAGAATCACGGAGCTGAGCAGGCAATAGTCAAGGAGCTGAGCAGGCACGAATCAGGCAGCTCAGCAGGCAATAATCAAGGAGCTGAGCAGGGACTAATCAAGCAGCTGAGCAGTCGCTAATCCCGTGAGTCAGGAGGCATTGATCACGTGCCTGAGCGGGCCCTGATCTCGCGACTGGGAAGGCAATGATCACGTGGCTCTCAGGCACTGATCACGTGGCTGAGAGGCGCTGATCACGTGGCTGAGCATGACCTGATCACGTGGCAATCAGGCACTGATCACGTGACTGAGAGGTGCTGATCACGTGGCTATCAGGCACTGATCACGTGACTGAGAGGCGCTGATCACGTGGCTATCAGGCGCTGATCACGTGCCTGAGCATGCTCTGATCACGTGGCTCTCAGGCATTGATCACGTGAGTGGGCATGCAACGATTACCTGCCTCAGTAGGCAATAATCAAGAAGCTGGGCAGGCACGAATAGTGCGGCGAACAAGGCAATAGTAAAGGAGCTGAGCAGGCAAGAATCACGTGGATAAGCAGGCACTAATCACGGAGCTGAGGAGGCAATAATCAAGGGCCTGAGTAGGCACGAATCACGCAACTGAGCAGAAACTAATCATGGAGTTGAGCAGGCAATAATCAAGGAGCTGAGCCGGCACTAGTCCCTGGGCTAAGCAGGCACGAATCACGCAGCTCAGCAGGCAAATATCAAGGAGCTGAGCTGGCAAGTAATACGCAGCTGAGCAGGCGCAATTCAGTCAGGTCAGCAGACACGAACCACGCAGCACAGCAAGCACGAATCACTTGGCTAAGCAGGCACTAATCACGGAGCTGAGCAGGTACTAAACGAGGAGCTGAGCAGGCACGAACCATGCATCTGAGCAGGCAAGCACCATGCAGCTCAGCAGGCAAGAATCACGGAGCTGAGTAGGCAAGAATCACGCAGCTCAGCAGGCAATAGTCAAGGAGCTGAGCAGGCACGATTCAGGCAGCTGAGCAGGAGCTTATCGTGGAGCTGAGCAGGCAAGCATCACACAGCTCAGCAGGCACGAATCACGCAGCTCAGCAGGCAGGAATCACGCAGCTGAGTAGGCAAGAATCACGCAGCTCAGCAGGCAATAGTCAAGGAGCTGAGCAGGCACGAATCAGGCAGCTGAGCAGAAACTAATCATGGAGTTTAGCAGGCAAAAAACATAGAGCTGAGCAGGCAATAATCAAGGAGCTGTGCCGGCACTAGTCCCGGGGCTAAGCAGGCACGAATCACGCAGCTCAGCAGGCAAATATCAAGGAGCTGAGCTGGCAAGTAGTATGCAGCTGAGCAGGCACAATTCAGTCAGGTCAGCAGACACGAACCACGCAGCAGTGCAGGCACGAATTACTGGGCTAAGCAGGCCCTAATCACCGAGCTGAGCAGGTACTAATCGAGGAGCTGAGCAGGCACGAACCATGCATCTGAGCACGCAAGCATCATGCAGCTCAGCAGGCAAGAATCACATAGCTGAGCAGGCACGAATCACTCAGTTCAGCAGGCAGGAATCTCGCAGCTGAGCAGGCAAGAATCACGCAGCTCAGCAGGCATGAAACACCCAGCTCAGCAGGCAATAGTCAAGGAGCTGAGCAGGCATGAATCAGGCAGCTGAGTAGGAGCTTATCGTGGAGCTGAGCAGGCACGAACACGGAGCTGAGCAGGAGCTAATCATGGAGCTGAGCAGGCAAGCATCACACAGCTCAGCAGGCACGAATCACACAGCTCAGCAGGCAAGAGTCAAGGAGCTGAGCAGGCAAGTAATACGGAGCTGAGCAGGCACAATTCAGTCCGGGCAGCAGACACGAACCATGCAGCAGAGCAGGCACGAATCACTTGGCTAAGCAGGCACTAATCACGGAGCTGAGCAGGTACTAATCGAGGAGCTGAGCAGGCACGAACCATGCAACTGAGCAGGAACTAATCATGGAGCTGAGCAGGCAAAAATCACGCAGCTCAGCAGGCAAGAATCACGAAGCTGAGCCGGCACTAGTCCCTGGGCTAAGCAGGCACGAATCACGCAGCTCAGCAGGCAAATATCAAGGAGCTGAGCTGGCAAGTAATACGCAGCTGAGCAGGCACAATTCAGTCAGGTCAGCAGACATGAAACACGCAGCAGAGCAGGCACGAATCACTTGGCTAAGCAGGCACTAATCACGGAGCTGAGCAGGTACTAATCGAGGAGTTGAGCAGGCACGAACCATGCATATGAGCAGGCAAGCATCATGCAGCTCAGCAGGCAGGAGTCAGGCAGCTGAGCAGGCAAGAATCACGCAGCTCAGCAGGCATGAATCACGCAGCTCAGCAGGCAATAGTCAAGGAGCTGAGCAGGCACGAATCACGGAGCTGAGCAGGAGCTTATCGTGTAGCTGAGCAGGCACGAATACGGAGCTGAGCAGGAACTAATCATGGAGCTGGCAGGCAAGCATTACACAGCTCAGCAGGCACGAATCACGCAGCTCAGCAGGGAAGAGTCATGGAGCTGAGCAGGCAAGTAATACGGAGCTGAGCAGGCACAATTCAGTCCGGTCAGCAGACACGAACCATGCAGCAGAACAGGCACGAATAACTTGGCTAAGCAGGCACTAATCACGGAGCTGAGCAGGCACTAATCGAGGAGCTGAGCAGGCACGAACCATGCAACTGAGCAGGAACTAATCATGGAGCTGAGCAGGCAAGAATCACGGAGCTCAGCAGGCAATAGTCAAGGAGCTGAGCAGGCACGAATCAGGCAACTCAGCAGGCAATAATCAAGGAGCTGAACAGGGACTAATCACACACCTGAGCAGGGACTAATCAAGCAGCTGAGCAGGCTCTAATCGGGTGAGTCAGCAGGCACTGATCACGTGGCTGAGTGGGCCCTGATCTCGTGACTGGGCAGGAACTGATCAGGTGGCTCTCAGGCACTGATCACGTGACTGAGAGTCGCTGATCACGTGGCTGAGCATGCCCTGATCAGGTGGCAATCAGGCACTGATCACGTGGCTATCAGGCGCTGATCCCGTGACTGAGAGGCGCTGATCACGTGACTGAGCATGCCCTGATCACGTGGCAATCAGGCACTGATCACGTGACTGAGAGGTCCTCATCACGTGGCTATCAGGCGCTGATCACTTGCCTGAGCATGCACTGATCACGTGGGTCTCAGGCATTGATCACGTGAGTGGGCATGCAATGATTACGTGCCTCAGTAGGCAGTAATCAAGAAGCTGGGCAGGCACGAATAGTGCAGCGAACAAGCAATATTAAAGGAGCTGAGCAGGCAAGAATCACGTGGATAAGCAGGAACTAATCACGGAGCTGAGGAGGCAATAATCAAAGGCCTGAGCAGGCATGAATCACGCAACTGAGCAGAAACTAATCATGGAGTTGAGCAGGCAAGAAATACAGAGCTGAGCAGGCAATAATCAAGGAGGTGAGCCGGCACTAGTCCCTGGGCTAAGCAGGCACGAATCACGCAGCTCAGCAGGCATGAATCACGGAGCTGAGTAGGCAAGAATCACGCAGCTCAGCAGGCAATAGTCAAGGAGCTGAGCAGGCACGAATCAGGCAGCTGAGCAGGAGCTTATCGTGGAGCTGAGCAGGCACCAACACGGAGCTGAGCAGGAATTAATCATGGAGCTGAGCTGGCAAGCATCACACAGCTCAGCAGGCATGAATCACGCAGCTCAGCAGGCAAATATCAAGGAGTTGAGCTGGCAAGTAATACGCAGCTGAGCAGGCACAATTCAGTCAGGTCAGCAGACACGAACCACGCAGCTGAGCAGGCAGGAATCACTTGGCTAAGCAGGCACTAATCACGGAGCTGAGCAGGTACTAATCGAGGAGCTGAGCAGGCATGAACCATGCATCTGAGCAGGCAAGCACCATGCAGCTCAGCAGGCAAGAATCACGGAGCTGAGCAGGGACGAATCACTCAGCTCAGCAGGCAGGAATCACGCAGCTGAGCAGGCAAGAATCACGCAGCTCAGCAGGCATGAATCACGCAGTTCAACAGGCAATAGTCAAGGAGCTGAGCAGGCATGAATCAGGCAGCTGAGCAGGAGCTTATCGTGGAGCTGAGCAGGAACTAATCATGGAGCTGAGCAGGCAAGCATCACACAGCTCAGCAGGCACGAATCACACAGCTCAGCAGGCAAATATCAAGGAGCTGAGCAGGCAAGTAATACGGAGCTGAGCAGGCACAATTCAGTCCGGGCAGCAGACATGAACCATGCAGCAGAGCAGGCACGAATCACTTGGCTAAGCAGGCACTAATCACGGAGCTGAGCAGGCACTAATCGAGGAGCTGAGCAGGCATGAATCATGCAACTGAGCAGGAACTAATCATGGAGCTGAGCAGGCAAGAATCACGGAGCTGAGCAGGCTATAGTCAAGGAGCTGAGCAGGCTCGAATCAGGCAGCTCAGCAGGCAATAATCAAGGAGCTGAACAGGGACTAATCACGCAGCTGAGCAGGGACTAAACAAGCAGCTGAGCAGGCGCTAATCCCGTGAGTCAGCAGGCACTGATCACGTGGCTGAGCGGGCCCTGATCACGTGACTGGGCAGGCACTGATCACGTGGCTCTCAGGCACTGATCACGTGACTGAGAGGCGCTGATCACGTGGCTGAGCATGCCCTGATCACTTGGCAATCAGGCACTTATCACGTGACTGAGAGGTGCTGATCACCTCGCAATCAGGCACTGATCACGTGACTGAGAGGCTCTGATCACGTGACTGAGCATGCCCTGATCACGTGGCAATCAGGCACTGATCACGTTACTGAGAGGTGCTGATCACGTGCCTATCAGGGGCTGATTAGGTGCCTGAGCATGCACTGATCACGTGGCTCTCAGGCATTGATCACGTGAGTGGGCATGCAATGATTACGTGCCTCAGTAGGCAGTAATCAAGAAGCTGGGCAGGCACGAATAGTGCAGCAAACAAGGCAATAGTAAAGGAGCTGAGCAGGCAAGAATCACGTGGATAAGCAGGCACTAATCACGGAGCTGAGGAGGCAATAATCAAGGGCCTGAGCAGGCACGAATCACGCAACTGAGCAGAAACTAATCATGGAGTTGAGCAGGCAAGAAATACAGAGCAGAGCAGGCAATAATCAAGGAGCTGAGCCGGCACTAGTCCCTGGGCTAAGCAGGCACGAATCACGCAGCTCAGCAGGCAAATATCAAGGAGCTGAGATGGCAAGTAATACGCAGCTGAGCAGGCACAATTCAATCAGGTCAGCAGACACGAACCATGCAGCAGAGCAGGCATGAATCACTTGGCTAAGCAGGCACTAATCACGGAGCTGAGCAGGCACTAATCGAGGAGCTGAGCAGGCACGAACCATGCAACTGAGCAGGAACTAATCATTTAGCTCAGCAGGCAAGAATCACGCAGCCCAGCAGGCAATAGTCAAGGAGCTGAGCAGGCAATAGTCAAGGAGCTGAGCAGGCACAAACCATTCAACTGAGCAGGAACTAATCAAGGAGCTGAGCAGGCAAGAATCACGCAGCTCAGCAGGAAAGAATCACGGAGCTGAGCAGGCTATAGTCAAGGAGCTGAGCAGTCTGGAATCAGGCAGCGCAGCAGGCAATAATCAAGGAGCTGAACAGGGACTAATCACGCAGCTGAGCAGGGACTAATCAAGCAGCTGAGCAGGCGCTAATCCTGTGAGTCAGCAGGCACTGATCACGTGGCTGAGCGGGCCCTGATCACGTGACTGGGCAGACACTGATCACGTGGCTCTCAGGCACTGATCACGTGACTGAGAGGCGCTGATCACGTGGCTGAGCATGCCCTGATCACTTGGCAATCAGGCACTTATCACGTGACTGAGAGGTGCTGATCACCTCGCAATCAGGCACTGATCACGTGACTGAGAGGCGCTGATCACGTGACTGAGCATGCCCTGATCACGTGGCAATCAGGCACTGATCACGTTACTGAGAGGTGCTGATCACGTGCCTATCAGGGGCTGATTAGGTGCCTGAGCATGCACTGATCACGTGGCTCTCAGGCATTGATCACGTGAGTGGGCATGCAATGATTATGTGCCTCAGTAGGCAGTAATCAAGAAGCTGGGCAAGCACGAATAGTGCAGCAAACACGGCAATAGTAAAGGAGCTGAGCAGGCAAGAATCACGTGGATAAGCAGGCACTAATCACGGAGCTGAGGAGGCAATAATCAAGGGCCTGAGCAGGCACGAATCACGCAACTGAGCAGAAACTAATCATGGAGTTGAGCAGGCAAGAAATACAGAGCTGAGCAGGCAATAATCAAGGAGCTGAGCCGGCACTAGTCCCTGGGCTAAGCAGCCACGAATCACGCAGCTCATCAGGCAAAGATCAAGGAGCTGAGATGGCAAGTAATACGCAGCTGAGCAGGCACAATTCAGTCAGGTCAGCAGACACGAACCACGCAGCAGAGCAGGCACGAATCACTTGGCTAAGCAGGCACTAATCACGGAGCTGAGCAGGGATTAATCGAGGAATTGAGCAGGCACGAACCATGCATCTGAGCACGCAAGCATCATGCAGCTCAGCAGGCAAGAATCACGGAGCTGAGCAGGCACGAATCACTCAGCTCAGCAGGCAGGAATCACGCAGTTGAGCAGGCAAGAATCACGCAGCTCAGCAGGCATGAATCACGCAGCTCAGCAGGCAATAGTCAAGGAGCTGAGCAGGCACGAATCAAACAGCTGAGCAGGAGCTTATCGTGGAGCTGAGCAGGCAGGAACACGGAGCTGAGCAGGAACTAATCATGGAGCTGAGCAGGCAAGCATCACACAGCTCAGCAGGCATGAATCACGCAGCTCAGCAGGCAAGAGTCAAGGAGCTGAGCAGGCAAGTAATACGGAGCTGAGCAGGCACAATTCAGTCCGGTCAGCAGACTCGAACCATGCAGCAGAGCAGGCACGAATCACTTGGCTAAGCAGGCCCTAATCACGGAGCTGAGCAGGCACTAATGGAGGAGCTGAGCAGGCACGAACCATGCAAGTGAACAGGCAAGCATCTCGCATCTCAGCAGGCAATAATCACACATCTCGGTAGTCACAATTCACTCAGTTCAGCAGGCATGAATCACACAGCTCAGCAGGCAATAATCAAGGGGCTAAGCAGGCATGAATCACACAGCTCAGCAGGAACTTATTGTTGAGTGGAGCAGACAGGAATCAGGCAGCTCAGCAGGCAATAATCAAGGAGCTGAACACGGAGTAGTCACACAGCTGAGGAGGCAATTATCAAGGAAGTGGGCAGGGACTAATCACACAGCTGAGCATGGACTAATCAAGCAGCTGAGCAGGTGCTAATCTCGTTAGTCAGCAGGCCCTGGTCACGTGACTGTGCAGGCACTGATCACGTGGCTATCATGCAGCAATCACGTGACTGTGAGGCGCTGATCACGTGACTGGGCAGGCCCTAATCACCTGGCTATCATGCACTGATCACGTGACTGGGCAGGCATTGATCACGTGGCTTTATGCACTAATCACGTGACTGAGAGGCACTGATCACGTGACTGGGCAAGCCCTGATCACGTGGCTATCAGGCACTGATCACATGACTGAGCCCCTTCTCCTCTCCTGATCACTACAGGAGGGTCGTTTTTCCTGCTTTGTCTGGAAGGGGTTCGTGACCTTCCCATCACACCTCAGGATGAGGCCAGTGTCACGAAGAAATTCGAGTCGTAGCCTCGTGGGTTTTGTCACATTCCGAAAGACCCCGATTTCCAAGTCTGCTCTTGAGAAGAACCCGATGCCTGGACACCTCTTCTAATGCAACCCTGTGGATGATGGCACAACACGAAGGGGCACTGACACCCCCATTAATCATCTGGAAAACCCCGCAGGTTCTACACACAGCTGGACAAGGGGCCTTTCACCCCGTAAACAACTAGAGAGGCAAGCGGAGAGCCATTCCTCACACAAGATGAGGCCTGACTCTCCTGTCCCAACTCTGCAGGGACCCTTCGATCCAAGTCAGAAATGGAGGTTCCTGCCTCAACTCGAGATGAGGCCCTCTGCCATTGCACCAAACCCAGTGGAGTCCCGAGAGGTCCCTCCCAAATCCACAGCATCCCTGACTTCTCAGAGGCACCCTGAGAAGCTCCCTGACGTCACAGGAACAAGTTGAGGGAACCCAGGGTTTGCTGCTGAAACCCGAGAAAGACCTCGAGAGTCCTTCTTCAATGCTTCTTGAGGCCTGGTTCCCCTACCATGACTCGAGAGCAATGACGGGCTCCCCATTGCCACTCGCATACAGATCTTACTTCCCTGGCACCACATGAGAGGCTCCCTGAGCTCCCCGTCATACCTCGTGGGAAACTCATCTGGCGCCCCAGCTCCAGAAAAACCACAATACGTCCCCATCATCGCCAGATGAGGGCCTTCTTTTCCTGCATGGCCTGGAGTCCAATCCCGAGTCCTCTCTCCAAACTCCACAGGAGGCTTGACTCCCTTTAGTACACACAGTGGGCTCCAAGAGATACCCATCGCGACTCGAGACGAGAGCGGAATTCTTTGCTTACCCTCGAGGTGAGAACTGACTCCCCGGATGAGTCTGGAATGCAAACCCGAGATCCCTGTCGCCCCTGGAGAGCAACGTTAGATCCTGGACACAAGCCTAGATTAGGTCTCTTTTGCCCTGCAGTGACTCTAGCGCAATCCCCAGCTCCCCCTCGCAACCCGAATGGAAGATTGGATTTCAAGGCCAACAAGAGGAAGCCTAAATTCCCGGTCATAACTCGAGAATCCCGCCGCAACTCGAGCAAAACCACGTGGTTCTCCCGTCATCGCAAGATGAGGCCCTTGCCCGCTACAGCGTTTCAAAAGATGTCCCAGGTTCCGTCTTGAAATGCGAAACGGTACTTGGCACCCTTGATGCGACCCCAAAAGTTCCCCGACATACCAGTCTCACTCAAGAGGAACACCGAGGTTCCAGGCACCACTTCATCTGAGCCCCTTCTCCCTTACTGATCACGACAGGAGGGTCGATTCCCCTGCTTTGTCTGGAAGGGATCCCGACCTTCCCAGTGCACCTCAGGATGAGGCCGGTCTCACGAGGAAATTCGAGACGTAGCCTCGTGGGTGGTGCCACATTCTGAAAGACTCCAATTTCCCGGTTCGCTCTTGATAAGAACCCGATGCCCAGACACCTCTTCGAATGCAACCCTGTGGATGAAGGCACAACACGAAGGGGCACTGACACCCAAGTGCATCATCTGGAAAAACCTGCAGATTCCACATACAGCTCGACAAATGGCCTGTCAGCCTGTGAACAACTCGAGAGGCAAGTGGAGTTCCATTCCTCAACACAAGATGAGGCCTGACTCTTCTGTCCCAACTCTGCAGGGACCCTGTGATCGGAGTCAGAAATGGAGAGGAACCCTGAGGTTCCTGCCTCAACTCGAGATGAGGCCCTCTTCCATTGAACCAAACCCAGTGGAGTCCGGAGAGGCCCCTCCCAACTCCACAGTATCCCTGACTTCTCAGAGGCACCCTGAGAAGCTCCCTGAGGTCACCGGCACAAGTTGAGGGAACCCAGGGTTTCCTGCTGCAACCCAAGGAAGACCTCGAGAGTCCTTCTTCAACGGGTCTTGAAGTCCGATTCCCCAACCATGACTCGAGAGCAATGACGGGCAACCCCTCGTGGTTTTCCTTGAGTTGCGGTGGGGTTCTCAAGTTACGACGGGGAACTCAGGATGCCTCTCGTGTTGGACCAGGGAAGTCCTATCTTCCATTCTAGTTGGGAGGGAGAGCTGGGGATTGCTCTCGAGTCACTGAAGGGCAAGTAGACCTCATCAATGCTTGTGTCTAGAAACTAATGTTCCTCTCCAGGGGCGACAGGGATCTCGGGGTTGCATTCCAGACTCACCGGGGAGTCAAGCCTCATCTTGAGTGGAAGCAAAGAACTCCGCTCTCCTCTCAAGTAACGACATGGATCTCTTGGAGCCCACTGCCTGGCCTAAAGGGCGTCAAGCCTCCTGTGGAGTTTGAAGAGTGGATTCTGGATTGCTCTCTAGGCCTTGCAGGAAACGAAGGGCCTCATCTCTCGATGATGGGGAAATCTCGTCGTTTTTCTTGAGCTGCAGTGCCAGTGTGGGGTTTCTCACGAGGTACGACAGGAAACTCAGGGAGCCTCTCATGTGGTGCCAGGGAAGTCAGGTCTGCATTCCCTTCTTGTGACGAGGGGGAGCGTGGCATTTCTCTCGAGTCATGGTAGGGGAATCGGGTCTCAAGACGGGTTGAAGAAGGACTCTCGAGGTCTTTCTCGGGTTGCAGCAGGAAACCCTGTGTTCCCTCGACTTGTACTGGTGACCTCGGGGGATTCTCAGGGTGCCTATGAGAAGTCAGGAATCCTGTGGAGTTGGGAGGGGCCTCTCGGGGCTCCACTGGGTTTGGTGCAATGGAAGAGGGCCTCATCTCCAGTTGAGGCAGGAACCTCAGGGTTCCTCTCCATTTCTGACTCCAATCGCTGGGTCCCTGCAGAGTTGGGACAGGACAGCCAGGCCTCGTCTTGTGATGAGGAATCGAACTCCACTTGCCTCTTGAGTTGTTCATGTGGTGACAGGCCACATGTCGAGCTGTATTTGAAACCTGTGGGTTTTCCCTTAGGAGCACAGGTATGTCAGTGCCCCTTCGTGTTGTGACTTCATCCACAGGGTTGCATTCGAAGAGGTGTCCGGGCATCAGGTTCTTATCAAGAGAGAACCGGGAAATCCGGGTCATTCGGAATGGGGCACCACCCACCAGGCCACGTCTCGAATTTCTTAGTGAGACTGGCCTCATCCTGAGGTGCGATGGGAAGGTCGGGAACCCATTCCAGACAAATCAGGGGAATTGACCCTCCTGTCCATTTCAGGAAGGGAGAATTGGCTGAGATGAAGTGATGCCAGGAACCTCGGTGTTCCTCTTGAGTGAGACCGGTATGTCCTGGAACTTTTTGGGTCACGTCAAGGGTGTCAAGTACCATTTCGAACGTCAAGACGGAACGTGGGACTTCTCCTGAGACGCTGTAGCTGGAAAGGGATTCATCTTGCGATGACGTGGGAACCTCGTGGTTTTCTCGAGTTGCGGTGGGATTCTCGAGTTATGTCTGGGAAATCAGGATGTCTCTCGTGTTGGCCCAGGGAAGTCCAATCTTCCATTTGAGTTATAAGGGAGAAATGGGGATTGCTCTCGAGTCACTGCAGGATAAATAGACCTCATCAATGCTTGTGTCCACAAACTAATTTTCCTCTCGAGGGGCGACAGTGATTCAGGGGTGCATTCCAGACTCACCCGGGGATTCAGGCCTCGTCTCGAGTGGAAGCAAAGAACTCCAATCTCTTCTCGAGTCACGACAGGGATCTATTGGAGCCCAGTGAGTGGTCTAAACGGCCTCAAGCCTCCTGTGTAGTTTGGAGAGTGGATTCCAGATTGCTCTCTAGGCCTTGCGGGAAAAGAAGGGCCTCATCTCGCAATGACGGGGGAACATCGTGGTTTTTCTCAAGCTGAGGTGCCAGTGTGGGGTTTCTCACGAGGTACGACGTGGAACTCAAGGAGCCTGTCTTGTGGCGCCAGGGAAATCAGGTCTGCATTCCCTTCGAGTGGCAAGGTGGAGCGCGGCATTGCTCTCGAGTCATGGTAGGGGAATCGGGCCTCAAGTCACGTTGAAGAAAGCCTCTCAAGGTCTTTCTCGGCTTGCAGAAGCAAACCCTGGGTTCCCTCGACTTGTGCCGGTGACCTCAGGGAGCTTCTCAGGGTGCCTCTGAGAAGTCAGGGATACTGTGGATTTGGGTGGGTCTCTCGGGATTCCACTGGATTTGGTGCAATGGAAGAGGGCCTCATCTTGAGTTGAGGCAGGAACCTAAGGGTTCCTCTCCATTTCTGACTTCGACCACAGGTTTCCTGCAGAGTTGGGACAGGAGAGTCAGGCCTCGTCTTGTGCTGAGGCATGGAACTCCGCATTTTGATCAAGTTGTTCGCGGGGTGACAGGCCATTTGTCGAGCTGTATTTGGAACCTGCGGGTTTCTCCAGACGATGCACTGGGTTTTCTGTGCCCCTTCATGCTGTGACGTCATCCACAGGGTTGCCTTCGAAGAGGTGTCCGGGCATCGGGTTCTTATGAAGAGCGGACCGGGAAATCGGGGTCTTTTGGCATGTGGCACCACACACGAGGCTACCTCTCGAATTTCCTCTTGAGACTGGGCTCATCCTGAGGTGCACTGGGAAGGTCGGGATCCCTTCCAGACAAAGCAGGGGAATCGACCCTCCTGTGGAGATCAGGAGGAGAGAATGGGCTGAGATGAAGTGGTGCCCAGAACCTCGGTGTTCCTCTCGAGTGAGACTGGTATGTTGGGGAACATTTTGGGTCGCATCAAGGGTGCCAAATACCGTTTTGAACTTCAAGATTGAATGTGGGACTTGTCTTGAGACGCTGTAGTGGGAAAGGGCTTCATCTTGCGATGACGGGGGAGCCATGTGGTTTTTCTCGAGTTGTGGCAGGATTCTCGAGTTACGACGGAGAATTCAGGATGCCTCTTGTGTTGGGACAGGGAAGCCCAATCTTCCAGTCGAGTTGCGAGGGACAGTTGGGGATATCTCTGAGTCACGGCAGGGCAAATAGACCTCTTCTAGGCTTGTGTCCAGAAACTGTTTCTATCCAGGGGTGGCAGGGATCTCGGGGTTGCATTCCACACTCACCCTGGAAGTCAGGCCGCGTGTCGAGTGGAAGCAAAGAACTCCTCTCTGCTCTCAAGTCGTGACGGGTATCTGTTGAAGCCCACTGAGTAGCCTAAAAGGAATCAAGCCTCCTGTGGAGTTTGGAGAGAGGATTTGGGAATGCTCTCCAGGCCATGCAGGATAAGAAGGCCCTCATCTCGCGATGACGGGGTTGTCTCGTGGTTTTTCTCGAGCTGCGTGTCCAGTTTGGTGTTTTTCACGAGGTACGACGGGGAGTTCAGGGAGCCTCTCGTGTGGCCCCAGGGAAATCAGGTCTCCATTCGAGTGGCGAGGGGGAGTGGGTCATTGCTCTCGAGTCATGGTAGGGGAATCGGGGCTCAAGACAAGTTGAAGAAGGACTCTCAAGGTCTTTCTCGGTTTTTGGCAGGAAACCCTGGGTTCCCTCGACTTGTGCCAGTTACCTCAGGGAGCTTCTCAGGCTGCCTCTGAGAAGTCAGGGATCCTGTGGAGTTGGAAGGGGCCTCTCGGGGCTCCACTGGGTTTGGTGCAATGGAAGAGGGCTTCGTCTCAAGTTGAGGCAGGAACCTCAGGGTTGCTCTCCATTTCTGACTCCAATCACGGGGTCCCTGCAGAGTTGGGACAGGAGAGTCAGGCCTCGTCTTGTGATGAGGAATGGAACTCCGCTTGCCTGTCGAGTTGTTCACAGGGTGACAGGCCACTTGTGGAGCTGTGTTTGGAACCTACATGTTTTTCCGGACGATGCACGGGGGTGTCAGTGCCCCTTCGTGTTGTGACTTCATCCACAGGGTTGCCTTCGAAGAGGTGTCCGGGCATCGGGTTCTTATGAAGAGAGGACCAGAGAATCGGGGTCTTTTGGCATGTGGCACCACACACGAGGCTACCTCTCGAATTTCTTCGTGAGACCAGCCTCATCCTGAGGTGTGACGGGAAGGTCGCGAACCCCTTCCAGACAAAGCAGGGGAATCGACCCTCCTGTTGAGATCAGGAGGGGAGAGGGGTCTCAGAGGAAGTGGTGCCGGGAACCTCGGTGTTCCTCTGAGGGAGATCCATGTGTCGGGGAACTTTTTGGGTCGCATCAAGGGTGCCAAGTACCGTTTCAAACATCAAGACGGAACGTAGGACTTCACTGGAGACGCTGTAGTGGGAAAGGGCTTTATCTTGCGATGACGGGGGAACCCCGTGGATTTTCTCGAGTTGCAGCGGGATTCTCGAGTTATAAAAGGGAATTCAGGATGCCTCTTGTGTTGGACCAGGGAAGTCCATTCTTCCATTTGAGTAGCGAGGGAGAGCTGGGGATTGCTCTTGAGTCACTGCAGGGCAAATAACCCTCAACTAGGCTTGTGTCCAGAAAGTAATGTTACTCTCCAGGGGCGACAGGGATCTCCGGGTTGCATTCCAAACTCACCTGGGAAGTCAGGCTTCGTCTCTAGTGGAAGCAAAGAACTCCGCTCTCGTCTCGAGTCGCGACGGGTATCTCTTGGAGCCCACTGCGTGGCGTAAAGGGAGTGAAGCCTCGTGTGGTGTTTGGAGATAGGACTCGAGATTGCTCTCCAGGCCATGCAGGAAAAAAAGGCCCTCATCTGGCGAATACGAGGGCGTCTCCTGTTTTTTCTCGAACTGTGGCGCCAGTGTGGGGTTTCTCACAAGGTACAACAGGGAGCTCGGGAAGCCTCTCTTTTGGTGCCAGGGAAGTCAGGTCTTCATTCCCTTCGAGTGGCGAGGGGGAGCGCGTTATTGCTCTTGAGTCATTGTAGGGCAATCGTGCCTCAAGACGCATTGAAGAAAGTCTCTCGAGGTCTTTCTCGGGTTGTGGCTGGAAACCCTGGGTTCCCTCGACTTGTGCCAGTGACCTCAGGGAGCTTCTCAGGTTGCCTCTGAGAAGTTAGGGATCCTGTGGATTTGAGTGGGCCTCTTGGGACTCCACTGGGTTTGGTACAATGGAAGAGTGCCTCATCTCGAGTTGAGGCAGGAACCTCAGGGTTCCTCTCCATTTCTGACTTCGACCGCAGGGTCCCTGCAGAGTTGGGATAGGAGTGTCAGGCCTTGTCTTGTCTTGAGGCATGGAACTCTGCTTGCCTATCGAGTTGTTCGTGGGGTGACAGGCCACTTGTCGAGCTGTATGTGGAACCTGTGGGTTTTTCCGGATGATGCACGGGGTTGTCAATGCCCCTTCGTGTTGTGACTTCATCCACAGGGTTGCCTTCGAAGAGGTGTCCGGGCATCAGGTTCTTATCAAGAACGGACTGGGAAATTGGGGTCTTTCAGAATCTGACACCATCCACCAGGCTATGTTTCGAATTTCTTCATGAGACAGGCGTCATCCTGAGGTGTGACGGGAAGGTCGGGATCCCCTTCGAGACAAAACAGGGAATTGACCCTCCTGTCGAGATCAGGAGGGGAGAAGGGGCTCAGAGGAAGTGGTGTCAGGAACCTCGGTGTTCCTTTTGAGTGAGACTTGTATGTCGGGGAACTTTTTGTGTCGCATCAAGGGTTGCAAGTACAGTTTCGAACTTCAAGATGAATCGTGGGACTTGTCTTGATTCGCTGTAGCGGGAAAGGGCTTCATCCTGCTATAACGGGGGTACCTCGTGGTTTTTCTGCAGTTGTGGTGGGATTCTCAAGTTATGATGGGGAACTCAGGATGTCTCTCATGTTGTCCCAGGGATGTCTAATCTTCCATTCAAGTTGCGAGGGAGAGCTGGGGATTGCTCTCAAGTCACTGCAGGGCAAATAGACCTCATCAATGCTTGTGTCCAGAAACTAATGTTCCTCTCCAGGGACGTCAGGGTTCTCAGGGTTCCATTCCAGTCTCACCCGGGGAGTCATCCACATCTTGAGTGGAAGGAAAGACTTCACTCTCATCTCAAGTAGTGACACAGATATCTTGGAGTCCACTGCCTGGCCTAAAGGGCGTCAAGCCTCCTGTGGAGTTTGGAGAGTGGATTCGGGATTGCTCTCTAGGCCTTGTGGAAAACGAAGGGCCTCATCTCGCAATGATGGGGGAATCTCGTGGTTTTTCTCGAGCTGTGGTGCCAGTATGGGGTTTCTCACGAGGTACGATGGGGAACTATGGGAGCCTCTCATGTGGCGCCAGGGATGTCAGGTCTGCATTCCCTCCTGTGGCGAGGGGGAGCGCGGCATTGCTCTCGAGTCATGGTAGGGGAATTGGGCCTCAAGATGCATTGAAGAAAGCCTCTCGAGGTCTTTCTCTGGTTGTGGCAGGAAACCCTGTGTACCCTCGACTTGTGCAGGTTACCTTGGGGGATTCTCAGGGTGCCTATTAGAAGTCAGGGATACTGTGGAGTTGGGAGGGGCCTCTCGGGGCTCCACTGGGTTTGGTGCAATGGAAGAGGGCCTCATCTCGAGTTGAGGCAGAAACCTCAGGGTTCCTCTCCATTTCTGACTTCGACCGCAGGGTCCCTGCAGAGTTCGGGCAGGAAAGTCAGGCCTCTTCTTGTGTAGAGGCATGGAATTTCGCATGCATCTCGAGTTGTTAACGAGGTGGCAGGCCACATGTAGAGCTGTATTTGGAACCTGCAGTTTTTTCTGGACGATGCATGGGGGTGTCAGTGTCCCTTCGTGTTGTGCCTTCATCCACAGGGTTGCATTGGAAGAGGTGTCCGGGAATCGGGTTCTTATCAAGAGCGGACCGGGAAATCGGGGTCTTTCGGAATGTGGCACCACCCACGAGGCTATGTCTCGAATTTCTTCGTGAGACCAGCCTCATCCTGAGGTGCGATGGGAAGGTTGGCATCCCCTTCCAGAAAAGCAGGGGAATCGACCCTCCTGTCGCGATCAGTAGGGGAGAAGGGGCTCAGATGAAGTGGTGCCTGGAACCTCGGTGTTCCTCTTGAGTGAGACTGGTATGTTGGGGAAATTTTGGGGTCGCATCAAGGGTGTCAAGTACTATTTCGAACTTCAAGATGGAACGTGGGACTTCTCTTGAAACGCTGTAGCGGGAAAGGGCTTCATCTTGTGATGACGGGGGAACCTCGTGCTTTTTCTCGAGTTGCTCGGGATTCTCTAGTTACGACGGGGAACTCAGGATGCCTCTCGTGTTGGACCAGGGAAGTCCAATCTACCCGTCGAGATGCGAGGGAGTGCTGGGGATTGCTCACCAGTCACTCCAGGGCATATTGACCTCATCTATGCTTGTGTCCAGAAACTAATGTTCCTCTCCAGGCGCGACAGGGATTTCGGGGTTGCATTCCAGACTCACAAGTGGAGTCAGGCCTCGTCTCGAATGGAAGCAAAGAACTCCTCTCTCCTCTCGATCGTGATGGGATCTCTTGGAGCCCACTAAGTGGCCAAAAGGTCGTCAAGCCTCCTGGGGAGTTTGGAGAGAGGAATCGGGATTGCTCTCTAGGCCCTGCAGGGAAAGAAGGGCCTCATCTCGCGATGACAGGAGAGTCTCGTGGTTTATCTCGAGCTGCAGTGCCAGTGTGGGGTTTCTCACGAGGTACGAAGGGGAACTCAGGGAGCCACTTGTGTGGCACCAGGGAAGTCAGGTCTGCATTCCCTTCAAGTGGCGAGGGGGAGCACGGCATTGCTCTCGTGTCATGGTAGGGGAATTGGGCCTCAAGTCACGTTGAAGAAGGACTCTTGAGGTCTTTCTCGGGTTGCTGAAGGAAACCCTGGGTTCCCTCGACTTGTGCCAGTGACCTCAGGGAGCTTCTCAGGGTGCCTCTGAGAAGTCAGGGATACTGTGGCGTTCTGAGGGGCCTCTCAGGACTCCACTGGGTTTGGTGCAATGGAAGAGGGCCTCGTCTCGAATTGAGGCAGGAACCTCAGGTTTCCTCTCCACTTCTGATTCCACCGCAGGCTCCCTGTAGAGTTGGGGCAGGAGAGTCAGGCCTCGACTTGTGTGGAGTCATGGAACTCCGCTTGCCTCTCGAGTTGTTCGCGGGGTGACTGGCCACTTGTCGAGCTGTATTTGGAACCTGCAGGTTTTTCCGGACAATGCCCTGGGGTGTCAGTGCCCCTTCGTGTTGTGACTTCATCCACCGGGTTGCATTCGAAGAGGAGTCCGGGCATCAGGTTCTTATCAAGAGCGGCCGGGCATCAGGTTCTTATCAATTGGGGTCTTTTGGAATGTAGCACCTCTGACGAGGCTACTTCTCAAATTTCATTGTGAGTCTGGCTTCATTCTGAGGAGCATCGGGAAGGTAGGTTTCCCTTTTAAACAAAGCAGGGTAACGACCCTCATGTAGAGATCAGGAGGGGAGAAAGGGCACAGATTAAGTGGTGCCGAGAAACTCGGTGTTCCTCTCGAATGAGACTGGTATGTTGGGGAACTTTTTGAATCGCATAGAGGGTGTCAAGTAGCGTTTCGAACTTCAAGATGGAACGTGGGACTTCTCTTGAGACGCTGTAGCGAGAAAGGGTTTCATCTTGTGATGACGGGGGAACCTCGTGGTTTTTCTCCAGTTGCGGCAGGATTCTTGAGTTATGACAGGAACTCAGGAAGCCTCTCGTGTTGGCCCAGGGAAGTCCTATCTCCATTCGAGTTGTGAGGGAGAGCTGGGGGTTGCTCTTGAGTCACTGCAGGGCAAATAGACCTCATCTAGTCTTGTGTGCAGATACTACATGTTCCTCTCCAGTGGGGACAGGGATCTCGGGGTTGCATTCAAGATTCACCTGGGGAGTCAGGCATTCCACTCAGTCAGTTTCGAGTGGAAGCAAAGAACTCCACTCTCTTCCCTAGCTACGACGGGGATCTCTTGGAGACCATTGAGTGGCCTAAAGGGAGTCAAGCCTCCTGTGGAGTTTCGAGAGAGGACTCGGGATTGCTCTCTAGGCCCTACAGGAAAAGAAGGGTCTCATCTCGCGATGACGGGTGAATCTCGTGGTTTTTTTTCACGCTGCAGCGCAACATGTGGGGTTTTCCTCGAGTTACAATGAGGAAATAGGGGAGCCTCTCCTGTGGCCCCAGGGAAGTCCAGTCTCCATTCGAGTTGCAAGGGGGAGTGCGGCATTGCTATCGATTCACTGCAGGGGAATCTGGCCTCAAGATGCACCAAAGGGGCATTTTCGAGTTCTTTCTCGAGTTGTGGAAGGATAACCTGGGTTTCCTCGACTTGTGATGGTGACCTTAGGGAGCTTCTCATTGTGCCTATTGGAAGTCAGGAATACAGTGGACTTGGTAGTGGCCTCTGGAACTCCACTGGGTTTGGTGCAATGGAAGAGGGCCTCATCTCGAGTTGAGGTGGGAACCTCAGGTTTCCTCTCCTCTTTCGCCGTGGGTCTCAGGCTGTGTATGAGGTTTCAAACAAGAAGGTAGGTGTCGACGTGTTTGACAGCATGGATGTCTGCTTTCCTCTCGAGTTGTCATAGGGATTTCAGGCCTCCAGCCGAATAGAATTTGGGACCTGGGGCTCTTTTCGGATTAAAAACCACGGCATCAGAACTCCTTCGTGTTGTGAGTTGATTCTTGGCTGACATTTGAATCGGTGCAAGGAAATCAGGCCTGATCTTCAGTGGATGGGGAAATCAGTGGCTTTCGAATTGTGACAAGGCCCCCGGATTCCCCTCCAGTGTCAAGTAGACACCAGTCTCCTCTCCAGGAGAGATGGGGACGTTGGCATTCCTTTCCAGGTGAAGCAGGGCAATGGATCCTCATCTAGACTTGAGTCGGGGATAACAGGGCTCTTCTTGACTTGTGGCGGGAATTTCAGCGTTCCTCTGGAGTGGGGACATGTGCCTGGAAAACTTCTGCAGTTTTGTAAAGCATGTTGAGGACCCTTTCGACTTCCAAAGGAAACGTGGGATTTCTTTGGAAAGACTGCAGTATAAAAGGGCCTCATTAAGCTTGCAGGCAAGAATTTCGTCAGTTGGGTGGAGTTGCGGCTGGAAACTTAGGGTTCCTCGCCAATTTCCTTTCGACCTGGGGGACCATTCGTGTTTCCTCAGGGAAGTCAGATCTCCTTTGGCATTGCAAGGGCCACCTTGGGATTCCTCCCGCATCACTGGAGGTATGAATAGGGCCTCATCTCGAAGTGAGGGGGGAACTTCAGTGTTTCTCTGCATTTCTGACTTCAATCTCAGGGTCTCTGCAGAGTTGGAACAGGAGAGTCAGGCCTCGTCTTGTGATGAGGTTGGAACTCCGCTGGCCCCTCGAGTTGTTCAGGGGGTGACAGGCCACTTGTCAAGTTGTATTTGGATCCTTTGGCTGTTTCCAGATGATGCAACTGGGATGTCAGTGCCCATTCGTTTTGTGACTTCATCCTCAGGGTTACATTGGAAGAGGTGCCAGGCATCAGGACCTTTCTTGCGTGGACTGGGAAATTGGTGTCTTTCAGAATGTGGTATGACACACGAGGCCTCCTTTAAAGTTTCCATGTGAGACTGGCCTCCTCATGAGGTGGCATGTGAAGATCGGGATCCCCTAGAGACAAAGCAGGGGAATAGACCCTCAGGTTGAGATCAGGAGGGGAGAAGGGGCTCAGATTAAGTGGTGCCAGGAAACTAGGTGATCCTCTCAAGTGAGAGCGGTATGTCGAGGAACTTTTTGAGTTGCATCAAGGGTGTCAAGTACCATTTCGAATTTCAAGATAAAACATGGGATTTCTCTTGAGAAGCTGCAGCAGGAAAGGGCTTCATCTCGCGATGAAGGGCTAACCTGGTGGTTTTTCTCGAGTTGCGGCGGGATTTTCAAGTTACAATGGGGAACTCAGGGAGCCTCTCGTGTGGTGCCAGGAAAGTCCACTCTCCATTCGAGTTGCGAGGGGGAGCACGGCATTGCTCTTGAGTCACGGTAGGGGAATCGGGCCTCAAGAGGTGTTGAAGAAGGAATCCCGAGGTCTTTCTCGAGTTGTGGCAGGAAACCCTGGGTTCCCTCAACTTGTGCTGGTGACCTCAGGGAGCATTTCAGGGTGCCTATGAGAAGTCAGGGATACTGTGGAGTTGAGAGGGGCCTCTCGGGACTCCCCTGGGTTTGGTGCAATGGAAGAGGGCCTTGTCTCGAGATGAGGCAGGAACCTCAGCGTTCCTCTCCATTTCTGACTTCGATGGCAGGGTCTGTGCAGAGTTGGAACAGGAGAGTAAGGCCTCGTCTTGTGTTGAGGAATGGAACTCCGCTTGCCTCTCGAGTTGTTCACGGGGTTACAGGGCACTTGTTGAGTTGTATTTGGAATCTGCGGGTTTTTCCGGATGGTGCAACTGTGGTGTCAGTGCACCTTCGTGTTGTGACTTTGTCCACAGGGTTACATTCGAAGAGATGTCCAGGCATCGGGTTCTTATCAAGAGTGAACGGGGAAATCGGTGTCTTTTGGAGTGTGGCATGACCCATGAGGCTACCTCTCGAATTTCTTTGTGAGACCAGCCTCCTTCTGAGGTGTGACGGGAAGGTAGGGTTCCCTTTCAGACAAAGCAGGGAAATCGACCCTCATGTCGAAATCAGGAGGGGAGAAGGGGCTCAGATTAAATGATGATGGGAAACTCTGTGTTCCTCTCGAGTGAGACCGGTATGTCGGGGAACTTTTTGGGTTGCATCAAGGGTGTCAAGTACAGTTTCGAATTTCAAGAGGGAACGTGGGATTTCTCTTGAGATGCTGCAGCAGGAAAGGGCTTCATCTCGCATGATGGGAGAACCTCGTGGTTTTTCTGGAGTTGCCGCAGGATTCTCGAGTTATGACAGGGAACTCAGGGAGCCCAGGGACGTCCAATCTTCATTCGAGTTGCGAGGGAGAGCTAGGGATTGCTCTCGAGTCACTGCAGGGCAAATAAACCTCATCTAGGCTTGCATCCTGATACTACGTGTTCCTCTCCAGTAGGGACAGGTATCTTGGGGTTGCATTCGAGATTCACCTGGGGATTCAGGCCTCGTCTCAAGTGGAAGCAAAGAACTCCGCTTTCCTCTCGAGCTGCGATGGGTATCTCTTAGAGCCCATTGAGTGGCCTAAAAGGAGTCAAGCCTCCTGTGGAGTTTTGAGAGAGGACTCGGGATTGCTCTCTAGGCCCTGCAGGAAAATAAGGGCCTCATTTCGTGATGATGGGCGAATCTCATTGTTTTTTTTCGAGCTGTGGCAAGAGTGTGGTGTTTCACACGAGTTATGACAGGGAACTCAGGGAGCCTCTCGTGTGGCCCCAGGGAAATCCAGTTTCCATTTGAATTACGAGGGGTAGCACAGCTTTGCTGTCGAGTCTCGGAAGGGGAATCGGTCACAAGATGCATTCAAGAAGGAATATCACGGTGTTTCTCGAGTTTCAGCAGAAAACCCTGGGTTCCCTCGAGATGTGGCGGTGACCTCAAGGAGCTTCTCAGGGTGCCTATGAGAAGTCAGGGATACTCTGGAGTTGGGAGGGGCCTCTCGGGACTCCACTGGCTGTGGTGCAATGGAAGAGGGTCTCATTTCGAATTGAGGTGGGAACTCAAGGTTCCTCTCCATTTACACTTCGATCGCAGTGTCTCTGCAGAGTTGCAACAAGAGCATCAGGCCTCATCTTGTGATGAGTTTCGAACTCCGCTGGCCTCTCTAGCTGTTCACCGGGTGACAGGCCACTTGTAGAGTTGTATTTGGAATGTGCAGCTGTTTCCGGACGATGCAACTGGCATGTCAATGCCCCTTCGTATTGTGACTTCATCCTCGGGGTTACATTTGAAGAGGTGCGCGGGCATCGAGACCTTTCTTAAGTGGACGGGGAAATCAGTGTCTTTCAGAATTTGGCATGATACACGAGGCTTCCTCTCAAGTTTCAGTGTGAGACCGGCCTCCTCCTGAGTTGGGACGTGAAGGTCGGGATGCCCTTACAGACAAAGCAGGGTAATCGACCCTCATGTCGAGATCAGGAGGGGAGAAGGGGCTCAGATCAAGTGGTGCCGGGAAACTCAGTATTTCTCTTGAGTGAGACTTGTATGTCCTGGAACTTTTTGAGTTGCATCAGGGGTGTCAAGTACCCTTTCGAATTTCAAGAGGGAAGGTGGGATTTCTCTTGAGATGCATCAGCGGGAAATCACTTAATCCGCGATGGCGGGGGAACCTCGTGGTTTTTCTCGAGTTGCGGCGGGATTCTCGACTTACGATGGGGAACTCAGGATGCCTCTCGTGTTGGCCCAGGGAAGTCCAATCTCCATTTGAGTTGCGAGGGAGAGAGGGAGATTGCTCTTGAGTCACTGCAGGGCAAATAGACCTCATCTAGGCTTATGTCCAGAAACTACATGTCCCTCTCCACTGACAACAGGGATATCAGGGTTGCATTAAAGATTCACCCAGGGAGTCAGACTTCGTCTCATGTGGAAGCAAAGAACTCCACTCTGCTCTCGAGTTGCAACAGGTATCTCTTGGAGCCCTTTGAGTGGCCTTAAGGGAGTCAAGCCTCCTCTTGAGTTTTGGGAGAGGACTCGGGATTGCACTCTAGGCCCTGCAGGAAAAGAAGGGCCTCATCTCGCTATTATGGGGGTATCTCGTGCTTTACTTCGAGCTGCAGAGTGTATGGGGTTTCTCACGACTTAGACAGGGAACTCAGGTAGCCTCTGGTGTGACGCCATGGAAGTCCAGTCCCCATTCGAGTTGCAAGGGGCAGTGCGGCATTGCTCTCGAGTCACGGTAGGGGAATCACGCCTCAAGACGGGTTGAAGAAGGAATCTCGAGGTCTTTCTCGAGTTGCGGCAGGAAACCCTGGGTTCCCTCAACTTGTGTGGGTGACCTCAAGGAGCTTCTCAGGGTGCCTATGAGAAGACAGGGATACTGTGGAGTTGAGAGGGGCCTCTCGGGACTCCACTGGGTTTGGTGCAATGGAAGAGGGCCTCATCTCGAGTTGAGGCGGGAACCTCAGTGTTCCTCTTCATTTCTGACTTTGATCACAGGGTCTCTGCAGAGTTGGAAGAGGAGAGTCAGGCGTCATCTTGTGTTGAGGAATGGAACTCCGCTTGCCTCTTGAGTTGTTCATGGGGTTACAGGGCACTTGTTGAGTTGTATTTGGAACCTGTGGGTTTTTCCGGACAGTGCAACTGTGGTGTCAGTGCACCTTCGTGTTGTGACTTCGTCCACAGGGTTACATTTGAAGAGATGTCCAGGCATTGGGTTCTTATCAAGAGTGTATGGGGAAATCGGTGTCTTTTGGAATGTGGCACGACCCATGAGGCTACCTCTCGAATTTCTTTGTGAGACCAGCCTCCTTCTGAGGTGTGACGAGAAGGTAGGGTTCCCTTTCAGACAAAGCAGGGAAATCGACCCTCATGTCGAGATCAGGAGGGGAAAGGGGGCTCAGATTAATTGGTGCCGTGAAACTCTGTGTTCCTCTCGAGTGAGACCAGTATGTCAGGGAACTTTTTGGGTTGCATCAAGGGTGTCAAGTACCGTTTCGAATTTCAAGAGGGAACTTGGGAATTCTCTTCAGACGCTGCAGTTGGAAAGGGCCTCATCTCGCAATGACTGGGGATCCTCGTGGTTTTTCTCGAGTTTTGGCGGGATTCTCGAGTTACAACAGGGAACTCCGGGAGCCTCTCGTGTGGCCCCAGGGATGTCTAGTCTCCATTCGAATGCGAGGGGGAGCTAGGGATTGCTCTCGATTCACTGCAGGGCATATTGACCTCATCTAGGTGTCTGTCCAGTAAGTCCGTGTTCCTCTCCAGTGGCGACAGGGATCTTGGGTTGCATTCAAGATTCACAGGGTGAGTCAGGCCGCGTCTCGAGTGGAATAAAGAACTGCATGCTCCTTTCGAGTTGCAACGGGTATCTCTTGGAGCCCATTGAGTGGCCTAAAGGGCGTCAAGCCTCCTGTGGAGTTTGGAGAGAGGACTCAGGATTGCTGTCTAGACACTGCAGGAAAAGAAGGGCCTCATCTCGCGATGATGAGGGAAGTTTGTTTTTCTCAAGCTGTGATGCAACATGTGGTGTTTCTCTCAAGTTACGACGGGGAACTCAGGGTGCCTCTCGTGTGGCGCCAGGGATGTCCAGACTTCATTTGAGTTGCGATGTAGAGTGCAGCATTTTTCTCTAGTTACGATAGTGGAATCATGCCTCAAGACACATTGAAGGGGAAATCTTGAGGTCTTTCTCAAGTTGCGGCAAGAAACTCTGGGTTCCCTCAACTTGTGAAGGTGACCTAGGGAGCTTCTCAGGGTACCTATGGGAAGTCAGGAATACTGTGGAGTTGGGAGGGGCCTCTCGGGACTCCACTGGGCTTGGTGCAATGGAAGAGCGCCTCATCTCGAGTTCAGGCGGGAATCTCAGGTTTCCTCTCCTGTTCTTACATGCGTCTCAGGCTGTGTATGCCATTTCAAACAGGGAATCAGGTCTGGACATGTGTTGAGGAAAGGAACTCTGCTTTCCTCTTGAGTTGTCAAAGGGGTTTCAGGCCTTCAGCAGACTTGAATTTGGGCCTGGGGCTCTTTACGGATTAGCAACTGGGCATCAGAACTCCCTTCATGTTGAGTTGATTCTCGGCTGACATTCGAATCCGTGCAAGGAAATCAGGCCTGATCTCGAGTTGATGGGGAAATACGTGGCTTTTGAATTGTGACAAGGCCCCCGGGTTGCCCTCTGGTGTCAAATAGATACCAGCCTCCTCTCAAGGTGCGACGGGTACGTCAGCATTCCTAACCAGGAGAAACAGGGGAATAGACCCTCATCTCAACTTGAAGCGGGGAAAATGGGGCTCTTCTTGACTTGTGACGGGAAACTCAGGGTTCCTCTCGAGTGGGGACAGGTATCTCTGGAAACTTCTGGAGTTTCATAAAGCATTTCAAGGACCCTTTTGAGTCCAGGGGAAACGTGGTCTTTCTCTGGAAATGCAGCAGCGTAAAAGGGTCTGTTCAGGCGTGCAGGGGAGAATTTCGTAGTTTTCATGGAGTTTCGGTGGGAAGATTAAGGTTCCTCTGGAATTGTGTGTTCACCAGGAGGACCGCTCGTATCTCCTCAGGGAAGTCAGATCTCCTTTGGCTTTGAGAGGGGCACCTCGGGATTCCTCACGCATCTCTGCAAGGATGAATGGGGCCTCATATCGAGTTGAGGCGGGAACCTCAGTGTTCCTCTCCATTTCTGACTTCAATCACAGGGTCTCTGCAGAGTTGGAACAGAAGATTCAGGCCTCATCCTGTGTTGAGCAATGGAACTCTGCTTGCCTCTTGAGTTGTTCATGTGGTGACAGGCCACTTGTTGAGTTGTATTTGGAATCTGCGGGTTTTTCCAGACGATGCAACGGGGGTGTCAGTGCCCCTTCGTGTTGTGGCTTCATCCTCGGGGTTACATTTGAAGAGGTGCTCCAGTAGCGGGATTATCTTGAGTGGACGGGGAAATGGGTGTCTGTCGGAAAGTGGCATGACCCATGAGGCTTCCTTTCAAGTTTCAAGGTGAGACCGGCCTCCTCCTGAGGTACGACAGGAAGGTCGGGATCCCTTTCCAGACAAAGCAGGGGAATCGACCCTCATGTCAAGATCAGGAGGGGAGAAGGGGCTCAGATTAACTGGTACAAGGAAACTCGGTGTTCCTCTCGAGTGAGACCAGTATGTCAGGGAACTTTTTGGGTTGCATCAAGGTTGTCAAGTACCGTTTTGAATTTCAAGAGGGAACGTGGGATTTCTCTTGAGATTCTGCAGCGGGAAGGAGCATCATCTCACGATGATGGGGAAACCTTGTGGTTTTTCTTGAGTTGCGGCGGGATTCTCGAGTTACGATGGGGAACTCAGGGAGCCTGTCGTTTTGCCCCAGGGAAGTCTAATCTCCATTCGAGTTGCGAGGGGGAGCTGGGGATTGCTCTCGAGTCACTGCAGGGCAAATAGACCTCATCTACGGTTGTGTCCAGAAACTACGTGTTCCTCTCCAGTGGCGACAGGGATCTCGGGGTTGCATTCAAGGTTCACCCGTGGAGTCAGGCCTCATCTCGAGTGGAAGCAAAGAGCTCCGCTCTCCTCTCAAGTTGCAACACGTGTCTCTTGAAGCCCACTGATTGGCCTAAAGGGAGTCAAGCCGCCTGTGGAGTTTTGAGAGAGGATTCGGGATTGCTCTCTAGGCCCTTCAGGAAATGAAGGGCCTCATCTCACAATGACGGGGGAAAATAGTGATTTTTTTCAAGCTTAAATGCGACGTGTGGGGTTTCTCTCGAGTTACATCAGGGAATTCAGGGAGGCTCTAGTGTGGCCCCATGGGAAGTCCAGTCTTTATTCAGGTTACGAGTTGGAGAGTGGCACTGCTCTTGAGTCACGGCAAGGGAATCAGGCCTCAAGACGCTTTGAAGGGGGAATCTCGAGGTCTTTTGGAATTGGGCCTGGAAACCCTGGGTTCCTGAGACTTATGATGGTGAACTCAGCGAGCTTCTCAGGGTGTCTATGGGAAGTCAGGACTACTGTGGAGTTGGGAGAAGCATCTCGGCACTTCACTGGGTTTGGTGCAATGGAAGAAGGCCTCATCTTGGATTGAGGCGGGAACCTCAGGTTTCCTCTCCTCTTCTGACGTGGGTCTCGGGCTGTGTATGCCATTTCAAACAGGGAGTCAAGTCTCAACGTGTGTGGAGGCATGGAACTCTGCTTTGCTCTCGAGTTGTGAACAGGGTTTCAGGCCTCCAGCCGAGTTGAATTTGGGACCTGGGACTCTTTTTGGATTAGTAACCCAGGGCATCAGGACTCCCTTCCTGTTTTGAGTTGATTCTTGGCTGACATTCGAATTGGGGCAAGGAAATCAGGCCTGATCTCGAGTGGATGGGGAAATCAGTGGCTTTCGCACTGTGACAAAGCCCCCAGGTTCCCTTCCAGTGTCAAGTAGATACCAGCCTCCTCTCAAGATGTGCTGGGGATGTCAGCATTCCTTTCCAGGTGAAGTAGGGCAATCGACCCTCATCTAGAAAGAAAGCAGGGGAATCCACCCTAATGTCGATATCAGGAGCGGAGAAAGGGTTCAGATTAAGTTGTGCCGGAAAACTCGGTGTTTCTGAGACCGGTATGTCGGGAAACTTTTTGAGTTGCATGAAAGGTGTCAAGTACCTTTTCAAATTTCAAGAGGGAACGTAGGATTTCTCATGACATGCTGCAGCGGGAAAGGGCCTCATTTCACGATAACGGGGGAATCTCGTGGTTTTTTTTCAAGCTGCGGCAAGACGTGTGAGGATTCTCTCGAGTTACGATGGGGAACTCAGGGAGCCTTTCGTGTGGTTCCATGGCAGTCAAATCTCCCTTTGATTTGCGAGCGGGAGCGTGGCATTGCTCTTGAGTCACGGCATGGAATCGGACGTCAACATGCGTTGAAAGGAGAATCTCGAGTTCTTTCTCAAATTGTGGCAAAACCCCTGGATTCCCTCGACTTGTGCTGGTGACCTCAGGGAGCTTCTCAGGATGCCTATGGGAAGACAGGAATACTGTGCAGTTTTGAGGGGTTTCTCAGGAGTTCACTGGGTTTGGTGCAATGGAAGAGGACCTCATCTTGAGTTGAGGCGGGAACCTCAGGGTTCCTCTCCATTTCTGACTTTGATCACAGGGTCTCTGCAGAGTTGGAACAGGAGAGTCAAGCCTAGTCTTGTGTTGAGGAATGGAACCCCGCTTGCCTCTCCAGTTGTTCTCGGGGTGACAGGACACTTGTCGAGTTGTATTTGGAACCTGGGGGGTTTTCCAAATGATGCAACTGGGGTGTCAGTGCCCCTTCGTGTTGTGACTTCATCCTCAGTGTTACATTGGAAGAAGGGCCCGAGCATCGGGACTTATCTTGAGTCAAAAGGGAAATCGGTATCTTTTGAAATGTGTAATGACCACGGTGTTCCTCTTGAGTTTCAGTGTGAGAGCGGCCTCCCTCTGAGGTGCGACGGGAAGGTCGGGATCCCTTTCCAGACAAAGCAGGGCAATAGACCATCATGTCGAGATCAGGAGGGGAGAAAGGACTCAGATTAAGTTGTGCCTGGAAAGTCGGTTTTCCTCTCGAGTGAGACCGTTGTCTCGGGGAACATTTTGAGTTGCATCAAGGTTGTCAAGTATCGTTTTGTTCAAGTTCAAGAGGGAACGTGGGAATTCACTTGAGATGCTGCAGCGCGAAAGGATCTCATCTCGCGATGATGTGGGAACCTCGTGGTTTTTCTCCAGTTGGCCAGATCCTCAAGTTACAACAGGGACCTCAGGGAGCCTCTCGTGTTGCCCCAGGGAAGTCCAATCTCCTCTAGAGTTGCGACGGGTATCTCTTGGATCCCATTGAGTGGCCTAAAGGGAATCAAGCTTCCTGTGGAGTTTTGAGAGAGGACTCGGGATTGCTCTCTAGGCCTACAGGAAAAGAAGGGCCTCATCTAGCAATGACGGGGGAATCTCGTGGTTTTTTTTTTTTTTTTGAGCTGCCACGTGACGTGTGTGGTTTCTCTCCAGTTATGACTTCAATCTCAGGGAACCTCTCGTGTGTCCCCAGGGAAGTCCAGTCTCCATTTGAGTTGCAAGGGGGAGAGCAGCATTCCTCTCGAGTCACGCCAGGGGAATTGATCCTCAATACGCATTAAAGGGGGAATCTCGAGGTCTTTCTCGAGTTGTGGCAGGAAACCCTGAGTTCCCTCGACTTGTGCCTGTGACCTCAGGGTGCCTATTGGATGTCAGGAATACTGTGGAGTTGGGAGGGTCTCTCGGGACTCCACTGGGTTTGGTTGAAGGAAGAGGGCCTCATCTCGATTTAAGACGGGAACCACAGGGTTCCTCTCCTGTTCTGACATGGGTCTAGGCCTGTGTATGCCATTTCAAACAGGGAGTCATGTCTCGATGTGTGTGGAGTCATTGATCTCTGTTTTCCTCTAGAGTTGTCAATGGGGTTTCAGGCCTCCAGCCAAGTTGAATTTTGGACCTGGGGCTCTTTTCGGATTAGCAACCGGGGCATCAGAACTCCCTTCATGTTTTCAGCGGATTCTCGGCTGACATTCGAATCAATGCAAGGAAATCAGGCCTGATCTCGAGTGGATGGGGAAATACGTGGCTTTCAAATTGTGACAAGGCCCCTGGCTTCCCCTCCAGTGCATGTAGATACCATCCTACTCTCGAGGTGCGACGTGGACGTCAGCATTCCTTCTCAGGCGAAGCGGGACAATAGACCCTCATCTCATCTTGAGGCGGGGAAAACGGTGCTCTTCTTGACTTGTGGGAAACTCAGCATTCCTCTCGACGGGGGCCGGGCATCTCAGGAAACTTCTGGAGTTTCTTAGAGTGGGTCGAGGACCCTTTCGAGTTGCAAGGCAATGTGGGCTTTCTTTGGAAACGCTGCACTCTAAAAGAGCCTCCTCTAGCGTGCAGTGGAGAATTTCGTAGTTTGCGTGATGTTGTGGTGGGAAGCTGAGGGTTCTTCTCAAGTTGCATGTCGACCTGGGAGACCACTCGTTTATCCTCAGGGAAGTCAGATCTCTTTTGGCATTGTGAGGGGCACCTCGGTATTCCTCGTGCATCACTGCAGGGATGAAGAGGGCCTCATCTCGAGTTGAGATGTGGTCTTCTCTATTTCTGACTTCGATTGGAGTGTCTCAGCTGAGTTGGAACAGGAGAGGCAGGCTTTGTCTTGTGTTGAGGAATGGAACTCTGCTATCCTCTCGCATTGTTCTTGGGGTGACAGGACACTTGTCAAGTTGTATTTAGAACCTACAGCTTTTTGGAGGAAGCAACTGGGGTGTGAGTGTTGTGACTTCATCCTCAGGGTTACATTCGAAGAGGTGCCTTGACATCGGGACTTACCTTGAGTGGACAGGGATATAGGGGTCTTTTGGAATGTGGCATGACCCAAGAGTCTTGCTCTGTAGTTTCAATGTGAGACCGGAGTTCTCCTGAGGTGCGATGGGAAGGTCAAGATCCCTTTCCGGACAAAGCAGGGGAATTGACTCTCATATCGAGATCAGGAGGGGAGAAGGGGTCAGATTAAGTTGTGCCAGGAAACTCAGTGTTCCTCTCCAGTGAGACCAGTATGTCGAGGAACTTTTTGAGTTGCATCAAGGGTGTCAAGTACCATTTCGAATTTCAAGAAGGAATGTGGGATTTATTTTGACACCCTGCAGCAGGAAAGGGCCTCATCTCGAGATGATAGGGGAACCTCGTTGTTTTTCTCAAGTTGCGGCAGGATTCTCGAGTTATGACGGGGAAATCAGGGAGTCTCTGGTGTTGCCCCAGGGAAGTCCAATCTCCATTCGAGGTGTGAGGGGGAGCTGGTGATTGCTCTCGGGTCAGTGCAGGGCAAATAGACCTCATCTACGGTTGTCTCAAAAATGACAAAATGATCTCTGTTCATTTCCAAGGCAAGCCATTCAATATCACAGTAATCCAAGTCTATGCCCCAATCAGTAACGCTGAAGAAGCTAAAGTTGAAGGGTTCTATGAAGACCTACAAGACCTTTTAGAACTAACACCCCAAAAAGATGTCCTTTTCATTATAGGGGACTGGAATGCAAAAGTAGGAAGTCAAAAGACACCTGGAGTAACAGGTAAATTTGGCCTTGGAATACAGAATGAAACAGGGCAAAGACTGACAGAGTTTTGCCAAGAAAATGCACTGGTCATAACAAACACCCTCTTCCAACAACACAAGAGAAGACTGTATACATGGACATCACCAGATGATCAACACCGAAATCAGACTGATTATATTCTTTGCAGCCAAAAATGGAGAAGCTCTATACAGTCAGCAAAAACAAGACCAGGAGCTGACTGTGGTTCAAATAATGAACTCCTTATTGCCAAATTCAGACTTAAATTTTAAAAAGTATGGAAAACCACTAGACCATTCAGGTATGACCTAAATCAAATCCCTTATGATTATACAGTGGAAGTGAGAAATAGTTTTAAGGGCCTAGATCTGATAGGCAGAGTGCCTGATGAACTATGGAATGAGGTTCATGACATTATACAGGAGACAGGGATCAAGACCATTCCCATAGAAAAGAAATGCAAAAAAGCAAAATGGCTGTCTGGGGAGGCCTTACAAATAGCTGTGAAAAGAAGAGAAGTGAAAAGCAAAGGAGAAAATGAAAGATATAAACATCTGAATGCAGAGTTCCAAAGAACAGCAAGAAGAGATAAGAAAGCCTTCTTCAGTGATCAATTCAAAGAAATAGAGGGAAACAACAGAATGGGAAAGACCAGGGATCTCTTCAAGAAAATGAGAGATACCAAAGAACATTTCATGCAAAGATGAGCTCGATAAAGGACATAAGTGGTATGGACCTAACAGAAGCAGAAGATATTAAGAAGAGGTGGCAAGAATACACAGAAGAACTGTACAAAAAAGATCCTCATCACCCAGATAATAACGATGGTGTGATTACTGACCTAGAGCCAGACATCCTGGAATGTGAAGTCAAGTGGGCCTTAGAAAGCATCACTATGAACAAAGCTAGTGGAGGTGATGGAATTCCAGTTGAGCTATTCCAAATCCTGAAAGATGATACTGTGAAAGTGCTGCACTCAATATGCCAGCAAATTTGGAAAACTCAGCAGTGGCCACAGGACTGGAAAAGGTCAGTTTTCATTCCAATCCCAAAGAAAGGCAATGCCAAAGAATGCTCAAACTACCGCACAATTGCAATCATCTCACACGCTAGTAAAGTAATGCTCAAAATTCTCCAAGCCAGGCTTCAGCAATATGTGAACCATGAACTTCCTGATGTTCAGGCTGGTTTTAGAAAAGGTAGAGGAACCACATATCAAATTACCAACATCTGCTGGATCATGAAAAAAGCAAGAGAGTTCCAGAGAAACATCTATTTCTGCTTTATTGACTATGCCAAAGCCTTTGACTGTGTGGATCACAATCAACTGTGGAAAATTCTGAACGAGATGGGAATACCAGACCACCTGATCTGCCTCTTGAGAAATTTGTATGCAGGTCAGGAAGCAACAGTTAAAATTGGACATGGAACAACAGACTGGTTCGAAATAGGAAAAGGAGTTCGTCAAGGCTGTATATTGTCAACCTGTTTATTTAACTTATATGCAGAGAACATCATGAGAAACACTGGACTGGAAGAAACACAAGCTGGAATCAAGATGGCTGGGAGAAACATCAATAACCTCAGATATGCAGATGACACCACCCTTATGGAAGAAAATGAAGAGGAACTAAAAAGCCTCTTGACGAAAGTGAAAATGGAGAGTGAAAAAGTTGGCTTAAAGCTCAATATTCAGAAAATGAAGATCATGGCATCCTGTCCCACCACTTCATGGGAAATAGATGGGGAAACAGTGTCAGACTTTATTTTTCTGGGCTCCAAAACCACTGCAGATGGTGACTGCAACCAAGAAATTAAAAGATGCTTACTCCTCGGGAGGAAAGTTATGACCAACCTAGATAGCATATTCAAAAGCAGAGACATTACTTTCCCAACAAAGGTCTGGCTAGACAAGGCTATGGTTTTTCCTGTGTTCATGTATGAATGTGAGAGTTGGACTGTGAAGAAGGCTGAGTGCCAAAGAATTGATACTTTTGAACTGTGGTGTTGGAGAAGACTCTTGAATTCCTTGGACTTCAAGGAGATCCCACAAGTCCATTCTGAAGGAGATCAGCCCTGGGATTTCTTTGGAAGGAATGATGCTAAAGCTGAAACTCCAGTACTTTGGTCACCTCATGCGAAGAGTTGACTCATTGGAAAAGACTCTGATGCTGGAAGGGATTGGGGGCAGGAGGAGAAGGGGACGACAGAGTATGAGATGGATGGATGGCATCACTGACTCGATGGATATGAGTCTGAGTGAACTCCGGGAGTTGGTGATGGATAGGGAGCCTGGTGTGCTGAGATTCATGGGGTCCCAAAGAGTCGGACACGACTGAGCGACTGATCTGATCTGATCTGATCTGAGGGTTGTGTCCAGAAACTCCGTATTCCTCTCCAGTGGCAACAAGGATCTCAGGGTTGTATTCAAGTTTCACCCGGAAGTCAGGTCTAGTCTCGAGTGGAAGCAAAGCACTCTGTTCTCCTCTCGAGTTGCAACGGGTATCTCTTGGAGCCCATTGAGTGGACTAAAGGGAGTAAAGCCTCCCATGGAGTTTTGAGAGAGGACTCGGGATTGCTCTCTAGGCCCTGCAGGAAAAGAAAGGCCTCATCTCGTGATGATGGGGGAATCTAATGGTTTTTTTCGAGCTGCGGCGTGATTGTGGGGTTTCTCAAGAGTTACGACTGGGAACTCAGGGAGCCGCTCGTGTGGCTCCAGGGAAGTCCAATCTCCATTCGAGTTGCCAGCGGGAGTGCGGCATTGCTCTCGAGTCACAGTAGGTGAATCGGGCCTCATGACACGTTGAAGGGGGTATCTCGAGGTCTTTCTCGAGTTGCGGCAGGAAACCCTGGGTTCCCTCGACTTGTGATGGTGATTTCAGGGAGCTTCTCAGGGTGCCTATAGAATGTCACAAATACTGTGGATTTGGGACGGGCCTCTCAGGACTCCACTGGGTTTGATGGATGGAAGAGGGCCTCATCTCTAGTTGAGGCATGAACCTCAGGATTCCTCTCCTGTTCTGACATGGGTCTAGCGCTATGTATGCTGTTTCAAACAGGGATTCAGGTCTTGACTTGTGTGGACGCATGGAACTCTGCTTTCCTCTCGAGTTGTCAAAGGGGTTTCAGGCCTCCAGCCCAGTTGAATTTGGGACCTGGGGCTCTTTTTGGATTAGAAACTGGGGCATCAGACTCCCTTCGTGTTGTGAGTGGATTCTCTGCTGACATTCGAATCGGTGCAAGGAAATCAGGCCTGATCTTGAGTGGATGGGGAAATACGTAGCTTTCGAATTGCTGCAAGGCCCCCGGGTTTTCCTCCAGTGTCATGCAGATACCAGCCTCCTCTTGAGGTGCGACGCGGACGTTAACATTCCTTTCTAGGCCAAACAGGGTAATCGAACCTCACCTCGACTTGAGGCGGGGAAAACGGGCCTCTTCTTGACTTGTGGCGGGAAACTCAGCGTTCCTCTCAAGTGGGGATGGGTATCTCAGGAGACTTCTGGAGTTTCATAAAGCGTGTCGAGGACCTTTTCAAGCTCCAAGGGAAACGTGGGATTTATTTAGAAATGCTGCAGCGTAAAAGGGCCTCCTCAAGTGTGCAGGCAAGAATTTCGTAGTTTGCGTGGAGGAGTGGTGGGAAGTTAGGGTTCATCTCGAGTTGCGTGTCGACCTGGGGGACTGCTCATGTCACCTCAGGGAAGTCAGATCTCCTTTTGTGTTGCAATGGGCATCTCGGAATTCCTCGCACATCACTGCAGGGATGAATAGGGTCTCATCTAGAGTTGAGGCGGAAACCTCAGGGTTCCTCTCCATTTCTGACTTGGATCGCAGGGTCTCTGCAGAGTTGGAACAGGAGAGTCAGGCCTCGTCTTGTGTTGAGGAACGGAACTCTGCTTGTCTCGCGAGTTGTTCATGGGGTGACAGGCCACTTGTCGAGTAGTATTTGGAATCTGCGGCTTTTTTCAGACGATGCAACTGGGGTGTCAGTGCCCCTTCGTGTTGTGACTTCATCCTCAGGGTTACACGGACATCAGGACGTATCTTGAATGGACGGGGAAATCCGTGTCTTTTGGAATGTGGCATGATCCACGAGGCTTCCTCTTGAGTTTCAATGTGAGACTGGCCTCCTCCTGAGGTTCTACAGGAACGTTGGGATCCCTTTCCAGACAAAGCAGGGGTATTGACCCTCATGTCAAGATCAGGAGTGGAGAAGGGGCTCAGATTAAGTTCTGCCATGAAACTCGGTGTTCCTCTCCAGTGAGACCAGTATGTCGGGAATTTTTGAGTTGCATCAAGGGTGTCAAGTACCGTTTCGAATTTCAACAGGGAACATGGAATTTCTTTTGAGATGCTGCAGCGGGAAAGGGCCTCATTTCTCAATGATGGGGGAACCTTGTGGTTTTTCTCGAGTTGCGGCTGGATTCTCCAGGTACAACAGGGATCTCAGGGAGCCACTCGTGTTGCCCAGAGAATTACAATCTCAATTCGAGGTGCGAGGGGGAGCTGGGTATTGCTCTCAAGTCACTGCAGGGCAAATAGACCTTATCTAGGCTTGTGTCCAGAAACTCTGTGTTCCTCTCCAGTGGCGACAGGGATCTCAGGGTTGCATTCAAGGTTCTCCCGGTGAGTCAGGCCTTGTCTCGAGTGAAAGCAAAGAACTCCACTTTCCTCTCGAGTTTAGATGGGTATCTCTTGGTGGCCATTGAGTGGCCTAAAGGGAGTCAAGCCTCCTGCGGAGTTTTGAGAGAGGACTTGGGATTGCTCTCTAGGCCCTGCAGGAAAACAAAGGCCTCATTTTTCAATGACGGGGAAATCTAGTGGTTTTTTTTGAGCTGCGGTGTGACGTGTGAGGTTTCTCTCGAATTACAATGGGGAACTCAGGGAGCCTTTCGTGTGGGCCCAGGGAAAGACAGTCTCCATTCAAGTTGGGAGGGGGAGCACAGCATTTCTCTCGAGTCACATCAGGGGAATCAGGCCTCAAGACAGTTTGAAGAGGGAATCTTGAGGTGTTTCTCAAGTTGCAGCAGGAAACCCTGGGTTCCCTTGACTTGTGACTGTGACCTCAGGGAGCTCTTCAGGGTGCCTATGGGAAGTGAGGAATACTGTGGAATTTGGAGGGGCCCCTTGGTACTTCACTGGGTTTGGTGCAGTGGAAGAGGGCCTCATCTCGTGTTGAGACCTGAACCTCAGGGTTCCTTTCCATTTCTGACTTCGATCACAGGGTCTCTGCATAGTTGGAACAGGAGAGTCAGGTCTCGTCTTGTGTTGAGGAATGGAACTCCGCTTGCCTCTTGCGTTGTTCACGGGGTGACAGGCCACTTGTCGAGTTGTTTTTGAAACCTGCGGATGTTTCCGTACGATGCAACTGGATTGTCAGTGTCCCTTCGTGTTGTGACTTCATCCTCAGGGTTACATTCGAAGAGGTGCCCAGGCATCGGGACCTTTCTTGAGTGGACAGGGAAATCGGTGTCTTTCAGAATGTGGCATGACACACGAGGCTTCCTCTCGAGTTTCAGTGTGAGACCGGCCTCCTGAGGTGGGACGTGAAGGTCCAGGCCCCTTCCAGATGAAGCATGGGAATCGATCCTCATTCAAGATCAGGAGGGGAGAAGGGGCTAAGATTAATTGGTGCCGGAAACTCGGTGTTCCTCTCGAGTGAGACCGGTATGTCAGGGAACATTTTTGAGTTGCATCATGGGTGTCAAGTACCGTTTCAAATTTCAAGGGGGAACGTGGGATTTCTCTTGAGATGCTGCAGCGGGAAAGGGCTTCATCTCGCAATAACGGGGGAACCTCGTGGTTTTTCTTGAGTTGCAGTAGGATTCTTTAGTTATGACGGGGAACTCAGGGAGCCTCCCGTGTTGCCCCAGGGAAGTCCAGTCTCTATTCGAGTTGCGAGGTGGAAAGCGGCATTGCTCTCAAGTCAAGGTAGGGGAATTGTGCCCCAAGACATATGGAAGAAGGAATCACTAGGTCTTTCTCGACTTACAGCAGGAAACCCTGGGTTCCCTCGACTTGTGCTGGTTACCTCAAGGAGCTTCTCAGGGTGACTATGAGAAGTCAGGGATACTGTGCAGTTGGGAGTGGCCTCTCGGGACTCCCCTGGGTTTGGTGCAATTAAAGACGGCCTCATCTAGAGTTGAGGTGGCAAACTCAGCCTTCCTCTCCATTTCTGACTTCGATGGCAGGGTCTCTGCAGAGTTGGAACAGGAGAGTCAGGCCTCGTCTTTTGTTGAGGAATAGAACTCCGCTTTCCTCTCGAGTTGTTCACAGGGTGATAGGCCACTTGTCGAGTTGTATGTGGAACCTGCGGGTTTTTCCAGATGATGCACGGGGTTGTCAATGCCCCTTCGTGTTGTGACTTCATCCACAGGGTTGCCTTCGAAGAGGAGTCCGGGCATCGGGTTCTTGTCAAGAGTGGATGGGGAAATCGGTGTCTTTTGGAATGTGGCACGACCCACGAGGCCACTTCTCGAATTTCTTTGTGAGACCAGCCTCCTCCTGAGGTGTGATGGGAAGGTCGGGATCCCTTTCCAGACAAAGCAGGGTAATCGACCCTCATGTCGAGATCAGGAGGGGAGAAGGGGCTCAGATTACGTGGTGCTTGTAAACTCTTTGTTCCTCTCGAGTGAGACCTGTATGTCGGGGAACTTTTTGTGTTGCATCAATGGTATCAAGTACCATTTCGAATTCAAGAGGGAACGTGAAATTTCTCTTCAGACTTTGCAGTGGGAAGGGGCCTCATCTCATGATGACAGGGGAACCTCGTGGTTTTTCTCGAATTGGGGCAGAATTCTCAAGTTAGGACTGGGAACTCAAGGAGCCTCTCGTGTTGCTTCAGGGAAGTGCAATCTCCATTTGAGTTGTGAGGGGGAGCTGGGGATATCACTGCAGGGCAAATAGACCTCATCTAGGTTTTGTCCAGAAAATCCATGTTCTTCTCCAATGGCAACAGGGAGCTCGCTGTTACATTCAAGGTTCATCGGGGAGTCGGCCTCGTCTCAAGTGGAAGCAAAGAATTCAGCTCTCCTCTCAATTTGCTACACGTATCTCTTTGAGCCCATAGAGTGACCTAAGGGGAGTTAAGACTCCTGTGGAGTTTTGAGAGGACTCGGGATTGCTGTCTCGGCCCTGCAGGAAAAGAAGGGCCTCATCTCATGACGACGGGCGAATCTCGTGGTTTTTTTTCGAGCTGCGGTGCAACGTGTGTGGTTTTCCTCGAGTTATAACGGGGAACTAAGGGAGCCTCTCGTGTGGCCCCAGGGAAGTCCAGTCTCCATTTGCGTTGCAAGGGGAGCGCGGCATTGCTCTTGAGTCAAGGTAGGGGAATCGGGCCTCAAGATGCATTGAAGAAGGAATCATGAGGTCTTTCCCAGTTGTGGCAGGAAACCCTGGGTTCCCTCGACTTGTGCCGGTGACCTCAAGGAGCTTCTCAGGGTGCCTATGAGAAGTCAGGGATACTGTGGTGTTGGGAGCGGCCTCTCGGACTCCTGTGGGTTTGGTGCAATGGAAGAGCACCTCATCTCGAGTTGAGGCGGAAACCTCAGGTTTCCTCTCCCGTTTTGATGATGGTCTCGGGCTGTGGATGCCGTTTCAAACAGGGAGGTAGGTCTAGACCTGTGTGAAGGCATGGAACTCTGCTTTCCTCTCGAGTTGTCAAAGGGGTTTCAGGCTTCCAGCAGAGTTGAACTGGGGACATGGGGCCTCTTTAGGATTAACAACCAGGGCATCAGAAGCCCTTTGTGCTGTGAGTTGATTCTCGGCTGACATTCGAATTGGTACAAGGAAATCAGGCCTGATCTCGAGTGGAATGGGGAAATCAGTGGCTTTCGAATTATGACAAGGCCCCCGGGTTCCCCTCCAATGTCAAGTAGATACCAGCCTGTTCTCAAGGTACGCCGGGGATGTCGGCATTCCTTTCCAGGCAAAGCAGAGCAATCGACCCTCATCTCGTCTTGAGGCGGGGACAATGGAGCTCTTTGTGACTTGTGGGAATTTCAGTCTTCCTCTCGAGTGGGGACGGGTATCTCGGGAAACTTCTGGAGCGTCCTAAAGCATGTCGAGGATCCTTTTGAGTTCCAAGGGAAACGTGGGCTTTCTTTGGAAACGCTTCAGGGTAAAAGGGACTCCTCAAGTGTGCAGGTGAGAATTTCATCATTTGTGTTGAGTTGTGGCGGGAAGCTTAAGGTTCCTCTCGAGTTGCCTGTCGACCTGGGGGACCGCTCGTGTTTCCTCAGGGAATTCAGATCTCCTTTGGCATTGTGTGGGCCACCTAGGGATTCCTCATGCATTGCTGCAGGGATGAATAGGGCCTCATCTCAAGACGAGGCAGGAACCTCAGTCTTCCTCTCCATTTCTGACTTAGATAGCAGGGTTTCTGCAGAGTTGGAACAGGAGAGTCAGGCTTTGTCTTGTGATGAGGTTGGAACTCCGCTGGCCTCTCATGTTGTTCACAGGGTGACAGGCCACTTGTTGAGTTGTATTTGGAACCTTAGGCTGCTTCTGGACGATGCAACTGGGGTGTCAATGCCCCTTTGTGTTGTGACTTCATCCTCAGGGTTACATTTGAAGAGGTGCCCGGGCATTGGGACTTTTCTTGAATGGACAGGGAAATTGGTATCTTTCAGAATGTGGCATGACACACGAGGCTTCCCCTCGAGTTTCAGTGTGAGACCGGCCTCCTCCTAATGTGGGACCTGAAGGTCGGGATCCCCTTTCTGACAAAGCAGGGGAATCGACCCTCATGTCGAGATCAGGAGGGTAGATGGGGATCTGATTAAATGGTGCCAGGAAACTCGGTGTTCCTCGTGAGTGAGACCGGTATGTCGGGGAACTTTTGGAGGTGCATCAAAGGTATCAAGTACCTTTTAAAATTTCAAGAGGGAACATGGGATTTCACTTGAGACGCTGCAGCGGGAAAGGGATTCATCTCGTGATGACGGGGGAACCTCGTGGTTTTTCTCGAGTTGCAGCGGGATTCTCGAATTAGGATGGGGAACTCAGGATGCCTCTTGTGTTGGATCAGGGAAGACCAATCTCCATTCAAGTTGTGAGGTAGAGCTGGGGATTGCTCTCGGGTCACTGCAGTGCAAATAGACCTCATCTAGGCTTGTGTCCATAAACTATGTGTTCCTCTCCAGTGGCGACATGGTTCTCTGGGTTGCATTCAAGATTCACCCAGGGAGTCAGACCTCATCTTTAGTGGAAGCAAAGAACTCCGCTCTCCTCTCGAGTTGTGGCGGGTGTCTCTTGGAGTGCATTGAGTGCCCTAAACGGAGTCTAGCTTCCTGTGGAGTTTTGAGAGAGAACTCGGGATTGGTCTCTAGGCCCTGTTGGAAAAGAAGGGCCTCATCTCGTGACGACGTGGGAATTTCATGGTTTTTTTTTTTTTAGAGCTGCGGACCTAGTGTGGGGTTCTAACGAATTACGACGGGACCTCAGGGAGCCTCTCGTGTGGCACCAAGGAAGTCCAGTCTACATTCGATTTGCGAGGAGGAGTGCAGCATTGCTCTCGAGTCACGATAGGGTAATTGGGCCTGAAGATGCATTGAAGAAGGAATCTAGAAGTCTTTCTCGAGTAGCAGCAGGAAACCCTGGGTTCCCTCTACTTGTGTCATGACCTCAGGGAGCTTCTTAGGGTGCCTATGAGAAGTCTGGGATACTGTGGAGTTGGGAGGGGCCTCTCGGTACTCCACTGGGTTTGGTGCAATGGAAGAGGGCCTCATCTAGAGTTTAGGTGGGAATCTCAGCCTTCCTCTCCATTTCTGACTTTGATCCCAGGGTCTCTGCAGAATTGGAATAGGAGAGTCAGGCCTCGTCTTGTGTTGAGGAATGGAACTCCGCTTGCCTCTTGAGTTGTTCACGGTGTGACAGGCCACTTGTCAAGTTGTATTTGGAATCTTTGGGGTTTTCCAGACGATGCAACTGGGGTGTCAATGCCCCTTCGTGTTGTAAGCTCATCCACAGGGTTACATTCAAAGAGGTGTTCGGGCATCGGGTTCTTATCAAGAGTGGACGGGGAAATTGTCTGTCATGCCAGAGTGTCCTGGCATGACCCAGGAGGCTACCTCTCGAATTTCTTTGTGAGACCGGCCTCCTAATGAGGTGTGATGGGAAGGTCGGGATCCTTTTCCAGAGAAATTAGGGGAATCGACCCTCATGTCAAGATAAGGAGGGGAGAAGGGGCTCAGATTAAGTGGTGCCAGGAAACTCGGTGTTCCTCTCGAGTGAGAGCGGTATGTTGGGGAACTTTTTGGGTTGCATCAAGTGTGTCAAGTACCGTGTCAAATTTCAAGAGGGAACGTGGGATTTCTCTTGAGACTCTGCAGCGGGAAAGGGCCTCATCTCATGATGACGGGGGAAATTCGTGGTTTTTCTCGAGTTTAGGCGGGATTCTCAAGTTCGGAACGGGAACTCAAGGTGCCTCTCGTGTTGCCTCAGGGAAGTCCAATCTCCATTCGAGTTGCGAGGGGGAGCTGGGGATATCACTGCAGGGCAAAAAGACCTCATCTAGGCTTTTGTCCAGAAAATCCGTGTTCCTCTCCAATGGCAACAGGGTTCTCGGTGTTACATTCAAGGTTCAACCAGGGATTCAGGCCTCGTGTCGAGTGGAAGCAAAGAATTCCGCTCTCCTCTCAAGTTGTGATGGGTATCTCTTGGAGCCAATTGAGTGGGCTAAAGGGAGTCAAGCCTCTTGTGGAGTTTTGAGAGAGGACTCAGGATTGCTCTCTAGGCCCTGCAGAAAAAGAAGGGCCTCATCTCCCGATGACGGGCGAATCTCGTGTTTTTTTTCCAAGCTGCGGTGCAACGTGTGTGATTTTCTTCGAGTGATGACGGAGAACTAAGGGAGCCTCTCATGTGGCCCCAGGGAAGTAGTCTCCATTGGTGTTGAGAAGGGGAGCGCGGCATTGCTCTCGATTCACTGCAGGGGAATCCGCCCTCAAGCCGCGTTGAAGAGGGCATCTCGAGGTCTTTTTTGAGTTGCGGAAGGAAACCCTGAGTTTCCTCGAATTGTGACAGTGATCTCAGGGAGCTTCTCATTGTGCCTATTGCAAGTCAGGAATACTGTGGACTGGGGATGGGCCTCTCTGCCTCCACTGGGTTTGATGCAATGGAAGAGTGCCTCATCTAGAGTTGAGGCGGGAACCTCAGGTTTCCTCTCATGTTTTGACGTGGGTCTCGGGGTGTGTATGCGGTTTCAAACAGGGAGGTAGGTCTCGACGTGTGTGAAGGCATGGAACTCTGCTTTTTTCTCGAGTTCTCAAAGGGGTTTCAGGCCTCCAGCCGAGTTGAATTTGGGACTTGGTGCTCTTTTCGGATTAAGAACCAGGGCATCAGAACTCTTTGGTGTTGTGCATTGATTCTCGGCTGACATTCGAATTGGTGCAAGGAAATCAGATCTGATCTCGAGTGGATGGGGAAATCAGTAGCTTTCGCATTGTGACAAAGCCCCCAGGTTCCCTTCCAGTGTCAAGTAGATACCAGCCTCCTCTCGAGATGTGCTGGGGATGTTGGCATTCCTTTCCAGGTGAAGCAGGGCAATCGACCCTCATCTCGATGTGAGGCCAGGAAAAAGGGACTCTTCTTGACTTGTGGAGGGAATTTCAGTGTTCCTCTAGAGTGGGTCCGGGTATCTCGGGAAACTTCTGGAGTTTTGTAAAGCATGTCGAGGACCCTTTCAAGTTCCAAGGGAAACGTGGGCTTTCTTAGGAAACGCTGCAGCATAAAAGGGCCTTCTCAAAAGTGCAGGCAAGAACTTCATAGTTTGCATGGAGTTCTGGCGGGAAGCTTAGGCTTCCTCTCGAGTTGCCGGTCAACCTTGGGGACCATTCATGTTTCCTCAGGGAAGTCAGATCTCCTTTGGCATTGCGAGGGCCACCTCAGTATTCTTCACGCTTTGCTGTAGGGATGAATAGGGCCTCATCTCTAGATGAGACAGGTACCAAAGTGTTTCTCTCCATTTTTGATTTCGATTGCAGGGTCTCTGCAGAGTTGGAACAGGAGAGTCAGGCCTCGTCTTGTGATGAGGTTGGAACTCAGCTGGCGTCTGGATTTGTTCACAGGGTGACAGGCCACTTGTCCAGTTGTATTTGGAACCTGCACCTTTTTCCAGACAATGCAACATGGGTGTCATTCCCCTTGGTGTTGTGACTTCATCGTGAGGGTTACATTCGAAGATGTGCCTGGGCATCAGGACTTATCTTGAGTGGACAGGGAAATCGTTGTCTTTATTAAAGTGGCAGGACCCATGAGGCTTCCTCTCGAATTTCAATATGAGACCTGCCTCTTCCTGAGGTGCGACGTTAAGGTCTGGATCCCTTTGCAGACATAGCAGGTGAGTTGACCCTTGTATCGAGATCAGGAGGGGAGAAGGGGCTCAGAATAAGTTGTGCCGGGAACCTCAGTGTTCCTCTCAAATGAGAACGGTATGTCGGGGAACTTTTTGAGTGGCATCAAGGGTTTCAATTACCGTTTTGAATTTACGAGGAAATGTGGGATTTCTCTTGAGACGCTGCAGGGGGAAAGGGCCTCACCTCGCGATGACAGGGGAACCTTGTGGTTTTTCTCGAGTTACAGCGGGATTCTCGAGTTACGACGGGGAACTCAGGGAGCCTCTCGATTTGTCACAGGGAAGTCCAATGTCCATTCGAGTTACGAGTGGGAGCCGGGGATTGCTCTTGAGTCACTGCAGGGCAAATAGACTTCATCTAGGCATGTGTCCACAAATTCCGTGTTCCTTTCCAGTGGCGACAGGAATCTCGGGGTTGCATTCAAGGTTCACCCGGGGAGTCAGGCCTGGCTCCTGTGGAAGCAAAGAACACTGCTCTCCTCTCGAGTTGTGACCGATATGTCTTGGAGCCAATTGAGTGGGCTAAAGGGAGTCAAGCCTCCTGTGGAGTTTTGAGAGGGGACTCGGGATTGCTCTCTAGGCCCTGCAGGAAAAGAAGGGCCTCATCTAGCGATGACATGGAAATCTCGTGTGTTTTTTTTCTTTCTTTTTCTTTTTTGAGCTGCATCAGGACGTGTGGGGTTTCTCTCGAGTAACGACGGGGAATTCAGGGAGCCTCTCGTGTGGCCCCTGGGAAGTTCAGTCTCCATTCAAGTTGCGAGGGGGAGCACGGCATTTCTCTCGAGTCTCAGCAGGGGAATCGGGCCTCAAGATGCGTTGAAAGGGGAATATCGAGCTCTTCCTGGAGTTGCAGCAGGAAACCCTGGCTTACCTCGACGTGTGACAATGACCTCAGGGAGCTTCTCAGGGTGTTTATGGAAAGTCAGGCATATTGTGGAGTTGGAGGGGCGTCTCTGGACTCCACTGGGGTTGGTGCAAAGGAAGAGGGCCTCATCTCGTGTTGAGGTGGGAAAAACGGGGCTCTTCATGACTTGTGGGCGAGAAACTCAGCATTCCTCTTGAGTTGGGACGGGTATCTCTTGAAACTTCTGGAGTTTCGTAAAGCATGTTGAGGACATTTTAGAGTTCCAAAGGAAACGTTGTGTTTCTTTGGAAATGCTGCAGCGTAAAAGGGCCTCCTCAAGCGTGCAGGGGTGAATTTCGTAGGTTGCCTTGAGTTGTGGCGGGAAGCATAGAGTTCCTCTCGAGGTGCCTGTCGTCCTGTCAGACCACTCGTGTCTCCTCATGGAAGTCGATGTCCTATGTCGTTGCGAGGGGCATCTCAGGATTCCTCGCACATCGCTGCAGGGATGATTAGGGCCTCATCTCGAGTTGAGGTCGGAACCTCAGGCTTCCTCTCCATTTCTGACTTCGATCCCAGGGTCTCTGCAGATATGAACACGAGAGTCAGCTCTAGTATTGTGTTGAGAAATGGAACTCCACTTTCCTCTGGAGTTTTTTACCGAGTGACAATCCACTTGTCAAGTTGTATGTGGAACCTTCACCTTTTCCCAGACAATGCAACAGGGGTGTCATTCCCCTTGGTGTTGTGACTTCATCGTGAGGGTTACATTCGAAGATGTGCCTGGGCATCGGGACTTATCTTGAGTGGACAGGGAAATCGTTGTCTTTGTTAAAGTATCAGAACCCACGAGGCTTCCTCTCGAATTTCAGTATGAGACCTGCCTCTTCCTAAGGTGCAATGGTAAGGTCAGGATCCCTTTGCAGACATAGCAGGCGAGTCGACCCTCGTATCGAGATCAGGAGGGGAGAAGGTGCTCAGAATAAGTAGTGCCTGAACCTCGGTGTTCCTCTCAAATGAGAACGCTATTTCGGAGAACTTTTTGAGTTGCATCAAGGGTTTCAAGTACCGTTTCGAATTTACGAGGGAACGTGGTATTTCTCTTGAGTCAGTGCAGGGGTAAAGGGCCTAATCTTGCGATGACAGGGGAACCTCGTGGTTTTTTTCTAGTTACAGAGGGATTCTCGAGTTACGACGGGGAAATCAGGGAGCCCCTGGATTTGGCCCAGGGAAGTGCAATCTCCATTCAAGTTACGAGTGGGAGCCGGGGATTACTCTCGAGTCACTGCAGCACAAATAGACCTCATCTAGGCATATGTTCACACATTCCGTGTTCCTTTCCAGTAGCGACAGGGATCTTGGGGTTGCATTCAAGGTTCACCCGGGGAGTCAGGTCTCACTCGAGTGGCAGCGAAGAACTTCACTCTCCTCTTGAGTTGCGACGGGTAACTCTTGGAGCCAATTGAGTGGGCTAAAGGGAGTCAAGCCTCCTGTGGAGTTTTGAGAGAGGATTGGGGATTGCTCTCTAGGCCCTGCAGGAAAGGAAAGGCCTCATCTCGCAGTGACGGGGGAGTCTCGTGGTTTTTTTTGAGCTGCAGCGGGACGTGTGGGGTTTCTCTTGAGTAATGATGGGGAACTCAGGGAGCCTCTCTTGGGGCCCCAGGGAATTCAGTCTCCATTCGAGTTGTGAGGGGGAGCTCGACATTGCTCTCGAGTCCTGGCAGGGGAATCAGGCCTCAAGATGCGTTTAAAGGGGAATATCAAGGTCTTTTTGGAGTTGTAGCAGGAAACCCTGGCTTCCCACGACATGTGACAGTGACCTCAGGGAGCTTCTCAGGGTGTTTATGGGAAGTCAGGAATATGGTGGTGTTGTAGGGGCGTCTCTGGACTCCACTGGGTCGGTGCAAAGGAAGAGAGCCTCATCTAGAGTTGAGGCGGGAAAACGGGGCTCTTCTTGACTTGTGGCGGGAAACTCAGCATTCCTCTTGAGATGGGACAGGTATCTCTTGAAACTTCTGGAGTTTCGTAAAGCATGTCGAGGACTCTTTCGAGTCCAAAGGGAAACTTTTTCTTTCTTTGGAAATGCTGCCACGTGAAAGGGCCTCCTCAAGCGTGCAGTGGAGAATTTAGTAGTTTGCCTTGAGTTGTGGCCTGATGCGTAGGGTTCCTCTCGAGTTGCGTGTCGACCTGAGGGACCACTCGTGTCTCCTCAGGGAAGTCAGATCTCCTTTGTCTTTGCCAGGGGCACCTTGGGATGCGTTGAAAGGGGAATTTCGAGGTCTTTCTCGAGTTGCTGCTAGAAACCGTGGGTTTCCTCGACTTGTGACGGTGACCTCAGGGAGCTTCTCATTGTGCCTATTGGAAGTCAGAAATACTATGGACTTGGGTGGGACCTCTTGGTGCAATGGGGAGCGCCTCATCTCGAGTTGAGGCGGGAACCTCTGGTTTCCTCTCCTGTTTTGACGTGGGTCTCGGGCTGTGTATGCCATTTCAAACAGGGAGTTAGGTCTCGACGTGTGTAAGGCATGGAGCTCTGCATTCCTCTCGAGTTGTCATAGGAGTTTCAGGCCTCCAGCCGAGTTGAATTTGGTACCTGGGGCTCTTTTCGGATTAACAACCAGGGCATCAGAACTCCTTCTTGTCGTGAGTGGATTCTCGGCTGACATTTGAATTTGTGCAAGGAAATCAGACCTGATCTCGAGTGGATGGGGAAATCTGTGGCTTTCGAATTGTGACAAGGCTCCCTGTTTCCCTCCAGTGTCAAGTAGATACCAGCCTCCTCTCGAGGTGCGACGGGGACGTCAGCATTCCTTTCCATGCAAAGCAGGGCAATCGACCCTCATCTCGACTTGAGTCAGGGAAAACGGGGCTCTTCTTTTTTTTTTTTTTTTTGATTTTTAAACTTTACAATATTGATTGGTTCTGCCATATATCGAATTAAATCCGCCACAGGCATACACGTGTTCCCCATCCTGAACCCTCCTCCTTCCTCCCTCCCTGTACCCTCCCTCTAGGTCGTCCCAGTGCACCAGCCCCAAGCATCCAGTATCGTGCATCAAACCTGGACTGGCGACTTGTTTCATACATGATATTATACATATTTCAATGCCATTCTCCCAATCATCTCACCCTCTCCGTCTTCCACAGAGTCCAAAAGACTGTTCTATACATCAGTGTCTCTTTTGCTGTCTCGTACACAGGGTTATTGTTCCCATATTCTAAATTCCATATATATGCGTTAGTATACTGTATTGGTGTTTTTCTTTCTGGCTTACTTCACTCTGTATAATAGGCTCCAGTTTCATCCACCTCATTAGAACTGATTCAAATGTATTCTTTTTAATGGCTGAGTAATACTCCATTGTGTATATGTACCACAGCTTTCTTATCCATTCATCTGCTGATGGACATCTAGGTTGCTTCCATGTCCTGGCTATTATAAACAGTGCTGCGATGAACATTGGGGTACACGTGTCTCTTTCAATTCTGGTTTCCTCAGTGTGTATGCCCAGCAGTGGGATTGCTGGATCATAAGGCAGTTCTATTTCCAGTTTTTTAAGGAATCTCCACACTGTTCTCCATAGTGGCTGTACTAGTTTGCATTCCTACCAAGAGTGTAAGAGGGTTCCCTTTTCTCCACACCCTCTCCAGCATTTATTACTTGTAGACTTTTGGATCGCAGCCATTCTGACTGGCGTGAAATGGTACCTCATAGTGGTTTTGATTTGCATTTCTCTGATAATGAGTGATGTTGAGCATCTTTTCATGTGTTTGTTAGCCATCTGTATGTCTTCTTTGGAGTATGTCTATTAGGTTCTTTGGCCCATTTTTTGATTGGGTCATTTATTTTTTTGGAATTGAGTTGTAGGAGTTGCTTGTATATTTTTGAGATTAGTTGTTTGTCAGTTGCTTCATTTGCTATTATTTTCTCCCATTCTGAAGGCTGTCTTTTCACCTTGCTAATAGTTTCCTTTGTTGTGCAGAAGCTTTTAAGCTTAATTAGGTCCGATTTGTTTATTTTTGCTTTTATTTCCAATATGCTGGGAGGTGGGTCATAGAGGATCCTGCTGTGATGTATGTCGGAGAGTATTTTGCCTATTTTCTCCTCTAGGAGTTTTATAGTTTCTGGTCTTACATTTAGATCTTTAATCCATTTTGAGTTTATTTTTGTGTATGGTGTTAGAAAGTGTTCTAGTTTCATTCTTTTACAAGTGGTTGACCAGATTTCCCAGCACCACTTGTTAAAGAGATTGTCTTCACTCCATTGTATATTCTTGCCTCCTTTGTCAAAGATAAGGTGTCCATATGTGTGTGGATTTGTCTCTGGGCTTTCTATTTTGTTCCATTGATCTATATTTCTGTCTTTGTGCCAGTAGCATACTGTCTTGATGACTGTGGCTTTGTAGTAGAGCCTGAAGTCAGGCAGGTTGATTCCTCCAGTTCCATTCTTCTTTCTCAAGATCGCTTTGGCTATTCGAGGTTTTTTGTATTTCCATACAAATTGTGAAATTATTTGTTCTAGCTCTGTGAAGAATGCTGTTGGTAGCTTGAAAGGGATTGCATTGAATCTATAAATTGCTTTGGGTAGTATACTCATTTTCACTATATTGATTCTTCCAATCCATGAACATGGTATATTTCTCCATCTATTAGTGTCCTCTTTGATTTCTTTCACCAGTGTTTTATAGTTTTCTATATATAGGTCTTTAGTTTCTTTAGGTAGATATATTCCTAAGTATTTTATCCTTTCCATTGCAATGGTGAATGGAATTGTTTCCTTAATTTTGCTTTCTGTTTTCTCATTATTAGTGTATAGGAATGCAAGTGATTTCTGTGTGTTGATTTTATATCCTGCAACTTTACTATAGTCATTGATTAGTTCTAGTAATTTTCTGATGGAGTCTTTAGGGTTTTCTATGTAGATGATCATGTCATCTGCAAACAGTGAGAGTTTTACTTCTTACTTTCCAATTTGGATTCCTTTTGTTTCTTTTTCTGCTCTGATTGCTGTGGCCAAAACTTCCAAAACTATGTTGATTATTAGTGGTGAAAGTGGGCACCCTTGTCTTGTTTCTGACTTTAGAGGAAATGCTTTCAATTTTCCACCATTGAGGATAATGTTTGCTGTGGGTTTGTCATATATAGCTTTTATTATGTTGAGGTATGTTCCTTCTATTCCTGCTTTGTGGAGAATTTTTATCATAAATGGATGTTGAATTTTGTCAAAGGCTTTCTCTGCATCTATTGAGATAATCATATGGTTTTTATTTTTCAATTTGTTAATGTGGTGTATTACATTGATTGATTTGCGGATATTGAAGAATCCTTGCATCCCTGGGATAAAGCCCACTTGGTCATAGTGTATGATCTTTTTAATGTGTTGTTGGATTCTGATTGCTAGAATTTTGTTAAGGATTTTTGCATCTATGTTCAACAGTGATATTGGCCTGTAGTTTTTTTTGTGTGTGTGTGTGGCATCTTTGTCAGGTTTTGGTATTAGGGTGATGGTGGCCTCATAGAATGAGTTTGGAAGTTTACCTTCCTCTGCAATTTTCTGGAAGAGTTTGAGTAGGATAGGAGTTAGCTCTTCTCTAAATTTTTGGTAGAATTCAGCTGTGAAGCCGTCTGGACTTGGGCTTTTGTTTGCTGGAAGATTTTTGATTGCAGTTTCGATTTCCGTGCTTGTGATGGGCCTGTTAAGATTTTCTATTTCTTCCTGGTCCAGTTTCGGAAAGTTGTACTTTTCTAAGAATTTGTCCATTTCTTCCTCGTTGTCCATTTTATTGGCATATAATTGTTGATAGTAGTCTCTTATGATCCTTTGTATTTCTGTGTTGTCTGTTGTGATCTCTCCATTTTCATTTCTAATTTTATTGATTTGATTTTTTTCCCTTTGTTTCTTGATGAGTCTGGCTAATGGTTTGTCAAATTTATTTATTCTTTCAAAGAACCAGCTTTTGGCTTTGTTGATTTTTGCTATGGTCTCTTTTGTTTCTTTTACATTTATTTCTCCCCTAATTTTTAAGATTTCTTTCCTTCTATTAACCCTGGGGTTCTTCATTTCTTCCTTTTCTAGTTGCTTTAGGTGTAGAGTTAGGTTATTTATTTGACTTTTTTCTTGTTTCTTGAGGTATGCCTGTATTGCTATGAACTTTCCCCTTAGGACTGCTTTTACCGTGTCCCACAGGTTTTGGGTTGTTGTGTTTTCATTTTCATTCGTTTCTATGCAAATTTTGATTTCTTTTTTTTTTTTTATTTCTTCTGTGATTTGTTGGTTAATCAGCAGCGTGTTGTTCCGCCTCCATATGTTGAAATTTTTAATAGTCTTTCTCCTGTTACTGAGATCAAATCTTACTGCATTGTGGTCAGAAAACATGCTTGGAATGATTTCAATTTTTTTTTTAATTTACCAAGGCTAGATTTATGGCCCAGGATGTGATCTATCCTTGGGAAGGTTCCATGTGCACTTGAGAAAAAGGTGAAATTCATTGTTTTGGGATGAACTGTCCTACAGATATCAATTAGGTCTAACTGGTCTATTGTATTGTTTAAAGTTTGTGTTTCTTTGTTAATTTTCTGTTTAGTTGATCTATCCATAGGTGTGAGTGGGGTATTAAAGTCTCCCACTATTATTGTGTTATTGTTAATTTCTCCTTTCATACTTGTTAGCATTTGTCTTACATACTGAGGTGCTCCCGTGTTGGGTGCATATATATTTATAACTGTTATATCTTCTTCTTGGATTGATCCTTTGATCATTATGTAGTGACCGTCTTTGTCTCTTTTCACAGCCTTTGTTTTAAAGTCTATTTTGTCTGATATGAGTATTGCTACTCCTGCTTTCTTTTGGCCCCTATTTGCATGGAAAATCTTTTTCCAGCCTTTCACTTTCAGTCTGTATGTGTCCCCTGTTTTGAGGTGGGTTTCTTGTAGACAGCATATGTAGGGGTCTTGTTTTTGTATCCATTCATCCAGTCTTTGTCTTTTGGTTGGAGCATTCAACCCATTTACGTTTAAGGTAATTATTGATAAGTATGATCCCATTGCCATTTACTTGATTGTTTTGGGTTCGAATTTATACACCATTTTTTGTGTTTCCTGTCTAGAGAATATCCTTTAGTATTTGTTGGAGAGCTGGTTTGGTGGTGCTGAATTCTCTCAGCTTTTGCTTGTCTGTAAAGCTTTTGATTTCTCCTTCATATTTGAATGAGATCCTTGCTGGGTACAGTAATCTGGGCTGTAGGTTATTTTCTTTCATCACTTTAAGTATGTCTTGCCATTCCCTCCTGGCTTGAAGAGTTTGTATTGAAAGATCAGCTGTTATCCTTATGGGAATTCCCTTGTGTGTTATTTGTTGTTTTTCCCTTGCTGCTTTTAATATTTGTTCTTTGTGTTTGATCTTTGTTAACTTGATTAATATGTGTCTTGGGGTGTTTCGCCTTGGGTTTATCCTGTTAGGGACTCTCTGGGTTTCTTGGACTTGGGTGATTATTTCCTTCCCCATTTTAGGGAAGTTTTCAACTATTATCTCCTCAAGTATTTTCTCATGGTCTCTCTTTTTGTCTTCTTCTTTTGGGACCCTATGATTCGAATGTTGTAGTGTTTAATATTGTCCTGGAGGTCTCTGAGATTGTCCTCATTTCTTTTAATTCGTTTTTCTTTTATCCTCTCTGATTCATTTATTTCTACCATTCTATCTTCTAATTCACTAATCCTATCTTCTGCCTCTGTTATTCTAGTATTTGTTGCCTCCAGAGTGTTTTTTTTATTTTTTCTAGGTCCTTGTTAAACCTTTCTTGCATCTTTTCAATCCTTGTCTCTAGGGTATTTATCTGTGATTCCATTTTGATTTCAAGATTTTGGATCAATTTCACTATCATTATTCGGAATTCTTTATCAGGTAGATTCCCTATCTCTCCCTCTTTTTTTTTGGCTTGGTGGGCATTTATCCTGTTCCTTTACCTGCTGGGTATTCCTCTGTCTCTTCATCTTGTTTAAATTGCTGCGTTTGGGGTGTCCTTTCTGTATTCTGGCAGTTTGTGGAGTTCTCTTTATTGTGGCATTTCCTCGCTGTGTGTGGGTTTGTACAGGTGGCTTGTCAAGGTTTCTTGGTTAGGGAAGCTTGTGTCAGTGTTCTGGTGGGTGGAGATGTATGCAATGAAGTGTCCAGTAGTGAGTTATGAGATGTCTATGGTTTTGGGGTGACTTTGGGCAGCCTGCATCTTGGAGCTCAGGGCTGTGTTCCTGTGTTGCTGGAGAATTTGCTTGGTATGTCTTGCCCTGGAACTTGTTGGCCCTTGGGTGGCGCTTGGTTTCAGTGTAGGTATGGAGGCGTTTGATGAGGTTCTGTCATTTAATATTCCCTGGAGTCAGGAGTTTCCTGGATTTAGGGTTTGGACTTAAGCCTCCTGCTTCCAGTTATCAGTCTTATTTTTACAGTAGTTTCAAAACTTCTCCTTCTATACAGCACCATTGATAAAACATCTGCATTTAAGATGAAAAGTTTCTCCACCGTTAGGGCCACCCAGAGAGGCTCACAGCGTTACATGGAGAAGAAAAGAGGAAGGAGGGAGTTAGAGCTGACCCAAATGAGATGAGGTGGAATCAATAGAGGACAGAGAGGGCTAGCCAGTAATCACTTCCTTATGTGCACTCCACAATTGGACTGTTCAGGATGTTCATGGAATTATACAGAGAAGAGAAGAAGGAGGAAGGAGACAGAGGTGGCCAGGAGGATAAAAGAGGGAATGGAAAGGAGGGAGACAGATTCAGCCAATGATCGATTCCCTAAGTGTTCTCCACCGTCTGGAACACACAGAAATTCACAGAGTTGCATAGAGTAGAGAGGGGTTATGGAGGAGACACTGGTGACCTGGTGGAGAAAAAGGAGAGTCCAAAGAGGGAGAGAACAGTCAAGCCAGTAATCTCGCTCCCTAGTGAAAAATGGATAGTGAAGATTGGGTTCTTAAGGGTACAAAATGGGTAACAAATACATAAAAGCAAAAATTAAAAATCTATAGTAGACTTTGGAATTTCAAAAATATAATGTTAAAGAAAAGAAGAAGGAAAAGAAAGAGAGAAAGAAAAAAAAAGTCGCAAAAATTATAAAGAAAATATAGGTACAAAATTGATAACAAATACCAAAAAGCAAAAGTTAAAAATCTAGAGTCTGGAATTTCAAAAATACAATGTTAAAAAAAGAAGAAGAAAAAGAAAGAGAGAAAAAACAAACTAAAACAAACCAAGTCACAAAAATTATAAAGAAAATATAGTTACAAAATTGATAACAAATACCAAAAAGCATAAATTAAAAATCTAGAGTAGAGTTTGGAATCTCAGATATACAGTGTTATATAAAAGAAGAAGAGAAGGCAAGAGAGAGAAAAAAAAGTCACAAAAATTATTTATATATATATATATATATATATATATATATATATAGGTACAAAATTGATAACAAATACCAAAAAGCTAAAATTAAAAATCTAGATTAGAGTTTGGAATTTCAAAAATACAATGTTAAAGAAAAGAAGAAAATAAAACAAGGTCACAAAAATTATAAAAAATATATATATGAAGTTTGCTTTAAAAAAATAGGGTCTTTTTTTTTTTTTTTTTTGCAAAGTAATAGTAGGTTATAAAAGTGAAAATTAAAGGAATAATAGAGGACTTAATTTTTTTTAATTAAAAAAAGAAAGAATGATCATAAAAATAGTAAAAATATATCTAGGACTTTCTCTGCTTTTTGTTTTTGGTATTGTGGGGTCAGTTCATTTTCGGCTAGTTCCTTGGTCCGACTTATATTTCGAAAGATCTATAGGCCCCTTCCTATATATTCAGTTCTAACCACAGGGTTTTAATCTATTGCCTATAGCTTCCAAGGAGGTTCCCTCTGTTATAGCTTCTTCTGTTTCCTGGTCTCTTCAGTGTCTGATTTCTGCACTGACACAAAGGGGACGGTGGTGGACACTTTTTTCTTTCTTTCTTTTTTTTTTTTTTTTTTTTTAGGCTCACTTGTTCAGTCACGCTGTGGGGAGAGAGGGACGCTGCAAACAAATAACACTGGCGCGTGCTCGCAGTGCCTCAGCCACACTGGACCTGCCTCTGCTCACAGCGCGTGTAGCCTCCATGCCCACACTACTCAGGCTCTAGGTTGCTCTGCTGGGAACTATCCGTGGCTGGCCCTGGGCTGCTTGCACCTCCCAGGTCCAAGCTGCTCAGGTTCAGGCACTCGGGTAGTCCTCAGAGGCCCAGACTCGGTTGGTCCACGGTTTTGTGCCCTTCCCAGGTCCGAGAAGCTCAGGTGATGTGGTGTTTGGCGAGGGTGATTGCTGCAACTTATCACCTCCCCACCACTCGGTTATCTAGGTGTACAACCGGTGCACCTTCTCAGGCGGATGTTGACCATCCAGACCCCCAAGAAGTTTTAGTTAGCAAAGAAGCCTGCTTACAGTTTTGTAGATAATGTCTCTCTGGGGCTGCGATTGCCCCCTTCTGGCTCTGGCTGCCTGTCACCAGAGGGGGACGGTCTGCAGCTGGCTATCTCTGTACAGTTCTCTGTTCTGTGTGCGGGCCTGGTGGTGTCTTAGGTTAGGGCTGGCTTTTTGCGTGGTAGATATCCCATAGTCTGGTTTGCTAGCCTAAATTATTTCGCTCAGATAGCGCTCGGGGTATTCAGGCCAGATCCATATTCTAAGTGATGCAGCCCATGCCGCGCCTCCCTGCCCAGCCCCTGCTTGCTAATGGTGGATGCAGGCGGTTGTGCTGCTTCTCCACTGGGTGAGTTACCCTAGGGCTCATAATCTGTGGGTTTTAATTGCTTATTTATTTTCCCTCCCTTATGTTGCCCTCTGTGCTTCCAAGGCTCGGCACAGATTCGGCAGTGAGAAGGTTTCCTGGTGTTTGGAAACTTCTCTCTTTGTAACACTCCCTTCCCAGGACTGAGCTCCTTCCCTCCCTCTTTTGTCTCTTTTTTTGTCTTATACATTTTTTCCTACCTCTTTTCAAAGACGTGGGTTGCTTTTCTGGGTGCCTGATGTCCTCTGCCGGCCTTCAGAAGTTGTTTTGTGGAATTTACTTGGCATTTAAATGTACTTTTGATAAATTTGTGGGGGAGAAAGTGTTCTCCCCGTCCTACTCCTCTGCCAAATTAGCTCCTCCCCCAAATGGGGCTCTTCTTGACTTGTGGCGGGAATTTCAGCATTCCTCTCGAGTGGGGACACCCTGGGGAAACTTGTGGAGTTTTGTAAAGCGTGTCGAGGACTCTTTCGAGTTCCAAGGGAAACGTGGGCTTTCTGTCGAAATGCTGCAGCGTAAAAGGGCCTCCTTAAGTGTGCAGGCGAGAATTTCGTCGTTTGCGTGTAGTTGTGGCAGGAAGCTTAGGGTTCCTCTCGAGTTGCCTGTCGACCTGCGGGACCGCTCGTGTTTCCTCAGGGAAGTCAGAGCTGCTTTGGCGTTGCGAGGGCCACGTTGGGATTCCTCGCCCATCACTGCAGGGGTGAATAGGGCCTCATCTCAAGATGAGGCGGGAACCTCAGTGTTCCTCTCCATTTCTGACTTCGATTGCAGGGTCTCTGCAGAGTTGGAACAGGAGAGTCAGGCCTCATCTTGTGATAAGCGTGGAACTCCGCTGGCCTCTTGCATTGTTCACGGGGTGACAGACCACTTGTCCAGTTGTATTTGGAATCTGCGACTGTTACTGGACGATGCAACTGGGGTGTCAGTGTCCCTTCGTGTTGTAATTTCATCCTCAGGGTTACATTCAAAGAGGTGCCTGGGCATCGGGACCTTCCTTGAGTAGACGGGGAAATCGGTGTCTTTCGGAATGTGGCACGACACATGAGGCTTCCTCTCGAGTTTCAGTGTGAGACCAGCCTCTTTCTGAAGTGGGAAGTGAAGCTCGGGATCCCCTTCCAGACAAAGCAGGGGAATCGACCCTCATATCAAGATCAGGAGAAGAGGCTCAGATTAATTGGTGCCAGGAACCTCGGTGTTCCTCTCGAATGAGAACGGTATGTTGGGGAACTTTTTGGGTTGCATCAAGGGTGTCAAGTACCATTTCAAATTTCAAGAGGGAATGTTGGGTTTCTCTTGAGAGGCTGCAGCAGAAATGGGCCTCATCTCACAATGACGGGGGAACCTCGTGGTTTTTCTCGAGTTGTGGTGGGATTCTTGAGTTATGACGTGAAATTCAGGGAGCCTCTCATGTTGCCGCAGGGAAGTCCAATCTCCATTCGAGTTGCGACGGGGAGCTGGGGATTGCTCTCGAGTCACTGCATGGCAAATAGACCTCATCTAGGCTTTTGTCTAGAAAATCCGTGTTCCTCTCCAATGGCAACAGGGATCTCGGTGTTACATTCAAGGTTCACCTGGGGAGTCAGGCCTCGTATCAAGTGGAAGCAAAGAACTCCACTTTCCTGTCCAGTTGCGACGGGTATCTCTTGGAGCCCATTGAGTGGCCAAAAGCGAGTCAAACCTCCTGTGAAGTTTTGAGAGAGGACTTGGGATTGCTCTCTAGGCCCTGCAGGAAAAGAATGGCTTCATCTCGCGATGATGGGCAAGTCTCGGGTTTTTTTTTTTTTTTTTTTTGAGCTGCGGTGCAAGTGTGGGGTTTCTCACGAGTTATGATGGGGAACTCAGGGAGAATTTTGTGTGGCGCCAGGGAAGTAGAGTTTCCATTCGAATTGCGAGGGGGAGTGCGGCATTGCTCTTGAGTCACGGTAGGGGAATCGGGCCTCAAGGCGCGTTGAAGAATGAAAATTGAGGTCTTTCTCGAGTTGTGGCAGGAAACCCTGGGTTCCCTCGTCTTGTGCTGGTGACCTCAGGGAGCTTCTTAGCCTGCCTATAAGAAGTCAGGGATATTGTGGAGTTCGGAGATGGCTCTTGGACTCCACTGGGTTTGGTGCAATGGAAGAGGGCCTCATCTCCAGTTGAGGCGGGAACCTCAGGGTTCCTCTCCATTTCTGACTTTGATCGCAGGGTCTCTGCAGAGTTGGAACAGGAAAGTCAGGCCTCATCTTCTGTTGAGGGATGGAACTCCGCTTGCCTCTCGAGTTGTTCACGGGCTGACAGGCCACTTGTCGAGTTGTATTTAGAACCTGCGGGTTTTTCTGGATGATGCAATTGGGGTGTCAATGCCCCTTCATGTTGTGACTTCATCCACAGGGTTACATTCGAAGAGGTGTTCAGGCATTGGGTTCTTATCAAGAGTGGAGGGGAAATCGGTGTCTTTCAGAAAGTGGCATGACCCACGAGGCTACCTCTCGAATTACTTTGTGAGACCAGCCTCCTCCTGAGGTGCGACGGAAAGGTTGGGATCCCTTTCCAGACAAAGCAGGGTAATCGACCCTCATGTCGAGATCAGAAGGGGAGAAGGGGCGCAGATTAAGTTGTGCTGGGAAACTCGATGTTCCTCTCGAGTGAGACCATTATGTCAGGGAACTTTTTGGGTTGCATCAAGGTTGTCAAGTACTGTTTCGAATTTCAAGAGGGAATGTGGGATTTCTCTTGAGACACTACAGCGGAAACGGGCCTCATCTCACGATAATGGGGGAACCTCATGGTTTTTCTCGAGTTGTGGCAGGATTGCCGAGTTACGACAGGGAACTCAGTAAGCCTCTCATGTTGCCCCAGGGAAGTCCAATCTCCATTCGAGTTGTGAGTGGGAGCTGGGGTTTGCTCTTGAGTCACTGCAGAGCAAATAGACCTCATCTAGGCTTTTGTCCAGAAAGTCAGTGTTCCTCTTCAATGGCAACAAGGATCTCGGGGTTACACTTAAGGTTCACCCACGGAGTCAGGCCTCGTCTCGAGTGGAAGCAAAGAATTCTGATCTCCTCTTCAGTAGCAACGGGTATCTCTTGGAGCCCATAGAGTGGCCTAAAAGAAGTCAAGCGTCCTGTGGAGTTTTGAAAGAGGACTCAGTATTGCTCTATAGGCCCTGCTGGAGAAGAAGGGTCTCATCTCGGGATGACAGGCGAATCTCCTTGTGTTTTTCGAATTGGTCAGGACGTGTGGGTTTTCTCTTGAGTTACAATGGGGAACTCATGTGGCCTCAGGGAAGTCCAGTCTCCATTCGAGTTGCAAGGGGGAGCGCAGCATTACTCTCAAGCCATGGCAGGGGAATCGTGCCTTAAGACGCGTTCAAAGGGGAATCTCGAGGTCTTTCTCGAGTTGCAGCAGAAAACCCTGGGTTCCCTCGACTTGTGCCTGTGACCTCAGGGAGCTTCTCAGGGTGCCTATGGGAAGTGAGGAATACTGTGGACTTGGGAGGGGCATCTCGAGACTCCACTGGATTTGGTGCAAAGGTAGAGGGCCTCATCTTGAGTTGAGGCAGGAACCTCAGGGTTCCAATCCTGTTCTGATCTGGTTCTCGGACTGTGTATGCTGCTTCAAACAGGGAGTCAGGTCTCAACGTGTGTGGAGGCATGGAACTCTGCTTTCGTCTCGAGTTGGCAAAGTGATTTCAGGCCTCCAGCCGAGTTGAATTTGGGACCTGGGGCTGTTTTCGGAATAGCAACCAAGGCATCATAACTCCCTTCGTGTTGTGAGTTGATTCTCGGCTGACATTCGAATTGGGGCAAGGAAATCAGGCCTGATCTCGAGTGGATGGGGAAATACGTTACTTTCGAATTGTGACAAGGCCCCCGGGTTCCCCTCCAGTGTCAAGTAGATACCAGCCTCCTCTCGAGGTGCGAAGGGGACGTCCGCCTTCCTTTCCAGGCGAAGCAGGGCAATCGAACCTCATCTTGACTTGAGGTGGGGAAAACGGGGCTCTTCTTGACTTATGGAGGGAATTTCAGTGTTCCTCTCAAGTGGGTATGGGTATCTCGGGAAACTTCTGGAGTTTCATAAAGGGTGTCGAGGACCCTTTCAAGTTCCAAGGGACACGTGGGCTGACTTTGGAAATGCTGCAGCGTTAAAGGGCCTCCTCAAGAGTGCAGGGGAATATTTCTTAGTTTGCCTGGAATTGTGGCAGGAGGCTAAGTGTTCCTCTTGAGTTGCGTGTTGACCTGGGGGACCACTCGTGTCTCCTCAAGGTAGTCAGATGTCCTTTGGCATTGCGAGGATCACATTGGGATTCCTCGCACATCGCTGCAGTGATGAATAGGGCCTCATCTCGAGTTGAGGCGGCAACCTCAGGGTTCCTCTCCTGTTCTGACATGGGTCTCAGGCTGTCTATTCCATTTCAAACAGGGAGTCAGGTATTGACGTGTGTGGAGGCATGGAACTCTTCTTTCCTTTTCGGTAAAGCATGTCAAGGACGCTATCAAATTCCAAGGGAAACGTAGGCTTTCTTTGGAAATGCGGCAACATAAAAGGGCCTCCTCAAGCGTGCAGGGGAGAATCGTAGTTTGCGTGGAGTTGTGGCAGGAACCTTAGGGTTCCCCTTGAGTTGTGTGTCGACCTGGGGGGCCGCTCGTGTCTCCTCAGGGAAGTCTGGTCTCCTTTGGCATTGGGAGGGTCACTTTGGAATTCCTTGCACATTTCTGCAGGGACGAATAGGGCCTCATCTCGAGTTGAGGCGGAAAATTCAGGGTTCTTCTCCTGTTCTGATGTGGGTCTTGGATTGCAGGCCTCCAGCCGAGTTGAATTTGGGACCTGGGTCTCTTTTCGGATTAGCAACCAGGGCATCAGAACTCACTTCGTGTTGTGACTTGATTCTCGGCTGACATTCACATCAGTGCAAGGCATCAGACCTGATCTTGAGTGGATGGGGAAAACCGTGGCTTTCGAATTCTTACAAGGCCCTGGGTTCCCCTCCACTGTCAAGTAGATACCAGCCTCCTTTCGAGGTGCGACGGGGACGTTGGCATTCCTTTCCATGTGACGCAGGGCAATCGACCACTCATGTCTCCACAGGGAAATCAGATCTCCTTTGGTGTTGCGAGGAGCACCTCGGGATTCCTCGCATATCCCTGCAGGGAAGAATAGGGCCTCATCTCGAGTTGGGGGGGCAAACTCAGTGTTCCCCTCCATTTCTGACTTCAATCTCAGGGTCTCTGCAGATTTGGAACAGGAGTCAGGCCTCATCTTGTGTTGAGGAATGGAACTCCGCTTGCCTCTATAGTTGTTCAGGGTGTGACAGGCTACTTTTTGAGTTGTTTGGAACCTGCGGCTTTTTCTGGATGAAGCAACTGGACTGTTAGTTCCCCTTCATGTTGTGTCTTCATCCTCAGGGTTACATTCGAAAAGGTGCCCGGGCATCAGGACTTATCTTGAGTGGACGGGGAAATCGGTGTCTTTCGGAATGGGGCGTGACCCACAAGGCTTCCTCCCGAGATTCAATGTGAGACCAGCCTCCTCCTGAGGTGCGAGGGGAAGGTCGGGATCCCTTTTCAGACAAAGCAGGGGAATCGACCCTCGTGTAGATATCAGGAGGGGAGGAGGGCCTCTGATTAAGTTGTGCTGGGAAACTCGGTGTTCCTCTCGAGTGAGAACAGTATATCGGGGAACTTTTTGGGTTGCATCAACCGTGTCAAGTACCATTTCGAATCAAGAGGGAATGTGGGATTTCTCTTGAGACGCTGCAGCTGAAAAGGGCCTCATCTGGTGATGACGGGGGAACCTCGTGGTTTTTCTCGAGTTGGGGCAGGATTCTCGAGTTATGACGGGGAACTCAGGGAGCCTCTCGTGTTGGCCCAGGGAAGTTCAATCTCCATTCGAGTTGCAAGGGGGAGCTGGGGATTGCTCTCGAGTCACTGCATGGCAAATAGACCTCATCTAGGCTTGTGTCTAGAAACTCTGTGTTCCTCTCCAGTGTTGACAGGGATCTCGGTGTTGCATTCAGGTTTCACCCTGGGAATCAGGCCTCACCTCGAGTGGAAGCAAAGAACTCTGCTCTCCTCTCAAGTTGCGATGGGTTTTTCTTGGAGCCCAATGAGCGGCCTAGAGGGAATAAAGCCTCCTGTGGAGTTTTGAGAGAGGACTCGGGATTACTCTCTAGGCCCTGCAGGAAAAGAAGGGCCTTATCTCCCGATGATGGGAAAATCTCATGTTTTTTTCTAGCTGCGGCGCAACGTGTGTCGCTTCGCTCGAGTTACGACGGGGAACTCAGGGAGCCTTTTGTGTTGCCCCAGGGAAATCCAGTCTCCATTCAAGTTTAGAGGGGGAGTGCGGCAATGATCTCGAGTCACAGCATGGGAATTGGGCCTGAAGACACTTTGAAAGGGGAATCTCGAGGTCTTTCTCGAGTTGCAGCTAGAAACCCTGGGTTCCCTCGATTTGTGACGGTGACCTCAGGGAGTATCTTAGGGTGTCTATGGGAAGTCACAAATACTGTGAAGTCAGGAGGGGCCTCTCGGGACTCCACTGGATTTGGTGCAATGGAACAGGGCCTCATCTCGAGTTGAGGCAAGAACCTCAGTGTTACTCTCCTGTTCTGACATGGGTGTTGGGCTGTGTATGCCATTTCAAAAGGGGAGTCAGGTCTCGACGTGTGTGAAGGCATTGAACTCTGCTTTCCTCTCGAGTTGTCAAAGGGCTTTCAGGCCTCCAGCCGAGTTGAATTTGGGACTTGGGGCTCTTTTCGATTAGAAACCAGGGCATCGGAACTCCCTTCGTGCTGTGAGTTGATTCTCGGCCTACATTTGAATCGGTAGAAGGAAATCAGGCCTGATCTCGAGTGGATGGGGAAATACATGGCTTTCGAATTGTGACAAGGCCCCCGGGTTCCCCTCCAGTGGTAGTAGATACCAGTCTCCTCTCATGGTGCGTCGGGGACGTCCACCCTCCTTTCCAGGCGAAGCAGGGTAATCGACCCTCATCTTCACTTGAGGCGGGGAAAACGGGGCTCTTCTTGACTTGTGGCAGGAAACTCAGTGTTCCTCTGGAGTGGGGACGGGTATCTCGGGAAACTTCTGGAGTTTCGTAAAGTGTGTCGAGGACCCTTTCGTATTCCAAGGGAAACTCGGACTTTCTTTAGAAACGCTGCAGCGCAAAAGGGCCTCCTCAGGCATGCAGGGTAGAATTTCGTAGTTTTCTTGGAATTGTTGCCCGAAGCTTAGGGTTCTGATCGAGTTGCGTGTCGACCTGGGGGACCACTGATGTCTCCTCATGGAAGTCAGATCTCCTTTGGTGTTGTGAGGGGCACCTAGGGATTCCTCATGCATCACTGCAGGGATGAATAGGGCCTCATCTCGAGTCGAGGTGGGAACCTGATTGTACTTCTCCATTTCTGACTATGATTGCAGTGTCTCTGAAGAGCTGGAACAGGATAGTCAGGCCTCATCTTGTGTTGAGAAATGGAAATCTGCTTGCTTCTCGAGTTGTTCACGGGGTGACAGGCCACTTGTTGAAATGTATTTGGAACCTGCAGCTTTTTTCCAGGCGATGCAACTGGGGTGTCAGTGCCCCTTCGTGTTGTGACTTTATCCTCAGGGTTATATCCGAACCGGTGCCCGTACATTGGGACTTATCTTGATTGGAGGGGGAAATCGGTGTCTTTCACAATGTGGCACGAACCAAGAGGCTTCGTCTCGAGTTTCAATGTGAGCCCGGCCTCCTCCTGAGCTGAAATGGGAAGGTCGGGATCCCTTTTGAGACGAAGCACTGGAATAGATCCTCATGTCAAGATCAGGAGGGGAGAAGGGGTTCAGATTCAGTGGTGCCAGGAAATTCGGTGTTCCTCTCGAGTGAGTACAGTATGTTGGGGGACTTTTTGGGTTGCATCAAAGGTGTCAAGTACCTTTTGAATTTCAAGAGGGAACGTGGGATTTCTCTTGAGACGCTGCAGCAGGAAAGGGCCTCATCTCGCGATGACCGAGGAACCTCGTGGTTTTTCTCGAGTTGTGGCGGGATTCTCGACTTACGACGGGGAACTTAGGGAGCCTCTCCTGTTGGCCCGGGGAAGTCCAATCTCCATTCGAGTTGCTAGGGGGAGCTGGGGGTTGCTCTCGAGTCACTGCAGGGCAAATAGACCTCATCTAGGGTTGTGTCCAGAAACTCCGTGTTCCTCTTCAGTGGCGACAGGGATCTCGGGTTGCATTCAACATTCACCCGGGGAGTCAGGCCTCGTCTCGAGTGGAAGCAAAGAACTCCATTCTCCTCTCAAGTTGCGACGGGTATCTCTTGGAGCCCACTGAGTGGTGTAAAGGGAGTCAAGCCTCCTATGAAGTTTTGAGAGAGGACTCGGGATTGCTCTCTGGTCCTGCAGGAAAAGAAGGGCCTCATCTCACGATGACGAGGGAATCTCGTGGTATTTTTTGAGCTGCTGCTTGACGTGTGGGGTTTATCTCGAGTTACACGGGGAACTCAGAGAGCGTTTGGTGTTGCCCCACGAAAGTACAATCTCAATTCGAGTTGCAAGTGGGAGTGTGGCATTGCTCTCGAGTCACAGCAGGGGAATCTGGCCTCAAGATGCGTTGAAGGGGGAATCTTGAGGTCTTTCTCGAATTGCAGCAGGAAACCTTGGGTTCGTTCGAGTTGTGATGGTGACCTCACGGAGCTTCTCAGGGTGCCTATGGGAAATCAAAAATACTGTGGATTTGGGATGGGCCTCTCGGGACTCCACTGGATTTGGTACAATGGAAAAGGGCCTCATCTCGAGTTGAGGCAGGAACCTCAAAGCTCCTCTGCTGTTCTGACATGGGTCTCAGGCTGTGTATGCTGTTTCAAACAGGGAGTCAGGTCTCGACGTGTGTGGAGGCATGGAACTCTGCTTTCCTCTCGAATTGTCAAAGGGGTTTCAGGCTTCCATCCAAGTTGAATTTGGGACCTGGTGCTCTTTTCGAATTACTAACCAGGATATCAGAAGTCTCTTCGTGTTGTGAGTTGATTCTCGGCCCACATTCGAATTGGTACAAGGAAATCAGGCCTGATCTCAAGTGGATGGGGAAATACGTGGCTTTCGAATTGTGAAAAGTCCCCCGGGTTCCCCTCCAATGTCAAGTAGATACCAGCATCTTCTCGAAGTGCGATGGGGACGTCAGCATTCCCTTCCATGCGAAGCAGAGCTATCAACCCTCATCTCGACTTGAGGTGGGGAAAACGGGGCTGTTCTTGACTTGTGGCGGGAAACTCAGCGTTCCTCTCCAGTGGGGATGGGTATCTCGGGAAACTTCTGGAGTATAGTAAAGCGTGTCGAGGATCCTTTCATGTTCCAAGAGAAACGTGGGCTTTCTTTGATAACGCGGCAACATAAAAGGGCCTCCTCAAGCGTGCAGGGGAGAATCATAGTTTGCGTGGTGTTGTGGTGGGAACCTTAGGGTTCCTCTCGAGTTGTGTGTCGACCTGGGGGACTGCTCGTGTCTCCTCAGGGAAGTCTGGTCTCCTTTGACATTGGGTGGGTCACTTTGGGATTCCTTGCACATCACTGCAGGGACGAATAGGGCCTCATCAGGAGTTGAGGCAGGAAATTCAGGTTTCCTCTCCTGTTCTGACGTGGGTCTTGGGTTTCAGGCCTCCAGCCGAGTTGAATTTGGGACCTGGGTCTCTTTTCAGATTAGCAACCAGGGCATCAGAACTCACTTCGTGTTGTGACTTGATTCTCGGCTGACATTCACATCAGTGCAAGGCATCAGACCTGATCTTGAGTGGATGGAGAAAACCGTGGCTTTCGAATTCTTACAAGGCCCCAGGTTCCCCTCCACTGTCAAGTAGATACCAGCCTCCTTTCGAGGTGTGACGGGGATGTTGGCATTCCTTTCCATGTGACGCAGGGCAATCGACCACTCATGTCTCCACAGGGAAATCAGATCTCCTTTGGCATTGCGAGGAGCACCTCGGGATTCCTCGCACATCCCTGCAGAGAAGAATAGGGCCTCATCTCGAGTGGAGGGGGAAAACTCAGCGTTCCCCTCCATTTCTGACTTCGATCTCAGGGTCTCTGCAGAGTTGAAAGAGGAGTGTCAGGCTTTATCTTATGTTGAGGAATGGAACTCCACTTGCCTCTGGAGTTCTTCACCGGGTGACAGGCCAATTGTCAAGCTGTATTTGGAACCTTCATCTTTATCCACACAGTGCAATGGGGGTGTCATTCCCCTTGGTGTTGTGATTTCATCCTCAGGGTTACATTTGAAGAGGTGCCCGGGCATCAGGACTTATCTTGAGTGGACAGGGAAATCGTTATCTTGCTTAAAGTGGCATGGTCCACGAGCCTTCCTCTCGAATTTCAATATGAGACTTGCCTCTTCCTGAGGTGTGGTGGTAAGGTCTGGATCCCTTTGCAGACATAGCAGGCGAGTCGACCCTCGTATCGAGATCAGGAGGGGAGAAGGTGCTCAGAATAAGTAGTGCTGGGAACCTCAGTGTTCCTCTCAAATGAGAACAGTATGTCAGGGAACGTTTTGAGTTGCATCAAGTGTTCCAAGTATTGTTTCGATTTGATGAGGGAACGTGGGATTTCTCTTGAGACGCTGCAGCGGGAAAGGGGCTCATCTCGCGATGACGGGGGAACCTTGTGGTTTTTCTCGAGTTACGGTGGGATTCTCGAGTTAAAACGGGGAACTCAGGGAGCCTCTTGATTTGGCGCAGGGAAGTTCAATCTCCATTCGAGTTATGAGTGGGAACCGGGGATTGATCTTGAGACACTGCAGGGCAAATAGACCTCACCTAGGCATGTGTCCACAATTTCCGTGTTCTTTCCAGTGGTGACAGGGATCTCGGGGTTGCATTCAAAGTTCACCCGGGGAGTCAGCCCTCAGTCGAGTGGAAGCAAAGAACTCTGCTCTCCTCTCGAGTGGCCACGGGTATCTCTTTGAGCCAATTGAGTGGCCTAAAGAGAGTCAAGCCTCCTGTTAAGTTTTGAGAGAGGACTCGGGATTGCTCTCTAGGCCCTGCAGGAAAAGAAGGGACTCATCTCACGATGACGGGGGAATCTCATGGTTTTTTGTGACTTGGAGCGGGATGTGTGGGGTTTCTCTCGAGTAACAATGGGGAATTCAGGGAACCTCTCGTGTGGCCCCAGGGAATTTCAGCCTCCATTCGAGTTGAGGGGGAGCAGGACATTGCTCTCGATTCACTGCAGGGGAATCGGGCCTCAAGATGCATTGAAGGGGGAATATCGAGGTCTTTCTGGAGTTGCAGTGGGGAAACCCTGGCTTCCCTCGACATGTGACAGTGACCTCAGGGAGCTTCTCAGGGTGTTTAGGGGAAGTCAGGAATATTGTGGAGTTGGAGGGGCCTCTCGGGACTCCACTGGCGTCAGTGCAAAGGAAGAGGGCATCATCTCGAGTTGAGGCGGGGAAATCGGGGTTCTTCTTGACTTGTGGCGGTAAACTCAGCGTTCCTCTCGAGTTGGGACGGTAATCTCTTGAAACTTCTGGAGTTTCGTAAAGCATGTCGAGGACCCTTTCCAGTTCCAAGGGAAACATGGGCTTTCTTTGGAAACGCTGCAGCATAAAAGAGCCTCCTCAAGCATTCAGGGGAGAATTTCGTAGTTTACCTTGTGTTGTGGCGGGAAGCATAGGGTTCCTCTTGAGTTGCGTGTCGACCTGGAGGACCGCTCATGTCTCCTCAGGGAAGTCAGATATCCTTTTTCGTTGTGAGGGGCACCTCGGAATTCCTCCCGCATTGCTGCAGGGATGAATAGGGCCTCATCTCGAGTTGAGGCCAGAACCTCAGGCTTCCTCTCTATTTCTGACTTCGATCCCAGGGTCTCTGCAGATTGGCAAATGAGAGTCAGGCCTCGTATTGTGTTGAGGAATGCAACTCCGCTTGCCTCTGGAGTTTTTCACCGGGTGACAGGCCACTTGGCAAGTTGTATTTGGAACCTGCCCCATTTTTCGGACAATACAATGGGGGTGTCACTCCCCTTTGTGTTGTGACTTCATCCTCTGGGTTACATTCGAAGAGGTGGCCAGGCATCGTGTCTTATCTTGAGTGGACAGGGAAATCGTTGTCTTCCCTGGGCCACATGAGAGGCTCCCTGAGTTCCCTGTCATAACTCAAGAATACCGCTGCAACTTGAGAAAAACCACGAGGTTCCCCCGTCATTGTGAGATGAGGCCACTTCCCGCTGCAACATCTCAAGAGAAATCCCACGTTCCCTTTTGAAATTTGAAACAGTACTTGACACCCTTGATGCAACCCAAAAAGTACCCCGACATACTGGTCTCACTTGAGAGGAACACCGAGTTTCCTGGCACGACTTAATCTGAGCCCCTTCTCCCCTCCTGATCTCGACAGGAGGGTTGATTCCACTGCTTTGTGTGGAAAGGTATCCCGACCTTCCCGTCGCACTTCAGGAGGAGGCTGGTCTCACGAAGAAATTCGAGAGGTAGCCTCGTGGATCATGTCACATTCTGAAAGATACCGATTTCCCTGTCCACTGTTGATAAGAAACTGATGCCTGGACACTCTTCGAATGTAACTCTGTGGATGAAGACACAACACGAAGGGGCACTGACACCCCACATGCATTGTCAAGAAGAATTCACAGGTTACAAATATAACTCGACAAGTGGCCTGTCATGCCGTGAAAAACTGGAGAGGCAAGCGGAGTTCCATTCCACAACACAAGACGAGGCCTGACTTTCCTGTTCCAACTCTGCAGAGACCCTGCAATAGAAGTCAGAAATGGTGAGGAACCCTGAGGTTCCTGCCTCAACTCGAGATGAGGCCCTCTTCCATTGCACCAAACCCAGTGGAGTCCAAGAGGCCCCTGCCAACTCCACAGTATCCACGACTTCTCAGAGTCACCCTGAGAAGCTCCATGAGGTCACCGGCACAAGTCAAGGGAACCCAGGGTTTCCTGCCGCAACTCGAGAAGGAACTCGAGATTCCTTCTTCAACGCGTTGAGGCCCAATTCCCCTACCATGAATCGAGAGCAATGCCGCACTCCCCCTCGCAACTCGAATGGAGACTGGACTTGCCTGGTGCCACAGGAGAGGCTCCCTGAGTTCCCCGTCGTAACTATTGAGAAACCCCACACTCACGCTGCAGCTCAAAAAAAACCAATGTATAGAACACCCTTATGGACTCTGTGGGAGAGGGAGAGGGTGGGAAGATTTGGGAGAATGGCATTGAAACATGTAAAATATCATGTATGAAACGAGTTGCCAGTCCAGGTTCGATGCACGATACTGGATGCTTGGGACTGGTGCACTGGGACGACCCAGAGGGATGGAATGGGGAGGGAGAAGGGAGGAGGGTTCAGGATGGGGAACACATGTATACCTGTGGCGGATTCATTTTGATATTTGGCAAAACTAATACAATTATGTAAAGTTTAAAAATAAAATAAAATTAAAAACAAACAAACAAAAAAAACCAATGAGATTCCCCCGTCATTGCGAGATGAGGCCCTTCTTTTCCTGCAGGGCCTAGACAGCAATCCTGAGTCCTCTCTCAAAACTCCACGGGAGGGGGGAGGAGCCAAGATGGCGGAGGAGTAGGACGGGGAGAACACTTTCTCCCCCACAAATTCATCAAAAGAGCATTTAAATGTTGAGTAAATTCCACAAAACAACTTCTGAATGCTGGCAGAGGACATCAGGCACCCAGAAAAGCAACCCAACTCTTTGAAAGGAGGTAGGAAAAAATATAAAAGACAAAAAAAGAGACAAAAGAGGGAGGGACGGAGTTCCATCCGGGAAGGGAGTCTTAAAAAGAGAGAAGTTTACAAACACCAGGAAACCTTCTCACTGCTGAATCTGTGCTGAGCTTTGGAAGCACAGAGGGCAACATAAAAGGGAGAAAAAAAATAAATAAACAATAAAAAAATCGCAGATTGTGAGCCCTACGGTAACTCCCCCAGTGGAGAAGCAGTGCAGACGCCTGCACACGGCATTAGCAAGCGGGGGCTGGGCAGGGAAGCGTGGTGCGGGCTGTATCCCTTAGAGTAAGAATCGGGCCCGAATGTCCTGAGCGCTATCTGAGTGAAATAATTTGGGCTAGCAAACCAGACTGTGGGATATCTACCACGCGAAAAGCCAGCCTTAACCTAAGACACAGCCAGGCCCGCGCACTAGAACAAAGGACTGAACAGAGATAGCCGGCTGCAGATCTTCCCCCTCCAGTGACAGGCAGCCAGAGCCGGAAGGGGGCAATCGCAGCCCCAGAGAGACACTATCTATAAAACTGTAAGCAGGCTTCTTTGCTAACTAAAACTTCTTGGGGGTCTGGACGGTCAACATCTGCCTGAGAAGGTGCGCCAGTTTTACACCCAGATAACCGAGTGGCGGGGAGGCGATAAGTCGCAGCATTGGCGCTCGCCAAACACCTCATCACCTGAGCTGCTCGGATCTGGGAAGAGCACAAAACGCAGGCCCAACCGAGTCTGGGCCTCTGAGGACTACCCGAGTGCCTGAACCTGAGCAGCTTGGACCTGGGAGCTCAGCCCAGGGCCGGCCTCTGATTGTTCCTGGCGGAACAACCTAGAGCCCGAGCAGTGTGGGCAGGGAGGCTACACGCGCCATGAGCGGGGGCAGACCCAGTGTGGCTGAGGCACTGCCAGCGCACGCCAGTGTTATCTGTTTGCAGCATCCCTCCCTCCCTCCCCACAGCGCGGCTGAACAAGTGAGCCTAAATTAAAAAAAAAAAATAGTGTCCTCCACCGTCCCCTTTGTGTCAGGGCGGGAACCAGACACTGAAGAGACCAGCAAACAGAAGAAGCTATAACAGAGGGAAACGCCTTGGAAGCTACAGGCCATAGATTAAAACCCTGTGGTTACTACGGACTACATAGGAAGGGGCCTATAGATCTTGAGAAACATAAGTTGGACCAAGGAACTAGACAAAAATGAACTGAACCCACAATACTCACAACAAAACCAGAGAAAGACCTAGATATATTTTTACTATTTTTACGATCAATCTTTCTTTCTTTTTTTAAATTTTTTTTTAAAAAAAATTTAAGTCCTTTATTGTCCTTTAATTGTCACTTTTATAACTATTACTTGGCAAAAAAAAAAAAAGATCCCATTTTTTTTTCTTCTTCAGCAAACTTCATATATATATTTTATAATTTTTTGACCGTGTTTTTTTTTCTTTTTCTTTTTCTTCTTTTCTTTAACATTGTATTTTTGAAATTCCAAACTCTACTCAAGATTTTTAATTTATGCTTTTTGGTTTTTGATATCAATTTTGTACCTGTAGTTTCTATAATTTTCGCGACCTTGTTTGTTTTTCTTTGTTCGTTTTTTCTCTCTTTCTTTTCCTTCTTCTTTTCATTAACATCACATTTTTGAAATTCCAAACTCTACTCTAGATTTTTAATTTTTGCTTTTATGTATTTGTTACCAATTTTGTACCTTTAAGAACCCAATCTTCAGGACCCATTTTTCACTAGGGAATGAGATTACTGGCTTGACTGCTCTCTCTCCCTTTGGACTCTCCGTTTTCTCCACCAGGTCGTCTGTATCTCTTCCCTAACCCCTCTCCACTCTGCCCAACTCTGTGAATTTCTGTGTGTTCCAGACGGTGGAGAACACTTAGGGAACTGATTACTGGCTGGATCTGTCTCCCTCCTTTTCATTTCCCCCTTTTATCCTTCTGGCCACCTCTGTCTCCTGCCTCCTTCTTCTCTTCTCTGTATAACTCCGTGAACATCTCTGAGCGGTCCAGTTGTGGAGTGCACATAAGGAAGTGACTACTGGCTAGCCCACTCTCTCCACTATTGATTCCACCTCATCTCATTTGGGTCACCTCTAACTCCTTCCTCCCTCTTCTCTTCTCCATGTAATGCTGAGAACCTCTCTGAGTGACCCGCACAGTAGAGAAACTTTTCATCTTTAACGTAGATGTTTTATAAATGGTGCTGTATAGAAGGAGAAGTTTTGAAACTACTGTAAAAATAAGACCGATAACTGGAAGTAGGAGGCTTAAGTCCAAACCCTGACTCCAGGGAACTCCTGACTCCAAGGAACATTAATTGACAGGAGCTCATCAAATGCCTCCATACCGACACTGAAACCAAGCACCACACAAGGGCCAACAAGTTCCAGGGCAAGACATACCAAGCAAATTCTCCAGCAACAAAGGAACACAGCCCTTAGCTTCAAGATACAGGCTGCCCAAAGTCACCCCAAAACCATAGACATCTCATAACTCATTATTGGACATTTCATTACACTCCAGAGAGAAGAAATACAGCTCCATCCACCAGAACACCGACACAAGCTTCCCTAACCAGGAAACCTTGACAAGCCACCTGTACAAACCCACACACAGTGAGGAAACGCCACAATAAAGAGAACTCCACAAACTGCCAGAATACAGAAAGGACACCCCAAACTCAGCAATTTAAACAAGATGAAGAGACAGAGGAATAGCCAGCAGATAAAGGAACAGGATAAATGCCCATCAAACCAAACAAAAGAGGAAGAGATAGGGAATCTACCTGATAAAGAATTCCGAATAATGATAGTGAAATTGATCCAAAATCTTGAAATCAAAATGGAATCACACATAAATAGCCTGGAGGCAAAGATTGAGAAGATGCAAGAAAGGTTTAACAAGGACTTAGAAGAAATAAAAAAGAGTCAATATATAATGAATAATGTAATAAGTGAAATTAAAAACACTCTGGAGGCAACAAATAGTAGAATAACAGAGGCAGAAGTTAGGATTAGTGAATTAGAAGATAGAATGGTAGAAATAAATGAATCAGAGAGGATAAAAGAAAAACGAATTAAAAGAAATGAGGACAATCTCAGAGACCTCCAGGACAATATTAAATGCTACAATATTCGAATCATAGGGTCCCAGAAGAAGAAGACAAAAAGAGAGACCATGAGAAAATACTTGAGGAGATAATAGTTGAAAACTTCCCTAAAATGGGGAAGGAAATAATCAGTCAAGTCCAAGAAACCCAGAGAGTCCCAAACAGGATAAACCCAAGGCAAAACACCCCAAGACACATATTAATCAAATTAACAAAGATCAAACACAACGAACAAATATTAAAAGCAGCAAGGGAAAAACAACAAATAACACACAAGGGAATTCCCATAAGGATAACAGCTGATCTTTCAATAGAAACTCTCCAAGCCAGGAGGGAATGGCAAGACATACTTAAAATGATGAAAGAAAATAACCTACAGCCCAGATTATTGTACCCAGCAAGGATCTCATTCAAGTATGAAGGAGAAATCAAAAGCTTTTCAGACAAGCAAAAGCTGAGAGAATTCTGCACCACCAAACCAGCTCTCCAACAAATACTAAAGGATATTCTCTAGACAGGAAACACAAAAACAGTGTATAAATTCAAACCCAAAACAATCAAGTAAATGGCAACGGGATCATACTTATCAGTAATTACCTTAAACGTAAATGGGTTGAATGCCCCAACCAAAAGACAAAGACTGGATGAATGGATACAAAAACAAGACCCCTACATATGTTGTCTACAAGAGACCCACCTCAAAACAGGGGACACATACAGACTGAAAGTGAAGGGCTGGAAAAAGATTTTCCATGCAAATAGGGACCAAAAGAAAGCAGGAGTAGCAATACTCATATCAGATAAAATAGACTTTAAAACAAAGGCTGTGAAAAGAGACAAAGATGGTCACTACATAATGATCAAAGGATCAATCCAAGAAGAAGATATAACAGTTATAAATATATATGCACCCAACACGGGAGCACCTCAGTATGTAAGACAAATGCTAACAAGTATGAAAGGAGAAATTAACAATAACACAATAATAGTGGGATACTTTAATACCCCACTCACACCTATGGATAGATCAACTAAACAGAAAATTAACAAGGAAACAAAAACTTTAAATGATACAATAGACCAGTTAGACCTAATTGATATCTGTAGGACAGTTCATCCCAAAGCAATGAATTTCACCTTTTTCTCAAGTGCACATGGAACCTTCTCCAGGATAGATCACATCCTGGGCCATAAAGCTAGCCTTGGTAAATTCAAAAAAAAAAAAAAAAATAGAAATCATTCCAAGCATCTTTTCTGACCACAATGCAGTAAGATTAGATCTCAATTACAAGAGAAAAACTACTAAAAATTCCAACATATGGAGGCGGAACAACACGCTGCTGATTAACCAATAAATCACAGAAGAAATAAAAAAAGAAATCAAAATTTGCATAGAAACGAATGAAAATGAAAACACAACAACCCAAAACCTGTGGGACACGGTAAAAGCAGTCCTAAGGGGAAAGTTCATAGCAATACAGGCACACCTCAAGAAACAAGAAAAAAGTCAAATAAATAACCTAACTTTACACCTAAAGCAACTAGAAAAGGAAGAAATGAAGAACCCCAGGGTTAGTAGAAGGAAAGAAATCTTAAAAATTAGAGCAGAAATAAATGCAAAAGAAACAAAAGAGACAATAGCAAAAATCAACAAAACCAAAAGCTGTTTTTTTGAAAGGATAAATAAAATTGACAAACCATTAGCCAGACTCATCAAGAAACAAAGGGAGAAAAATCAAATCAATAAAATTAGAAATGAAAATGGAGAGATCACAACAGACAACAGAGAAATACAAAGGATCATAAACGAGTACTATCAACAATTATATGCCAATAAAATGGACAACGTGGAAGAAATGGACAAATTCTTAGTAAAGTACAACTTTCCAAAACTCGATCAGGAAGAAATGGAAAATCTTAACAGACCCATCACAAGCACGGAAATTGAAACTGCAATCAAAAATCTTCCAGCAAACAAAAGCCCAGGTCCAGACGGCTTCACAGCTGAATTCTACCAAAAATTTAGAGAAGAGCTAACACCTATCCTGCTCAAACTGTTCCAGAAAATTACAGAGGATGGTAAACTTCCAAACTCATTCTATGAGGCCACCATCACCCTAATACCAAAATCTGACAAAGATCCCACAAAAAAAGAAAACTACAGGCCAATATCACTGATGAACATAGATGTAAAAATCCTTAACAAAATTCTAGCAATCAGAATCCAACAACACATTAAAAAGGTCATACACCATGACCAAGTGGGCTTTATCCCAGGGATGCAAGGATTCTTCAATATCTGCAAATCAATCAATGTAATACACCACATTAACAAATTGAAAAAAAAAAACATATGATTATCTCAATAGATGCAGAGAAAGCCTTTGACAAAATTCAACATCCATTTATGATCAAAACTCTCCAGAAAGCAGGAATAGAAGGAACATACCTCAACATAATAAAAGCTATATATGACAAACCCACAGCAAACATTATCCTCAATGGTGAAAAATTGAAAGCATTTCCTCGAAAGTCAGGAACAAGACAAGGATGCCCACTTTCACCATTACTATTCAACATAGTTTTGGAAGTTTTGGCCACAGCAATCAGAGCAGAAAAAGAAATAAAAGGAATCCAAATTGGAAAAGAAGAAGTAAAGCTCTCACTGTTTGCAGATGACATGATCCTCTACATAGAAAACCCTAAAGACTCCATCAGAAAATTACTAGAACTAATCAATGACTATAGTAAAGTTGCAGGATATAAAATCAGCACACAGAAATCACTTGCATTCCTATACACTAATAATGAGAAAACAGAAAGCGAAATTAAGGAAACAATTCCATTCACCATTGCAACGGAAAGAATAAAATACTTAGGAATATATCTACCTAAAGAAACTAAAGACCTATATATAGAAAACTATAAAACACTGGTGAAAGAAATCAAAGAGGACACTAACAGATGGAGAAATATACCATGTTCATGGACTGGAAGAATCAATATAGTGAAAATGAGTATACTTCCCAAAGCAATCTATAGATTCAATGCAATCCCTATCAAGCTACCAACAGCATTCTTCACAGAGCTAGAACAAATAATTTCACAATTTGTATGGAAATACAAAAAACCTCGAATAGCCAAAGCGATCTTGAGAAAGAAGAATGGAACTGGAGGAATCAACCTACCTGACTTCAGGCTCTACTACAAAGCCACAGTTATCAAGACAGTATGGTACTGGCACAAAGACAGAAATATAGACCAATGGAACAAAATAGAAAGCCCAGAGATAAATCCACGCACATATGGACATCTTATCTTTGACAAAGGAGGCAAGAATATACAATGGAGTAAAGACAATCTCTTTAACAAGTGGTGCTGGGAAAACTGGTCAACCACTTGTAAAAGAATGAAACTAGAACACTTTCTAACACCATACACAAAAATAAACTCAAAATGGATTAAAGATCTCAACGTAAGACCAGAAACTATAAAACTCCTAGAGGAGAACATAGCCAAAACACTCTCTGACATACATCACAGCAGGATCCTCTATGACCCACCTCCCAGAATATTGGAAATAAAAGCAAAAATAAACAAATCGGACCTAATTCAGCTTAAAAGCTTCTGCACAACAAAGGAAACTATTAGCAAGGTGAAAAGACAGCCTTCAGAATGGGAGAAAATAATAGCAAATGAAGCAACTGACAAACAACTAATCTCAAAAATATACAAGCAACTCCTACAACTCAATTCCAAAAAAATAAATGACCCAATCAAAAAATGGGCCAAAGAACCTAATAGACATACTCCAAAGAAGACATACAGATGGCTCACAAACACATGAAAAGATGCTCAACATCACTCATTATCAGAGAAATGCAAATCAAAACCACTAAGAGGTACCATTTCACACCAGTCAGAATGGCTGCGATCCAAAAGTCTACAAGTAATAAATGCTGGAGAGGGTGTGGAGAAAAGGGAACACTCTTACACTCTTGGTAGGGATGCAAACTAGTACAGCCACTATGGAGAACAGTGTGGAGATTCCTTAAAAAACTGGAAATAGAACTGCCTTATGATCCAGCAATCCCACTGCTGGGCATACACACTGAGGAAACCAGAAGGGAAAGAGACACGTGTACCCCAATGTTCATCGTAGCACTGTTTATAATAGCCAGGACATGGAAGCAACCTAGATGTCCATCAGCAGCTGAATGGATAAGAAAGCTTTGGTACATATACACAATGGAGTATTACTCAGCCATTAAAAAGAATACATTTGAATCAGTTCTAATGAGGTGGATGAAACTGGAGCCTATTATACAGAGTGAAGTAAGCCAGAAAGAAAAACACCAATACAGTATACTAACGCATATATATGGAATTTAGAAAGATGGTAACAATAACCCTGTGTATGAGACAGCAAAAGAGACACTGATGTATAGAACAGTCTTATGGACTCTGTAAGAGAGGGAGAGGGTGGGAAGATTTGGGAGAATGGCATTGAAACATGTAAAATATCATGTATGAAACGAGTTGCCAGTCCAGGTTCGATGCACGATACTGGATGCTTGGGGCTGGTGCACTGGGACGACCCAGAGGGATGGAATGGGGAGGGAGGAGGGAGGAGGGTTCAGGATGGGGAACACATGTATACCTGTGGTGGATTCATTTTGATATTTGGCAAAACTAATACAGTTATGTAAAGTTTAAAAATAAAATAAAATTAAAAAAAGAAAAAAAAAAAAAAAACTCCACGAGAGGCTTTACTCCTTTTAGGCCACTCAATGGGCTCCAAGAGATACCCGTTGCAACTCGAGAGGAGAGCAGAATGCTTTGCTTCCACTTGAGACGAGACCTGACTTCCCCGTGAACCTTGAATGCAACTCCAAGATCCCTGTCGCCACTGGAGAGAAATACAGAGTTTCTGGACACAACCCTCAGATCAGATCAGATCAATCATTCAGTCGTGTCCGACTCTTTGCCACCCCATGAATCGCAGCAAGCCAGGCCTCCCTATCCAGCACCAACTCCCGGAATTCGCTCAGACTCACGTCCATGGAGTCAGTGATGCCATCCAGCCATCTCATCCTCTGTTGTCCGCTTCTCCTCCTGCCCTCAATCCCTTCCAGCATCAGAGTCTTTTCCAATGAGTCAACTCTTCACATGAGGTGGCCAAAGAACTTGAGTTTCAGCTTTAGCATCATTCTTCCAAATTATTCCCTGGGCTGATCTCCTTCAGAATGGACTGGTTGGATCTCCTTGCAGTCCAAGGGACTCTCAAGAGTCTTCTCCAACACCACAGTTCAAAAGCATCAATTCTTCAGCGCTCAGCCTTCTTCATAGTCCAACTCTCACATCCATACATGACCACAGGAAAAACCATAGCTTTGACTAGCCGGAACTTGGTTGGCAATGTAATGTCTCTGCTTTTGAATATGCTATCTAGGTTGGTCATAACTTTCCTTCCAAGGAGTAAGCATCTTTTAATTTCATGGCGGCAGTCAACATCTGAAGTGATTTTGGAGCCCAGAAAAATAAAGTCTGTCACTGTTTCCACTGTTTCCCCATATATTTCCCATGAAGTGGTGGGACTGGATGCCATTATCTTCGTTTTCTGAATGTTGAGCTTTAAGCCAACATTTTCACTCTCCACTTTCACTTTCATCAAGAGGGTTTTTAGTTCCTCTTCACTTTCTTCCATAAGGGTGGTGTCATCTGCATATCTGAGGTTATTGATATTTCTCCCGGCAATCCTGATTCCAGCTTGTGTTTCTTCCAGTCCAGCATTTCTCATGATGTTCTCTGCATATAAGTTAAATAAACAGGGTGACAATATACAGCCTCGACGAACTCCTTTTCCTATTTTGAGCCAGTCTGTTCTTCCATGTTCAGTTCTAACTGTTGCTTCCTGACCTGCATACAAATTTCTCAAGAGGCAGATCAGGTGGTCTGGTATTCCCATCTCTTGAAGAATTTTCCACAATTTATTGTGATCCAAACAGTCAAAGGCTTTGGCATGGTCAATAAAGCAGAAATAGATACTTTTCTGGAACTCTCTTGCTTTTTCCATGATCCAGTGGATGTTGGCAATTTGATCTCTGGTTCCTCTGCCTTTTCTAAAACCAGCTTGAACATCAGGAAGTTCACGGTTCACATACTGCTGAAGGCTGGCTTGGAGAATTTTGAGCATTACTTTACTAGCATGTGAGATGAGTGCAATTGTGCGGTAGTTTGAGCATTCTTTGGCATTGCCTTTCTTTGGGATTGGAATGAAAACTGACCTTTTCCAGTCCTGTGGCCACTGCTGAGTTTTCCAAATTTGCCGGCATATTGAGTGCAGCACTTTCACAGCATCATCTTTCAGGATTTGGAATAGCTCAACTGGAATTCCATCACCTCCACTAGCTTTGTTTGTAGTGATTCTTTCTAAGGCCCACTTGACTTCACATTCCAGAATGTCTGGCTCTAGGTCAGTGATCACACCATCGTGATTATCTGGGTCGTGAATATCTTTTTATACAGTTCTTCTGTGTATTCTTGCCATCTCTTCTTAATATCTTCTGCTTCTGTTAGGTCCATAACATTTCTGTCCTTTATCGAGCTCATCTTTCCATGAAATGTTCCTTTGGTATCTCTCATTTTCTTGAAGAGATCCCTAGTCTTTCCCATTCTGTTATTTTCCTCTATTTCTTTGCATTGATCGCTGAAGAAGGCTTTCTTTTCTCTTCTTGCTATTCTTTGGAACTCTGCATTCAGATGTTTATATCTTTCATTTTCTCCTTTGCTTTTCACTTCTCTTCTTTTCACAGCTATTTGTAAGCACCCCCCCCAGACAGCCATTTTGCTTTTTTGCATTTCTTTTTTATAGGAAAGGTCTTGATCCCTGTCTCCTTTACAATGTCACGAACCTCATTCAATAGTTCATCAGGCACTCTATATGTCAGATCTAGGCCTTTAAATCTATTTCTCACCTCCACTGTATAATCATAAGGGATTTCATTTAGGTCATACCTGAATGGCCTAGTGGTTTTCCCTACTTTCTTCAACTTACGTATGAATTTGGCAACAAGGAGTTCATGATTTGAGCCACAGTCAGCTCCTGGTCTTTTTTTTTGCTGACTGTATAGAGCTTCTCCATCTTTGGCTGCAAAGAATATAATCAATCTGATTTCGGTGTTGACCATCTGGTGAAGTCCGTGTATAGAGTCTTCTCTTGTGTTGTTGGAAGAGGGTGTTTGTTATGACCAGTGCATTTTCTTGGCAAAACTCTATCAGTCTTTCCTGTTTCATTCCGTATTCCAAGGCCAAATTTATCTGTTACTCCAGGTGTTTCTTGACTTCCTACTTTTGAATTCCACTCCCCTATAATGAAAAGGATATCTTTTTTGGGGTGTTAGTTCTAAAAGGTCTTGTAGGTCTTCATAGAACCTTTCAACTTCAGCTTCTTCAGCGTTACTGATTGGGGCATAGACTTGGATTACTGTGATATTGAATGGCTTGCCTTGGAAACGAACAGAGATCATTCTGTCATTTTTGAGACAACCCTAGATAAGGTATATTTGCCCTGCACTGACCCGAGAGCAATCCACAGCTCCCCCTCACACCTCGAATGGAGATTGGACTTCCCTGGGGCAACAGGAGAGGCTCCCTGATTTCCCCATCGTAACTTGAGAATCCTGCTGCAACTTGAGAAAAACAACGAGGTTCCCCTATCATCTCGAGATGAGGCCCTTTCCTGCTGCAGGGTGTCAAAATAAATCCCACATTCCTTCTTGAAATTCAAAATGGTACTTGACACCCTTGATGCAACTCAAAAAGTTCCTCGACATACTGGTCTCACTGGAGAGGAACACTGAGTTTCCTGGCACAACTTAATCTGACCCCTTCTCCCCTCCTGGTCTCGATATGAGGGTAAATTCCCCTGCTTTGTCTAGAAAGGGATCGTGACCTTCCTGACACACCTCAGGAGAAGTCCAGTCTCACATTGAAACTCGAGAGCAAGCCTCTTGGCCATGCCACATTCCAAAAGACACCCATATTCCCGTCCACTCAAAGTAAGTCCCGATGCCCAGGCATGTCTTTGAATGTAACCCTGAGGATGAAATCCCAACATGAAGGGGAACTGACACCCCAGTTGCTTCCTCCGTAAAACACCGTAGGTTCTAAATACAATGTGACAAGTGTCCTGTCACCCCGAGAACAACACGAGAGGAAAGCAGAGTTCCATTCCTCAACACAAGATGAGGACTGCCTCTCCTGTTCCAACTCTGCTGAGACCCTCTGATCGAAGTCAGAAATAGAGAGGAACACTGAGGTTCCCGCCTCAACTCGAGATGAGGCCCTCTTCATCCCAGAAGCCATGTTGGAGGAATACTGAGGTGTCCCTAGCAATGCCAAAGAGATCTGACTTCCCTGAGGAGAAAACAGTGGTCTCCCAGGACGACATGCAACTCGAGAAGAACCCTCAGCTTCCTGCCACAACATCATGCAAACTACAAAATTCTCCACTGCATGCTAGAGGAGCCTCTTTAACGCTGCAGCGTTTCCAAAGAAAGCCCACGTTGCCTTGCAACTCGAAAGGGTCTTCGACCCGCTTTATGAAACTCCAGAAGTTTCCCGAGATACTCATACCCATTAGAGAGGAACGCTGAGTTTTGCACCACAAGTCAAGAAGAGCCCCGTTTTCCCCACCTCAAATCGAGATAAGGGTCGATTGTCCTGCTTCGCCTGGAAAGGAATGCCGACGTCCCCATCGCACCTCGAGAGTAGGATGGTATCTACATGACACTGCAGGGGAATCAGGGGGCCTTGTCACAATTTGAAAGTCACGTATTTCCCCATCCACTCCAAATTAGGCTTGATTTCTTGCACTGATTTGAATGTCAGCCAAGAATCCACTGAAAACACGGAGGGAGTTCTGATGCCCCGGTTGCTAATCCAAAAAGATCCCCAGGTCCAAAATCACTCCACTGGAGGCCTGAAACCCCATTGACAACTCGAGAGGAAAGCAGAGTTCCATGCCTCCACACACGTCGAGACCTGACTTCCTGTTTGAAATGGGATACACAGGCAGAGACCCACGTCAGAACAGGAGAGAAACGCTGTGGTTCCCGCCTCAACTCGAGATGAGGCCCTCTTCCTTCAACCATACCCAGTGGAGTCCCGAGAGCCCCTCCAAACTCCACAGTATTCCTGACTTCCAATAGGCACCCTGAGAAGCTTCCTGAGGTCACCGTCACAGGTCCAGGGAACCCAGGGTTTCCTGCCACACCTTGAGAAAGACCTCGAAATTCCCCCTTCAATGTGTCTTGAGGCCTGATTCCCCTGCCGTGACTCAAGAGCAATGCCGCTATCCCCCTCGCAATTCGAATGGAGACTGGACTTCCCTGGTGCCACACGAGAGGCTCCCTGATATTGAAGTCATAACTCGAGAGAAACCACACACGTCTCATGGCAGCTCGAAAAAAAACCACGAGATTCCGCCGTCATCGCAAGATGAGGCCCTTCTTTTCCTGCAGGGCCTAGAGAGCAATCCCGAGTCGTCTCTCAAAACTCCACATGAGGCTTGACTCCCTTTAGGCCACTCAGTGGGCTCCAAGAGATACCCATCGCAACTCGAGAGGACAGCTGTGTTCTTTGCTTCCACTCGAGACGAAGCCTGACTCACGGGTGAAACTTGAATGCAACCCCAGGATCCCTGTCGCCACTGGAGAGGAACATGGAGTTTCTGGACACAAGCTTAGATGAGATCTATTTGCCCTGCAGTCATGCAAGAGCAATCCCCAGCTCCCCCTCACAACTCGAATGGAGATTGGACTTCCCTGGGGCAACACGAGAGGCTCCCTGAGGTCCCTGTCGTAACTCGAGAATCCTGGCCAACTCGAGAAAAACCACGAGGTTCCCCCGTCATAAGGACATGAGAGCCTTTCATACTGTAGCATCTCAAGAGAATTCCTAGGTTCCCTCTTGAATTTTGAAACGGTACTTGACAACCTTGATGAAACTCAAAATGTTCCCCAACACAACAGTCTCACTCGAGAGGAACACCAAGTTTCCCGGCACAACTTAATCTGAGTCCTTTCTCCCCAGTGATCTCGACATGAAGGTCTATTCCCCTGCTTTGTCTGGAAAGGGATCCCGACCTTCCCGTCGCACCTCAGAGGGAGGCCGCTCTCACACTGAAACTCGAGAGGAAGCCTTGTAGTCGTTACACATTCCAAAAGATACTGATTTCCCTGTCTACTCAAGATAAGTCCTGATGCCCGGGCACTTCTTCCAATGTAACCCTGAGGATGAAGTCACAATACTAAGGGGCACTGACACCACAGTTGCATCATCCGGAAAAAGCCACAGGATCCAAATACAACTCGACAAGTGTCTTGTGAACCCAAGAACAACTAGAGAGGCAAGCATAGTTCCATTCCTCAACACAAGACGAGGCCTGCCTCTCCTGTTCCAACTCTGCAGAGACCCTGTGATCAAAGTCAGAAATGGAGAGGAACCCTGAGGTTCCCGCCTCAACTCGAGATGAGGCCCTCTTCCATTGCACCAAACCCAGTGAACTCCTGAGAAACCTCTCAAAAGTGCACAGTATTCCTGACTTCCCATAGGGACCCTGAGAAGCTCCCTGAGGTACCCAGCAGAAGTCGAGGGAACCCAGGTGTTCCTGCCTCAACTCAAGAAAGAACTCAAGATTCTCCCTTCAATGCACGTTGGGGCCCGATTCCATGCCGTGACTCAAGAGCAATGCCACGCTCCCGCTCGCAACTCAAATGGAGATTTGACTGCCATGGGACCACATGAAAGGCTCCCTGAGTTCCCCATCGTAACTCGAGAGAAACACCACACATCTCGCCCCAGCTCGAAAAAAACCACAAGATTCCCCCATTATCGCGAAATGAGGCCCTTTCCCGCTGCAGCATCTCAAGAGAAATCCCACGTTCCCTCATGAAATTTGAAAAGGTACTTGACACCTTTGATGCAACTCAAAAAGTTTCCCGACATACCTGTCTCAGGAACACCGATTTTCTGGCAAAACTTAATCTGAGCCCCTTCTCCGCTCCTGATATCGACATTAGGGTGGATTCCCCTGCTTTCTGGAAAGGTATCCTGACTTTACCGTCCACCCTCAGGAGGAGGCCAGTCTCACATTGAAACTCTAGAGGAAGCCTCATGGGTCATGCCACATTCCGAAAGAAACTGATTTCCCCTTCCACTCAAGAAAAGATCTGATGCCTGGGCACCTTTTCGAATGTAACCCTGAGGATAAAGTCACAATATGAAGGGACACTGACACCCCAGTAGTATCGTCCAGAAACAGCTGCAGGTTCCAAATACAACTCAAAAAGTGGCCTAGAAACCCGTGAATAACAGGACAGGCAAGAATAGTTCCATTCCTCAACACAAGACGAGGCCTGACTCTCCTGTTAACTCTTCAGAGACCCTGTGATCTATGTCAGAAATGGAGAGGAACCCTGAGGTTCCCACCTTAACTAGAGTTGAGGCCCTCTTCCATTGCACCAAAGCCAGTGGAGTACCAAGCGGCTCCTTCCAACTCCACAGTATTCCTGACTTCCTATAGGCACCCTGAAAAGCTCCCTGAGGTCACAGTCACATGGCGAGGGAAAACAGGGTTTCCTGTTGCAACTCGAGAAAGACCTGGAGATACCCCATTCAACACGTCTTGAGCCCAGATTCCCCTGCCGTGACTCGAGAGCAATGCCACGCTCCCCCTCGCAACATGAATGGAGACCAGACTTCCTTGCGGCCACACAAGAGGCTCCCTGAGTTCCTCATCAGAACTCGAGAGAAACCCCACACGTCACGCAGCAGCTCAAAAAAAACCCACGAGATCCCCCATCATCACGAGATGAGGCCCTTCATTTCCTGCAGGGCCTAGAGAGAAATCCCGAATGCTCTCTCAAAACCCCACAGGAGGCTTGACTCCCTTTAGGCCACTCAATGGGCTCCAAGAGAGATACCTGTCGCAAATCGAGAGGAGAGTGAAGTTCTTTGCTTCCACTCGAGACGAGGCCTGACTCCCCAGATGAACCTTGAATGCAACCCCGAGAACCCTGTCGCCACTAGAGAGGAGCACGGAGTTTCTGGACACAAGCCTAGATGATGCAGAGACCCTGCAATCGAAGTCAGAAATGGAGAGGAACCCTGAGTTTCCCGCCTGAAATTGAGATGAGGCCCTATTCACCCCTGCAGAGATGTGCGAGGAATCCCGAGGTGCCCCTTGCAACACAAAAGGAGATCTGTCTTCCCTGAGGAGACACAAGCGGTCCCCCAGGTCGACACGCAACTCGAAAGGAACCCTAAGCTTCCTGCCACAACTCCACACAAACTACGAAATTCTCCCCTGCACTGTTGAGGCGACCCTTTTATCCTGCAGCGTTTCCAAAGAAAGCCCCATTTCCTTTGGAACTCGAAAGAGTCCTTGACACGCTTTATGCAACTACAGAAGATTCCCGAGATAGCTGTCCCACTCGAGAGGAATGCTGAGTTTCCCACCACAAATCAAGAAGAGCCCCGTTTTCTTGACCTCAAGTCGAGATGAGGGTGGATTGCCCTGCTTGGCCTAGAAAGGAATGCTGATGTCCCCGTCTTACCTTGAAAAGAGGCTGGTATCTACTTGACACTGGAGGGGAACCTGTGGGCCTTTTCACAATTCGAAAGGCACGTATTTCCCCATCCACTTGAGATCAGGCCTGATTTCCTTGCACCGATTCGAATGAGACCCAAGAATCAACTCACAACATGAAGGGAGTTCTGATGCCCTGGCTGCTAATCCGAAAAGAGCCCCAGGTCCCAAATTCAACTCGGCTGGAGGCCTGAAACCCCATTCACAACTCGAGAGGAAAGCAGAGTTCCATGCCTCCATACACGTTGAGACCTGACTCCCTGTTTGAAATGGCATACACAGCCTGAGACCCCCATCAGAACAGGAGAGGAACCCTGAGGTTCCCGCCTCAACTCAAGATGATGCCCTCTTCCATTGCACCAAGCCCAGTGGAGTCCCGAGATGCCTCTCCCAAATCCACAGTAGTCCTGACTTCCCATAGGCACTCTGAGAAGCTCGCTGAGGTCACCGTCACAAATTGAGGGAACCCAGGGTTTCCTGCCCCAATTCGTAAAGACTTCAAGATTTCCCCTTCAATGTGTCTTGAGGTCTGATTCCCTTGCCGTGACTCAAGAGCAATGCTGCGCCCCACCTCACAACTCGAAAGGAGACTGGACTTCCCAAGGGGCCACAGTAGAGCCTCCCTGAATTGCCCATTATAACTCGAGAGAAACCCCACATGTCACGTTTAAGCTCGAAAAAAATCACCAGATTCCCCCGTCATAGCGAGATGAGGCCCTTCATTTTCTGCAGGGCCTAGAGAGAAATCCCGAATCCTCTCTCAAAACTCCACAGGAGGCTTGACTCCCTTTAGGCCACTCATGGGGTTCCAAGAGAATCGTGTCGCAACTTGAGAGGAGAGCGGAGTTCTTGACTTCCGCTCGAGATGAGGCCTGACTCCCCGGGTGAACCTTGAATGCAACCCCGAGATCCCTGACGCCACTGGAGAGGAACACGTAGTTTCTGGACACAACCGTAGATGAGGTCTATTTGCCCTGCAGTGACTCGAGAGCAATCCCCAGCTCCCCCTCTCAACTAGAATGGAGATTGGACTTCCCTGGGGCAACACGACAGGCTCCCTGAGTTCCCCATCGTAACTCGAGAATCCTGCTGCAACTTGAGAAAAACCACGAGGTTCCCCCATCATCGTGACATGAGGCCCCTTCCCGCTGCAGCATCTCAAGAGCAATCCCACGTTCCCTCTTGGACTTCGAAATGGTACTTTCGTACTCAAGTACTTTTGTACTCAAGATAACTCACGATCCCCGGGCACCTATTCGAATGTAACCCTGAGGATGAAGTCACAACATGAAGGGGCACTGACACCCTATTTGCATTGTCCCGAAAAAGCCCCAGGTTCTAAATACAACATGAAAAGTGGCCTGTCACCCCGTGAACAACTGGAGAGGCAAGCGGAGTTTCATTCCTCAACACAAAACGAGGCCTGACTCTCCTGTTTCAACTCTGCAGAGACCCTGCAATCAAAGTAAGAAATGGAGAGGAACTTTGAGGTTTCCACCTCAGTCGAGATGAGGCCCTATTCAACCCTGTAGAGATGCATGAGGAATCCAGAGATGCCCCTCACAATGCCTAAGGAAATCTGACTTCCCTGAGGAGACATGAGAGGTCCCCCAGGTCGACACACAACCCGAGAGGAACCCTCAGCTCCGTGCCCCAACTCCACACAAACTAAGAAATTCTCCCCTCCTCCTTGAATAATCCCTTTTACACTGCATCGTTTCCAAACAAAGCCCACGTTTCCCTTGGAAATCGAAAGGGTCCTTGACACACTTTACCGAAAATGAAAGCAGAGTTCCATGCCTCCACACATGTCGAGACCTCACTCCCTGTTTGAAACGGCATACACAGCCCGAAATCCACATCAGAACAGGAGAGGAACCCTGAGGTTCCCACGTCAACTCGAGATGACACCCTCTTCCATCGCACCTAATCCAGTGGAGTACCGAGAGACCCCTCCCAACACCACAGTATTACTGACATCCCATAGGCACCCTGAGAAGCTCCCTGAAGTCACTGTCACAAGTCTAGGGAGCCCAGGATTTCCTGCTGCAACTCGAGAAAGACCCCGAGATTCCTTCTTCAATGCATCTTGAGGCCCGATTCCCCTATTGTGACTGGAGAGCAATGCCGTGCACCCCATTGCAACTGGAATGGAGACTGGACTTCCCTGGGGCCACATGAGAGGCTCCCTGAGGTCCCCATCGTAACTCAAGAGAAACCCCACACTCGCACCGCAGCTCGAAAAAAACCACGATATTCGCCCATCATCGCGAGATGAGGCCCTTCTTTTCCTGCAAGGCATAGAGAGCAATCCTCAGTCCTCTTTCAAAACTCCACAGGAGGCTTGACATCCTTTAGGACACTCAATGGGCTCCAAGAAATACCCTTTGAAACTCGAGGAGAGTGGAGGTATTTGCTTCCACTGGAGACGAGGCCTGACTCCCCGAGTGAAGCTTGAATGCAACCCCGAGATCCCTGTCACCAATGGGAGGAACATGGAGTTTCTGGACACAACCCTACATGAGGCCTATTTGCCCTGCAGTGTTTCGAGACCAATCCCCAGCTCCTCCTCGCTACTTGAATTGAGATTGTACTTCCCAGGGGCAATATATGAGGCTCTCGGAGCTCCCTGTCAAGCCTCTATTATCCTGCTGCAACTCGAGAAAAACCACAAGGTTCCCCCATCATCATGAGATGAGGCACCTTCCCACTGCAGCATCTCTAGAGAAATCCCACGTTCCCTCTTGAAATTCGAAATGGTACTTGACACCCTTGATGCAACACCAAAAGTCCCTCAACATACTGGTCTCACTGGAGAGGAACACCTAGTTTCCTGGAACCACTTCATCTGAGCCCCTTCTCTGCTTCTGATCTCGACATGAGGGTCGATTCCCCTGCTTTGTCTGGAAGGGGATCCCGATCTTCCCGTCCCACCTCAGGAGGAGTCAAGTCAAACACTAAAATTCCAAAGGAAGCCTCCTGTGTCGTGCCACATTCCGAAATACACCGATTTCCCTGTCCACACAAGAAAGGTCCCAATGCCCGGGCACCTCTTCGAATGTAACCCTGAGGATGAAGTCACAACACGAGGGGGCACTGACACCCGAGTTGCATCATCCGGAAACAGCCGCAGGTTCAAAATACAACTCGACAAGTGGCCTGTCACCCCGTGAACAACTTGAGAGGCAAGGGGAGTTCCATTCCTAAACACAATACGAGGCCTGACTCTCCTGTTCCAACTCTGCAGAGACCCTGTGATTGAAGTCAGAAATCGAGAGGAACACTGAGGTTCCCACCTCATCACGAGATGAGGCCCTATTCAACCCTGCAGTGATGCACAAGGAATCCCGAGGTGGCCCTCGCAACGCCAATGGAGATCTGACTTTCATGAGGAAACACGAGAGGTCCCCCAGGTCAACAGGCAACTCGAGAGGAACCCTAAGCTTCCCACCACCACTCCAGGCAAATGACGAAATTCTTGCCTGCATGCTTGAGGAGGCCCTTTGATGCTGCAGCATTTCCAAAGAAAACCCACGTTTCCCTTGGAGCTCAAAAGGGTCCTTGACACGCTTTACCAAACTCCAGAAGTTTCCCGAGATACCCATCCCCACTCGAGAGGAACGCTGAAATTCCCAGCACAATTCAAGAAGAGCCCCGTTTTCCCTGCCTCAAGTCGAGATGAGTGTCGATTGCCCTGCTTCGCCCACAAAGGAATGCCGACATCCCCAGCACATCTCGAGAGGAGGCTGGTATCCACTTGACACTGGAGGGGAACCCAAGGGCCTTGTCACAATTCGAATGCCACTGATTTCCCCATACACTCGAGATCAGGCCTGATTTACTTGCACCAATTCGAATGTCAGCCGAGAATCAACTCACAACACGAAGGAGTTCTGATGCCCTGGTTGTTAATCCGAAAAGAGCCCCAGGTCCCAAATTCAACTCAACTGGAGTCCTGAAACCCCTATGACAACTCGAGAGGGAAGCAGAGTTTCATGCCTTCACACATGTCGAGACCTACCTCCCTGTTTGAAACAGCATACACAGCCTGAGACCCACGTCAAAATAGGAGAGGAAACCTGAGGTTCCCTCCTCAACTCAAGATCAGGTGCTCTTCCATTGTACCAAACCCAGTGGGGGCCGAGAGGCCTCTCCCAAGTCCACAGTATTCCTGAATTCCAATAAGCACAACGAGAAGCTCCCTGAGGTCACCATCACAAGTCGAGAAAACCCAGGGTTTCCTGCCGCAACTCGAGAAAGACCTCGAAATTCCCCCTTCAACACGTCTTGAGGCCGGATTCCCCTGAAGTGAATCGGGAGCAATGCCGTGTTCCCCCTGGCAACTTGAATGGAGATTGTAGTTCCTAGCGGCCACACGAGAGGCTCCCTGAGTTCCCCGTAGTAACTCGAGAATCCCGAAGCAACTTGAGGAAAACCACGTGGTTCCCGCGTGAGATGAGGCCCCTTTGTGCTGCAGCATCTCAAGAGAAATCCCAGGTTCCCTCTTAAAATTTGAAACGCTACTTGACATCCTTGATACAACCCCAAAATTTCCCCAACATACCGGTCTCACTCAAGAGGAACACCAAGTTTCCCGGCACCACTTAATCTGAGCCCCTTTTCCCTTCCTGATCTTGATATGAGGTTTGATTCCCCTGCTTTTTCTGGAAAGGGATCCCGACCTTCCCATCGCACCTCAGGAGGAGGCCGTTGTCACAAAGAAATTTGAGAGGTAGCCTTGTGGGTCGTGCCACATTCCAAAAGACACCGATTTCCCCGGCAACTCTTGATAAGAAACCGATGCCCAGACAACTCTTCGAATGTAACCCTGTGGATGAATTCACAACACGAAGGGGCACTGACACCCCACATGCATGGTCCGAAAGAACCACAGGTTCCAAATACAACTCGACAAGTGACCTGTCACCCAGTAAACACCTCGAGAGGCCAGCGGAGTTCCATTCCTCAACACAAGACGAGGCCTGACTCTCCTGTTCCAACTCTGCAGAGACCCTGCCATCGAAGTCAGAAGTGGAGAGGAACCCTGAGGTTCCCACCTCAACTCTAGATGAGGCCCTCGTCCATTGCACCAAACCCAGTGGAGTCCCGAGACGCCCCTCCCAACACCACAGTATACCTGACTTCCAATAGGCACTCTGAGAAGCTCCATGACGTCAGCAGCACAAGTTGAGGGAACACAGGGTCTCCTGCCGCAACTCTGGAAAGACATCGTGATTCCTTCTTCAACTTGTCTTGAGGCCCAATTCCCATACCATGACTCATGCCGAGCTCCCCCTCAAAACTGGAATGGACACTCGACTGCCCTGGCGCCACACAAGAGGATACCTGAGTTCCCCATCGTAACTGTTGAGAAACCCCACACTTACGCCGCAGCTTGAAAAAACCCATGAGATCCTCCCGTAATTGCGAGATGAGGCCCTTCTTTTCCTGCAGGGCCTAGAGAGCAATCCCGAGTCCTCTCTCCAAACTCCACAGGAGGCTTGACTTCTTTTAGGCCACTCAGTGGGCTCCAAGAGATACCCGTCACAACTCAATAGGAGAGCGCAGTTCTTTGCTTCCACTCGAGTCGAGGCCTGACTCCTCAGGTGAGTCTTGAATGCAACCCCGAGATCCCTGTCACCACTGGAGAGGTACACGTAGTTTCTGGACACAAGCCTAGATGAGGTCTATTGGCCCTACAGTTACTCGAGTGCAATCCCCAGATCTCCCTCTCAACTCGCATGGAAATTGGACTTCCCTGGGGCGACACGAGAGGCTTCCTGAGTTCCCCGTTGTAACACGAGAATCCCGCTGCAACTCGTGAAAAACCACGAGGTTCCCCCGTCATCTCAAGATGAAGCCCTTTCCCTCTGCAGCATCTCAAGAAATATCCCACCTTCCCACTTGAAATTTGAAATGGTACTTGACACCCTTGATGCAACTCAAAAAGTTCCCTGACATACCGGTCTCACTCGAGAGGAACACCATGTTTCCCAGCACCACTTAATCTGAACCCCTTCTCCCCTCCTGATCTCAACATGAGGGTCGATTCCCCTGCTTTGTCTGGAAAGGAATCCCGACCTTCCCATCGCACCTCAGGAGGAGGCCGGTCTCACACTGAAACACGAAAGGAAGCCTCGTGTGTCATGCCACATTCCAAAAGACACCGATTTCCTCGTCCACTCAAGAAAGGTCCCAATGCCCGGGAACCTCTTTGAATGTAAACCTGAGGATGAAGTCACAACACGAAGGGGCACTGACACCCCAGTTACATCATACTGAAACAGCCACAGGTTCCAAATACAACTCGACAAGTGGCCTGTCACCCCATGAACAACTCGAGAGGCCAGAGAAGTTTCAACCTCATCACAAGACGAGGCCTGACTCTCCTGTTCCAACTCTGCAAAGACCTTGCGATCGAAGTCAGAAATGGAGAGGAACACTGAGGTTTCCCCCTCATCTCAAGATGAGGCCCTATTCATCGCTGCAGCGATGTGCAAGGAATCCAGAGGTGGCCCTCACAATGCCAAAGGAGATCTGACTTCCCTGAGGAAACACGAAAGGTCCCCCAGGTCAACAGGAAACTGAGTTGAACCCTAAGCTTCCTGCCACAACTCCACACAAATGACGAAATTCTCACCTGCACACTTGAGGAGGCCCTTTTAAGCTGCAGCGTTTCCAAAGAAAGCCCACATTTCCCTTGGAACTCGAAAGGGTTCCTGACACGCTTTACGAAACTCCAGAACTTTCCCGAGATACCTGTGCCCACTCGAGAGGAACACTGAAACTCCCGCCACAAATCAAGAAGAGCCCCGTTTTTCCCACCTCAAGTCGAGATGAGGCTCGATTGCCCTGCTTCACCTGGAAAGGAATGCCAACATCCCCGTCGCACCTCAAGATGAGGCTGGTATCTACTTGACACTGTAGGGGAACCCGGGGGCCTTGTCACAATTCGAAAGCCACTGATTTTCCCATCCACTCGAGATCAGGCCTGATTTCCTTGCAGCGATTCGAATGTCAGCCGAGAATCCACTCACAACAGGAAGGAGTTCTGATGCCCTGGTTGTTAATCCGAAAAGAGCCCCAGGTCCCAAATTCAACTCGGCTGGAGGCCTGAAACCCCTTTCACAACTCGAGAGGAAAGCAGAGTTCCATTCAATCACACACGTCGAGACCTCCCTCCCTCTTTGAAATGGCATACACAGCCCGAGCCCCACATCAAAACAGGAGAGGAAACCTGAGGTTTCTGCCTCAATTCGAGATGAGGAGCTCTTTCATTGCACCAAACACAGTGGAGTCCGAGAGGCCCCTCCCAAGTCCACAGTATTCCTGACTTCCAATAGGCACAATGAGAACCTCCTGAGGTCACCCTCACAAGTCGAGGAAACCCAGGGTTTCCTGCCACATCTTGAGAAAGACCTCGAAATTTGTCCTTCAATGCATCTTGAGGCCAGATTCCCCTGCAGTAAATCGAGAGAAATGCCACGCTCCCCCTCGCAACTCGAATGGAGACTGGAATTCCCTGGGGCCACACGAGAGGCTCCCTGAGTTCCCAGTCGTAACTCTAGGAAAACCTCACACTTTGTGCCACAGCTCGAGAAAAACCATGAGATTCTGCCATCATCACGAGATGAGGCCTTTCTTTTCCTGCAGGGCCTAGAGAGCAATCCCGAGTCCTCTCTCAAAACTTCACAGGAGGCTTGACTCCCTTTAGGCCACTCTATGTGCTCCAAGAGATACCCGTTACATCTCGAGAGGAGAGCGGAATTGTTTTCTTCCACTCGAGATGAGGCCTGACTCCCCGGGTTAACCTTGAATGTAACACCAAGATCCTTGTTGCCATTGGAGAGGAACACAGATTTTCTCGACAAAAGCCTAGATGAGGTCTATTTGCCCTACAGTGACTTGAGAGCAATCCCCAGCTCCCCCTCACAACTCGAATGGAGATTCGACTTCCCTGGGGCAACACTAGAAGCTCCCTGAGTTCCCCGTCGTAACTCGAGAATCCTGCCGCAACTCGAGAAAAACCACAAGGTTCCCCCGTCATCGTGAGATGAGGCCCCTTCTCGCTGCAGCGTCTCAAGAGAAATCGCACATTCCCTCTTGAAATTCGAAACAGTACTTGCCACCCTTGATGCAACCCCAAAAGTTCCCCGACATACGGACTCACTCAAAAGCAACACTGAGTTTCCCGGCAGCACTTAATATGAGTCCCTTCTCCCCTCCTGATATCGACATGTAGGGCCATTCCCCTGCTTTGGCTCGAAAGGGATCCGGACCTTACCGTCGCACCTCAGGAGGAGGCCGGTGTCACAAAAAAAAATTCGAGAGGTAGCCTCCTGGGTCGTGTCACATTCCAAAAGACACCAATTTCTCGGTCCACTCTTGATAAGAACCCAATGTCCGGACACCTCTTCGAATGTAATCCTGTGGATGAAGTCACAATACGAAGGGGCACTGACACCCCAGTTGCATCGTCAGGAAAAACCCGCAGGTTCCATATACAACTCGACAAGTGGCCTGTCACCCTGTAATCAACTCAAGAGGCAAGTGGCGTACCATTCCTGAACACAAGACGAGGCCTGACTCTCCTGTTCCAACTCTGCAGAGACCCTGCAATTGAAGTCAGAAATGCAGAGGAACCCAGAGGTTCCCTCCTCAACACAAGATGAGGCCCTATTCAACCCTGCAGTGATGCGTGAGGAACCCGAGGTGCCCCTCCCAACGGCAAAGGAGATCTGTCTTCCCTGAGGAGACACGAGAGGTCCTCTAGGTCGACAGGCAACTCGAGAGGAACTCTACGCTTCCCACCACAACTCAAGGCAAACTACAAAATTCTCCCCTGCATGCTTGAAGAGGTCCTTTTACGCTGAAGCATTTCCAATGAAAGCCCACGTTTCCTTTGGAACTCAAAAGGGTCCTCGACATGCTTTACGAAACTCCAGAAGTTTCAAGAGATACCCATCCCAACTCGAGAGGAATGCTGAGTTTCCCACCACAAGTCAAGAAGAGCCCTGTTTTCCCCGCCTCAACACGAGATGAGGCCCTCTTCCTTTGCACTGACCCCAGAGGAGCCCTGAGAGGCCCCTCCAATTCCACAAAATTCCTGATTTCTCATAAACACCCTGAGAAGCTCCCTGAGGTCACTGTCACATGTCAAGGGAAGCCAGGGTTTCCTGCTGCAACTCCAGAAAGACCTCGGTATTCCCCCTTCAATGCATCTTGAGGTCCGATTCACCTGCCGTGACTCGAGAGCAATGCCGTGCTCCCCCTCACAACTCGAATGGAGACTGAACTTCCCTGGGGCCACACGAGAGGCTCCCTGAGTTCCCCATTGTTACTCGAGAGAAACCCCACACGTCCCGCTGCAGCTCAAAAAAACCCCATGAGATTCCCCCCTCATCGCGAGATTAGTTCCTTCTTTTCCTGCAGGGCCTACAGAGCAATGCCTAGTCCTCTCTCAAAATTCCACAGGAGGCTTGACTCCCTTTAGGCCACTAAATTGCCTCCAAGAGATACCCGTCACAACTCGAGAGGAGAGTGGAGTTCTTTGCTTCCACTCGAGCGAGGCCTGACTACACAAGTGAACCTTGAATGCAACCCTGAAATCCCTGTCACCACTGGAAAGGAACACGGAATTTGTGGACACATTCTTAGATGAGGTCTATTTGCCCTTCAGTGACTCCAGAGCAATCCCCGGCTCTCACTCGTAACTAGAATGGAGATTAGACTTCCCTGCGCCAAATTGAGAGGCTCCCTGAGTTCCCCATCGTAACTCGAGAATCCCGCCATAACTCGAGAAAAACCACGAGGTTCCCCCATCATCGCAAGATGAGGCCCTTTCCTGCTGCAGCGTCTCAAGAGAAATCCCACATTCCCTCGTAAATTCGAAATGGTACTTGAAACCCTCGATACAACTCAAAAAGTTCCCCAACATACCGTTCTCATTCAAGAGGAACACTGAGTTTCCCAGCACAACTTAATCTGAGCCCCTTCTCCTGTCCTGATCTCAATAGGAGAGTCGACTCACCTACTATGTCTGCAAAGGGATCCACACCTTACAGTCACACCTCAGGAAGAGGCATGCTCATATTGAAATTCGAGAGGAAGCCTCATGGGTCCTGTCACTTTAAGAAAGACAACGATTTCCCTGTCCACTCAAGATAAGTCCCGATGCCTGGGCACCTCTTCGAATGTAACCCTGAGGATGAAGTCAAAACACCAAGGGCAATGACACCCCCGTTGCATTGTCCGGAAAAAGCTGCAGGTTCCAAATACAACTCGACAAGTGGCCTGTCACCCAGTGAAGAACTCTAGAGGCAAGCGGCGTTCCATTCCTCAACACAATACGTGGCCTGACTCTCCTGTTCCAATCTGCAGAGACCCTGGGATCGAAGTCAGAAATGGAGAGGACACCTGAGTTTCGGGCCTCAACTCGAGATGAGGCCCTATTCATCCCTGCAGTGATGCGCGAGGAATCCTGAAGTGCCCCCTCGCAACAACAAAGGAGCTCTGACTTCCCTGAGGAGACACAAGCGGTCCCCCTGGTTGACACGCAACTCGAGAGGAACCCTACGCTTCAGGCCACAACTGAAGGCAAACTAAGAAATTCTCCCCTGCACACTTGAGGAGGCCCTTTTACACTACAGCATTTCCAAAGAATGACAACGTTTCCTTTGGAACTTGAAAGGGTCCTCGACATGCTTTATGAAACTCCAGAAGTTTCAAGAGATACCTGTCCCAACTCGAGAAGAACGCTGAGTTTCCCGCCACAAGTCAAGAAGAGCCCTGTTTTCCCTGCCTCAACTCGAAATGAGGGTTGATTGCCCTGTTTCACATGGAAAGGAATGCCGACATCGCCCTCGCCCTCCAGAGGAGGCTGGTATCTACTTGTCACTGGAGGGGAACCCGTGGGCCTTGTCACAATTCGAAAGCCACGTGTTTCTCCATCCACTCGAGATCAGGACTGATTTCCTTGCACCGATTCTAATGTCAGCCGAGAATAAACTCACAACATGAATGGAGTTCTGATGCGCCAGTTGCTAATCCAAAAAAAGCCCCAGGTTCCAAATTCAACTCGGTTGGGGGCCTGAAAACCCTTTGACAATTCGAGAGGAAAGCAGAGTTCCATGCCTCCACACACGTCGAGACCTGACTCCCTGTTTGAAATGGCATACACAGACCGAGACCCACGTCAGAACAGGAAAGTAACCCTGAGGTTCCCAACAACACTAGATGAGGCCCTCTTCCATTGCACCAAAGCCAGTGCAGTCCAGAGAGGCCACTCCCAACTCTCAGTATTACTGACTTCCCATAGGAACCCTGAGAAGCTCCCTGAGGTCACCGTCACAAGTCAGGGAACCCTGGGTTGCCTGCCGCAATTCGAGAAAGACCTCGAGATTCCCCCTTCAACGTGTTTTGAGGCACGATTCCCCTACTGTGACTCGAGAGCAATGCCACGCTCCCCCTAGCAACTCGAATGGAGACTGGACTTCCCTGGGGCAAGACGAGAAGCTCCTTGAGTTCCCTGTCATAACTCGAGAGAAACCCCACATGCTGTCCCGCAGCTAGTAATAAACTACGAGATTCCCCCTTCATCACAAGATGAGGCCCTTCTTTTCCTGCAGAGCTTAGAGAGGAAATCGAGTCCTCTCTCAAAACTCCACAGGAGGCTTGACTCCCTTTTGGCCACTCAATGGGCTCCAAGAGATACCTTTCGCAACTCCAGAGGAGAGCAGAGTTCTTTGCTTCCACTCGAGACGAGGCCTGATTCCCTGGGTGAACCTTGAATGCAACCCCAAGATCCCTGTCGGCACTGCAGATGAACACAGAGTTTCTGGACACAACACTAGATGAGGTCTCTTTGCCCTGCAGTGACTTGAGAGCAATCCCCAGCCTCCTCTAGCAACTCGAATGGAGTTTGGACTTCGCTGGGGCAAAAGGAGAGGCTCCCTGGGTTCCCCGTCGTAACTCCACAATCCAGCCGCAACTCAAGACATACCACGAGGTTCCCCCATCACCGCGAGATGAGGCCCTTTCCCAGTGCAGCGTCTCAAGAGAAATCCCACGTTCCTGCTTGAAATTCGAAATGGTACTTGACACCCTTGATGCAACCCAAAATGTTCCCTGACAAACCGTTCTCCCTCGAGAGGAACACCGAGTTTCTCGGCACAACTTAATCTCAGCCCCTTCACCCCTCCTGATCTTGACATGAGGATTGATTCTCCTGCTTTGTCTGGAAAGGGATCCCGACCATCCTGTCGCACCTCAGGACGAGGCCGGTCACACATTGAAACTCGAGAGTAAGCCTCGTAGGTTGTGCCACATTCTGAAAGACACAGATTTGCCCGTCCACTCAAGATAAGTCCCAATGCCCAGGCACCTCTTCGAATGTAACCCTGAGGATGAAGTCACAACACAAAGGGGCTCTGACACCTCAGTTGCATTGTATGGAAAAAGCTGTAGGTTCCAAATACAACTCGACAAGTGGCCTGTCACCCGGTGAAAGACTCGAGAGGGAAGCGGAGTTCCATTCCTCAACACAAGACGAGGCCTGACTCTCCTGTTCTAACTCTGCAGAGACCCTAGTGATCGAAATCAGAAATGGATAGGAATCCTGAGATTCCCGCCTCAACTCCAGATGAGGCCCTATCCATCCCTGCTGGGATGCACAAGGAGTCCCGAGGTGCCCTTCACAACGCCAAAGGAGATCTGACTCCCTGAGGAGACAATAGCAGTCCCCCAGGTAGACTCGCAACTCGAGAGGAACACTAAGTTTCCCACCACAACTCCACACAAACTACGAAATTCTCCCCTGCATGCTTGAGGAGGCCCTTTTATACTGCTGCATCTCCAAAGAAAGCCCACGTTTCCCTTGGAACTCAAAAGGGATCTTGACTCGCTTTACAAAACTCCAGAAGTTTGCCGAGACACCCGTCCACACTTGAGAGGAACGCTGAGTTCCCACCACATGTCAAGAAGAGCTGTGTTTTCCTTGCATCATGTTGAGATGAGGTTCGATTTCCCTGCTTCACCTGGAAAGGAAATCCTATTTCCCTGTCGCTGGTATGTGGAGTGGAACCCGGGGGTGTTGTCACAATTCAAAAGCCACGTATTTCCCCATCCACTCGAGATCAGGCCTAATTTCCTTGCACCAATTCGAATGTCAGCCGAGAATCAACTCAAAACAGGAAGGGAGTCCTGATGCCCTGGGTTACTAATCCGAAAAGAGTCCCAGGTCCCAAATTCAACTCAGCTGGAGGCCTGAAACCCCATTGACAACTCGAGAGGAAAACAGAGTTCCATGCCTCCACACATGTTGAGGCCTAACTCCCTGTTTGATACGGCATACACAGCCTGAGACCCATGTCAGAACAGGAGAGGAACCCTAAGGTTCCCGCCTCAACTCAAAATGAGGCCCTCTTCCATTGCACCAAACCCAGGGGAGTCCCAAGAGGCCCCTCCCAACTCCACATTATTCATGACTTCCCATAGGCACCTTGAGAAGCTCCCTGAGGTCACTGTCACAAGTCGAGGGAACCCAGGGTTTCCTGCTGCACCTCGAGAAAGAACTCGTGATTCCCCCTTCAATGCGTCTTGAGGCCTGATTCCCCTGCTGTGACTTAGAGCAATGCTGCACTCCCCCTTGCAAACCGAATGGAGACTGGACTTCCCGGGGGCCACACCAGAGGCTCCCTGAGTTCCCTGTCATAATGCGAGAGAAACACCACACGTCACGCCGCAGCTCAAAAAAAACCACGAGATTCCCCCGTCATCACGAGATGAAGCCCTTATTTTCCTGTAGGCCCTACAGGGCAATCCTGAGTCCTCGCTCAAAACTCCACAGGAGGCTTGACTCCCTTTATGCCACTCAATGGGCTCCAAGAGATATCCATCGCAACTCAAGAGGAGAGCGAAGTTCTTTGCTTCCACTCAAGACGAGGCCTGACTCCCCGGGTGAACCTTCAATGCAACCTCGAGATCCCTGTCACTACTGTAGAGGGACACGGAGTTTCTGGACACAACCCTAGATAAGGTCTATTTGTCCTGCAGTGACTCGAGAGCAATCTCCAGCTCCCCCTTGCAATGGGAGTGGAGATTGGACTTCCCTGGGGCAACACGAGAGGCTCCCTGAGTTCCCTGGCATAACTCGAGAATCCCACCACAACTCAACAAAAACCACAAGGTTTCCCAGTCATCGCAAGACAAGGCCCTTTCCTGCTGCAGCGTCTCAAGTGAAATCCCACGTTTCCTCTTGAAATTCGAAACGGTACTTGACACCCTTGATACAACTCAAAAAGTTCCCGACATACCGTTCCCACTCGAGAGGAACTCCGAGATTCCTGGCACAACTTAATCTGACCCCTTCTATCCTCTTGACCTCGACATGAGGGTCAATTCCACTGCTTTGTCTGGAAAGGGATCCCAACCTTCCCGTTGCACCTTAGGAGGAGGCTGGTCTCATATTGAAACTCGAGAGGAAGCCTCGTAGATAATGCCACATTACAAAAGACACCAATTTCCCCGTCGACTCAAGATAAGTCCCAATGCCTGGGCATGTCTTTGAATGTAACCCTGAGGATGAAGTCACAACAAGAAGAGGCACTGACAGCCCAGTTGCATCATCTGGAAAAAGCAGCAGGTTCCAAATACAACTGGACAAGTGGCCTGTCACCACGTGAACAACTCAAGACACAAGCGGAGTTCCATTTCTCAACACAAGACAATGCCTGACTCTCCTGTTCCAACTCTGCAAAGACCCTGCGATTGAAGTCAGAAATGGAGAGGAACACTGAGGTTCGCGCCTCAGCTCGAGATGAGGCCCTATTCATTCCTGCAGCAATGTTTGAGGAATCCCAAGGAGCACCTGGCAACACTAAAGGAGATCTGACTTCCCTGAGGAGACAAGATTGTGTCCCACAGGTCGACATGCAACTCCAGAGGTACCCTAAACTTCCCACCACAACTCCACGTAAACTACGAAATTCTCCCAAGCATGCTTGAGGAGGCCCTTTTACGCTGCAGTGTGTCCAAAGAAAGCCCATATTTGCCTTGGAACTGGAAAGGGTACTTGACACGCTTTATGAAATTACAGAAGTTTCCCCAGATACCCGTCCCCACTCGAGAAGAATGCTGAGATTCCTGCCACAAGTCAAAAAGAGCCCCGTTTTCCCCACCTCAAGTCGAGATGAGGGTATATTGCCCTGCTTCACCTGGAAAGGAATGCCAGCGTCCCCTTCACACATCAAGAGGAGGCTGGTATCTACTTGACACTGGAGGGGAACCCAGGGGTCTTCTCACAATTAGAAAGACACATATTTCCCCATCCACTCAAGATCAGGCCTGATTCCCTTGCACCAATTCGAATGTCAACCGAGAATCAACTCACAACACGAAGGGAGTTCAGTTGCCGCAGTTGCTAATTGGAAAAGAGCCCCAGGTCCCAATTTCAACTCGCCTGGAGGCCTGAAAATGCTTTGACAACTCGATAGGAAAGCAGAGTTCCATGCCTCCACAGAAGTCGAGACCTGACTCCCTGTTTGAAAAAGCATACACACTCCAAGACCCAGGTCAGAAAAGAAGAGGAACCCTGAGCTTCCCGCCTCAACTCGAGATGAGGCCCTCTTGCATTGCATCGACCCCAGTAGAGTCCCAAGAGTCCCCTCCAAACTCCAGAGTATTCTTGACTTCCCTTAGGCACTATGAGAAGCTCCATGAGGTCACTGTCACATGAGGTCACAATTAAAGGGAAGCCAATGTTTCTTGCTGCAACTCGAGAAAGGCCATGAGATTCACCCTTCTAAGCATCTTGAGGCCCGATTGCCCTGCCGTGACTCGAAAACAATGTCTCGATCCTCCTCGCACCTCGAATGGAGACTGGACTTCCCTGGGGCTGCACAAGAGGCTCCCTGAATTCCCCATCATAACTGGAGAGAAACCCCACACATTACGCTGCAGCTAGAGAACAACCACAAGAGTCCCCGGTCATCGCGAGATGAGGCCCTTCTTTTCCTGCAGGGCCTAGAAAGCAATCCCGAGTCCTCTCTCAAAACTTCACAGGAGGCTTGACTCCCTTTAGGCCACTCTATGTGCTCCAAGAGATACCCATCACACTCAAGAGGAGAGTGGAGTTCTTTGCTTCAACTCGAGACAAGGCCTGACTCCCCAGAGGAACCATAAATGCAACCCCGAGATCCCTGTCGCCAATGGAGAGGAACACGTAGTTTCTGGACAAGAGCCTAGCTGAGGTCTATCTGCCCTGCAGTGACTCGAGAGCAATCCCCAGCTACCCCTTGCAACTCGCATGCAGATTGGACTTCCCTGGGCCAACAGGAGAGGCTCCCTGAGTTCCCAGTTGTAACTCAAGAATCCCGCACAACTCGAGAAAAACAATGAAGTTCCCCCATCGTCATGAGAAGAGGCCTTTTCCCACTGACCACTGCATGCTCAATCACATGATCAGTGCCTGATCAGTCACGAGATCAGTGCCTGCTAAGTCACGTGATCAGTGCCTGCTGAGTCCCGTGATTAGTGCCTGCTCAGGCACATGATTAGTGCCTGCTCAGCTGCTTGATTAGTGCCTGCTCAATTGCGAAATTAATGACTGCTCAGCCAAGTGATTAGTGCCTGCTCAGCTCCGAGATTAGTGTCTGCTCAGTCACAGGTTTAGTGACTGATCAGTCACGTGATCAGTGCCTGTTCAGCCACGTCATTTGTGCCTGCTGAGTCACGTGATCAGTGCCTGCTTAGTCACATGATCAGTGCCTCTCAGCCACGTGTTCAGTGAATGCTCAGTCAGGTGATCAGTGCCTGCTCAGTCAGGTGATCAGTGCCTGCTCAGTCAGGTGATCAGTGCATGATCAGTCACGTGATCAGTGCCTGTTCAGCCACGTCATTTGTGCCTGCTGAGTCACGTGATCAGTGCCTGCTTAGTCACATGATCAGTGCCTCTCAGCCACGTGTTCAGTGAATGCTCAGTCAGGTGATCAGTGCCTGCTCAGTCAGGTGATCAGTGCCTGCTCAGTCAGGTGATCAGTGCATGATCAGTCACGTGATTAGTGCCTGCTCAGCCAAGTGATTAGTGCCTACTCAGCTCCATGATTAGTGCCTGCTGAGTCAGGTGATCAGTGCCTGCTCAGCCACATGATCAGTGCCAGCTGAGTCACTGGATTAGTGCCTGCTCAGCTGCTTGATTAGTGCCTGCTCAGCTCCATGATTAGGGCCTCCTCAGCCATGTCATTAGTGCCTGCTGAGTCACGTGATCAGTGCCTGCTAAGTTACGTGATCAGTGCATGATCAGTCAAGTGATCAGTGCCTGCTGAATCACGGGATTAGTGCCTGCTCAGCCAAGTGATTAGTGCCTGCTCAGCTGCTTGATTAGTGCCTGCTCATTCACGGGTTTAGTACCTCCTCAGTCACGTGATCAGTGCCTGCTCAGCCACGTCATTTGTGCAGGCTTAGTCCCGGGATTAGTGCCTGCTCAGTGACGTGATCAGTGCCTCTGAGTCATGTGACCAGTGGCTCCTCAGTCACATGATCTGTGCCTGCTCAGTCAGGTAATCAGTGCCTGCTCAGTCACGTGATCATTGAAGTGATAAGTGCCTGCCCAGACACCTGATCAGGGCATGATTAGTCACGTTATCAGTGCCTGATCAGACACATGATCAGAGAATGATCAGGCACGTGATCAGTGCATGCTAGTCACGTGATCAGTGCATGATCAGCCATGCGATCAGTGCATGCTGAGTCACGTGATCAGTGCATGATCAGCCACGTGATCAGTGCCTGCTCAGTCACGTGATCAGTGTCTGATCAGAAACGTGATCCAGTGCCTTCTGAGCCACATCATTAGTGCCTGCTGAGTCACATGGTTACTGTCTGCTTAGCCACGTCATTACAGCCTGCTCAACTCCATGATTATTGCCTGCTGAGGTGCGTGATTAGTTCCTGCTCAGTCATGGGTTTAGTGCCTACTGAAACACGAGATCAGTGCCTCTCAGCCACGTGATCAATGCCTGATCAGTCCGGTAATCATTGCGTGCTAGTCACCTGATAAGTGCCTGCTTAGTCACGTGATCAGTGCATGATCATCCAGGTGATCAGTGCATGCTCAGTCACGAGATTAGTGCATGATCAGTCACGTGATTAGTGCCTGCACAGGCAGTTGATCAGTGCCTGATCAGTCACGTGATCAGTGCCTACTGATTCACGGGACTAGTGCCTGATCAGCTGCTTGATTAGTCTCTGCTCAGCTGCGTGATTAGAGCCTGAACAGTCACGTGATCAGTGTCTGCTCAGTCACGTGATCAGTGCATGATCAGCCACGTGATCTGTGCCTGCTCAGTCAAGTGATCAGTGCCTGCTCAGTCACGTGGTCAGTGCCTGCTCAGTCAGGTGATCAGTGCATTCTCAGCGACATCATTAGTGCCTGCTGTGTCACGTGATTAGTGTCTGCTTAGCCACGTTTTGACAGCCTGCTCAACTCCATGATTATTTCAATGCTGAGCTGTGTGATTAGTGTCTACTCAGTCATGGGTTTAGTGCCTGCTTGCCAAATGATTAGTGCCTGATCAACTCCGTGATTAGTGCCTGCTCAGTCCCGGGTTTAGTGCCTGCTGTGTCATGTGATCAGTGTTTGCTCAGTCATGTGATCAGTGCCTCTCATCCACATGATCAGTGCATGCAGTCATGTGTTCAGTGCATAATCAGCTACGTGATCAGTGCCTGCTCAGTCACGTGATCAGTGCATTCTCAGCGACATCATTAGTGCCTGCTGTGTCACGTGATTAGTGTCTGCTTAGCCACGTCATTACAGACTTCTCAGCTCAATGATTATTGCCTGCTGAGCTGTGTGATTAGTGTCTGCTCAGTTACGGGTTTTGTGCCTTCTTGCCAAGTGATTAGTGCCTGCTCACCTCCGTGATTAGTACTTGCTCAGACACGGGTTCAGTGCCTGCTGAGTCACATGTTCAGTGCCTGCTCAGTCACGTCATCAGTGCCTCTCATGCACGTGATCAGTGCATATTCAGTCACGTGATCTGTGCATGATCAGCCACGTGATCAGTTCATGCTTAGTCACGTGATCAGTGCATTTTCAGCCACGTGATCCCTACATACTCAGTCACGTTATCAGTGCATGATCAGTCACGTGACCAGTGCCTGCTCAGTCATGTGATCAGTGCCTACTGAGTCATGTGATTAGTGTCTGCTTAGCCAGGTTATTACAGCCTGCTCAACTCCATGATTATTGCCTGCTGAGCTGCGTGATAAGTGTCTGCTCAGTCACGGGTTTAGTGCCTGTTCAGTCTCGTGATCAATGCCTCTCATGCTCAGTCACGGGATCAGTGCATGATCAGCCATGTGATCAGTGCATGATGACACACGTGATAATTGCCTGCTCAGTCACATGATCAGTGCCTCTCAGCCACATGATCATTGCATTCTGTCACATGATCAGTGCATGATGAGCCACGTGAACAGTGCCTGGTCAGTCACCTGATCAGTGACTGCTCAGTCACGTGATTAGTGCCTGCTAGTCACGTAATCAGTGCCTGATCAGCCACGTAATCAGTGCCTGCTCAGTAACGGGTTCAGGGCCTGATCAGCCATATGATCTGTGCCTGCTCAGTCATGGGATCAGGGCCTGATCAGCCACATGATCAATGCCTACTCAGTCACGAGATCAGTGCCTGATCATCCACTTGATCAGTGCATGATAAGTCACGTGATCAGTACCTGCTCAGTCACATGGTCAGTGCCTGCTCAGCCACGTGATCAGTGCTTGATGAGTCACAGGATTAGTGCTAGCTCAGCTGCTTGATTAGTCCCTGTTCGGCTGCATGATTAGTGCCTGCTCAGATGCCTGATTAGTGCCTGTCTAGCCAAGTCATTACGGCCTGCTCAGCTCCGTGATTACTGTCTACTCAGTCAGGGGTTTAGTGCCTGCTCCGTCACGTGATCAGTGCCTTCTCAGAAATATCATAAGTGCCTGCTGAGTCACATGATTAGTGTCTGCTTAGCCACATCATTACAGCCTGCTCAGCTTCATGATTATTGCCTGCTGAGTCACGTGATCAGTGCCTGTTCAGTCACATGATCAGTGCTTCTCAACCACGTGATCAGTGCATGCTCAATCATGTGATTAGTGCATGCTCAGTAATGTGATCAGTGCATGATCAGCCATGTGATCAGTGCATGATGACACACGTGATCAGTGCCTGCTTAGTCACATGGTCCATGTCTGCTCAGTTACGTGATCAGAGCATGATAAGTCACGTGATCAGTGCATGTTCAGTGACGTGATCAGTGCAGATCAGCCACGTAATCAGTGCATGCTCAGTGACCTGATGAGTGCATGATCATCCACGAGATCAGTGCATGCTTAGTTAAGTGTCAGTGCATGATCAGCCACGTAATCAGTGCCTCTCAACCACGTGATCAGTGCATGCTCAGCCACGTGATGAGTGCATGATAAACCACGTGATCAGTGCCTGCTTACTCATGTGATCAGTGCATGATCAGACACATGATCAGTGCCTGCTCAGTCACGTGATCAGTGCCTGCTCAGTCACGTAATTACTGCCTGCTAGTCACGTAATCAGTGCCTGATCAGTCACGTGATCAGTGCCTTATCAGTCACACAATCGGTGCATGAACAACCACGTGATCAGTGCCTGCTCAGTCACGTGATCAGTGCCTGCTCAGTCACGTGATCAGCGCCTTTTCAGTCACATAATCAATTCCTGCTCAGTCACGTTATCAGTGCATGATAAGCCACGTGATCAGTTCATGCTTACTCATGTGATCAGTGCATGTTCAGCCACGTGATAAGTGCATGCTCAGTCACGTGATCAGTGCATGATAAGCCAGGTGATCAGTGTCTGCTCAGTCACATGATCTGTTCCTGCTCAGTCACGTGATTAGTGCCTGCTAATCACATAATCAGTGCCTGATCAGTAACGTGATCAATGCCTGATCAGGCATACCATCAGTGCCTGATCAGCCACATGATCAGTGCATGATAAGTATCGTGATCAGGGCATGCTCAGTCATGTGACCAGTGCATAATCAGCCATGAGATCAGTGCATGATAAGTCACGTGATCAGGTCATGTTCAGTCATGTGATCAGTGCATAATCAGCCATGTGATCAATGCATGCTCAGTCACGTGATCAGTGCATAATCAGCCATGTAATCAGTGCATGATCAGCCAAGTGATCAGTGCATACTCAGTCACTTGATAAGTGAATGATCAGTCACGTGATCAGTGCCTGATCAGACACCTGATCCAGTGCCTGCTCAGTCACGTGATCAGTACCTGATCATTCATGTGATCAGTGCCTGCTCAGTTACGTGATGAGTGCCTTCTCAGTCACGTAAGCAGTGCCTGCTCAGTCACGTGAAAAGTGCCTGCTCAGTCATATGATCAGTGCCTCTCAGACACGTGATAAGTGCATGATCAGTCACATGATCAGTGCATGATCAGCCACGTGATCAGTGCCTGTTAGTCACATAATCACTGCCTTATCAGTCACGTGATCCGTGCTTGATCAGTCATGCAATCAGTGCATGATCAGCCACGTGATCTGTGCCTGGTCAGTCACAGGATAAGTGCCTGATCAGCCACGTGATCAGTGCCTGCTCAGTAACGCTATCAGGGCCTGATAATCGAAGTGGTTAGTGCCTGTTCAGTCACTCGATCAGTGCCTGATCAGCCATGTGATCAGTGCCTGCTGAGTCACGTGATCAGTGCCTGCTGAGTCATGTGATTAGTGTCTTCTTAGCCACGTTATTACAGCCTTCTCAGCTCCATGATGACTGCCTGCTGAGCTGCATGATTAGTGTCTGCTCAGTGATGGGTTTAGTGCCTATTCAGTCTCATTATCAGTGCCTCTCAGCCACGTGATCAGTGCATAATCAGCCACGTGATCAGTGAATGATAACTCACGTGATCAGGCCATGCTCAGTCATGTGATCAGTGCATAATTAGCCACGTGATCAGTGCATGCTCAGTCACGTGATCAGTGCCCCTCATCCATGTGATCAGTGCAGGCTCAGTCACGTGATCAGTGCATGATCAGCCGAGTGATCTGTGCCTTCTCAGTCACGTTATCAGTTCCTGCTCAGTCATGTGATTAGTGCCTGCTAATCACAGAATCAGCACCTCATCAATAACGTGATCAGTGCTGGATTAGTCATGCAATCAGTGCATGATCAGACGCATGATCTGTGCCTGCTCAGTCATTCGATCAGTTCCTGATGAGCCATGTAATCAGTGCATAAGTCACGTGATCCGTGCCTGCTCAGTCACATGATCAGTGCATCATAAGTCTTGTGATCAGGGCATGCTCAGTCATGTGACCAGTGCATAATCAGCCATGTGATCAGTGCATGATAGGTCACATGATCAGGTCATGCTCAGTCATATGATCAGTGCATAATCAGCCATGTGATCAATGCATGCTCAGTCACGTGATCAGTGCATGATCATCCAAGTGATCAGTGCATGATAAGTCACATGTTCAGGGCATGCTAAGTCACGTGATCAGGGCATGCTAAGTCATGTGATCAGTGCATAATCAGGCACGTGATCAGTGCATGCTCAGTCACGTGATCAGTGCATGATTGGTCACGTGATCAGTGCCTGCTCAGTTACGTGATCAGTGCCTGATCAGTCATGTGATCAGTGCCTGCTCATTCACGTGATCAGTCTCTCTCAGTCACGTGATTAGTGCTTGCTAGTCACGTAATCAGTGCCTGCTCAGCTATGTGATCAGTGCTTGATGAGTCACAGCTTAGTGCCTGTTCAGCTGCTTGATTAGTCCCTGCTCGGCTACATGATTAGTGCCTGCTCAGCTCCGTGATTACTGTCTACTCAGTCAGGGGTTTAGTGCCTGCTCAGTCACATGATCAGTGCCTTCTCAGAAATATCATTAGTGCCTACTGAGTCACGTGATTAGTGTCTACTTAGCCACGTCATTACAGCCTGCTCAGCTCCATGATTATTGCCTGCTGAGTTGTGTGATTAGTGTCTGTTCAGTCACGGGTTAGTGCCTGCTTGCCAAGTGATTAATGCCTGCTCAATTCCATGATTAATGACTGCTCAATCACGGGTTTAGTTCCTGCTGAATCACGTGATAAGTGACTTTCAGTCACTTGATCAGTGCCTCTCAGCCACGTGATAAGTGCACGCTCAGTCACGTGATCAGTGCATAATCAGTCTCTGCTCAGTCACGTGATCAGTGCCTGCTCAGTCACGTGATCAGTGCTTTCTCAGCCACATTAGTGCCTGCTGTGTCACGTGATTAGTGTCTGCTTAGCCACGCACGTCATTACAGCCTACTCAGCTCCATGATTATTGTCTGCTGAGTTGTGTGATTACTGTCTGCACAGTCAAGGGTTTTGTGCCTGCTTGCCCAGTGATTAGTGCCTGCTCAGCTCTGTGAAATAGTGCCTGCTCAGACACGGGTTTAGTGCCTGCTGAGTCACGTGTTTAGTGCCTGCTGAATCACGTAATCAGTGCCTCTCATCCACGTGATCAGTGCATAATCAGTCACGTGATCTGTGCATGATCAGCCATGCGATCAGTGCATGCTTAGTCACGTGATCAGTGCATGATCAGCCACGTGATCAGTGCATGCTCAGTCACGTGATCAGTGCCTTCTCAGTCAAGTGATCAGTGCCTGCTGAGTCATATGATTAGTGTCTGCTTAGCCACGTCATTACAGCCTGCTCAGCTCCATGATTATTCTCTGCTGAGCTGTGTGATTAGTGTCTGCCAATTCACGGGTTTTGTGCCTGCTAGCCAAGTGATTCGTGCCTGCTCAGCTCCGTGAATTGTGCCTGCTCAGTCACGTGATTAGTGCCTGCTCTGTCACGTGATCAATGCCTGCTAGTCACGTGTTCAGTACCTGCTCAGCCTCGTGATCAGTGCCTGCTGAATCACAGGATTAGTGCCTGCTCAGGTGCTTGATTAGTCCCTGCTCAGCTGCGTGATTAGTACCTGCTCTGCTGCTTGATTAGTGCCTGCCTAGCCAAGTCATTAGTGCCTGCTGAGTCACATGATTAGTGTCTTCTTAGACACGTCATTACAGCCTGGTCTGCTCCATGATTATTGCCTACTGAGCTGTGTGATTAGTGTCTGCTCAGTCACGGGTTTAGTGCCTGCTTGCCAAGTGATTATTGCATGCTCAGATCTGTGATTAGTGCCTGCTCAGTCACATGATCTGTGCGTGATCAGCCACGTGATCAGTGCCTGCTAATTCATGTGATCAGTGCCTGACCAGCCATGTGATCAGTGCATGCTCAGCCTTGTGATCAGTGCCTGCTGAGTCATGGGATTAGTGCCTGCTCAGCTGCTCGATTAGTCCCTGCTCAGCTGTGTGATTAGTGCCTGCACAGCTGCGTCATTAGTGCCTGCCTAGCCAAGTCATTTATGCCTCCTCAGCTCCGTGATTAGTGTCTGCTCAGTCACGGATTTAGTGCCTGCTCAGTCACGTGATCAGTGCATTCTCAGCCACATCATTAGTGCCTGCTGAGTTACGTGATTAGTTTCTGCTTAGCCAGGTCATTACAGCCTGCTCAGCTCCATGATTATTGCCTGCTGAGCTGCGTGATTAGTTTCTCCTCAGTCACGGATTTAGTCCCTGTTCAGTCTCCTGATCAGTGCCTCTCAGCCACGTGATCAGTGCATGCTCAGCCATGTGATCAGTGCATGATGATGCACGTGATGAGTGCCTGCTCAGCCACATCATTAGTGCCTGCTGTGTTATGTGATTAGTGTCTGCTTAGCTACATCATTACAGCCTGCTCAGCTCCATGATTATTGCCTGCTGAGCTGCGTGATTAGTTTCTGCTCATTCACGGGTTTAGTGCCTGTTCAGTGTCGTGATCAGTACCTCTCAGCCACATGATCAGTGCATGCTCAGTCACGTGATCAGTGCATGATTATGCACATGATCAGTGCCTGCTGAGTCACGTGATCAGTGCCTCTCAGCCACATGATCATTGGAGTCCCTGTCACGTGATCAGTGCCTGATCACCCACGTGATCAGTGCCTGCTCAGTCACGTGATCAGTGCCTTATCCCTCACGTGATTGGCAAAGTAATATCTCTGCTTTTCAATATTCTATCTAGGTTGGTCATAACTTTCTTTCCAAGGAGTAAGCATCTTTTAATTTCATGGGTGCAATCACCATCTGCAGTGATTTTGGAGCCCCAATAAATAAAGTCTGATACTGTTTCCACAGTTTCCAGATCTATTTCCCATGAGGTTATGGGACCAGATGCCATGATCTTCCTTTTCTGAATGTTGAGCTTTAAGCCAACTTTTTCACTCTTCTCTGTCACTTTCATCAAGAGGCTCTTTAGTTATTCTTCACTTTCTGCCATAAGGGTGGTGTTCTTTGCATATCTGAGCTTATTGATATTTCTCCCAGCAATCTTGAGTCCAACTTATGCTTCTTTCAGCCCAGCATTTCTCATGATGTACTCTGCCTATAAGTTAAATAAGCAGGATGACAATATATAGCCTTGACATACTCCTTTGCCTACTTGGAACCAGTCTGTTGTTCCATGTCCAGTTCTAACTGTTGCTTCCTGACCTGCATATAGGTTTCCCAAGAGGCAAGTCAGGGGGTCTGGTATTCCCATCTCTTTCAGAATTTTCCACTGTTTATTGTGATCCACACAGTCAAAGGCTTTGGCATAGTCAATAAAGCAGAAATAGATGTTTTTCTGGAACTCTCTTGCTTTTTCAATGATCCAGAGGATGTTGGCAGTGTGATCTCTAGTTCCTCTAAAACCAGCTTGAACATCTGGAAGTTCACGGTTCACGTACCCATGAAGCCTGGCTTAGAGAATTTTGAGCATTACTTTACTAGCGTGTGAGATGAGGGCAATTGTGTGGTAGTTTGAGCATTCTTTGCCATTGCCTTTCTTTGGGATTGGATTGAAAACTGACCTTCCCAGTCCTATGGTCACTGCTCAGTTTTCCAAATTTGCTGGCATATTGAGTGCAGCACTTTCACAGCATCATCTTTCAGGATTTGAAATAGCTCAACTGGAGTTCCATCACCTCCACTAGCTTTGTTCGTAGTGATGCTTTCTAAGGCCCACTTTACTTCACATTCCAGGATGTCTGGCTCTAGGTGGGTGATCACACCATCATGATTATCTGGGTCATGAAGCTCTTTTTTGTTCAGTTCTTCTGTGTATTCTTGCCACCTCTTCATAATATCTTCTGCTTCTGTTACATCCATACCATTTCTCTCCTGTATTGAGCCCATCTTTGCATGAAATATTCACTTGGTATCTCTAATTTTCTTGAAAAGATCTCTAGTCTTTCCCATACTGTGGTGTTCCTCTATTTCTTTGCATTGATCGCTAAGGATGGCTTTCTTAACTCTTCTTGCTATTCTTTGGAACTCTGCATTCAGATGCTTATATCTTTCCTTTTCTCCTTTGCTTTTCACTTTGCTTCTTTTCACAGCTATTTGTAAGGCCTTCCCAGGCAGCCATTTTGCTTTTTTGCATTTCTTTTGTATGGGGATGATCTTGATCCCTGTCTCCTGTACAATGTCACGAACCTCCGTCCATAGTTCATTAGGCACTCTGTCTATCAGATCTAGTCCCTTAAATCTATTTCTCACTTCCACAGTATAATCATAAGGGATTTGATTTAGGTCATACTTGAATGGTCTAGTGGTTTTCCCCACTTTCTGCAATTTAAGTCTGAATTTGGCAATAAGGAGTTCATGATCTGAGCTACAGTCAGCCCCTGGTCTTGTTTTTGCTGACTGTATAGAGCTTCTCCATCTTTGGCTGCAAAGAATGTAATCATGTAGTTTATAATTATGTAGTTTAAAAAGAATATAATTATTTAGTTAACCCTTACATAATGGAAATTGTAGATAGGTAGAACAGGGTACTGTTTTTAAGAATGTATATTTTTATGAACAAATTAACTGCAGTTGTTCAGTAACTGTAGAATGATATGGTAGAAGGGGTGGCAATACAGGGTAGAGAAGTTCATTGTTGGGTTTGAAGCTGGAGAGTCCTGGATTCGAATTCTGTGTCTTACTGCTTATGTCTTAATAGTTGTAGTGGAAAAATTTATCAGTTTATCCTACCTTCAGTTTTCTCTTCTGTTAAATGGAAATAGTTACGGTTACCTTTCAAAGTTATTATGAAGGTTAAATAAAGTAATGTAGGAACGGGACTTTCCTGGTGCTCCAATGGTTAAGACTCTGTGCTTCCAATGTAAGTTGTGACAGCTCAGTCTGTACTAGGGGGAACTAAGATACTGCATGCCTCACTGTATAACCCCCCTCAAAAAAAAAAATAATAATGCAGGAATAATTCCTGAGACAGTGCCTGTCACATACCTCTGGATTCGTGGCTGCTATAATCTTTGCCACCATTATCAATTCCATCATGGTGATGATGATAATGATGAGTTTTTTTAAGAATTTATTTTATTCATTTTTGGTTGCAAAGGGTCTTCGTTACTGCCCTTGGGCATTCTCTAGTTGCAGTGAACAGGGGCTATTCTTTACCTTCCATGCTCAGGATTCTTATTGCAATGGCTTCTCTTGTTGCATAGCACAGACTCTAGACCACTGGCTCAGTGGTTGTGGCACACGGGCATGTGGAATCTTCCTGGACCAGGGATTGAACCAGTGTCCCCTGCATTGGCAGGCAGATTCTTAATCACTCGATCACCAGGGAAGTCCATGTTCTTTGTTTTATTTTTGCTATTATTATAGTGTTTTGAGAACAGCAATAATTTTCTCCTTCTGCTGCTGCTGCTAAGTTGCTTCAGTCATGTCCAACTCTGTGCGACCCCGTAGATGGCAGCCCACCGGGCTCCTCTGTCCCTGGGATTCTCCAGGCAAGAATACTGGAGTGGGTTGCCATTTCCTTCTCCAATGCAGGAAAGTGAAAAGTGAAAGTGAAATCACTCAGTCATGTCCGACTCTTAGCGACCCCATGGACTGCAGCCTACCAAGCTCTTCCGTCCATAGACACCTCCAAAAGATGGGTTTGTGATTGCGGATGTTCAACCCATTAGAAGCAGTTCTCCAGGGGAAAAGCTGTCTCTTTCATCCACTTTCCGATCCTCTTCCTCTTTAAGAAAGAAGAACCACCCAGGGGAGGAAGAACTCCCACCATGGAGGTCTTCTGACAAGCATCCAATTGATATCATTTGCTTCAATTACCTGGACAATTGTGACCCCACTGAACACAACTGGCAAGGGCAAGAACAGTGTCCTTCTCCACTTCTTTCCTTTTAGAAACAATTTACTGGCACTTTGGTCTACGAAAAGATGAAAACAGAAGCTACTGTGAAATACAAACGATTTTTACTGGTGGTGGTGGTTTAGTTACTGAGTCATGTCAGACTCTGTGCAACCCCATGGACTGTAGCCCACCAGGCTCCTCTGTCCATGGGGACTCTCCAGGCAAGAATACTGGAGTGGTTTGCCATTCTCTTCTCCAGGGGATCTTCCCAACCCCAGGAATCAAAACTTCATCCGCTGCATTGCAGGTGAATTCTTTACTGCTGAGCCACCAGGGAAGCAAAAAGTGATTGAAAGTAAATGAACCTTTATTGGTAAATTTGACCTTTTCTTTAGGATTTGTTTGCATTTTGTAGCTGTAATGCTTTCCTTACAGCTTCTTTTAATGTTTTAATACCTCATATTCCAATCCAGCACCATAGGTTTCATAACAGTCTTTTCTGTATTTGTACCTCCCTTCTGTGATATATATATATATATATATATATATATATATATATATATATGATTATATATGTATATACATAATTTTATATGGCTTCCCTGGTGGCTCAGAACCCACCTGAAATGCGGGAGACCTGGGTTCCATCCATGGGTTGAGAAGATCCCCTGGAGGAGGGCATGGTAATCCACTCCAGTATTCTTGCCTGGGGAATCCCCATGGACAGAGGAGGCTAGTGGGCTACAACCCATGGAGTTGCAAAGAGTTGGACACAACTGAGTGACTAAGCACAGTGCAGCATAACTTTGTATAAAAAATGTATTATATGAAGTATACATACAAAGTATATATTTACTTAACAAACTCTGGAAGTAATTTCTGAATTGCTAACTCATATCATTGTCAAAACAAATCTGCTAACTAGAATTCAATGTTTGTTTCTGGTTCATTTTGCATTTAGCCTGAAGGTATATACTCATAATAATAATAATGTGAATCCATACTTTATCCTATTATATGCAATCACTTTAAAAAACAAATATTAATACAAACAATAAGTTACTGAAAACAGTTTAGGATGTTTTTGCCTGTGTTTTTGTCTTTAGGATATGTTCTACTAAGGCTGTTTAGACAAATGACTGTGTTAAACTCCCATTCCTTTATGTGGGGTAATACCACCAGCTGTTTTTAGATTTTTGGATTTTTTTTCTTTTATTTCATAATTTTAAGATGGTTCCAAAGTCAAATATACAAAACAAAGTGTATCTGGAGAAGTCTCCAATACTGTTCCCTGTTCCTAACTGGATCACAGGGGAATCCTACGAATAGTAAACTATTTATTTAAATGTCCTTACATTTAAAAAATCATAAAGGAGGGGAAGTGGTGAGGATGAAAAAAAATTAAACAAATACAGACACATGCACCCATTTCTGAAAGAAATGGTGTCACATAATACGTACCACTTTATCCCACTTTCTTTCTTCATGTAAAAATATATCCATAAGCTCACTCCACAGGTATATAAAGAAATGCTCTGGCCTCCTTTTTACACCCCACAGTCCTCCATTGTGTGGATGTGTCAGAGTTTATTCAACCCCTTCTCTATTGATAGACACTTGGCTTATTTCCAGCTGAGTGAAGATAAACTTTTAAACCCCAGGAACAACAAAATCAAATATACAAACAGCTATGCCAACCACCAAAGGTTTAAAATGATAGAAGGAAAAGACGTGAAATGACCCCAGCTTTCAACCGACAATAATGTGATAAGAAAAATAAATTACAGGACAGATCTAAACTAAGAAAAGCACAGTCGCTGGTAAGTATTGCTTACAAAACATCCCCACCCCCCATAATTTTAATGAAAAACACTGGATCTCTATAATCCTATTCTTGAGATTGATTTTTTTTTTTTATAGGAACCATCAAGTAAATGTTTAAATTCTGGTTTCTGACACTGACTGGCTAGCTGTGTGACCTTGAAGATGCCCTTTATTTAATCTCTCTGAGCCTCATTTTTATTTAAAAGCTTGGATGGATTGATGTGTGTGAATCTGCTTTGAAAACTATACAATATAAATAAGTATTATTATCATTGTTTCTTTCTTCTTCTGTGAGTTCTTTGGGGTCACAGAGGGGAGCCTGTAAAAATTTCTCTGTAGAAATTACTTACCTGTAGAATGCAAGTTCCACTGACCTAAGAAAAAGGTATTGTTCTGTGCTTAGTCACTCAGTTGTATCCAACTCTCTGCGGTCCCATGGACTGTAGCCTGCCAGGCTCCTCTGTCCACAGAATTTTCTGGGCAAGAATACTGGAATGGATTGCCTTTTTCTATTCCAGGGGATCTTCCTGACCCAGGGATCAAGCCCATCTTCTCTTGTATCTCCTGCATTGGCAGGAGAATTCTTTACCACTGGCACCACCTGGAAAGTCCAATAAAAGATATGGAGTTGGCCAAAACTTGATTCTGGTTTTTCCCTAACATCTTATGGAAAAACACAAACGTTTTGGCCAGCCCGATATGCGGTCCATAGCTGTTCTGTCACCAGTAGAACATGATGATAAAAGTGCATTCTAAATAACTTCAGAAAAAAAAATGAATTAAGAACTTTTCTTCCCCTAATTAAGAAATAGCTAAGACCTATATATAGAAAACTATAAAACACTGGTGAAAGAAATCAAAGAGGACACTAACAGATGGAGAAATATACCATGTTCATGGATTGGAAGAATCAATATAGTGAAAATGAGTATACTACCCAAAGCAATCTATAGATTCAATGCAATCCCTATCAAGCTACCAACAGCATTCTTCACAGAGCTAGAACAAATAATTTCACAATTTGTATGGAAATACAAAAAACCTTGAATAGCCAAAGCAATCTTGAGAAAGAAGAATGGAACTGGAGGAATCAACCTACCTGACTTCAGGCTCTACTACAAAGCCACAGTTATCAAGACAGTATGGTACTAGCACAAAGACAGAAATATAGATCAATGGAACAAAATAGAAAGCCCAGAGATAAATCCACGCACATATGGACACCTTATCTTTGACAAAGGAGGCAAGAATATACAATGGATTAAAGACAATCTCTTTAACAAGTGGTGCTGGGAAATCTGGTCAACCACTTGTAAAAGAATGAAACTAGAACACTTTCTAACACCATACACAAAAATAAACTCAAAATGGATTAAAGATCTAAATGTAAGACCAGAAACTATAAAACTCCTAGAGGAGAACATAGGCAAAACACTCTCTGACATACATCACAGCAGGATCCTCTATGACCCACCTCCCAGAATATTGGAAATAAAAGCAAAAATAAACAAATGGGACCTAATTAACCTTAAAAGCTTCTGCACATCAAAGGAAACTATTAGCAAGGTGAAAAGACAGCCTTCAGAATGGGAGAAGATAATAGCAAATGAAGCAACTGACAAACAACTAATCTCGAGGATATACAAGCAACTCCTACAGCTCAATTCCAAAAAAATAAATGACCCAATCAAAAAATGGGCCAAAGAACTGAATAGGCATTTCTCCAAAGAAGACATCCAGATGGCTAACAAATACATGAAAAGATGCTCAACATCACTCATTATCAGAGAAATGCAAATCAAAACCACTATGAGGTACCATTTCACACCAGTCAGGATGGCTGTGATCCAAAAGTCTACAAGTAATAAATGCTGGAGAGGGTGTGGAGAAAAGGGAACCCTCTTACACTGTTGGTGGGAATGCAAACTAGTACAGCCACTATGGAGAACAGTGTGGAGATTCCTTAAAAAACTGGAAATAGAACTGCCTTATGATCCAGCAATCCCACTGCTGGGCATACACACTGAGGAAACCAGAAGGGAAAGAGACACGTGTACCCCAATGTTCATCGCAGCACTGTTTATAATAGCCAGGACATGGAAGCAACCTAGATGTCCATCAGCAGATGAATGGATAAGAAAGCTGTGGTACATATACACAATGGAGTATTACTCAGCCATTAAAAAGAATACATTTGAATCAGTTCTAATGAGGTGGATGAAACTGGAGCCTATTATACAGAGTGAAGTAAGCCAGAAAGAAAAACACCAATACAGTATACTATCGCATATATATGGAATTTAGAAAGATGGTAACAATAACCCTGTGTACGCGACAGCAAAAGAGACACTGATGTATAGAACAGTCTTATGGACTCTGTGAGAGAGGGAAAGGGTGGGAAGATTTGGGAGAATGGCATTGAAACATGTAAAATATCATGTATGAAACGAGTTGCCAGTCCAGGTTCGATGCACGATACTGGATGCTTGGGGCTGGTGCACTGGGACGACCCAGAGGGATGGAATGGGGAGGGAGGAGGGAGGAGGGTTCAGGATGGGGAACACATGTATACCTGTGGCAGATTCATTTTGATATTTGGCAAAACTAATACAGTTATGTAAAGTTTAAAAATAAAATAAAATTAAAAAAAAAAAAGAAATAGCTAATTGACAACCTAATAAAAGTCAGTGGTTGTGACTAGGAAGCATTATTATTTCAGAGCTGAATGTCCCAAATTGTGGTTCTGCACCCCCAGTGGATCCCTTTCAGCGCATATGAGAGTCTTTGGAGCCAAGCAGAAGGGAATAAGGGTGGAACAAAAAGTTTCCATTGGTAGTAAAGATTTAGAAAAAGGCTGCAGATATACACTAAAGGAAAACTAATATAAAATGGGTGTCAAATGGGAAAAGGATAAGTGTGTACTCATGAATAAATCACTTTTATAGCTCTTCTTTACAGCTTAGTTACTTTCTGTTTCAATGCATTTTCAAGTGTTATGTTCCAAAAGGAGAGAGAGAGAGATGAGATTTTTGAAATAGATTAGTCTATATTCTGAGGAGACAATCTGGTTTGATGGGATGAGACTTATCACAGACATATGTACCAAGGCCCAAGGGAATGAGAAAGCTTAAAATATAGCAGTAAAATTGTCAGTGAAATCCTTAATTGAAAAAAATAACTATGAGGTTTATCACCCGAGCCACTCAGGCATGCAGCTGCCTAGTTGCCCAGCCTCTTCTCAGCCAGAAGTAGAAGAGAAATCTGGGGGAGAACAGGGAATATGCAGGAAGATAAAAGTTGGTGATGTATGCTTACAAACTATGAGCTGCAGCTGCTGATAAGTTGCACCAATTGTGTCTGACTCTGTGCGACTCCATAGATGGCAGCCCACCAGGCTCCCTTATCCCTGGGATTCTCCAAGCAAGAACACTGGAGTGGATTGCCATTGCCTTCTTCGACAAACTATGAGCACAATCGGACATTTCTCTGGCTTAATAAATAAATAAATAAATAAATAAAAGGCTAAACAGAAACCCTCCCTCTGGGTTTTTGACATTCACCATTTGTAACCTTCTAGCAGGGCTTGCTTAAGTTAAAATAGTCATAAATTAAAGACTTCAAAAGTTTTACTCATTCAAGCTGAAAGGGAAACCAGGGGAAAGTAAACAAGGATGGAACACGATTAAGCTATGAGTAGCTGAAGTGTGCGATTATATTGATCTACTTGTGTGTGTTATTTGCTCAGGCATGTTTGACTCTTTGCGACCCTGTGGACTGTAGCCCACCAGGCTTTTCTGTCCATGGAATTTTCCAGGCAAGAATACTGGAGTAGGTTGCCATTTCCTCCTCCATGGGATCTTCTGACCCAGGGATCAAACCTGGGTCTCCTGCATTGCAGGTGGGTTCTTTACCATCTGAGCCACCAGGGAAGCATACTTGAGAGGTTTTTGTAAATGTGCTAATTAGAATCAATATTTCTGCTTAATTATGATAAGGAGCATTAAGGCATAATTAAACCCTCTAAAAGTGAGCTGGGATGTTTGACTCCACATTGGTGTCTGTGATGTGTGTGCATGCTCAGTCTTGTCTGACTCTTTGCAACCCCATGGACTGTAGCCTGCCAGGCTCCTCCTTTCCATGGAATTTTCCAGACAAGAATACTGCAGTGGGTTTCCATTTCCTACTCCAGGAGATCTTTCAGACCCAGGGATCAAACCCGAGTCTACTGCATCTCCTGCCTTGGCAGGTAGAGTCTGTACCACTCTGCCACTGGGGGAGCCTTTGGCTGTTCAGGCCGTGGGCTGCAGGTGGCTAAGGCCCCCTCCCTCCACTGCGCCAGTTTGCCCCCCCCGCCCACCACATCCTTCTCTTGGAGGAAAGGTGCAACCTCCTACATGAGGCAAGGTGATTGTAAAAATGAAATACTAGCTATGGACTGGAGACCAGAGGAACTGGGTTTTGAGGAAATTCATTTAGGGGACATAAAGAAAGTAAGGAGTAAACAAAATCTGACAATAAAATGGATAATGAAGGACCTACTGTACAGCACAGGGAACTCTGCTTAATGTTATGTGGCAGCCTATATGGGAGAGGGGTTTGGGGGAGAATGGATACATGAATACGTATGTCTGAGTCCCTTTGCTGTCCACCTGAAGCCATCACAACACTGTACTCCAGTGTAAAATAGAAAGCTGAAAACAAAACAGAAACGACAAGTGCAGTTGTGGAGAGAGTGTGGTAGGCACAGCCCAGGTGTGATTAATGTGGATAAAAATCACACATTCATTAGATAGAAAGTTCTTGCATCATTTAGACAGGTTTATCTAGGAATATTCAGGAGGAACTAGAGAAACAGGGGAACAGGAAAAACTTAGGGGAACGCCTTACAAAGCCAGAATGAGAAGGACAGATCACCAGCACCCAGGGAGAACCTGAGGCCTGAGCACTGGTGTGTTCCCTGCCGCTCAAAGTGGGAAGAGGCATGTGACGCTAAGAGAGGTTAAAGCTTTGTGAGATGGGGTGGTTAGAAGACAAATAGCACGAGTGTTTAGGACAAAGAACATTCCTTTGAATATCCCCAAACTTTTTGGCACCAGGGACCAGTTTGATGCAAGATCATTTTTTCCATGTATTGGAGAAGGGGGGACGGCTTCAGGATGATTCAAGTGAATGCATTTATTGTGTACTTTATTTCTATTATTATTACATCAGCTCCACCTCAGATCATCAGGTATTAATCCCGGAGGTTGGGGACCTCTCTCTCGGCTATCTCTCCAGGGCATGGCTATCAGGTCACTGAGGCATCTTCACTGTTCGCCTGTCATTACTTAGAGCCTTCAAATAATAGAATTATCCCCCTCAAACAGAAACATTCTCAAGGAAACAGTTTCAAATCTGTGTAAATTGTTGTGAGTGTGCGATGTTTTCTACTATTTTAGTTTCAAGGGTACCTGATTCCCCTTTTAAGTCTAGCACTGCCTCATCATAGCTGCTTCATTGAACCACCTTTTGGTGTGAATCATTGATAGAAGCTAGCCTTTCCATGTGGCTCAGTGGTAAAGAATCCACCTGCCAATACTGGAGACACAGGTTTGATTCCTGGGTCGGGAAGATTCTCCTGGTAGAGGAAATGACAACCCACTCCAATATTCTTGCCTGGGAAAATCCTATGGACAGAGGAGCCTTGTGGGCTACAGTATGTGTGGTCCTAAAGAGTTGGACACAATTGAGTGAATCTCTGTCTATTTGATTACTAACACTTTATCATTTTGAAGGTGATTTATTAAAATTATATAAACACCAAAATATGTTCATACCCATTAGTTTTTTTGTTGTGGTGGTTGTTTGTTTGTTTTGCTTTTTGGCCACACCATGTGGCATGTGGAATCTTAATTCTCTGACCAGGGACTGAACCTGTGACCCCATGCATTGGAAGCTCAGAATCTTAACCACTGGACCATTAAAGAAGTCCCATCATTAGTTATTATAATAAAATTCCAGACAGAACAAAGCCTTGAAAAAATATAAGCCCTACAGGACAGCCAGGTGGAACCTTAAACTTCAGAGATTTTCCCATCTTGAGTAAAGACATGAAAGAAACAATTTTTAAAAATCTTAACAGCTGGCCCCACAATTCCTTTTTGGGAAGAGGAAGGAGGGAGCTGTCTTCTTGGAGGAAAGCCACTGAAGAGCAAATGCTACAGGCATCTGGACTCCAGGGGAGGGAAAACCTGCCAGGCTTGAGATTAGAGGAAGAGTTTCTTGTTTCTGCTCCTGCAAGGAGAGGGGAGGTGGGGGGCAGAGTGTGGGAAGGAAAGAAATAAGACCAGGAAAGAAAAGCCAGCCAGATGGAGGGAAGCTGAGCCTGGGCGAGGGAAAATGACATGTCAGTGTTAGACGGCAACCCAGCCATTCCCAATCAAATTTGTTCCCTATTCAGTTCAGTTCAGTTCAGTCATTCAGTCATGTCCGACACTTTGCAAACCCATGAATTGCAGCACGCCAGGCCTCCCTGTCCATCACCAACTCAGGGAGTTCACCCAAACCCAAGTCCATCGAGTCGGTGATGCCATCCAGCCATCTCATCCTCTGTCGTCCCCTTCTCCTCCTACCCTCAATCCCTCCCAGCATCAGAGTCTTTTCCAATGAGTCAACTCTTCGCATGAGGTGGCCAAAGTAGTGGAGTTTCAGCTTTAGCATCATTCCTTCCAAAGAACACCCAGGACTGATCTCCTTTAGAATGGACTGGTTAGATCTCCTTGCAGTCCAAGGGACTCTCAAAAGTCTTCTCCAACACCACAGTTCAAAATCATCAATTCTTCTGTGCTCAGCTTTCTTCACAGTCCAACTCTTACATCCATATATGACTACTGGAAAAACCATAGCCTTGACTAGACGGACCTTTGTTGGCAAAGTAATGTCTCTGCTTTTGAATATGCTATCTAGGTTGGTCATAATTTTCCTTCCAAGGAGTAAGAATCTCTTAATTTCATGGCTGCAATCACCATCTGCAGTTATTTTGGAGCCCCCCAAAATAAAGTCTGACACTGTTTCCACTGTTTCCCCATCTATTTCCCATGAAGTGATGGGACCAGATGTCATGATCTTAGTTTTCTGAATGTTGAGCTTTAAGACAACTTTTTCACTCTCCTCTTTCACCTTCATCAAGAGACTTTTTAGTTCCTCTTCACTTTCTGCCATAAGGCTGGTGTCATCTGCATATCTGAGGTTATTGACATTTTTCCTGGCAATCTTGATTCCAGCTTGTGCTTCTTCTAGCCCAGAGTTTCTCATGATGTTCTCTGCATATAAGTCAAATAAGCAGGGTGACAATATAGAGCCTTGACATACTCCTTTGCATATTTGGAACCAGTCTGTTGTTCCATTTCCAGTTCTAACTGTTGCTTCCCGACCTGCATATAGGTCTCTCAAGAGGCAGGTCAGATGGTCTGCTATTCCCATCTGTTTCAGAATTTTCCACAGTTTATTGTGATCCACAGAAATTGAGATGTAAAGCCTGCCTTCCATCTCTTTAGGAAATTGTACTCAATTTACACATGGAAGCAAGATCTCAGTAGTCTAGACACCAAGAAAGCCCCTCAGGACTATTTACAAAAACAAGGGTGGGGAGGGCAGAACTTCCTTGGCAGTCCAGTCATTAAGACTTCATACTTCCAGGAGGTGAAGGTTTGATCCTTGGTAAGGGAACTAAGATCTTACATACTGAACTTGGCCAAGGGAGGGAAAAATGCTATCCTTAAAAATAAAACCAAGAAGGGTGGGCTTTGGGCTTCCCAGGGCTGGAATTGGGACCCAGCTGAGCTGACATCTTGTTTTTTCTTTCCTTTTTGCTATCAACTTAAGCGTAAAAACAAATACCTTTCTTGTCTCATGCTCAGCTTTTTTTCTTCAAGGTTAGAAGTCCTCACTTTACAGGTTTTGATTTAGCCAAGGATTTCAAAAAGCTTTCTGTTCACAGCGTCCAGCTAAATAGAAGTAACAAAAGCTTCTAATTGCCTGCTTACTCTAATTGCTTTAGATAAGACCTTATCTTGCCTGGTGCTCCTCCCCTTAACTCCAGCTTCTGTGGTTACCTTCTTGACTTCCTTCTGGGATAACTTGATTCTTAATGTCCTGATTGTTTTTTTAATAGTCTTTAAGCTTTCTCACTACCCCCTCCACCAATCTGGATTAAGAGAGGAGGAGAAAGGAGTATTCGCTAAAGTGATTCATGATTCATGTCTAAGAAAAAACAATGGTTTAAGAATTGGGAAACCCCAGGTTCTGGCCTTAGCTCTACTGTTGAGTAGCAGACACTCAAGCTATTTCTAAAATAAATTAGACTTGAAATTATACATTAGGATGATGTAAAAACTAAATACTGGTGGAACCCCAAGAAAAATACTAACAGCAACTGTTACAGTGCTCTTATAAGCTTAAAAAAATCTAGCAAATAAAGATACTACCATTTTTGAGAGAATATAAAACTTTATATACTTCAGTATAACCTATTTGCTTTAAATCAGGCATTTGCTTTTAAGACTGGGAGTATATTCCAGCTGTTGCTTTTCATAAAAGTTTTAAAATTAAGCAGATTTAATGCTGGAATTCAGAATCCTCCTTGAGCATAAAGACCCCAAAATGAACTATAAATATACCTTGGTTCAGAAAGCAAGATATCTGAATCACTTGAAGTTGGCAGTACTAAATAAAACATCAGCACCTTTTAGCTAGGTTGCTTGAAGGGTCAAGCAATGAGATGAGGACTGTACTAATTCAGTGCCCAATGCTGAAAGTAATCTATGTATAAAACTCCTACTTGTTATAGGAAGCCATGAGGAAAGCAAGAAATAAGTTTTCAAATTCAAGCATAAATGAAGGAACTAACACCTAATGAACCCCTTGCTTACACCATACAGGAGAAACACTGGCAGTACTCTTAATACCTGGATGCATGTGCTGCTCTCAGTTTTGTTTTAAAGTTCATGGAGTAAGAGAAAAGGAACTGGGGAAAGGAGGAGGACTAACTGAAACTCATTTTCACTATATTGATTCTTCCAATCCATGAACATGGTATATTTCTCCATCTATTAGTGTCCTCTTTGATTTCTTTCACCAGTGTTTTATAGTTTTCTATATATAGGTATTAGTTTCTTTAGGTAGATATATTCCTAAGTATTTTATTCTTTTTGTTGCAATGGTGAATGGAATTGTTTCCTTAATTTTTCTTTCTATTTTCTCATTATTAGTGTATAGGAATGCAAGGGATTTCTGAGTGTTGATTTTACATCATCCTAATGTATAATTTCAAGTCTTACTAGACAATCTGAATTCCACTACATTTATGTTTGGCTCCGACATTCCGTTTAGCTTGACAAGTCTAATTTAACATGTGTTGGTTGGAGGTCATTAATGTTACTTGTACAATGCTGTCACTGTGTGACATTCATATGAATTTTGGCATATATCACATTGCATTCAATCAGCTGTGATTATGCCTAGAAATACTATAGTAACTAGATACAGTGTGAATTTTTTCCATTAACAGTAAGTCAGTGGCTTAAATGTGATTATGGTCCTGCAAGGAGATACTTGCTAAAATATTTAAACTTTTTTTTGTTCTTGTAACTGAATCATTTTTTTTAATTTATAAAGCTGGAAATGATCAAATGCTGTTTTTTCATTGTCAGCAGTGGTGTGTCATTTTATTTATGTTCCTAATGCTTATGGAACGCTCCCCAAATAAAGTTATTCAAAAAGAGAAAAAAAATTAGAATTGCATCTTTTTTTTTTAATAATTGAGGTTTCTTTTAAATATTTATTTTATTTATTAAGTATTTATTTCACTGTACCGGGTCTTAGTTGCAGCACATAAGATCTTCAATCTTCTTTGTGGCATGCGGGATCTAGTTCCCTGACCAGAGGTCGAACCCACACTCACCGCATTGGGAGCACAGAGTCTTAGCCACTGGACCACCAGGGAAGTCCCTGAAATACCTCTTTAATGTCTCTTCCAGGCTAAAGTCTGAATCTCTGGACCCTCATAGTTTCCCACCACATTTACTCTCTGCTTTCCCCTAAAATCAAAAAAGAATCCAGTGTATTCATGAATCCTAATTCTAAATCATTAAAAACTGCTTTTTGTCTCTTTTTTTTCCTTAAAACTTTAGAAAACCTAATTAATTAAAACAGAAGAATTTATAAAACATAGTTTATACAGTGGTTTTCTTGCAAGCAATCTTTAATAGATTTCTTTCAAATTCTGACAAATACACTAGGTGTTTGGTTTCGATATGCAGAACTAAAAATATCTAGAGGAGAGATTTTTAATTATTTAGTTCAATCTGTGAAATTTCTGAGAATTCCATTTGGAAGAAAGAATAAGAAAGAATATGGGGGACTTCCCTGGTGGTCCAGTGGCTAAGACACTGTATTCCCAATGTATGGGGCCTGGGTTTGATCCCTGGTCAGGAAACTAGATTCCACATTCCACAGTGAAGACATGAAGAAGCCAAATAATAAATAAAATTTAGGAGCAAAACAACTATATATATATATATATATATATATATATATATATGTATATATATTTAAATGGAATATGGGCTTTGCAGTCTGAGAGACCTGGCTTTTTTTTTTTTTTCATGGTACTAAGCAAACAGGATTTATTTCAGAGAGAAAGTACAAAACTCTCAGCACAGACACTGAGAAGAGGTGAAGTGCCCCAGACCAGGGCTTTTTTACTAAGCAGTGCAACTTTAGATAAGTTATTTAACCTCTCTGAGCCTCATTTTTTTTAAATCCCTATTTTATTCATACTTTTTAAACTTTATTTTTTAATTGGAGGAAAATCGCTTCACAATGTTCTGATGGTTCTGCTATAAAAACATGAAATGCTTCACCAATTCGCCTGTCATCCTTGAGCAGGGGCCATCCTAATCTTATTTGTATCATTCCAATTTAAGTATATGTGCTGCCAAAATGAGCACTGAGCCTCAATTTCTTCATCTATGCAATGGGAATGATAGTTCCCTTTCAGGACTGTTGTGAGGATCACATGCCAGGTACATATTAAGTACTCAATATATGTTCACATTCTCCTCCATTAAACACCATCTTATTTTTTACTTTGCTCACGAAGAGCATGCTTGGGCCTGAAACAGCCTGATTCCACAATTTTAGCAACTCAGTGATTTGGGACAAGTTGTTAACAATCTCGGGAGCACTGTTTTCTCATCTGGAAAATGGAGTTAGCAATAACAGTGCCCAGCTCTAGGAAGCGTCCATGAACTAGTCACATCCATCAGAATCACATTAAATCACCATGGAGACAGCAGGGATGCTGAGAGAGTACCGATGCTGAGTGGCTGCTGAGTTGCTGACGAGGGATCAGTCAGGTATCCAGTAGGAGGCTGCAACCTTCTCTTTCTTAATTTTACCCTTTCCCCACTTTTCTTTTCTTTTTTTTTTTAATATTTTAAATTATTTTTTGGCTATGGTGGGTCTTAATTGCAGCATGTGGGATCTTTCATTGTGGGGCATGGGCTTCTCTCTAGATGTGGCTCCTGGGCTCAGTAGTTGTGACTTTCCAACTATGGCTTGTGGGATCTTAGTTCCCCCACCAGGGATCAAACCTTCATCCCTTGCATTGGAAGGCAGATTCTTAACCACTGAACCACCAGGGAAAGCCCCTTCCCACTTTTCTTTGTCTTTCTCCTTTGTCTTCTCTCTCATAGTTTCTGCTGTGTGAAAAATGGCTGCATCCAGAGTAGTATGAATTGTAACCCACATATTTTCTTTCCCTGCATGGCCTCCATAAATCTTGTGTCTGTGCATGACTCCTTCTCAGTGCTGGGTTTTTTATTCCATGCCCCCAGGTGGAATACTGTGTGTTGAACTCTGCGCCATGGATTTGGTGCTGTGCGCCCTCCTTTGCCTCTGATACCTCCAAGATGAAAAGACCTAATTGCTAAGAATCCTGGGGGCAAAATTAATTCTCAGGAAGGACCAAGACTTAGCATCTTTGCATTTCTCTTTTACCTCTGAAAGAGCAGAGTCTGCTTGTTCTGTCTTGTGGCCTTTTATTTGATCATGCTATGCATAATAAATTAACATGGCATTCCAACAGGAATAATTCTACTTGCTTATTTCCCTGAATATTTAGACTGGGGCCAAATGGCTTCTTGTTTTTACTTAAGAGTTAAACAAAAGGGACTTCCCTGGTGGTGCTGTGGTTAAGACTGTGCTTTCCAATGCAGGGGCTACAGGTTCAATCCCTGATGGGGGGGGGGACCAAGATGGCACATGCCTCACTGCCCAAAAACCAAAACCAAAACCAGGAGCAATATTGTAACAAATTCAATAAACAACTTTAAAAATGGTCCACATCAAAAAAATTCTTAAAAAAATATATGTGTGCATATGTAGTCTATATGCATGTGCATGTGTATAACCCTTTGTATTAAATAGTTTGGCTTTTTACAGCAAACTACATTAGAAGCCAATTTTTTCAGACATGGATGCTTTGAAATGTACATTCATAGTCCCTACTAACAAAGAACCATAGGAATTCTATGTTCTGTGGACATGTGACAGCACATCCTGACTTTATGTCACCTATTTGGGAGGCTGAATGGTGCCATCATATAATCTTGGACTTAAATTTCAAAACCCTGGCTAGAATTTTCTGATTAGCTTTTCCCCCACAACTGACAGTTTTACCCCAGAGCTAAAGACAAATGAAGAACAACAACAGGCCTGTTGCTGTGTTGATTATTTCTTGCTCACCTCTATTTCTCTATTAAAAAAATTAAGTCATATATTTTTAATGTGGACCAATTTTTTTTCAATGGCCACCTTATACAGCATGCAGGATCTTTAGTTGGGGTGTGCAAACTCTTAGTTGTGGCATGCAGGATCTAGTTCCCTGACCAGGGATGGAACCCCAGCCCCTTTGCACTGAGAGCTCAGAGTCTTAGCCACTGGACCACCAGGGGAGTCCTAGACCCATTGTTTCTTGTCTGCTTTCCCTTCATTCCTGCAGTCCTTTCTTCCCTCAAGATCATTAATTACTGAGACCTGTTTAAGGGCAAGCATTGTGGCCAGGCTTAGATCACAAAATGTCTTGGACCAAAATGAGGTCATACTTGATTCTCCTTCTCCAGGGACCCCCTCCCCTATCTGCTTACAACACCCGATATTGACATAAAAGAAAGTTCCAGTTATTTCAACCAGATCATCAGATGCTCTGGACCAAACTCAAGACTGTCAGATTTGTACTCTTTGTATATTTCCTCAGGCTTCCCAGGTGGCTCAAGTGGTAAAAATCCACCTACCAATGCAGGAGATACAGGTTTGATCCCTGGGTCGGGAAGATCCCCTGGAGGAGGAAATGACAACCCACTCCAGTATTCTTGTCTGGAAAGTTCCATGGACAGAGGAGCCAGGCGGGCTACAATCCACGGGGTTGCAAAGAGTCAGACACAAGTTAGCCACTGGACACACACACACACACATGTAATTCCCCATATTTTGTCTTTCCTCTTGTCATGATGAGCATTAAAGTCTTAAAATGAAGAGGGTCTACAAGCTTTTTTTTCAGGGACAACCAGGACGGGTGGTGGCTGACCAGGCCACTCAAGATGGCTGTTCCCTTGATTTCTGTCCATCCCTTGCCAGACCACTGTCTGCTTTATTTACACTTACTCTGGCCTTCTTTCATACTTGCCTTGGGCCCCAGCTAGTGATTGCTCTTATCAAAGGGGCGGTGAGGGGTGTGCCCTTCTGTTGGTTTCCCTGGTAATCAATGAGCCCATCTGACATCAACTCCCCTGTAACTGGCAATCTCCCCCTACACCAGGAGCAAAGACTGCTGCCACGTCCTGAAGGTGTCTGCTGTACAGGGTGGGGGTGTTGCTCTAGGACTTTGCTTCAGACACATAAGCTCCTCATCTGTCAAACCACTGATGTCTCTCTTGCTTGATGCATGTGTGCATGCTAAGTCACTTCAGTCAGGCCTGACTCTTTGCAACCTTATGGGCTGTAGCCCGGCAGTCTCCTCTGTTCATGGGATTCTCCAGTCAAGAACACTGGAGTGGTTTGCCATTCCTTTCTCCAGGGGATCTTCCTGGCCCAGGGATCGAAACCCATCTCCTGTGTCTCCTGCATCGCTAGTTGATTCTTCACCGCTGAGCCACTGGGGAAGCCCTCTGTTGCCCAATCCAGGCTTTCTTCAGTCTTGAAGCTGGGCAAATGCAGGATTTGTAGGCTTGTGAGGTACAGTCCAACAGTTGGGCATAAAGAGACCAGCTTTCAGAGCCCCTCAGGAAGGGGTGAGAAACTTGACAGCTTGGGGAGGTGGTGACAATTACCAAGAGGAGAGGTGGTGGGGCAGGGGAGTCCCTCAGACCTGCCAGGGTGGAAAAGGAGAGCTTAAAAGGAGACTGCCTGGGCCTCTGGATCTCCCCCTGGGGGGACTTAGGAGAAAGGGTTCCTCAAATACACTGATAAATATACTTTGCACTGTAGTAGGATTCCATTTGAAACTGTTACAGCTGAGGTGTTACAAGCCCATTCTTGTGTCACAGAAAGCTAGGCTGTTCCTCCATTTGGAAGGTATTATTTTATTTTCCTTGTTCCTAAAATAGCACAAAGGAAAGTTTCTATTTGTTCTCTTACCTTGTGCTAATCTTAGAGCAACATGAAAATGCTGACTGTACGTGTATCTTGAAACAACACTGAAAACTTCCAACACGGGAAGACAATTAATTCCCACTCTTTCCCCCTTTCCTCTTGTATTCCAATTACTGGCTGTGTTTAACCCTAATTTTGCCTACTCTTTCCCAGAAAAGTCACAGCTAACATGCATGGATCTACTAGCAGGAGCATAGATTCAGTAGGGTGTGGGATTCCAGCTTGATTCACCAGGAGCTAACATTTCATCAGAGAACTAGTCCTGAAGAGCATATGTTCAGTGCTGAGTTTGGGGGTCTGCATGATAATGGCTTCAGGAATGCAGCTGAGACAAAAATCCCTGAAGGTTGAAACACTCAAGCTTCTTGGAGAAGGTAGGCCTCCAAGGATAGATGTAGAGAAGGAGTAAAGAGAGCAGGTGAGTAAGTCAGAAAGAGAAAAACAAATATTGTATATTAACGCATGTATGATATGCATTATGGCAGGCTACAGTCTATGGGGTGTGTGTGACCAAAGTCACGGCCAAAGCGACTTAGCATGCACGCACCACACATATATACAGAATCTAGGAAAACAGTACTGATGAACCTATTTACAGAGAAGAAATGGAGATGCAGATGTAGGGAATGGACTTGTGGACACGGCGGGGGAAGGAGAGGCTAGGACAAATTGAGAAAGTAGCATTGATGTATATACACTCACTCTCAAAGTCACTCAGATGTGTCTGACTCTTTGAGACCCCATGGACTGCAGCCCACTAAGTTCCTCTGTCCATGGGATTTCCCAGCCAAAAATACTGGAGTGGGTTGCCCTTCCCTTCTCCAGGAGATCTTCTCAATCCAGGGATCAAACAGAGTCTCCTGCATTGCAGGCATATTCTTCACCATTTGAACCACCAAGGAAGTCCCATGTATGCTCATAACTTGTGGGAGGCTGCTATACAGCACAGGGAGCCCAACCTGGAGCTCTGTGATGACCTAGAGGGGTGGAATGCGGGGTGGAGGAGGCTCAAGAGGGTGCGGGGATATCTATATCTATATCTATATCTATATCTATGGAGAGAGAGAGAGAGAGAGAAAGAGAGATAATTATGACTGATTAACGATGTATGGCAGAGAGCACCACAAAATTGTAAGGCAATTATCCTCCAATTTAAAAAAATATATAGAGAGAGACAGGCAGGTGGAGGGTGCAGGCAAGAGCAGCCTGTGTGGGGCATCTCTGTGGAGGAAGAGGGACCCAGTTCACTGGAGACAGGAGTCATGGCTGAAGCAATTTCTGATTCAGTGAAAGCCTAAAGTAGAATTTTCCCCAGATTAATGGAAACCCTGTGTGTTACAAACATATCCATCAGAGCATTAGAGGGAGGTAATGGATGACCTGACTCCTGGGACCTGCCAGCTGAATATGGAGTTGGGAGGGGGACCGTGTTCAGAGAGGCTCAGCCTCTGTACGTCTACTTGCTCTCCTGTGTTGCTCTGCCCAGTCGGGGCCAAGATAAGGGTGCATGTGCCCCCTCCTGCTACCTGTAAACTCAGCTCGTATTATGTCTTTCTCTCACTCTCTCCCTTCCTCTGCCTTTTCTGCTCACGGCCAGATATAGAGAAGTCCTTCCTCGCTGTGAGTTTTGGATGGAATGTCCACCTGTGACATCAGTCTTTTTTGTGCATGCACAGATTAGCAAGGAGTGTAAACAATGGGAACTCTATCAATACCCACCTGGTCTGTCAGGATCACAAGCCTCCAGACCTAGCTCTAACACCTTTTAGCTCCTTGAACACTGGCATTTCAACTACCTGCTCTTCAGTTTCATTTATTTGTAAAATGGAGACATTAATACCTCCCTATCTACCTTACCCAATTTCCTTGAGGCTTAAATGAAATATGATTGTGAAAGAGCTTTGGAGACAAAGAAATGTATTTATTAGGAGTAACTCGATACTTGAGGGGCTGCATAAGGGGAAAGGTGGTAAAACTGGGACATCTCAATAAATTCCATCCCGCCCTATGATTTTATAAATTTTATACTACTTTGTCATTGTTTAGTAATTAGGTTGTGTCTGACACTTTTGCAACCCTGTGGACTGTAGCCCACCAGTCTCCTCTGTCCATGGAATTCTCTGGGCAAGAATACTAGAGTGGGTTGCCATTCCTTCCTCCCAGGGATTTTCCCAACCCAGGAACTAAACCCACATCTCCTGCTTGTTAGGTGGATCCTTTACCACTGAGCCACTAGGGAAGCCCTTTATATTCCTTCAATAAGTTGAATTAGATAGCTTTTCCTGCTGTTCTAACAACTCTCACTGTAGCGGTATCTTTTCTTCCTCCCTAGATCTCCTTAAATGCAGAACCCAGGGCCTCTCTAACACATTCCAGCTCACCTTGCTTGGGTTCCTCACCAGCTACTGGGCCTCCCAGCCACTGAAGCAGCAACAAAAACTCTCACGCAGCATCTCCAGAGGCTCTCTGGACTTCAGTCATCACCCCAGGCCTTCCAGAAGCAGCTGATGTAAAAAAAAATGTGAAAATTTTTTTCCAAAAATGACAAGCTGCTCTGCACAAAGACTTTGATGTCACTTGGCTCCTCGCTTAGAAATGGCTTAGGAACCTTACTGTGAAAGCAAGTCCTGCAGTATTTCAGGAACAGGTATTCACAGCACAAATGTTGACATATTTATAAACTTAGGAATGTGATGATAGATACCGTGGAGTGGATAAAGGGACATATGATAGTGTCCTTGGTGAGGTTGGCTGTGTGAGACCAGGTCTGAGAAGGATATAACCAGCACATCCCCAAGGCTCCACAAGCGGTTTAGTGATGGGATGATTGACCGTGGTGTCATAGTCTGATGGGGCTGCTCTAACAAAGTCTTAGTCCGTTTAGGTATCTGTAACAAAAGTACCATTGATAAGTGAGCTTCCCTGATGTCTCAGAGGTAAAGAAACAGCATGCAATGCAGGAGATTTGGGTTTGATCCCTGGGTTTGGAAGATGCCCTGGAGAAGGAAATGGCAACCCACTCCAGGATTCTTGCCTGGGAAATCCCATGTACAGAGGAGCCTGGTGGGCTACAGCCCACAGGGTCACAAAGAGTTGGACATGAATGAGTGACTAAGCCACCACCACCATTGATGAGTGGCTTAAAAACAACAGACATTTATTTTATGGAGGCTGGAAGGTCCAAGGTTAAGATGCGGGCAGGGTTGGTTTCTTTTGAGGCCTCTCTCCTTGGCTTGCAGACGGCTGCCTTCCCCACAGACTGTCTTCCTTCTCTGCTTGTCGATGTCCTAATCTTCTCTTACTGTGTATATTCTAAGTTGCTCAGTCATATCCGACTCTTTGGCACCCCATGGACTGTAACCCACCAGTCTCCTCTGTCCATGGGATTCTCCAGGCAAGAATACTTGAGTGGGTTGCCATGCCCTCCTCCAAGGTGATCTTCCAGAGCCAGAGATCAAACCCACATCTCGTATGTCTCCTGCTTTGGCAGGCGGGTTCTTTCCCACTAGTGTCACCTGGGCTTCTTATTATATGGACACAAGTTAGATTGGATTAGGGTCCACCTGTATGAATTTGTTTAGCTTTAATTACCTTTTTGAAGACACTCTCCTAAGACAGTCACATTCTGAGGTCTTGGGGGTTAGAACTTCAACATAGGAATGGGGGGCAGGGGTTACAACTCAACCCTTAACTCACACTGTGGGCAAAGTAAAGAGAATCAAGACGAATGGAGAAGCCACTGGGAACTATTAAGAGCAGAAGCCTCTATAATCCTTGGGCCTGGAGAAAGAAAAGAGAAAAGGTGTGCTATTCCTAGAACCCATCCAGAGCTGTGGTCATAGGAGAGGGGCCACCCAGCGTGGGTGCTATATTACAGAGGAAGGCACCCATAGTGGAGACCAGGCTCTGGGAGAGAGAGAGGGAGAAGACCCACCCCTCTCTCTCCCCGCCCTTCACACTCCTCCCTTCACACTCTAATAGTGCTTCCCTTTGGTCAAGAGCCGAGAAAGAGGCACTGAGAACAGCTAAGCCTGGGGTCTGCAGCTTGTAGATGTCAGGCTTTGAGGCAGGGAACTGGATGATAAGTGTGGCCAGGGGTGCGAGGGCTGTGGTAGGATTTGAGTGGGATGATGAAGAATCACCAGCTCAGTGGAGAAAACAAAGACTTTTCCAAAGGAGGAATTAATTATGCATACTCAGGTAACATAAATGGGCTTTAAAGTGTCATTGGAAAACAGAAAATGCTACTTAACTGCAAAAAATATTAGCCATACATTCAAAACTGAACCACATATTCATGTAACCATTTCCAGTCCCAAAAGTTACTATTCTAAGATACTTGTTTGCAGAAGTAAAGCAGAATGATAGAAAAATAGGTTTGTCAATCTTGTCATGTTGAACACTTATGTTCTTAAAATGGAATGGGAAGTATTACTGGAACTGTTTTGGAATAGAAAGCAGCTTTCTGCCTCAGGAGGTTTCCTATATGACCACACCCATCAATGGTCACAATATGGTTATATGAACTGGATATGTCCCCTGTGTTATCGTGCTGGGGCTTCCAGTACAAAATACCATAGGCTGGTGGCTTTGACAACAGAAATTTGTTTTCTCACCACTCTTAGACCCAATGTTGACAGGGTGGATGTCTGCTGAGAGCTCCCTTTGGGAGCTCCTTTTCAGTGTGTGCTCAAATCGTCTTTCCTGGGTGACCTTGCAGGGGGAAAAAGCTAGGGGGGATGGAAGGAGGGGGAGAAAGAGTGATCTCTTGGTGTCTCTTCTGTTTTATTTTTTTTATTTTTTTATTTTTTTTTTACCAAAGTTCAAATCATCCTGATTTTATGATCACAGAAATACTACAAATATCCACAGTTGGTGAACACCATTATAACAAATACTGACAGAAGGATGGATAGAGAACTACATAGATAGAGTGACTGTAACAGAAATAGGCTCAATCTACACATGCTGTTTTTAAAGTATAGTGTTGAATTTAGTGTTACTTGAATTAAAAAAAAATTATTTGACCACACCAGGGCTTAGTCCCAGCATGTGGGATCTAGTTTGCTGACCAGGGATCAAATCCAGCCCCCTGCATTGGGACACAGGTTTGATCCCTGAGTCAGGAAGATCCCCTGGAGGAGGAAATGGCAACCCACTCCAGTATCCTTGCCTGGAAAATCCCATGGACAGAGGAGCCTGGCAGACTACAGTCCATGGGGTTGCAGAGAGTTGCAGATGACTGAGTGATTTAGCAAACACTCATGCATTTCCCTAAAGGCTCCACGTCCAAATACTCTGGGGGTTAAGACTTCAACATATGAGTTTTGGAGGGAACCCAAACATTCAGTCCATAAATCCCATGTAGTGATATGAAATACATGACACTTGATATGTTGATACAGATAGTCATTAAATCAAGAAAACTTCATTACACACTTAGTAAGAATCTCTGCGCCAGAATCTCTGCTAGGATCTGAGATTATAGGTAGAAGGAAAAAAAAAAACTGCCTCAGTCTTTAATGAATTTATAACTTGAAGAGAGACAGAGAAGCTGTTAGAACACAGTGGTCACTGCCAGGAGAGCCTGAGAATTTGTGCTAAATCACTCGGTCATGTTCGGCTTTTTTTTTTTTTATTTATTTATTTTAATTGAGGCTAATTACTTTACAATGTTGTATTGGTTTTGCCATACATCAACATGAATCCTCCATGCATGTATACATGTTCCAAATCTTGAAACCCCTTCCACCTCCCTCCCCGTACCATCCCTCTGGGTCGTCCCAGTGCACCAGCCCCAAGCATCCAGTATCATGCATCGAACCTGGATTGGTGACTCGTTTCATATATGATATTATACATATTTCAATGTCATTCTCCCAAATCATCCCACCCTCTCCCTCTCCCACAGAATCCAAAAGACTGCTACTAGAACAAATAATTTCACAATTTGTATGGAAATACAAAAAAAAAACTCAAATAGCCAAAGCAATCTTGAGAAAGAAGAATGGAACTGGAACAATCAACCTGCCTGACTTCAGGCTCTACTACAAAGCCACAGTCATCAAGACAGTATGGTACTGGCACAAAGACAGAAATATAGATTAATGGAACAAAATAGAAAGCCCAGAGATAAATCCACACACATATGGATGCCTTATCTTTGACAAAATGCAAGAATATACATATTATTAAAGACAATCTCTTTAACAAGTGGTGCTGGGAAAACTGGTCAACCACTTGTAAAAGAATAAAACTAGAACACTTTCTAACACCATACACAAAAATAAACTCAAAATGGATTAAAAATCTAAATGGAAGACCAGAAACTATAAAACTCCTAGAGGAGAACATAGGCAAAACACTCTCCGACATACATGACAGCAGGATCCTCTATGACCCACCTCCCAGAATATTGGAAATAAAAGCAAAAATAAACAAATGGGACCTAATTAAACTTAAAAGCTTCTGCACAACAAAGGAAATTATAAGCAAGGTGAAAAGACAGCCTTCAGAATGGGAGAAAATAATAGCAAATGAAGCAACTGAAAAACAACTAATCTCAAAAGTATACAAGCAACTCCTAGAGCTCAATTTCTTGCCTTCTTTTAGAAGTATCAAGTGTTTCTCTAGTTCTGTGCTCCTCTGTCAGGTTGTTGGGTGCACATTCGTAGATACAGCGTGTGTTTTACATTCAAGTCTAACTTAATACTTTTACTGCCTCCCTGACGCGACTGTTTTCCTCCTTGTCACTGTTACACTTTAAATTGTTAGATATATTTTTTGCCTTAACATCATTGTTTTGTAAAGTTAGTATTTACCCTCACAGTTACTCGTTGTTGGTCTTTACTTGTTTTTTTATATTTCCATCAGAGACTACTTTTCTTTTCCCCAAGGCACTGCCTTAATATTTTGTTAGTTCATGTCTGTGGGTGATGAGTTGTCTCATTTCCATGTGCCCTAAAAGTCTTTATTTTGCTTTCACTTTTGAAGAGTGTTTTTCTTGGGTATAGAATTCCAGGTTGGTGGTTATTTGTTTTTCAGCATTTTATAGATGCAAATTCATTATCTTCTGACTTCCTTGTTCTTGGAAAGTCAGCTCTCAGTGTTTCTGTGCCATTAAAAGCCACACCTTTTTTTTTTTCCTCTGAGCGCTTGAACATTTTCTTCTTGCCTTAGGCACACGCAGAGGAGTTGAAACCAATGTGTGGTTTTCATTTTTGAGTCAGTGGTCTGATTCTTGAACCAACTCTTGCCACTGTCCCTGTCAATCAGTTCAGTCGCCCCCCCATGGACTGCAGCATGCCAGGCTTCTCTGTCCATCATCAACTCCTGGAGCTTGCTCAAGCTCATGTCCATTGAGTCGGTGATGCCATCCAACCATCTCATCCTCTGTCATCCCCTTCTCCTCCTGTCTTCTGTCTTCCCCAGCATCAGGTTATTTTCCAATGAGTCAGTTCTTCGCATCAGGTGGCCAAAGTATTGGAACTTCAGCAGTAGACTTTCCAGTGAATATTCAGGTCTGATTTGCTTTAGGATTGACTGGTTGGATCTCCTAGCAGTCCACAGGGCTCTCAAGACTCTTCTCCAACTCCACAGTTTAGAAGCATCGATTCTTTGGTGTTCAGCCTTCTTCATGGGCCAACTCTCACATCCATACATGACTACTGGAAATACCATAACTTTGACTCAATGAACATTTGTCGGCAAAGTAATGTCTCTGCTTTTTAATATGCTGTCTAGGTTTGTCATACCTTTCCTTCCAAGGAGCAAGCATCTTTTAATTTCACCATCTGCAGTGATTTTGGAGCCCAAGAAAATAAAGTCTGTCACTGTTTCCATTGTTGCCCCATTTATTTGCCATGAAGTGATGGGGCCGGATGCTATGATCTTCATTTTTTGAATGTTGAGTTTTATGCCAGATTTTTCACTTTCCTCTTCACTTTCATTAAGAGGCTCTTTAGTTTCAACCCCTGTAGGCATTTCTTATTCCCCTTTCTGTCTTTTTTCTACCATGAGGGTCCCCATTTATAGTTTTTAACAACGTAGTTTAACAAGGGGCTCCTTTAATATATTCTATACTTTTTCCCCATATATATATATATATATATATATATATATATATATATATATATATATATGTGATAATATATGGGATATATATATATATGGGAATATATATATATATATATATAAATATATGTGTGTGTGTGTATATATATATATATATATACACACACACACATATATTTAACTGACCCATCCTTCAGTTCACTGATCCTCTCTTCAGCTACATCCAATTTGATGTTAAGCCCAGAGACTGAGTTTTTTAATTCAGTCACTGTTATTGTAAAGTTCTAGATTCAGTTTTGATTCTCAGAAATTTTTCCTTTTGTCAAGTATATCTTTGAACAGGTGACGTTTGCATCTGATGCCTCTAGCATACCTCCGATATGCTGATATACAACTGACACCTCTGGATCTAGTTCAGTTCTTTTTTTCTTGGTCATGTTTGTTGTTATACCCTCTTTTGCTTTTTTATTGCATGTTGAACATTATGTTTGGAAAACCCTAGAGGTTCTGGTGATGCTGTCTTCTCCAGAGTTTCCTCTGATGCAGACCTCCAGTGGGGACAGAGCTGTCTGTTCACTCAAGGCCTGAGGGATTTGAGGCTGGGTGTGTGTGGGGGGGGTTCTTATAAACTCAGTCTCAGCAGCCTTCACCCACCTTCCCCCCAGCCCCAGGGAGGAGCCTTCCAGCATCTCCATCTGGAAGCCTGAGGTGCTTCCGAGGGCCCCTCCTTCTTGGCAGGTCCTGGCCCACCGTCTGTCTCCTGAGCACAACGAGGTAACTGATACTCAGCACTCAGCTGGTTTGGGCAGAGTGTTTGGTACGTTTTCTGACATCTGGACTGACTTGTCAGGCCTGCACTCAAATTTTTGTCTTCCCAGCCCAAGGAACCGTCCAGAGCTGTGTTAGCCAGCCCCCTCCACTTGACTTTTTCCCTGCTTTTTCTTCTCAGAGTCAGCTTTGTTCAGATGCCCCGAGGGAAGGAGTGACCCTCTCAGTCTCTCATTCCCTCGCTGGGCTTCCCTTTTGTTTGAAATCTTGGATTGTGGCTGCCTAAAGACCTCTTTTAAAATGTATTTCTATCTCCTGGTAGGCTGACCTACAAGCTGCTTGCGTCTTTCACTGGAAGTGGGGATACCCTGGGTGTCTTCTGTCATCTGAAGCCACATATAAGAGTCATAGTAATTTTATTGATCATCTTTATTTAATAATGTGGAAAACAAGAATCAGGGGTCCTTGCTTAGTACCCACGGTTGTGTTTCTGATCAGAACCCCCAGCTTGCTTGGGCTGTTTCAGTGCGATGTGAACCTGGGAAGAAGGTGCAGCAAGGGGAGCAAGCGGCCCATGTGGCCTGGAGACAGAGGAGCTGGTCTGCCCTCTTCCCCTGGCCCGGGCAGCCCAGGGCAGGCCTTGTGATGATGGGCTGCTGGTGGTGGAGTAGAAGGCTGAGGAGGGAGGGGTTATGTGACCTGTATTCTGTGACATGGTCACATGTGGGCTTTCTTTTTCAGTTTGAAAAAATGGCTGCTTTTAGTCTTCCCTCCAGTTTCACTTTAAGGTTGAAAATGAAGATTTTATTCTTAAAATTGAACACAGTGGTTTTTCAGTCTTTTTGAAAGCAACAGTTGAGGTTTTAAAAAAACATCTCAGAGAACTCCAATAGATAAAGCCAAAAATTGAGAATGTGTTCAGCGTGAGCTGTGGGCAGGACCCCAAACTGTACTGTGTCTCCCAGAGTGTGTAATTGTTCAGATGGGTGGATATAGGACCCCAAGCACCATGGGGACCAAGGTCCTCAAGTGACAGCAGAGGTCCTGGCTGAGCCAGGAGCAGTGTGGTCTGTGCCCTGGTGAATGGAGAGCCGCAAGGGTGGGAGTGGGACAAGGAGAGGGGTGGGAGACTCAGGGGCGGAGGGTGGGGCAGCACCTGGCAGGGTCTGGGAGGCACTAGCTGTTGCTGCTCAAGGCAGGGACACCCCTGAACCTCCACCGTGTAGCCCCCATGGGGCAGAGTTGTCTGGAAGCCCAGGGTTGAAGTTAAGAGGACGAGTTTGCAGCAGGTTGAATGAACCCCTGTACCCACTGTGGGCTCATTTTAAGTGCCTGGAGTGAAGTTGGTCAAGCCCTTGTTGAGTTCGAGTGAGGAAGTCAGTCAGGGAGGATCGAGCTCAGGGTGAGAGTGAGGGGCAGCTAGTGTGGTGAGTCCACCTCAGCTGGGTGGGTTCTGGGTATGCCCTTGAGTTCAAGGGTGCCCTTTCAGTAGCCTCACAGGAGGCTTGTTTGAGGGGTGGAGGGGGAAGAAGCCCACTTAGAAGACGTGCTCATTCCTAGTGGTGGTGGTTTCTGAATCAGTTTAAACTGTTCGGTTTGACTGTGACACAGTATCTTGCAGGGTCATGTTTGATGGTGGGCCTGAGCTGTGGGCATGGCCTTTCTTCTCCCGCACCCCACACTCAGCTGCCCTCTTTTTGGCAGCCCCTCCCCCCTCCCTGCACCCTTGACGGTGGGCCTGAGCCCAGCCCCCCTGTTACCACGGAGCCCCTTGTGACTGAGTGGGTTCTGGGTTTCTGGCTCCTGGGAGATGTGCTGGTGGCAGAGCCTTTGCACCATTTCTTCTTGAGACAGTGGTGCTGGTGCTCATAGTGTGAGAGCAGTGGTCATAGTGTGAGAGCACTGTGTGTGAGAGTGGTGTGAGACCAGTGTGTGTGAGATCGAAAGTGAGAGATGTGTGTGTGAGAGCAGTGGTCGTAGTGTGAATAGCAGTGGTCATAGTGTGAGATTGGTGGTGATAGCTCGAGTGCTGACGTATGAGACTGTGAAACAGCAGTTGCTCTGAGTTGGGTGCTGCCCCCATCCACGAGGATGGGTCACAGCAAGGCTTGCCTGTGGGTGCTTTTTCAGTGCTGCAACCCCAAGGCAAAGGCCAAGACAAGGAAGAACTTGGCCTCTGCCCAAATCCTGGAAGCAGAGTGGCCTGAGGTGAGAGCAGCTGGGGGCTGGACTCATCAGATTGGCCCTCACCCCGCAAAGCACTGGGGTTGTGTCTCATTTTGTTAGCATGGTTGTGGGCCCTGCCAGCCAGGGCATTTTGGCCTTAGTGGGCAGGATCAACACCAGCAGGCTGACATTGTAAGAGGTTGTGCAGGTGCTGCATGGAGGATGGGCGGGGGCCCCACAAGAAGGGGAACACTGGCTTGAGGAGTCTCTGGGGCATGAGGATCGAGCTAGAGAGTCAGTCCTTAAAGCAGAAAGGCTAAGCCCCTTAATGTCCCCCATCTTACAAAGCACAGGCCAGTGTGTCCAGTATTTTAATGATGAGTACCTATTGCTTACGTGTATAACATACAAACTCATATCTTCAAATGTCTACTACATGCCTCTTAAAAGTGCTGGGCACTGTTCTGGATGCTGAATACTCAGTATGTAGTAGGGGATACGTAGCCCAGGATTTTTTTGTGTGTGTGTGTGCTAAAAAAAATAGAAGAATGAAAGACTCCGTGTTGTTCAGTTTGAGCAACTTCACCACGTGGATGGCCCTGTGTGCACCAAATTGTGGTAAAATACACGACCCAGATAAACATGACAGTGTGTTCGCTCATCTAGAGCCCAACATCCTGGAATGTGAAGCCAAGTGGGCCTTAGAAAGCATCACTATGAACAAAGCTAGTGGAGGTGATGGAATTCCAGTTGAGCTATTTCAAATCCTGAAAGATGATGCTGTGAAAGTGCTGCACTCAATATGCCAGCAAATTTGGAAAACTCAGCAGTGGCCACAGGACTGGAAAAGGTCAGCTTTCATTTCAATCCCAAATAAAGACAATACCTAAGAATGCTCAAACTGCCACACAATTACACTCATTTCACATGCTAGTAAGTTCAGCTCAGTCATGTCCAACTCTGTGCGACCCCATGAATCGCAGCACGCCAGGCCTCCCTGTTCATCACAAATTCCCGGAGTTCACTCAGACTCATGTCCATTGAGTCAGTGATGCCATCCAGCCATCTCATATGCTGGCGTCCCCTTCTCTTCCTGCTCTCAATTCCTCCCAGCATCAGAGTCTTTTCCAATGAGTCAGCTCTTCGCATGAGGTGGCCAAAGTACTGGAGTTTCAGCTTCAGCATCATTCCCTCCAAAGAAATCCCAGGGCTGATCTCCTTCAGAATGGACTGGTTGGATCTCCTTGCAGTCCACAGGACTCTCAAGAGTCTTCTCCAACACCACAGTTCAAAAGCATCAATTCTTCGGCGCTCAGCCTTCTTCACAGTCCAACTCTCACATCCATAAATGAACACAGGAAAAACCATAGCCTTGACTAGATGGACCTTTGTTGGCAAACTAATGTCTCTGCTTTTGAATATGCTATCTAGGTTGGTCATAACTTTCCTTCCAAGGAGTAAGCGTCTTTTAATTTCATGGCTGCAATCACTATCTGCAGTGATTTTGGAAGTAAGGCTCAAAATCCTCCAAGCCAGGCTTCAGCAATGCATGAACTGTGAACTTCCAGATGTTCAAGCTGGTTTTAGAAAAGGCAGAGGAACCAGAGATCAAATTGCCAACATCCGCTGGATCATAGAAAAAGCAAGCGAGTTCCAGAAAAGCATCTATTTCTGCTTTATTGACTATGCCAAAGCCTTTGACCGTGTGGATCAAAATAAACTGTGGAAAATTCTTCAAGAGATGGGAATACCAGATCATCTGACCTGCCTCTTGGGAAACCTATATGCAGTTCAGGAAGCAACAGTTAGAACTGGACATGAAACAATAGACTGGTTCCAAATAGGCAAAGGAGTATGTCAAGGCTGTATATTGTCACCCTGCTTATTTAACTTATATGCAGAGTACATCATGAGAAACGCTGGACTGGAAGATGAACAAGCTGGAATCAAGATTGCAGGGAGAAATATCAATAACCTCAGATATGCAGATGACATCACCCTTATGGCAGAGAGTGAAGAGGAACTCAAAAGCCTCTTGATGAAAGTGAGAGAGGAGGGTGAAAACTTTGGCTTAAAGCTCAATATTTAGAAAACTAAGATCATGGAATCTTGTCCCATCACTTCATGGGGAATAGATGGGTAAGCAGTGTCAGACTTTATTTTTGGGGGCTCCAAAATCACTGAAGATGGTGATTGCAGCCATTAAATTAAAAGACTCTTACTCCTTGGAAGGAAAGTTATGACCAACCTAGACAGTATATTGAAAAGCAGAGACATTGCTTTTCCAACAAAGGTCCATCTAGCCAAGGCTATGGTTTTTCCAGTGCTCATGTGTGGATGTGAGAGTTGGTCTGTGAGGAAAGCTGAGTGCAGAAGAATTGGTGCTTTTGAACTGTGGTGTTGGAGAAGACTCTTGAGAGTCCCTTGGACTGCAAGGAGATCCAACCACTCCATCCTAAAGGAGATCACTCCTGGGTGTTCATTGGAAGTACTGATGTTGAAGTTGAAGCTCCAATACGTTGGCCACCTCATGTGAAGTGTTGACTCACTGGAAAAGACCCTGATCCTGGGAAGGATTAGGGGCAGGAGGAGAAGGGGACGACAGAATATTAGATGGCTGAATGGCATCACCGACTCATGACATGAGTTTGGGTAAACTCTGGGAGTTGGTGATGGACAGGGAGGCCTGGCATGCTGCGATTAATGGGGTCTCAAAGAGTCAGACACGACTGAGCAACTGAAGTGAACTAGACATATAACATGAATTTAATACTTTATCAAGTTTATTGAATGCCTGAGTGACTTCAGTGGAGTCAGTCTAACAGATGGCCTTGGGGTGCCATCAGCCTTTTTCCCAGAGGAACACTCCAAAGCCTGGTGGCCTTGTAGACCTTACTTTTTTTCTTCACTCTCCCCAGTGGTTCTAGATCACTTGTCTATGTGTCATTTAAGAATCTCTTTATCCACTTTGTCACTAGGTTTATGTTTAGGAAAGTTTCTTAGACATCCCTGGGTCTTGGGAAGGCAAGCTTGGATTCCAGGTTCTTCCCTGCTGCGTTCCTACCAGGTCGAGGTGGAGGCTGAAGGCTGGTCTGATTTGTGGTGGTCTGTGTGGTCTTGGGGTCAGTGAACCCCCTCTTCTCTGTAGGGGCAGGGAGATCTTTTGTGTGGAGCCTGGAGAGACATGACAGCAGCAGTCTTCAGAGTCTCACTGTCTTTTTAATTTGTGTTTGCATTTAGTTACTCATTTAACTGTTTTCTAGGAGTTTACAACTCCTACTGAAGAATTAAATATATGCAAGGAGCAGCTTCTTAAAAGAGAGGAAGAAATCACTGAGCTGAAAGCGGAAAGGAACAACACCAGGGTCAGTAGGGGGATTCTCACGTGTTGACATTTGCCCCATGGGGGTCACCGCTGGGCTCCATGTTGTGGTCTTTAAACTCTGTCTGATTTTCAAGTCATTTTTCGCATCTTCCCACTGAGCAGACCAGAGTGGATCAGTTTGGGGTTCTCATAACTTGCTTCAAATTTATGGTGAGAGCTAATGTAATTTTAGTAAATTTGAGGGGGGGAGTTCTCTTAACTTGCATTTTTGTCCATGCTACACTTTGTGTGGGATCTTAGTTCCCTGACTAGGGATTAAAACCCATGACCCCTGCAGAAGTGTGGAGTCTTAACTACTGGGCCACTGTGGAAGCCAACTCTAAATTTAGACTGAACTGGTGGGATTCAGACATGCCTTAGCATGTTTTCGGCTATAGCGTAAGGCTCAGAGGAGTTATCGGCCCTGAATTCAAGTATGAGGTTGAAGGTGTTCCTTTGGCCCTTCCCTGCAGCTGCTGCTGGGCCACCTGGAGGGCATGGTTTCCCAGTACGTGCCGTCCCTCTGGATGACAGCGGGCAAGCAGCAGGCACAGTTCCCAGCCAGCATGACCAGTGAGGTAGAGGTACTCAGGGCACTGAAATCTGTTCAAGGATCACAAGGCCCTGGATGAGAAGGTACCAGCCACCCGGCCGTCCTGGATTTGAATACTTGCTGCCTTGTTAGGTGGATGATGCACATATTTATGTAACTAGTTGACTTCTGAGCTTCTTGAATTCTTGTAAATACATTTTTTTTTTCTGTAAGAAGTCAGAGTTTTATATGGTTAAAAAGTGTTGCCTGCATATATGCTCAGTCATGTCCCAGTCTTTGCGACCCTGTGGACTGTAGCCCACCAAACCCCTCTCTTCATGGGACTTCCCAGGCAAGAATACTGGAGTGGGTGCCCATCTTCTGCTTCAGGGGATCTTCCCAACCCAGGGATCGAACCTGCCTCTTGCAATGGCAGGTGGATTCTTTACCACTGAGCCACCTGGGAAGCCCCCAGTTAAAAAGTATTAGTTGACATAAATGTCTCAAGATTTATTATATTCTGTATATCAATTTGCAGTTAAAAACTGGGTAATATAATTAATTTAGGATAACATTTTGTTCTCTCAGACTTAGAATTTAAAGCTGTTAACAAGCAGATTTTCTTGACGTTACGATCAATGAGGGACATTAAAGGTATTCTGTGACAGTATCCATGTATTAGGGTGAGTATACACTAAGAAGTGTACTAATGTATATATACACATCAACACACAGTGACTTGGCCCCTTTTATTTGAGTTGAGAGAGTGATTATGAGTAGCACTCGAAAGGTGTAGTTTGTTAGAAGAAGAATTAGGTGCTACACACAAAGAGGTAAGTTTGATCAGTCATCGTGTAATTTCAGTTAAGGTTTTGTCATTTGTATCCTTTCATTTAAAAAAGTATGAAGGCTGTAGTGGTGGGCATCAGATGTTATTTATCTTCCTGATTGAGGAGCAGTCCAACTGCGTTATTTTAATAACTAGTAAACTAGACTTGTGGCTCAGAGCTGCAGGATCTCTTAAGTACCCCTTTGTCCAATAGAAGACAAATTCTGACTCTAATTACCTAGTTGTATTCGGGATGGATAGCATTACAATGTATTTTCTTTTTATGTTGTGTTTTAAGTTTAGATTTGAGCTTTTCCAGGTGGAGTTTTTCTGCATTTACTTATTTCTTTACTCTGATTCAATTTTTTGGTTTTAGCAGATGAGTCTTAAAGAGGAGAATAACCAGGAAAAGATACTAAGGGACAGGGTGCTTGATGTAAATCATGAGCAAGAAAACATGCCAAGCGCCAATGGAAAGGCAAGTCCTTGGTCTCGCTCTCTGTCTGGTTCTTGTCTTACCATCCAGTCTGTGCGGGGCTGTTGGGACCTCTCACCAGTGCACCATGTAGGTCTAAGTGGCTGTGAGGGTCCTCTGAGCTCCCAGAGCACAGAAGGCAGTTTTCACCTCACCGATTACCCGGAAGTGCTGTGTTCCCTCCCTCCCAAAACAAAGCTGTGTAAGGCTTCCTTTCCCCCTTAGAGACCCTCCAACGGCTCTGTAAGCCATGAGGAAGACCTGGCTAAAGTGATCAAACTCCAGGAAGTCATAGACAAGCAGTCGCAGGAGCAGAGCCAGATGAAGGAGTGCCTGGCAGCCCTTTCTGCCCACGTGACAGAGCTGGTGGAGGACCTGGACATGGCCAGAAAGGATCTCCTCAAGTCCGAGGAAGTGAACATGAAACTGCAGCGGGATGTCCACGAAGTGAGCGAGGGTGGCTGTGTCTGTTGTCCTGAGGTGGAATGTGGGTCCCCTGTTCTCCCGTGATCTCAGCCTTGGGATGGCTGCGTGAGTAAGAGCAGAGCACTGGCGAGACCATGACTGGATGCCTCCCCGCCTCTGCATCGAGGTCTCTGGGGCAGAAGAGGCCTGGTCCAGTCGGTGCGTTGGCAGTGGACCAACATGATGGCAGCCCTAGAGCTGTGCTGCACTCTGGGTGTGGACTTCTCATTTCTACAATTTCTAGGGGACCCACTGTGTTCCTTTTTTAAAAATTCATTCATCCATTCATTCATTAATTGGCATATAGATGCTTTACACTGCTGTGTCAATTTCTACTGTACAGCAAAGTGAATCATATATATATATATATATATATATATATATATATATCCCTCTGTTTTAGATTTACTGCCCATTTACTTCACCACAGAGCACTGAGTAGACTTCCCTGTGCTGTACACTAGGTCCTTACTCATTGACTTTATGCATAGTATCAGTACTGTATATATGTCAACCCCAGTCTCCCGGTTCATTCCCCACCACTACCCTGCCTGTCGAATGTGTTCCTGATGATGCTGAAATTTCCTTCTGATTCACTCAGGTTAGTCTGGTGATGTCTGTGGAGTCCATTCTCTCTGAGTGATGGGAGCATGCTGTGTGGGCTCTTCTGAGACAGCTTGCCTGGCCATCTTCTCTAGTTTTCTGAGGTTCCACTCCTTGAAGGGATGTGTGACAATGATACCGACAGTCAGACAAGTCAAGTGGCATTTGCTCACCCTCAGATCCTCAGGCCCGAGCTGTGTAACAATGTGGAATCATGATGTTTCTGGCGGTCGTGTCTGCAGGTGTCATGACTTATGAGAAACTACCTAATGGTAACTGTGAAAACAGAAGAGTGCTGGGGGTTCAGGCCTCCTCCTAGCCTCACCTCTCCTTTGTACACAGACAGACAGTGCCCATCCTGCCCCCCCTCCCCCGTGAGACCGTCTCAGACAGAGCCCCTCCAACATGTGGTACAGCAGGTGTACTTGTTTAGTAGCTTGGTGTGAGTAATTCTGTGTGAGAACTCAAAACAGAAACATTTGCACAGGTTTGTATAACCTATTCACATTACTCTTTGGAGATTAGGTGGCAGGGTTTAATACGTAGAGAATTCTGGAAAAAGCGTTTTTAAGACCTTTCACTTTTCATGTTAGGACTTTGCCCGCGTTGGTTACTTAGTGACCAGGGAGGGACCTGAAATGGATTTTGAGCTGGCGGATTGGAGTCACACCAGCAGCAAGTTCTGGTCCTGGTTTGAGCATTTCATACATGTGGTTTAACTCTGCTTTAGAAGCACTAAGCTTCAGAAGGCTGCTTCCAGTTGTGTTACACTTTGACTTCTGTTTCCACTCGTTAATATTCTTACTTTAATTCTGAGGAAATTGCATGAGATTTTCCCAACTTTTACCCGAGGAAATGAGCCTCAGAGCTCGCTGTTGGGTCTGTTGAAGGTTCCTTCCTGTTCTGGGTCAAGCCTGCCTGTATGGTGTAGCAGACAGAGGTCCTGATTTCATGCCAGATACCTTCCCTCCTGGAATTCTTGCAATAACAGGGTAGTTTAGTATACTTTTTGTTTACTGTTTGGGTTTATTATGTAGAAAAGAAGCTTGGTAAACCAAATGGCCAGACAGAAGATTAAGACAGATGGGTGCCAATCGTGGCAGATGTGACATTTGAGGTAGGCGCGTTTTTGCTCATGTCCGAGAAAACTGTCATGTCTAGGACTTTAATTTTGAGGATTCTAACTTTATGTTTGATTTGAAACAGGATTTATTCCAGCTTTTTTTTTTACTCTTAAATGTATCTGAGTGTTCCATGATAACAATTTACATTTTCTCCTCTGCAATGCCCAGTGTAGACCATGGCTAGTAGGAGGACATGGAAAAGAGAATCACTACCCTTGAGAAACATTACCTCACATGCACGACCTCAATGATAAACTTGAAAGTGAAATCGAAAATAAGGATTCTATGCATCGACAGGTAATGGGCTTTACTAAACTGTGTTGACTTTTATAGTAGTGAATTACTCAGGAAGGAAGGTAAAGACCTTTTCATGTGATTCCCACGTTGGAAATCAAGTCCCAGTGTAATGCTCTTATGACCCTAAAATATTGTGCTAAAAAGTGTGGATGTGCATCATGGTAAATCAGCTGTACTGGAAGGAAATACATTTTTTAAAAATTGGGGGTGACTGAAACTTACAGGTTTGAATTATTTGGGACTTGGTTTAACCATTTTGTGGGATTCCATTCCTGACTCTGTTGTTAAACTTGACTTGAATCTGTTGGCTTGTTAGCATTTTAACTAAAAGAGCAGAGAGCAGCAGGGAACTTCATGGCAGCTGGCTGCCTGCTGGGAACTGGGGTCACTGTGACAAAAGGCAGGGTTAGAGCTCCGGTCTGATTATACTTTGTCCCTCCTGTGGTTTGGTGAACCTTATTTGTTCCTGTTCCTGTGTGGTCTCAGATAATCAGGACTTAACCAGGAAAACCAAATCTGGCTTCTCCAAAATAAAGTGAGTCAGTCTGGTGTGTGCCAAAGTGTATCATTGTCCCCACCACAAAAATAAAATACTAGAAAGCCACTGAAATGTATCATGTGGAATGCTAATTAAGAGCATATACAAAATAATGACTGTAAAAGGCAGATCAGAAAATACTACGTACCATATGCTATTGTTTTCTGAGGATTTTAAGTAATATTGCATTGTTTGTGTATGTATGTACATAGAGTTATATGCACACAGAAAAAATATGAAAGCTGCTTAGGAGCAAATGCTAACCTCTCAGGAACCTGAACTTATAGATAAATTATTATTTTTTTCTTTTTTAAAAAAGAATATGTCTAAATGTTCTACATTGAAAGTTTTTCAGAGTAAGAAGATCTGTTAAAAGAATAATCGTGCATTTACAAGTATTAGTTGACTGGCATTTCACCAGGCACACTCTTATCAGGTCTGTATTTCAGAGGAGATGAAAGCCATATTTTGGCTTACAGGCCCGTGGCCATCTGTGGTCAGTAGGGTTCCCTTCAAATGATGATTCTGGTGATGTTTTAAGAACGGTCTCTACTGAACCTTTCTTCCCTTAACTTGTCAATAAGAATGAATAAGATTTTACAGAAAACTGATCTTCTTTAATATATAAGAACTTTTTTTTTAAGACTTCTTTGGGGAACATTTAAGAAAAGCAAATACTCTGTCAGGAGGTGTTCTGCTCACTGAGACCAAGCCCAGGAACACTGAAAGAAAATTTACTGTGACAGAGCTTCCGAAACAGAATTAATCCAGTAGACACATGTATTTAGGTTTTGTCTCAGCTTACTTAAAGTGGCAGTGGCTACACTGCTCAGCCTGTTTTGATCCTCTGCTCTCCCTTTGGAGATGGAGGATAAGAACTCCCAGTTGCAGGAGCGCCTGGAGCTGGTGGAGAAGCTGCAGCAGATGCTGTGGAGGGCGGAGATGCTGCCTGAGGTGGAGGCTGAGCTGGCGCAGAGGGTGGTTGTTCTCTCCAAGGTGCTGCTCTGTGTCCCCAGGAAGCGGGTGCAGAGAGGGCCTTTTCCGTGCTGTCCCACTGTGCCCCTGCCCATGCTGCTTAGTCCACACAGGAGCGCAGATGTGGGGGTCGTGCTGCCCATTTGACATAGGAGCACTCCCTGAGTGTCAGACAGTCCCAGCTTCTGTGTCATCCCTGTTAATTTCCCTCCAGTTTTGTCCTGTGTTCTGTGAGTCCCCAGGACGCTTCAGCTCAGAGTCACTACTGCTCAGAGTTCCATCAGCAACTCAAAGCCTCGCAGGATAGAGACCTAGAAAAATCCCATTCTCGTTTAAGAGATAGCCAAAATAGGTTTGTAATGAACACTGTTTTAAGTCTTTATCCATACATTTGTTGAAGAAGTCACAGCAGGGCATGTGCACATATGGGGCCCCACTCCCAGCTCACCCTCCCCAGGAGCCGGTGGGTGAGAGGCCATGTCCCAGGGATGTGGTGCTGTTGGGAGCATCATCCCCACTGCAAGCCAGCCAGCCACTCCGTCCTTCTGGAGGGAAAGGTGTTGCCCTGCACTGCCGGTGGCCACTGGCTGGACATGGAGAATCGGGCTGGGCCTGTGCTGGCGCGGCTGCCAGGAGCATTGCCCGGAGCTCAGTGAGTGGCTGAGGGGCTGTCCAGTCACGTGTGGCTGGTGGTGTCGGGTGCTCGCAGACCCTCCCAGAGCAGGGTCACTAACAGCCGCCAGGGGCGCCCTTCTGCCTGTGATCTTCCTCTCCAGGCTTGGTTTCTCCTCTCCCCTGGCATCTCTGCTGTCCGTCCCTGGTCAGTCTTGTAGTACAACCTTTTGTCTTCCAGAAGCTCTGCCACTAAGGAGGTTAAACTTACCTCCCAGTTTAGGAAGGTAGAACGTGTGCCTTGTGTGTTCCATGCCTGCCGCTGCCTGCTGCCCATGCTGGCTTGCCACAGGCAGTCCGACGAGGGGGTGCAACGGCTGCGGGTGCGGGGCCGGGGAGGGAGGTGGGGAGGGGAGTGCGTCTTTTCTCATGAGCCAGTCACCAGCACCCTCCGTAACGCACGTGTCACACACGAAGCTGTGCAGGCTGTGTGAGCAGGCATGCAGGCCTGCCCCTCAGCGAACCAGGGGCTGTGGTCTGCATGGCCGACTTGCCGCCCCTGCAGTCACAGCCCACGTGCAGTCAGGACAGGGTCTTTGACATCAGAGCTGATGCTGTTCTTGGCCGACAGGCAGGAAAGAGATACAGCAGCATCAAGGAGAGGCTGCACTAGATGGAGGCCCAACTGGAGGAGAACAAGGAGCTGCAGAGGGTGCATGTGCTGACTGGGAGGTGGTGTCTGGGCGGGAGATGCAGCTTGGGTGGGGGCCATCGCTGCCTTTTCCCACCGCCCCTGTCTCTGCAGTAGAGTGTGTGCATGTGTGGCCCCATCTGCTGATCCGGGCACCTACCTCCTCCAGAACAGGGCCAGAGGTGGTCGCCCATAGGTGGTGGGCAGGGGCCAGGGTGTCCCCATGTTCAAAGAGGCTGCTTGTTGCTCTGACCAGCCAGTCCGGGGAGCTGCTTGGGATACAGGTGGACCTCACGAGTGCCCCTTGGACAAACCTGAGGGTGCCAGCCCGGGACCCATGAAACTGAAGGCATGGTGCCCAGGTGTGGAGCTTGCTTGCCTTGGACGTGTTGCTGGAGTCCCACATGCCAAACTGCTGGTTCAGACACAGTGTGTGTGTAGGATGGTTGCTCTTAGGCAGGAGGAGATCCGTAGTTGCACTGCGACAGAAGGCACGTCAGAGCCTTCAAAGAGCGATGGTGGAGGTTCGAATCACCAAGTCCTGAGAGAGGTTTCCTGGAAGGGTTGGCCACACAGCGATACAGACCATCCAGGAAATGGAGTGGGGATCCCAGGTCCAGCCTCATGTGTCAGTACTGTGCCCACCATGCCTGTGTTCTTGAGCCTGGACTGAAGAGCTTCACATGCAGGCTCCCAGGGGGCAGTGATTCTGAATTCCATTATGAGACCAGTGGTGAGGTGCTGCCAGGGTCCAGCCCCGGCTAATCCAGGGAGTTCAAAGTGGGGACAGCATCGGCGAGGATCAGGATACAATATTTTCAATTAGATATTAATTAGAGATATAAAGAGTAATAGAATGAGGATAGCTCAGTAGGAAAATTCAGTGAAGAAAAGAGGCTGAGTAGCTTGGTTTACTTGGGAGGCCAATAAAACTTCAAGACAAGAAGTTTGCACCACTTACGTAGGCCACAGGCGTCCTTCCATTCTCCCGAAGGAAAGGAGACACTGAGGCCTCCCTGGTCGGATCTTAGAAGGCCAGGCATAATTAGTAAGCATGGTGGGTTCCACGCTCCAGATGGAGACTCAGCCAGAGTTTGATAGAGAGAGAGAGACATGGGGAGACCAGTCTTTTGAGGAACTGATCCCAATTCTTTTTTTGCCATGGTCTACTTTTATACACTGAGATGTTATGCAAAAGTCACATGGGGTCAGCAGTCCTGACTTTTATCAAAGTCAGGTGCTTCATACAAATGTATACAGAGGTCTTAGGGGTGTTACATCATCTTCTGGCCAGGGGGCCTGCTGACAATTTATGGCCCTCTCCTTGTGACAGCAGTCAGTCAACCAGGACACTTATTTCTCCAAGGGTGATTATTCTTTAAACAGATGCCACCCAAATAAAGTTACATTCCTATAGGGTGAGGGTGTAGTGGGTTTTAGTTAAGGAAATAATTTACTTAGCCTAAGGTCTAATGTGATTTATATCAAAGGTTAATACTTATTTCTTCTATAGATTCATTAATGTGTATAAGGGCAGGGGATGTGGAGACTTAGCAGCGAACATTGGCTCAACAAATGAAAAACCCTTCACCAATACAATTTCTAATCAGCCCACTATACTTATACTAATAGTTTTCTAACTTCTCTAAAGAACCTGTTTTTAGAAGGTTTAAAGCATCTTGTGCCTCTCATGGTTGGGAGGCTGTGAGCAATCACATGTGGCCGGACAAGCCTGTCAGGCAGGCTAGAGAAACTTCAGAGGAGTTTGTAGGTTAAAACACTTTTGTCATGCCCAGGAGTTTTTATTAACTGGAGCTCTAAGTTAACTCCTTCTCCGAAAGAGGTGGTGGGGGACAGCCCCCTGTAAAGTCAGAGGTATAGGTGAGAGCACAAAGTAGTAAAGTAGGCAGACTCTGGTTATGGGGGTAGATGCTCGAGGATTTCTAGGGGGACTCCTGAGGCTCGATCCCACCTTTGTGTATGTCGAGCCTCCTTCCTCATGACCTTTGTCATGGGCGGAGTGCCTCGCACTGGCCCCCAACAAGATGCCCTCCCCACTTAGGCAGATAGCTCAATATCTCCCAATCAGGGGTGCACTTCCTTACTTTCAGAACTTCTGCTCAGAGGCTGTTGAGATCGGGATGCTGTTTATGACTAAGCCAATTCAAAGTAAACTTTTGTTTTCCTTTAAAAATCTTTGAATGCCAATGCCTTATTGTGGAAGCTGTGACAGGTTTTGTTTCCTTGGGCTCAAAAATCACTGCAGCCATGAGATTAAAAAATGCTTGCTCCTTGGAAAGCTATGACAAACCTAGACAGCATATTGAAAAGTAGAGACATCACTTTACCGACAAAGACCCATACAGTCAAAGCTATGGTTTTTCTGGTAGTCACATAGGGCGTGAGAATTGGACCATAAAGAAGGCTGAGCACTGAAGAACTGATGCCTTCAAGTTGTGTTGCTGAAGAAGCCTCTGTTTTAACAGAACATATTTAACAGAAAATGACTTTTTTTAAATTTTTTATGATGGAAAATTTCAAACATGCCCCAAAGTGGATGGAGTAGTATAATAAATACCCATGACCCATCAATTAGCCTCAGCAATTTCTAACACAGAGCCAATCTCAAATAGATCATTCTTTTGTCTTCTCTCCATTTTTTTTAATACAGTACATCCTAAAACAGCTTTTTAAACCATGAAATTGATGCTCATTTTATAAAACACAGACTTTCCAACTTTGTTATTACATTTAAAAATTGCTTGAGGTAATTATTTCATTTTTTAATATGAATTTTCACATTGGAAAAGATCCTGATTCTGAGAAAGATTGAAGGCAGGAAGAGAGTGGATGACAGAGGATGAGATGGTTGGACAGCATCACCAACTCAATGGGCATGAGTTTGAGCATGTTCTGGGAGTTGGTGATGGACAGGGAAGCCTAGCATGCTGCAATCCATGGGGGGGGGGGAGGGTTTCACAGTCAGACACGACTGAGCAAGTGAACTGAAACTGAATATGAATTATCATTGGAAGAAAAGCTATGACCAACCTAGACAGCATATTAAAAAGCAGAGACATTACTTTACCATCAAAGGAACACCTAGTTAAAGCTATGGTTTTTCCAGTAATCATGTATGGATGTGAGAGTTGGACCGTAAAGAAGGCTGAGCACCAAAGAACTGATGCTTTTGAACTGAAGTGTTGGAGAAGAGTCTTGAGAGTCCCCTGGACTGCATGGAGATCAAACCAATCAATCCTAAAGGAAATCAGTCCTGAATATTCATTGGAAAGACTGATGCTGAGGCTGAAGGTTTAATACTTTGGCTACCTGATGTGAAGAACTGACACATTGGAAAAGACCCTGATGCTGGGAAAGTTTGAAGACAGGAGGAGAAGGTGAGACAGAAGACGAGATGGTTGGATGGCATCACTGACTCTATGGATGTGAGTCTGAGCAACTTCTGGGAGATAGTGAAGGGCAGGGAACACTGGCATGCTGCAGTCCATGGAGTCACAAACAGTCAGACATGACTGAGTGACTGAGCAACAGCAATCATTACAAAAAATTCAAGTGATGTTGCATGTAAAGAAAAATATGTGAAAGTCTATCTATACTGGCTTTTTTCCCAAAATGAATTTTCTAAACTTTTGCTTTATAAATTGAATATAACCCCTTATTCCAGACTCAAGCTTCTATTTATATACTGGGAAATTCAACAAATTACAATGTGTGTGTAAGCTGATCCCCTTTAAGTCTGCTTGTTTCTGAGTGTAAATCTACTTGCCCCCTGAGCCCCTGTGACAGGTAATGGCTAGTGACACTAAGGTCCCCCAGGTGCTCTGCCAAAGAGAAGTGTTGGGAGTGACCTTTGACAAGTCCCTGCCTCTCTCTGCACCTGCCCGTCTGCTCTGGTGATTCTCAAGAGCCCACCAGAGGTGGCGATGAGAGGGGACCTCCTCGGGAACCAGGGCACAGGCTGCTCACATCGCTGCTCCATGGTGCTTTTAAAAGAAGGACCATACTTTCTCTTGAAGTTTATGAGTTTTTGTTTTTCCTGTTTTAGGCAAGGCAGAGAGAAAAAAATGAATGAAGAACACAATAAATGCTTATCAGATACTGTGGATAAGCTTCTGTCCAAATCAAATGAGAGGCTTCAGCTTCATCTTAAGGAGAGAATGGCTGCTCTGGAGAAGGAGGTGAGCCAGCCCCATGGCCCCTTTAGAAAGAGGCGCATCTGGCATGGCCTTCCCTGGCCTGGCCCGCCCCAGTCTGTGTGTGTGGGAAATCTCCAGGCCAGGAGTTGGAAAACTGTTCCCATAGAGGCGGTTTGACTTGTCATATATCCACACGATGTATGACACGTGATGAACCATAAATGAACGTGTGTCCCCTTGCTCTGGAATCTCCCTCCCACATCCCATCCATCCCCACCTCTCTAGGTTATTACAGAGCCCAAGTTTGAGTTCCCTGAGTCCTAACAGCAAATTCCCACTTTTTGTCTATTTTCAAATGTTGATGTACATGCATCCATGCTGCTCTCTCCATTCATGTCACCCTCTCCCTCTTGTTCCCCACCCTGGTCCATAAGTCTGTCCTCTATGTCTGCATCTCTGGTGCTGCTATGTGAACAGATTCGTCAGACCCATCCTTCTCGATTCCATGTTTTTCTCTTTCTGACTGACTTGCCTGTTTAATACGCTCTCGGTGCATCCCCTTCCTTAGAACGGACTCAAATGTGTTCCTTTGTATGGCTGCATTCCATCCAGGCTCTGACTGTTCCTTAGCCGTGTTTTGAGGAGGGTTATGGGGCCATTGTGCTCCATTTCAGTTTGGGCCTCCAGTCTGAGTGCTCACAGCAGAGCTGCTTCTGGGTGAGCCCTCTGAGGTCTGTGAGCGTGGGGCTGCCCACTCTTCCCTGGCGGGAGCTTTGTCTCCTCAGGGCCCTCAGGGCTTGGGCTCCGGGGTCACGGGGCTGCATCCCGGCTGAGAGGAGTGGGGTTGCCTCAGTGCCCGCCGGTAGGGAGGTGCTGCAAGAGGGGAAAATGAGGACGAAGTAGACGTTTCCTGTGTCCAGCTGAGCGCTGACCGGAGGTCCATCTCAGCGCACTTGGGGGGTGGCAGGGCAGGGGGTGGGGAGAGCTCCAGGTGCAAATGGTGGGTTTTCAGTTGGATTTCTGTTGGATAGCCTAGAGGATGACCTTCACGGATGTTCTTCCGAGTAGGTGGCCAGTTTTCCTGTCCCTGTTTCTTCAGAAGACTGTCCTTTCCTCTTGGCTCGTTCCTGGTTTGATTTTCATGAACTGACCACATCCATGTGGGTTCATTCCTGGGCTCTCTCTTCCTTCCCGGAGTCCATGTGTCTGTTTTCCTGCCAGTTCCTCACTGTGGTGGTTACTACAGGGCCGTGATGTAGTGAAGTCGGAGAGGAAGATGCCTCCAGCTGTGTTCTTCTTTCTCAGAGTCTTCACCATTTAAGGTCCTGTTCAATATTAGCAGCCTACTAGGAGGAGTATTTCTGTTTCTGGAAAAGGGCATTGAATATCATTTTGTGATTTCAGTCAGTGTATTTGTTGATGGCTTTTTTTGGAATGGACATTTTAATTCCTCATTGTTGCAGTGCCTGAGCGTGGAATAGTTTTCTGTTTATTTGTGTTTTCTTTGGTTTCTTTATCAGTGCTTTCTAGTTTTCTCACTACTGGTCTTTTATGTCCTTGATTAAGTTTGTTGCCAGATGTTTTATTCTTTTGGATGCAATTATAAGTGGGATTTTCTTAATTTTTGTTTCTGATTGGTATTAGTGTATACAAATGCAAGTGAATTTTGTATATTGATTGCGATTGTAAGTTGTAGTATTTTATATGATTGTCAATCGATTGGAAATTTTTAAACTTTACTGAATGTAATCTAAAAACTTTTTTGTGAAGTTATGGGGAAATTTTTATTTATAAAATCTGTTTCTCCCACAGACCCAAGGCATGGTGGATACTAATAGACTTCCCACAGTACTTCTTCATTCCATGTGGACTCCTTCAAGGGCAGTGGAGCATCACAGCTTCCCTTGAACTTCGCCTGGGTAAGTCTGAACTCTATAGAAAATTTTCATGCCTGTCTAATCTGATTTTCTTTTATGGTATTGACTTGTTTGATTTGAAACATAATTTCCTTTTCAGGTAAAATGTACAGAAAAGTCTAGCAGAGGGAAAAAGTGCTCGCATTTGCCACATCATCTAAAACACTCTATGTGTTTTATCCAAAATGGGTGCATTCTCCTGCAGAACCTGCACATAATCTCCAAAATCAGGACATCATATGGTTTCTACAGTATAATGTAATCCACAGCCCCACTTCCCTTTCAGCAGTTGTTCAATTGTATGAATATAACTTTTCTTCCCACCTTTTTTTTTTAAGAATGTTACTGAGATTTTCAGTGATTTGGACAAACTTGATGGATTTAAAGCAGACGGTGAATATGGGATCTGCGTGGCCTTTTCTATATGGATATTTTTCACTAAAGATGGTTTTAATGTTTATTCATGTTGTAAAATGTGTGAATCCTGTATTCTTTTTTTCTGCATAGTAATTAAAAATAAATAACATGCCATTTACCATTTAGATATTTGTAAGCATACAGTGTTGTAGTATGAACTACATTTCCTTGTTCTGCAAACCGGTTTAATACTGTGTACCTTGTGCATGCTTTGAAGAAACTCAAGAAACTGAGTCAGTGACTTAAATGGCCCAAGATATCACCTTAGATACTATCTTTATCTAAAACCAAATCAGGGGCTCCCTGGTGGTCCAGTAGCTAAGACTGGACACTCCCAAAGAAGGAGGCCCAGGTTCAATCCCTGATCCGAGAACTAGATCTCCTATGACACAATGAAGAGTTGGCATGCTTTAGCTAAACATCTGGCTTGCCTCAAAGAAGGTCGATCTGGTGCAGCCAAATACAAAAAAAAAAAAAATCAATGTTGAAAAAAAATAAAACCAAAGGAAAGGCAGGGTATGGTTGTTGTACGGATTTACATCTTAGCTTTCCCTATTGATAAAAAAAAGTTTCACAAGACTGTCATCCTTCTATCTGGTAGATACCGAGAATTCCTTTGAAATGAGATTTCTCTTGTAAATGTGACTCACAGAAGAGCCGTCCTGAACTTGGGTTTCAGAGATGAGCATGTGTCCTCTTAAAAAAAAAGAAAGTTAATTAGGTCCAACTAATTCTCATGCTGAAGAGGTATATTTTGGGGTAGCATTTGCTCCCCTTCACTTTGGATGTATCCCAATTTGCTTACACAATCATCGACCGAAGACATCCTGATATTTGAAACTTTTTAGCTGTTAGAAGTAGAGCTGCTGTGTATAATTGTGTGATACTTTTTGTCTGGACACTTTTTTAAAGCTGTTTAGTAAGTGCTAGACATGTAGTGTTCAGGTCACAGGTGAGCCTTGTTTAGCTGTGGAAAAATCCAGCTAAATTTCTCTGGCAGGTGGGATCTTCCTGGGTAAGGGATCGAACTTGAGTGTCTTGCATCGGCACTGCAGATTCTTTACCACTGAGCCACCAGAGAAGCCCCGCGCCCCCCTCCCCCCTGTTTGAGGTTACTGGATCTAATAGGTGTGCAGTGCTACTTCACTGCTGTTTTAGATTGTAATTTCCTAATGATATATGAGTTTGAGTATTTTTGATATGCTGATTTACTATCTGTACCTTTTCTTTGGCCAGGCAGTTCAGATTTATACACTTTTAATGAGGTTGTTTGTTCCAGATATTTTGGTATATTTGGAGTATGATCCTTTATCATATATGTATTTTGTCAATATATTTTTCTGTGGCTTGTGTTTAAGTTTTGTGAATGAGGTTTTTCACAGTTTAAATTTATAATTTTTTAAAGTTCATGTTATAATTTTTATGTCCTTTTTTGGATAGACTTTAGTGTTTGGTTTGGTTTGTTTTGGTTTGGTTAAATTTCATAAGCAAAACTAAGGTACTGTAGATACAGTTTTAAGCAAAGCTGAGGTACCATAGATACAATTTTCCCTTTTGTCTGTTGAGAAGTTTGAGTGAGGTTGGTGTACATTGTAAAATTATGTCTACATTCATTTGACTGGATATGGCTTCCAATTATTTGTATAATTGGTTTTGGAGAAGTCATGAGAAGTCAGTTTCCCCAAGGGAAACTGGGCGGGTTCTGTGAAACATGAACTGTCTTCGATCCCTGGTAATCACTTTCTGCTTCTTCTGGCTTTGGATTTGACTTGTTTGGATATCTCATACTAGTGGAATCACAGAACATTTCTCCTTTTTTGGTCTGGTTTATTTCACTTAATATAATGACCATAAGGTTCATTGTCAGAATTACCGACTTTGAAGGGCCGAATCAGATTCCAATGTGTGTCTACCACAGTTTGTTTATGGAACTGGCTGTCCATGGACACTTAGATTGCCTCTATTTGTTGGCCGGGGTGAATCATGCTGTTGTGACTTTGACTGCAGAAATATGCATTTTTCAGCCCCCTTTTCCAAACCTTTTGGGTACATAGCATGAATTAGAATTGAAATATCTGTTTGTTCCATGTGTTAGTTTTTTTCTGTAGTGTTCCGCAGTGGCAGAACCATTTCAGTTTATCTTTTTGTATGGTAGAATACTGTTCAAGCTTTTGAATATACCCTGTGTTGCATATTCATTCACCCACCGATGGACACTTGAATGGGTTCTACCTTTGGGCTATTGTGAATAAGCTCGCTATGAATATTTGTGTACCAGTTTTTGTTTGAATTATTAACAACTACATAGTACTATGTATGAAAGAAACCACAAGGACCTACTCTATAGTTTCGGAAACTGTATTGAATATCTTATGATAATGTATAATGGAACAGAATCTCCAAAGGAATATATGAAAAAGACACGATACCCTGATAATTATTATACCAACACTATGTATTTCTACACGCCACTAAAATATTCACATCCGTAAGTATATTTCACTGCTTGGTTATATAAAAATAGAGAAGTCAAACAGAGAAGAAATAAACTTCCTGTCATTGCTCATCATCATTTATGCACTATTACTACCTGTAACACTCATTGTATAAATAAGTGCTAGACTAGGAATTGACATTCGTGTAAACCAAGAGATGGTGAAGGTGTAAGGAAGTATAACTTACTGAATTCCTTAACGAAGGATTATGGAACTCTATGTACATGAAGTGAATGAAAGTCAAACGGTTTAGTTGAGCCACATTCTTCCTAGAGTGATGAGCTTCCACCCCACCCAATGTTAGCTCACAATTAAATCCTGCAGTTATCTGGCCTCAGTGTGTGCTTCTTGCCATCCAGAAAGAAAAAGTGAGGAAGTCCTGACAAAACCGTTGCTATTTTTCTTTTTTGGATTTGTATTTTATCGCAGGGCTTGGGGAAAAGAGGGCCTAAACTGTTTTCAGTGTTGCATCCCAAGGCTTTCTCTGGAGTGTTACCTATGTTGACAAACTGCTGATTCTTTTCAACAAAGGACAGTGATCTGCACTTCAGTATCTGTTGCTTGAGCTGGAATAGTAGGCATCCCTTTAAGTGCAGTCCTTCATGCTGAAGCAGGTCTACCTGAAGCAGTAGCATAAGATGAACACATTGATCATGTAGACATCGCATCCCATGAATTTCTAAGAATTTTTCAGGTATACCCATCATCATTGGAGGAACTGACTTGTCCCAGTAATAACTGGACTACCCAGCATAACAACAGTTCCTTGACTAAATAATATGCTTACCGGTTCTTCTTTCAGTGTTCTTTCTCCTACTTCGGTCATGAACAGGAGAAGCTGATGGCAGTGGTTCTTGAAATGTATATCGATTCCTAGGTGGCACAGTCACCAGTGCAGGATATGGAAGTGATGTGGGTTTGATCCCTGGGTCGGGAAGTTAACAATTCATACACTCATTTTATGTGAACAAGTTTTATACTCATGAGTGTTTTTCTTCTGTATACAGAATATATAGGTGAACTATAAAGAAAGCTGAGCACAGAAGAATGGATGCTTTTGAACTGTGGTGTTGGGGAAGACTCTTGAGAGTCCCTTGGGTTGCAAGGAAATCCAACCAGTCCATCCTAAAAGAAATCCGTTCTGGGTGTTCATCTGAAGGACTGATGTTGAAGCTGAAACTCCAGTTTTTGAAGAGCTGACTCATTTGAAAAGACCCTGATGTTGGGAAAGATTGAAGACAGGAGGAGACGGGGACGACAGCGGATGAGATGGTTAGATGGCACCAGCGACCCAATGGTTACGAGTTTGGGTAAACTCTTGGAGTTGATGATGGACAGGGAGGCCTGGCGTGCTGCGGTTCAATGGGGGTCGCAAAGAGTCGGACACGACCGAGCGACTGAACTGAACTGAACTGAACAGAAAAACAAACGCTGTTCAAGGACACTGAAAGAATCCTGATGTTGAAAATCAGATCTGTATTGTGAGCAATGCTTAGAAATCCATGAGTTGACACATAGTATTACGCCTATCATCCCTGTAGTTCCCTCAGTGAAATATGTTGCAAAAAGCTCTTCCTTCGCGGTATAGATTCATGAAGAAGCTAAATAGCATGAATCCTTTACGTTGACAACTGTGGATTTAAATCTCCTGTATGTGACAACCACACATACCAACATGATTTATTAGTATTATATCAATATTTTTAGTCCTACTGTATTTCAACAAAAAATGTCACTATACAATGGTACATGAAGGCAGGACACAAAATCAGGGCAAATACAAAATATTCCATCCTTTGAGAAAGGGAGTGAAAAAATAATGTGCTTTGACTATTGCATTTTTATGTATTAGATCCTTAAGTATTTTATTCACCACACCAAACTGAATGGTTCACAAACGTTTCAGAGAGGAAAGGATTATTTCTCTTTAACAATGAGGAGTTCAACTGCTCTCAAAGCAAATACCGGATGGTAATCACCATGAAGGACAAAGTTGATTATTCATATTTATATTACTCATTCGTTAGCTTGCCAAAGGTTCTAGATCTGTTACCACATTTTATTTTAATAATATCCACATGTGACAGTGAAAGTGGCTCAGTGGTGCCTGACTCTTTGTGACCCCATGGACTATACAGTCCATGGCATTCTCTAGGCCAGAATACTGGAGTGGGTTGCCTGTTCCTTCTCCAGGGAATCTTCCCAACCCAGGAATGAAACCGGAGTCTCCTGCATTCAGAAAAATCATGTCCTTTGAATTTCCATTTTACTGTATAGGATCACGGCAATGTGATTACATAAAATTGTTTAGTTTCCTTTACGTTTCTCTTGGTAGATATAGATATCAGCCTTTGGTTCTATCACTAGCATTGCAAATAAAAATTAAAAAAATTAATTAGAGCTCCAATAGTATTTTTACTGTTAACAATAAGTATAGCATAATGTGCAACCTAGAAACAGCTAGTGAGCCTAGGACTGTCTGGAACATTCTTGGATCCTGCAGGAAAACACCCTGTGTGTGCCCCTCGATACCAGGCCTAGAGACCAAAATGTACATGAAAGGAAATAGTGGAGCTGACCAGAGTAAGGCGGCCAAACACGTCTGACACAGTGCCACAGCCTGCTCCTTCATGGGGAATGCCACTATAACCTAGGAATGTCATTACAAGGTTCACAAATGGCATGCGAGATGCTCGGCCCTGACACTGAGCTCAGCCCTGACCCTGAGTTTCAGTCCTCTGAGCAGATCTGGACGTCTCCCATTGTAGAAGCTAACCCGTTCCTTCCAAATACACGCTTGCAAACACATACCAGTTGGCTGACTCTCCTTCCACAAGGGAGGCTTCGTTTACCCGCATTCTGTGAACTTCGCTTCCCAGCTGATGGACAAACCACTATGGTAAGTATTTTCTCAAGGGCTGTTTCCCCGGGGGTGGGGCTGAGGTAAGGGACCCAAACTCATAGGGAAAGGCAAAACCACATCCACATGTCTTTGCTCTCCAGGACAGCTCTAGTGTACCTAAGTCTGTCAGGAACATTTTGGCTCGAACATAGACACTCTGTGTGCATTTTGCTGCATACCCAAAATAGGGCCACAAGGAGCCTCATGCTCTCCATGCGGCGCGGAAGCTGTGCGGCCAAGCAACAGCTGGAGAATCCAACCAATTGCTCTTTTCTTACCTCTGACAGAGCTCGCATTGCTGTAGCCCTTGGCAGTTTGGAAACACTGGACCCTAACCCCTCTCAAAGTAGGCCTGGGTTCTAGTTCGAATAGAAAGTCAATAGCAGAGCTGAGGACAGGAACGCGCCAGTCATTTATCACATGCTCCCGCAGCCTGCTACTTCATGGACACTAACGCTAGAAGCTAGGAATGTCTTAGCAAGGTGCGCAAAGGACAGGGGAGAACCTCGACCCTGACTCTGGTATTTCAGTCCACTGAGCAGATCTGAGGTTCTTCCGTTGTAGAAGCTAACCCATTTCTTCCAAATACAGGCTTCCAAACACAGGCCGGTTGGCTGCCTCCTCTTCCATGAAGCAGGCTTCCTTTCCTTGCAACCTGAGAATTCCGCTTAACAGCCTGGGAGAAAATCGCTTCTTGGAAGAATTTTTTCAGAGGCTGTTTCCCCGGAGCTGGGGCCAAGCTAGGGGACCCATACTGACAAGGGAAGGCAAAACCACATCCAACATCTTTGCTCCGGAGGACAGCTTTGGTGAACCTAAGTCTGTCAGGAATATTTCTGGCTCCTACAGAGCCAAACTCTGTGTGTGAAGCTGCACAGCCAACATAGGGGTACAGAGAGCCTGATTTTCTCTGTGCAGCTTTGAAGCTGTCATTCAAGCAACAGCTTGAGCATCCATACAATGCTCTGCCTTATTTCTGAGAGAGTTCTCATTGCTGTAGCCCTTGGCAGTTTGTAGAAATCCACACCCAAACCCTTCTCCAAGTAGGCCTGGGTCCTACTTCCAATACAAAGGCCATAGAAGAACTGAGGCCAGTAAGGCATCAGTCAGGTCTGACACACTCTGGCAGCCTGCTTCTCTATGGACAGTAAGGGTTAGGGTTAGGCTCACTTGCCTTGCCTCCTGTGAACTGCGTTTCGCAGCCTGTGAGAAAAGCGGTTCCTAGAGATCTTTTCTCAGGGGCTGTTTCCCCAGGGCTGAGGTGAAGCTTGGGGACCCAACTCCCAGGGGAAGGCAAAACCACATGTAGAGTTCTATGCTCTGTAGGAGAGCTCTAGTGAACCTCATCTGTCAGGAATATTTTTGGCTCCTACAAAGACACCTCTGTGTGTGAAGCTACATACCCAACATAGGGGCACATGGAGCCTGATTCTCTCCATGGGGTGCTGAAGCTTTGTGGCCAAGCAACGGCTTGAGAATCCATCCTCTTACTCTTCCCTTGGAAAGAAGCAGACACTTTCCCTTTACCAAGTAGGCCTTTGTCCTAGATTGAATGGAAAGGCAACAGCTGAGCTGAGGCCAGTAAGGCGCCAGTCAAGTCTGACATACTCCAAAAGCCTGCTCCTTCATGGACCATAATGCTAGAATCTAGGAATGTGTTTTCAAGGCTGGCAAAGGGCAGTCAGGAACCTCGACCCTGCCTCTGGAATTTCCGTCTTCTGAGCAGATCTGGAGGTCTCCTTTAGGAGACGCTAACCCATTCCTTCCAAATAGAGACTTCCAAATTCAGGCCGGTTGGCTGCTGCTCCTTGCTCGAAGGAGGCTTGCTTTTCCCGCCTCCTGTGAACTCCACTTCCCAGCCTCTGGGAAAAGCGGTTCTTGGAGATCTTTTCTCAGGGGCTGTTTCCACGGAGCTGGGGCCGAGCCCGGAGACCCACACGCACAGGGGAAGGCAAAACCACATGGACAAGTCTTTGCCTTCTAGGAGAGCTCTAGTGAACCTCACTCTGTCAGGAACGTTCTTGGCTCCTACGGAGACACCCCTTTGTGTGAAGCTGGGTACCCAACATAGGGGCACAGAGAGCCTGATTCTCTCTGTGCAGCTTTGACACTGTCATTCAGAAAACAGCTTGAGAATCCATACAATGCTCTCCCTTACCGCTGAGAGAATTCTCATTGCTCTAGGCCTTGGCAGTTTGTAGAAATCCGCACCCAAACCCTTCTCCAAGTAGGCCTGGGTTCTAGTTCGGATAACATGCAAAGGTAGAGCTGAGGACAGTAAGGCACCATTCAGGTCTCACACACTCTGGCAGCCTGCTCCTCCAGGGTCAGTAAGGCCTTTTTTCCCTGCAGGAGGCTTGCTTGCCTGGCTCCTGTGAACTGCGTTTCCAAGCCTGGGCACAAAGTTATTCCTGGAGATCTTTTCTCAGGGGCTGTTTCCCCAGAGCTGGCACGGACCTCTGGGACTCAACTCACAGGAGATGACAAAAACCACAGGGACAGGTCTATGCTCTGTAGGAGAGATCTAGTGAACCTCATCTCTCAGGAACATTCTTGGCTCTTATAGAGACATCTCTGTGTGTGAAGCTACACACCCAACATAGGGGCAAAGGGAGCCTGATTCTTTCCGTGGGGTGCTGATGCTTTGTGGCAAAGCACATGCTTGAGAATCCATTGGCTTATGCTTCACCGCTGAGAGAGTTCTCATTGCTGTAGGCCTTGGCAGTTTGCAGAAATCCGAACTCAAACCCTTCTCCACATATTCCCGAAGCCTGCTCCTTCATGGACAATAATGCTATAATCAAGGAATGTCTTTGCAATGCTGGCAAAGGGCAGTCAGGAACCTCGACCCTTCCTCTGGAATTTCTGTCTTCTGAGCAGATCTGGAGGTCTCCTTTTGGAGAAGCTAACCCATTCCTTCCAAATAGAGGCTTCCAAACACAGGCCGGTTGGCTGCCTGTGCTTGCCCGAAGGTGGCTTGCTTGTCCCACCTGCTGCGAACTCCGCTTCCCAGCCTGGGGGAAAGCGGTTCTTGGAGATCTTTTCTCAGGGGCTGTTTCCTCGGAGCTAGGGCCGAGGCCGGAGACCCACACGCAGAGGGGAAGGCAAAACCACATGGACAAGTCTTTGCCTTCTAGGAGAGCTCTAGTGAACCTCACTCTGTCAGGAACATTCTTGGCTCCTACAGAGACACCCCTTTGTGTGAAGCTGGGTACCCAACATAGGGGCACAGAGAGCCTGATTCTCTCTGTGCAGCTTTGACACTGTCATTCAGCAAACAGCTTGAGAATCCATACAATGCTCTCCCTTACCGCTGAGAGAATTCTCATTGCTCTAGGCCTTGGCAGTTTGTAGAAATCCGCACCCAAACACTTCTCCAAGTAGGCTTGAGTCCTAGTTCGGATGAACATGCAATGGCGGAGCTGAGTAAGGCACCAGCCGGTCTCACACACTCTGGCAACCTGCTCCTCCAGGGACAATAAGGCCTCTTTTTCTCTGCAGGAGGCTCACTTGCCTTGCCTCCTGTGAACTGTGTTTCCTAGCCTGGGGGAAAAGCGGTTCCTGGAGATCTTTTCTCAGGGGCTGTTTCCCCAGAGCTGGGGCGGAGCCCGGGGACCCACACGCACAGGGGAAGGCAAAACCACATAGACCAGTCTTTGCTCTGTAGGAGAACTCTAGTGAACCTCACTCTGTCAGGAACATTCTTGGCTCCTATGGAGAGACCTCTGTGAAGCTGCATACCCAACATATGGATACAGGGAGCCTGATTCTCTCCATGGGGTGCTGAAGCTTTGTGGTCAAGCAACTTTTGAGAATCCATCCACTTACTCTTAACTCTGACAGAGGTCTCATTGCTGTAGCCCTTGCCAGTTTGGAAAGAAGCAGAGCCTTACCCTTGTCCAAGTAGGCATGGGTCGTAGTTTGAATGGAAAGGCAGCTGAGATGAGGCCAGTCAGGCTCCAGTCCCATCTCCCACACTGCCGCAGCCTGCTCCTTCCCAGGAAGGAACGCTAGAAGCTAGGCATGTCTTGGTGAGGCTCACCCAGGGCAGAGCAGCCTCTGGGCTGGGGTATTGCAGTATCGCGCCTGGGAGCAGATCTGGAACTCTGCCATTGTGGAAGATCACTCGGTCCTTCCCAATACAGGCTTGTAAGCACCTGCCGGCGGGCTGCCTCTTCTCCGTGAAAGAAGGCTAGGGTTAGGCTGTGAACTGGGCTTCCCTGCCTGGACGCAAAGCGCTTCCTGGAGGTCTTTGCTCAGGGGCTGGTTCCCCTGAGCTGGGGCAGTGCTAGGGAGCCCAAACACACAGGGGAAGGCCCCAAACCACATCTACACATCCAGCCGAGAGGCTGCTCTGTCCTCGGTGCCTTATTGGCTTCAGTTCTTCTATGGCCATTGCATTGGAACTATGACCCAGGCCTACTTGGAGAAAGATATGGGTGCAGATTTTTACAACCTGCCAAAGGGTACAGCAATGAGAACTATCTCAAGGGAGGGAGAGCATTGTATGGATTCTCAAGCTGTGGCTTGAACGAGAGCTTCAAAGCTGCACAGAGAGAATCAGGCTCTCTGTGCCAATATGTTGGATATGCAGCTTCACACACAGAGGTGTCTCCAGAGGAGCCAAGAATGTTCCTCACAGACTAAGGTTCACTAGAACTCTCCTACAGAGCAAAGACTTGTCCATGTGGTTTTGCCTTTCCCTATCAGTATGGTTCTCTGAGCTCAGCCCCAGCTCTGGGGAAACAGCCCCTGAGAAAAGATCTCCAAGAACCACGTTTTCCCCCAGCCTTGGAAGTGCACTTCACAGGAGGTGCAGAAAGCGAGCCTCCTGCGGGCAAGAAGAGGCACCCAATCAGCCTGTGTTTGGAAGCCTCTATTTGGAAGGAATGGGTTAGCGTCTCCAAAAGGAGACCTCCAGATCTGCTCAGAAGACAGAAATTCCAGAGTCTGGATGGATTCTCACCTGCTCTTTGCCAGCCTTGCAAAGATATTCCTAGATTCTAGAGTTATTGTCCATGAAGGATTAGGCTTTGGGAATATGTCAATATGACTGGCGCCTTACTGGCTTCAGCTCAGATATTGCCTTTCCATTCATACTAGGACAAAGGCCTTTTTGGTCTGCTTTTTTCCAAACTGCCAAGGGCTACAGCAATGAGACCTCTGTCAGAGGTAAGGGAAGAGTAAGTGGATGGTTTCTCAAGCAGGTGCTTGGTCGTGCATTTCAACACCCCACGGAGAAAATCAGGCTCCCTATGTTGAATATGTAGTTTCTCACACAGAGGTGTCTCCGTAAGAGCCAAGAATTTTCCTGACAGACTGAGGTTAACTAGAGCTTTCCTACAGAGCATAGACCTATCCATGTGGTTTTGCCTTCACCTGTGAGTGTGGGTTCCCGAGCTCCACCCCAGCTCTGTGGAAACAGCCCCTGAGAAAAGATCTCCAGGAACTGCATTTTCCCCAGGCAGGGAAGTGCAGTTCACAGTAGGCAAGGCAAGCGAACTTCCTGCAGGGAAGAAGAGGCCTTACCGTCCATGAAGCAGCAGGCTGCCAGAGTTTGTGAGACTTGACTGGTGCCTTACTGGCCTCAGTTCTACTATGACCTTTGCATTGGAACTAGGACCCAAGCCTACTTGGAGAAGGGTTTGGGTGCGGATTTCTACAAACTGCCAAGGGCTAAAGCAATGCGAACTCTTTCAGAGGTAAGGAAGAGCATTGTATGGATCCTCAAGCTATTGTTTGATTGACAGCTTCAAAGCTGCACAGAGAGAATCAGGCTCTCTGTGCTCCTATGTTGGGTACCCAGCTTCATACACAGGGGTGTCTCTGTAGAAGTCAAGAATGTTCCTGACAGACTGAGGTACAATAGAGCTCTCCTACAGAGCAAAGACTTATCCATGTGGTTTTTGCCTTCCCTTGTGATTATGGTTCCCCAAGCTTGGCCCCAGTTCTGGGGTAACAACCCCTGAGAAAAGATGTCCAAGAACCACTATTCCCCTAGCCTGGGAAGTGGTGTTTTCAGGAGGCGGAGAAAGTGAGACTCCTTTGAGCAAGAAGAGGCAACCAGCTGCCCTGTGTTTGGAAGCCTCTATTTGGAAGGAATGGGTTAGCTTCTCCTAAAGGAGACTTCCATATCTGCTCAGAAGAGGACATTCCAGAGTCAGGGTCGAGATTCCCTCCTGCCGTTTGTGACCCTTGCAAAGAAATTTCTAGTTTCTAGCACTACTATCCAAGGATGAGCTGGCTGCTGGAATGTGTAAGACATGACTAGTGCCTTACTGGCCTCAGTTCTGCCTCTGGCCTTTGAATTGGAAATATGACCCAGGCCTACTTGGAGAAGACTTTGGGGCCGATTTCTATAAACTGGCCAAGGGCTACAGCAATCAGAACCCTCTCAGAGGTAATGGACTGCATTGTATGGATTCTCAAGCTGTTGCTTGGATGACAGCTCCTAAGCTCTCTGTGCCCCTATGTTGGGTATTCAGCTTCACACACAGAGCTGTGTCTGTATGTGCCAAGAATGTTCCTAACAGATTAGGTTCACTAGAGCACTCTTACAGAAATGAGACATGTCGCTGTGGGTTTTCCCTTCCCCTATGAGTGTGGGTTCCCATGCTCGGCCCCAGCTCCGGGAAAACAGCCCCTGAGAAAAGAACTCCAAGAACCGATTTTCCCCCAGGATGGGAAATACACTTCACAAGAGGTGGGGAAAGCGAACCTCCTGTGGGCAAGAAGAGGCAGCCAACTGGCCTGTGTTTAGAAGCCTCTATTTGGAAGGAATGGGTTACTTCTCCAAAAGGAGACCTCCAGATCTGCTCAAAAGACAGAAATTCCAGAGGCAGGGTCGAGGTTCCTGACTGCCCTTTGCCAGCCTTGCAAAGACATTCCTAGATTCTAGCGTTATGGTCCATGAAGGAGCAGGCTTCGAGAGTCTCAGATTGACTGGCACCTTACTGGTCTCGGCTAAGCTATTGCCTTTCCGTTCAATCTAGGACAAAGGTCTACTTGGTGAAGGGTAAGAGTCTGCTTCTTTCCAAACTGCCAAGAGACACAGCAATGAGACCTCTGTCAGAGGTAAGGGAAGAGTAAGTGGATGGATTCTCAACCTGGTGCTTTACTACAAAGCATCAGCACCCCACGGAGAGAACCAAGATCCCTGTTCCCCAATGTTGGGAGTGTAGCTTCACACACAGAGTTGTCTCTATAGGAGCCAAGAATGTTCCTGAGAGATTAGGTTCACTAAACCTCTCCTACAGAGCATAGACCTGTCCATGTGGTTTTGCCTTCCCCTGTGAGTTGGGTCCCCGAGGTCCGCCACACCTCCGGGGAAACTGTCCCTGAGAAAAGATCTCCAGGAACCGCTTCGCTGAGGCTGGGAAACGCTGTTCACAGGAAGTAAGGCAAGCGAATCTCCTGCAGAGAAAAAGAGGCCTTACTGTCCCTGGAGGAGCAGGCTGCCAGAGTGTGTGAAACCTGACTGTTGCCTTACTGGCCTCAGTTCCACCATTGCCTGTTCCTCCGAACTAGGACCCAGGCCTATTTGGAGAAGCGTTTGGGCTGCGGATTTCTACAAAGTGCCAAGGGCTACAGCAGTGAGAATTCTCTCAGCGGTAAGGGAGAGCATTTTATGGATTCTCAAGCTGTTTTCTGAACGACAGGGTCAAAATGAACTGAGAGAATCAGGCTCTCTGTGCCCCTATGTTAGGTACGCAGCTTCACACACAGAAGTGTCTCTATAGGAGCCAAGAATGTTCCTGAGAGATGAGGTTCACTAGAAGTCTGCTACAGAGCATAGACCTGTCCATATGGTTTTGCCTTGCCCTGTGAGTTGGGTCCCTGAGGTCCGCCCCAGCTCAGGGGAAGGAGCCCCTGAGAAAAGATCTCCAGGGACCGCTATTCCCCCAGGCTGGCAAACGCAGTTCACAGGAGGTAACACAAGCGAGCCTCCTGCAAGGCACAACAGGCCTTAGTCTCCCTGGACGATCAGGCTGCCAGAGTGTGTGAGACCTGACTGGTGCCTTACTGGCCTCAGCTCCGCCATTGCATGTTCCTCCGAACTAGGACCCAGGCCTACTAGGAGAAGGGTTTGGGTATGGATTTCTAAAAACTGCCAAGGGCTACAGGAATGAGAACTCTGTCACGGGTAAGGAAGAGCATTGTATGGATTTTCAAGGTGTTTTTTGAACGACAGCTTTAAAGCTACACAGAGAGAATCAGGCTCTCTGTGCCCCCATGTTGGGTACGCAGCTTCGCACACAGGGGTGTCTCCATATGAATCAAGAATGTTCCTGACAGACTGAGGTTCACTAGAGCTCTCCTAGAGAGCAAAGACTTGTCCATGTAGTTTTTCTTCCCCTGTGCGATTGGGTCTCCGGGCTTAGCCCCAGCTCCGTGGAAACAACCCCTGAGAAAAGATCGTCAAGATCCGCTTTTCCCAGAGCCTGGGAAGCTGGGTTCATAGGAGGCAGGAAAAGCAAGCCTCCTTCGGGCACGAAGTGGCAGCCTACCGGCCTGTTTTTGGAAGTCTCAATATGGAAGGAATGAGTTAGAGTCTCCTAAAGGAGACCTCCAGATCTGCTCAGAAATCGGTAATTCCAGAAGCAGGGTGCAGGTTCCTGACTGACCTTTGCCAGCCTTGCAAAGACATTCCTAGATTCTAGCGTCATTTTCAATGAAGGAGCAGGCTTCGGGAATATGTCAGACTTGACTGGCGCCTTATTGACCTCAGCTCAGCTATTGCCTTTCCATTCAAACTAGGACAAGGGCCTTCTTAATCAAGGGTAAGGGTCTTCTTCTTTCGAAACTGCCAAAGGCTACAGCAATGAGACCTCTGTCAAGGCGAGGGAAGCCTATGCGGATGGATTCTCAAGCAGGTGCTTTGCCACTAAGAATCAGCACCCCACGGAGAGAATCAGGCTCCCTGTGCTCCTATGTTGGGTGTGTAGCTTCACACACAGTGGTGTCTCGATAGGAGCCAAAAATGTTCCTGAGAGAGGAGGTTCACTAGAGATCTCCTACAGAGCATAGACCTGTCCATTTGGTTTTGCCTTCCCCTGTGACTTGGGTGCCTGAGGTCCACTCCAGCTCTGGCAAAACAGCCCCTGAGTACAGATCTCCAGGAACCAATTGTCGCCCAGGCTGGGAAGCGCTGTTCACAGGAAGGAAGGCAAGCGAGCCTCCTGCAGAGTAAAAGAGGCCGTACTGTCCCTGGAGGAGCAGGCTGCCAGAGTCTGTGAAACCTGACTGGTGCCTTACTTGCCTCAACTCCGCCATTGCATGTTCTTCCGAACTAGGACCCAGGCCTAATTGGAGAAGGGCTTGGGTGAGGATTTCTACAAACTGCCAAGGGCTTCAGCAATGAGAACTGTCTCAGTGGTAAGGGAGAGCATTGTATGGATTCTCAAGCTGTTGTTTGAATGACAGCGTCCAAGCTGCACAGAGAGAATCATGCTCTCTGTGTCCCAATGTTGGGTATGCAGCTTCCCACACAGAGATGTCCCCGTTGGAGCCAAGAACATTCCTCATGGACTGAGGTTCACTAGAGCACTCCTAGAGAGCAAAGACTTGTCCATGTGGTTTTCCCATCCCTGTGCCTGTGGGTATCCGGGCTCTGCCCCTGCTCCATGGAAACAGCCCCTGAGAAAAGATCTCCAAGATCCGCTTTTCTCCCAGGCTGGGAAGCCGAGTTACAGGAGGCAGGGAAAGCAAGCCTCCTTCGGGCAAGAAGAGGCAGCCAAACGGCCTGTGTTTGGAAGCCTCTATTTGGAAGGAATGGGTTAGCTTCTCCAAAAGAAGACCTCCAGATCTGCTCAGAAGACGGAAATTCCAGAGGCAGGGTGCAGGCTCCTGACTGCCCTTTGCCAGCCTTGCAGAGACATTCCTAGATTCCAGCGTTATTTTCCATGAAGGAGCAGGCTTCGGGAATATATCCGACTTGACTGGCGCCTTATTGGCCTCAGCTCAGCTATTGCCTTTCCATTCCAACTAGGACAAGGGCCTACTTGGTGAAGGGTAAGGGTCTTCTTCTTTCCAAACTGCCAAGGGCTACAGCAATGGGACCTCTGTCAAGGCGAGGGAAGCCTAAGTGGATGGATTCTCAAGCAGGTGCTTTGCCACAAAGCATCAGCACCCCACGGAAAGAATCAGGCTCCATTTGCCCCTACGTTGCGTGTGTAGCTTCACACACAGAGGTGTCTCGATAGGAGCCAAGAATGTTCCTGAGAGAGGAGGTTCACTAGAGCTCTCCTACAGAGCATAGACCTGTCCATGTGGTCGTGCCTTCCCCTGTTAGTTGGGTGCTCGAGGTCCACCCCACCTCCAGGGAAACAGCCCCTGAGAAAAGATCTCCAGGAATATTTTGCGCCCAGGCTGGGAAACAAGTTCACTGGAGACAAGGCAAGCGAGCCTCCCGCAGGGAAAAGGAGGCCTTACTGCCCCTGGAGGAGAAGGCTGCAAGAGTGTGTGAGACCTGACGTGTGCCTTACTGGCCTCAGCTCCGCCATTGCCTGTTCATCCGAGCTAGGACCCAGGCCTACTTGGAGAAGGGTTTGGGTGCGGATTTCTACAAACTGCCAAGGGTTACAGCAATGAGAATTCTCTCAGCGCTAAGGGAGAGCACTGTATGGATTCTCAAGCTGTTTTCTGAACGACAGCGTCAAAGCTGCACAGAGAGAATCAGGCTCTCTGTGCCCCTATGTTGGGTATGCAGCTTTACATACAGAGGTGTCTCTATAGGAGCCAAGAATGTTCCTGAGAGATGAGGTTCACTAGAGCTCTCCTACAGAGCATAGACCTGTCCATGTGGTTTTGCCTTCCCCTGTGAGTTGGGTCCCTGAGGTCTGCCCCAGCTCCGGGGAAACAGCCCCTGAGAAAAGATCTCCAGGAACCGCTTTTCGCCCAGGCTGGGAAACGCAGTTCACAGGAGGCAAGGCAAGCAAGCCTCCTGCAGGGAAAATGAGGCCTTACCCTCCCTGAACGAGCAGGCTGCCAGAGTGTGTGAGACCTGCCTTGTGCCTTACCCGCCTCAGCTCTGCCATTCCATGTTTATCCGAACTGGGACCCAGGCGTATTTGGAGAAGGTTTTGGGTTAGGATTTCTACAATCTGCCAAGGGCTACAGCAATGAGAACTCTCTCAGTTGTTAGGGAGAGCATTGTGTGGATTCTCAAGCTGTTGTTTGATCGACGGTACTGATCAAGTGACTGATCAGGCACTGATCACATGATTGAGCAGTCCCTGATAACTAGGCTAATCATGCACTGATCACGTGACTGAACAGACACTGATCACATGGCTGATCGGCCACTGATCAAGTAACTGAGCATGCAGTGATCACGTGGCTGATCATGCTTGATCACCTGACTGAGCAGGCATTGATCAAGTGGCTGATCATGAACTGATCCTGTCATTCAACATGCAGTGATCACGTGGCTATCATGCACTGATCACGTGGCTAATCAGCCACTGATCACGTGACTGAACATGCATTGATACGTGACTGAGCAGGCGCTGATCACGTGACTGAGCAGGCAGTGATGACGTGACTGAGCAGACACTAATAACTTGGCTAATCAGGCACTAATCACTTGGATGAACAGGCACTAAATCCGTGACTGAGCAGACACTAATCACGCAGCTCAGCAGGCAATAATCAAGGACCTGAGCAGGCACTAATGACGTGGCTAAGCAGGCTATAATCACGTGACTCAGCAGGCACTAAACCCGTGACTGAGCAGACACTAAACACGGAGCTGAACAGGTACTTATCATGGGACTGAGCATGCACTGATCACGTGGCTGAACAGGTACTTATCACGTGACTAAGCATGCACTGATCACGTGACTCAGCAGGCACTAAACCCGTGACTGAGCATACACTAATCACGCAGCACTGCAGGCAATAATCAAGGAGCTGATCAGGCACTAATGGCGTGGCTAAGCAGGCACTAATCACGCAGCTCAGCAGGCAATAATCATGGAACTGAGCAGGTTGTAATGACGTGGCTGAGCAGGCACTGAGTACATGACTGAGCAGGCACTAAACACGTGACTGAGCAGACACCAATCACGGAGCTGAGCTGGCACTAATGACTTGGCTGAGTAGCCACTAATCACACAGCTGAGCAGGCACTAATCAAGCAGCTGAGCAGGCAATAATCCCATGACTCTGCAGGCACTGATCACTTTACTGAGTAGGCACTCATCACGTGACTGAGCAGGCACTAAACCCGTGACTGAGCAGACACTAATCACGCAGCTCAGCAGGCAATAATCAAGGAGCTGAGCAGGCACTAATGACGTGGCTAAGCAGGCACTAATCACGCAGCTCAGCAGGCAATAATCATGGAGCTGAGCAGGCTGTAATGACGTGGCTAATCAGACTCTAATCACGTAACTCAGCAGGCACTAAACCCGTGACTGAGCAGACACTAATCACGGAGCTGAGCAGGAATTAATCACTTGGTTGAGAAGGCACTAAACATGTGACTGAGCAGACACTAATCATGCAGCTTAGCAGGCAATAATCACGTGACTCAGCGAGCACTAAACCCATGACTGAGCAGACACTAATCACGGAACTGAGCAGCACTAATCAAGCAGCTGAGCAGGCACTAATCCTGTGACTCAGCAGGCAATGATCATGTAACTGAGAAGGCACTAATCTGGTGGCTGAGAAGCACTGATCACGTGACTCAGCAGGGACTAAACCCATGACTGAGCAGGCACTAATCACGCAGCTCAGCAGGCAATAATCACGGAGCTGAGCAGGCTGTAATGCTGTGGCTAAGCAGACTCTAATCACATGACTCAGTGGCACTAAACCCATGACTGAGCAGACACTAATCACATAGCTCAGCAGGAACTAATCACTTGGTGAGAAGGCACTAAACCTGTGACTGAGCAGACACTAATCACGCAGCTGAGCAGGCAATAATCAAGGAACTGAGCAGGCACAAATCATGCAGCTGAGCAGGCACGAATCACGCAGCTGATCAGGAACTAATCACACAGTTGCACAGGCACTATTCACGCAGCTGAGCAGGGCTAATCCTGTGACTCATCAGGCACAGATCACGTGGCTGAGCAGGCACTGATAACATGACTAGCAGGCACTGATCACATTCTAAGCATGCACTGATCAAGTGGCTGATCATGCAATGATCACGTGGCTGAGAGGCACTTATCACGTGACTGAGCAGGCACTAATCACTTGGCTGAGCAGGCACTAATCATGGAGCTGAGCAGGCACTAATCACTTGGATGAACAGGCACTAAACCGCTGACTGAGCAGACACTAATCACACAGCTCAGCAGGCTATAATCAAGGAGCTGAGCAGGCACTAATGACGTGGCTAAGCCTGACTCTTGTGAGCCCATGAACTATAGCCTACCAAGCACCTCTGTCCATGGAATTCTCCAGGGAAGAATACTGGAGTGGGGTGCCACTTCTGTTTCCAGGGGAACTTCCTGACCCAGGAATTGAACCCAGGTCTCCCTCATTTCAGGAATATGTTTACCAACTAAGCCAGACAGGAAGCTATTTAAGTCATATGGTTTTAGAATACTGTTTAGGTAGCAAGAGATAATTGCAGCAGTGTGGATATACAAACAAGAAAATATTTTAGGGATAATTATTTCCCATATATATTTATATTATATATATTTATTTTATATATTTGTATTATATTAATACTAATATAATTGTATATTTTATACAGGTATATATACCTGAATATAAATATTGTATATTATATACAGGTAAAATATATAATTGTATATTATATATATAATTGTATGTTATATATATAATTGTATATTATATACAGGTATAATATAATACCAGGTAATGCTACCTGGTATTATATTAATACAAATATATTATATTTGTATATATATACATATATATAAAATGGAGATATATATATAAAATTATATATATATATGTATATATATATATATATATATATATGTGTGTGTATATATATATATAAAACGGAGAAGGCAATGGCAACCCACTCCAGTACTCTTGCCTGGATAATCCCAAGGATGGAGGAGCCTGGTAGGCTGCAGTCCATGGGGTCGCTAAGAGTAGGATATGACTGAGTGTATTCACTTTTACTTTTCATTTTCATGCATTGGAGAAGGAAATGGCAACCCACTCCAGTGTTCTTGCCTGGAGAATCCCAGGGATGGGGGAGCATCGTGGGCTGCCATCTATGGGGTCGAATAGAGTCAGACATGACCGAAGCAATTTAGCAGCAGTAGAAGTATATATATATATATATATATATATATATATATATATATATTAGTATACCTCTGAAAAGTGAAGAAAATATTTGAAAAGTATATATACACATCTGAAAAAGAATTTGTATCCAAACTTTATGAAGTGTTCTCATCAATAATAAAAAAAAATTATAATAATAAAATTCAGGCAAAGGATTGAACAGATATGCTCAACAAGAAGATGTGCAAATAGAAACATTGTGTATGAGTTTACTCAGTATCATTCAGTTCAGTTCAGTTCAGTCTCTCAGTCGTGCCTGACTCTTTGTCCAACTCTTTGCAACACCATGAATTGCAGGACACCAGGCCTCCCTGTCCATCACCAACTCCCAGAGTTTACAAAAACTCATGTCCATCGAGTCGGTGATGCCATTGAGCCATCTCATCCTCTGTCATCTCCTTCTCCTCCTGCCCCCAATCCCTCCCAGCATAAGGGTTAGCAAAAGGTCCCTCTTTTCCAATGAGGCAACTCTTAGCACGAGGTGGCCAAAGTATTGGAGTTTTAGCTTTAGCATCAGTCCTTCCAATGAACACCCAGGATTGGTCTTCTATAGGATGGACTCGTTGGATCTCCTTGCAATCCAAGCAGATGACACAACCCTTATGTCAGAAAGTGAAGAGGAACTAAAAATCCTCTTGATGAAAGTAAAAGTGGAGAGTGAAAAAGTTGGCTTCAAGCTCAACATTCAGAAAACTAAGAGCATGGCATCTAGTCCCATCACTTCATGGGAAATATATGGCAAAAAAGTGGAAACAGTTGCTGACTTTATTTTGGGGGGGGGGGCTCCAAAATCACTGCAGATGGTGATTTCAACCATGAAATTGAAAGATGCTTACTCCTTGAAAGGAAAGTTATGACCAAACTAGACAGCATATTTAAAAGTAGAGACATTATTTTGCCAACAAAGGTCCATCCAATCAAGGTTATGCTTTTTCCAGTGGTCATGTATGGATGTGAGATTTGGACAGTGAAGAAAGCTGAGCACCAAAGAATTGCTGCTTTGACCTGCAGTGTTGGAGAAGACTCTTGAGAGTTCACAGTATTGTTAATTTTTAGGGAAAATAAAGTGACAATGTTTTCTAAATAGGTTAAAATTAGAAATATTGATCATACCTAATGTTTCCTGTTTCATATGAAGTCTCATTCAGGATTTAACAAGGACACAGATTGAGAGGTAACAGGCAGGAAGGCCAGGGGTCTCCAAACAGAAGAAATAGGCTTCAAGCATTTTTATCTCTCTTAAACGGCAGGAGGAAACAAACTAGCGATATTTTTCTTTCTTTTTCTATACAAATTTAAAAGGAGATTTCTCTTAAAATACTGTGTTGCCATAATGACACCTGATTTCACCTGAAGTTAACTATTCTCAACCCTTGAGTTAACCAATGCGTTTTTCTTATGGAAATGTTTGTATTAAGCTATGTTAATGTGCTATGCATTTACCCCAAACTCTGTCTTCAAGTCAGGCTTGCCTAAATGGCTCAGAACCTACTTGACAAGCCAGTATGTTATACTCAGACATTGTTCCCCTAATCTATGTAAACAAAACTATTTGTATGGTAATCTGCCCTTCTATAAGATTCAAGTCTGGACTGGGATGAATCATCTGGTGCCAAGATTATCCCAAAATGCATTTTATGGATGAGGGGCCTGGTGCCATTCTGAGTTTTAAGACATTACTTTCTTTCATTAACAGACTGCTAGTGACTATATAACATCCAGCTGAGGACTAGCAGGGGGTTACTCTTTCTGTCCCCTTCTGATGCCTATGTCAGAAGCTTTCTCTATCTCCTTTTTACTTTAATAAAACTTTATTACACAAAAGTTCTGACCGATCAAGCCTCATCTGTAGCCCCAGATTGAATTCTTCTCCTCCAGAGGCCAAGAATCCCAGCATCTTTTTGTTCAGCAACAATCTTTCATCTTGGGGGCTCTTCCGGGATCCTTCAGGACAAGGTAAGGATGCTTGGAGCCCTAGTTCTTTGTTCTCAGTGCAAACATGTTTTCTGCTGTACTTTACTAACTCTGTAGTGTGCTTGTGTGAATGAATGAAACACCCTGAAAGAAGCAAGTGTGGAACCCTGCTCTCTGGTTCCACGGTGGTCTCATACAGCTTATGACAGAAACCTGTCGGGGGTTTATACCGATCTGCAAATGCCAAGAGGCACCCAACGTCTCTTTGGGGACCAACCAGAAATGGGAAAAAACGTGTGGACCGAACTCTTCTTTCTCGGTCAAACTTTTCAGTCTCTTTCACCATTTCATAACTCCCTGAGAATTAGAGTGAGTCAAGTCAATCAGTCGTGTCCCATTCTTTGCAATCCCATGGACTGTAGCCTACTAGGCTCCTCCGTCTATGGGATTTTCCAGGCAAGAATACTGGAGTGGGTTGACATTAATTAGAAGCACTAACCTAATCTATTGGATCATAGACTTTCAAGGGACTTGTGATCTATACTGTTACTGTGTACTGTGGCTTAGGTCCCAAACCTGGATTGGTAGTCAGGAAGTGCCTAGCCTCACTAGGAATGGAAAGTTTGGAAGCTAGATGGAACTATAGCTCCAAGAACATCTCTTAGGTTAAAGGTTACTCAGATTAGGACTGCAATGGGTTTTTTCCTTTGGTAATGCTGGCTCTTAGTGGACCAGAGGTCCATTATTATACTGATGTGGTGACGATTGGAAAGTACATCTCAGTTTTATGTTCATATCGATCTTATTGTGGTCAGGAATATACTCAGGCTTGTGAACAGGCACTCAGGTGATGAATATTTCCACCAGCGGTTTAGCCTGTGAGGCATTCTGGAAGGTTACTCTGAGTGGCATCAGAGGCAAGCCAGGTTTTAATGGTGAAGAGCTGGACATCAGTCTGGGATGCCATCAGGTCTAACCGGTGCATCCCCATCCCATCTTGGTGGTAGAACCGGGAGGGATGAATATGATGCCTTTGTTAGTAAGGGAAAGACTAAGTCTGAATAGGAAGGAAAAGCTTTTGGTGTAAAGTATGTCTACACCCCCATCTAGAGCAGGGAGGGACGCCTCCAGTAGGAAGATGGTGCTGGTCACTTTTTTTCCCTCTTACAGATGGGAGCTAGCAATTCCAGCCTCACTCCTTTGAACTGTATCCTGAAAAACTGGGATAGATTTGATCCCCAGGGCTTAAAGAAGACACACCTCGTCTTCCTATGTGATACTGCATGGCTGCAGTACCCACTAGAGGATGACGAATGGAGGCCAGTTGGAGAGGCTTTTAAGTATAATACTGTTTTACAATTAGACTGGTTCTGAAGAAAACAATGGAAAAGTGATCTTAAAGGATAGCTTTCTCACTCACTCTGCTCCAGATATCTGCCATAAGCTATTAAAATGGGCCTATGGACAAAATCAGTCTTTAGATACTCTGTTACAACTGGTTCAAACAGTCTATTAAGATAGGGAATATGAGGAAAAGAAAGAAAGGCAGAAAAAGACAAAGGAAAAGGTGGAAGCCCTCACAATGACTGTAAGAACCCTTCTTAAACAGCCTGAGAAAAATGCCCAGAGGGACTGAAGTGAAAAGGGATGGGCTTGCTATTAATGTGGAAAGGAGGGGCACCTCAAGAGGGATTGTCCTCAAGCATTCAAGCCATCCCCGGCTCCATGTCCGGTCTGCAAGGGACCACACTGGAGGAGAGACTGCCCCCAGAGGCGTAGACTTCAGGGGTCAGGCTCTCAAGACAATCAGGACTGAAGGTGCCTTGGGGTCCCCACACAAGCTCCCATCCTAATTACACCTGAGGAACTCTGGGAATTAATAACTGTGGGGGGCTAATCTGTCGATTTCCTTTTAGATACTGAAGCAACCTACTCTGTGCTTACTGAAGCCCCTGGCCCACTTTTTTCCCAATCCACTTTCTTAATGGGACAGTGTGGATGAGCCAAAAAGTATTATTTCCGTTATTCTTTATGTTGTAACTGGGACACTGTGGTATTTTTCACACGAGTTTCTGATCCTGCCAGAGTCTCCCTCACCCTTTTGGGGAGAGATATACTGAGCAAGGTCTATGCCTCTGTTTTCATGAATAAGGAGCCCTCCTTTTCTCTCCCTTTAGTTGAACAAAATGTAAATCCTAGAGTATGGGCTGATGGAAAATCTGTGGGTTGAGCACAAAATGCTATCCCTGTCATTGTCAAGCTCAAAGACTCGCACTTATTTCCACATAAGAAGCAGTATTCACTGAAACCTGAGGTTAAGGAAGGGTTAAAACCCATCATCAAAAATTTAAAGGAGCAGGGACTATTAGTTCCCTGTAACAGTCAATAAAACACTCCTGTTTTGATTATAAAGAAATCAAATGGCAAATGGAGACTAGTTCAAGATTTACAAATAATAAATGAGGCTGTAGTTCCTTTACAGCCCATGGTGCCTAATCCTTATACTCTATTATCTGCAATTCCTGAATGAGCCAAATATTTACAGTAATTGATTTGAAAGATGCCTTCTATTCAATGCCTTTGGCAGAAGAAAGTCAATTTTTATTTGCCTTTGAAGACCCTATGCAGCCAGCTTCTCAGTTAACCTGGACAGTTTTGCCCCAGGGATTTCTTGACAGTCCTCACTTATTTGGACAAAGTTTGTCACGGGATCGACAAAACTTTAATAGTACTGAAGCAGTGGTGTTACAATATGTAGATGATATTTTGCTCTGTGCTGAGACAGAGGAAGCTTGTTCGTGAGCCTCACAAGATTTCTTAAACATTCTGGTAGGCTGCAGTTACAAGGCCTTAAGAGAAAAGGCTCAGTTTTGTCAACAATCTGTTAGATATCTGGGCCTAATCATATCAGAAGGGCCATAGGCCCTGAGAGAATTAAACCTATAGTAAATCATCCCTTACCTATGACTTTAAGACAACTGATAGGATTTTTGGGAATCACAGGCTACTGTCATATTTGGATTCCAGGTTATGGAGAACTTGCCCAACCTTTATATAAACTTATAGCTGAAACTCAGCAGGCCCAAACCGACAAACAAACTAGCTTGGTCTCCAGATACTCAAAAGGCTTTTAAGGTTCTTCAGACTACTCTCCTACAAGCTCCTTCTCTGAGCTTGCCCACAAGGTCAGAATTTAATGTGTTTGTCACTGAAAGAAAAGGTATGGCCTTGGGAGTTTTGACAAAACCCCAAGGGCCTCACCAGCAACCTATTGCTCATCTAAGCAGATAATTAGATGTAATTTCACGTGGGTGGACACACTGCTTAAGAGTAATTGGGGGAAGTGGCTTTATTAGAACCTGAAGCTTTAAAAATAATTAATGGACGAAACATTACTGTGCTGACTTCTCATAATGTGAGTGGAATCTTAAATTCTAAGGTTAATATTTGAATGACAGACAGTAGGCTTCTTAAATATCAGTCATTGTTGTTAGAAGGCCCAGTAGCTAAGCTTAAAGTCTGTGGAAATTAAAATCCTGCCACTTTCCTTCCTGAGAAGGAAAATGAAACACCTGATCACGATTGTTCCAAATTCCTAATTTTAAACTATGCAGCTTGGGAGGATCTAATGGATACCCCATTAGATAATCCTGACATGGAAACATTTAGCGATGTCAGTTCTTCTGTTTGGAATGGAAAGTGTAAAGCAGGTTACACTGTGGTGACTGCTGAACAGGTTTTAGAAGTAAAATCTCTCCCCCAGGGAATCAGTGCTCAGTTAGCAGAGCCTGTGGCTCTGACCCGAACTCTAGAGTTAAGCAAAGGGCAGCGAGTAAATATCTACACTGATTCTAAGTATACTTATTTGACTTTACATGCTCATGCTGCAATATGGAAAGAAAGTTTAAAACAGTAACAGGAATATCTATTAAGCATTTCAGAGAGATCCAGAGACTTTTAACTGCTGTATATTGTCTTAAAGAAGTAGCTGTTATGCATAGCAAAGGGCACAGCAGGGCAAAGTAGCATAAGGTAATCAGTTGGCTGACTGTCAAGCCAAAAAAAAAAAAAAAAAGCACTTTACAAAATCCCTTCACTGCAGACACCTTTGATCTGGACGGGTCCTGTGGAATAGGAAAAAAAAAAAAAAAAAACAAAACACACACAATATACTGAGGAAGAATTAGAAAGATATGAGAAAAGAGGAGCAAAGATTACTGATAAAGGATGGTTACAGTCCGAGAATGGACGATTAATAATTCCTGAAAAAGTTCTGTGGAAAATTCTTAAGGGTTTACACTAGAGTTTTCATTTGGGTGCAGAGAGTACTTACCAGATGGCTTCTTGTTCGTCTGAAGGAAAAAATGTAATGAAAACGTTAAAGAACATTATAATAAGGTATGAGGTTTGTCAGAAAAATAGCCCTGAGACTGAAAAGCTAGCAAAATCTGGATTACAAAGAAGTGGAAAGTATCCTGGAGAGGACTGGGAAATTCATTTTACTCATATGCCAAAAGCTAATGGATATTCTTGCTTACAAGTTTGGGTAGATACTTTTCCTGGAGGGACTGAGGCTTTTCCCTGTCACAGTGAGCAGGCTAAGGAGGTTATGAAAAATTTAATCCATGAAATTATCCCCAGGTTTGGGCTGCCACGGAGCCTTCAGAGTGACAATGGCTCCGCCTTTAAATCTGCTGTAACTCAGGGGGTATCTAAAGCTCTAGGAATAAAATATCACTCACACTGTTCCTGAAAAATCCCAATCCTCAGGAAAGGTTGAAAAGGCTAATGACATTACCAAAAGACATCTGCACAAATTAACTCAAGAGATGCAGGACAATTGGATTAAGTCCTACCCATAGTTTTAATGAGGGCTGGAACTGTCCCCCCAAAAGGAGGGACTGTCCCCCTTTGAATGTATTTATGGAAAGCCTTTCTTATGCACAGACATTGTTATAGACCCTGAAACCTAATTAACTAGTTATGTAACTCAGCTCTCAGCTTTTCAACAGGCATTAACAGAACACTAAGAGACGACTCCTGATCCAGCCTCTGAGTCAAGCAAGCCTCTATTTCAGCCAGGAACCAAGGTCCTCATAAAAACGTTAGGGTCTGGGGGCCCATCCGTTGAGCCCCTCTGTGAAGGATCTTACCAGGTTATTCTTTCTTCTCCCACAGCTGTCAAACTGCCAGGAATTTATTCGTGGGTACATCACACTCGAGTTAAGAGGTGGCACCCTGACCAGAACTAAGTGACTTCATTTTATATCTTTACTTTCTATGCTCTGACTTTGTACTTTTAAAAATGGGCCGGTTAACCTATGTGAGCTTACTTCTGCTGACTCCAAAAATCCAGTGTGCCGTTTGATCCTCAAGACAATGCCTTCCTGTCCTGGGATCACTCCTACACTACATTCCAAAATCGGTCTAACTGCTGGGTCTGCGGAGCACTCCCTTCTTCATCAGTGGAAGGCTTCCCATGGTGGACATCTCCACTTCAAGGAAAAGACTTTTTCCAATTCTCTGAATACCTTCAACAACAATCATATATGATGCCTCTTCTTCATCTGATGACACCTAACAACCCTAAAATGGACTGGTGCAACACTTTGTACTTTAACTATGGCCATAACATGACTTTTAACTTTTTGATTTTAACTTGTTTTAATGACTATTTTGTCTTGCATCTGGAACTGTGTAACTGGATTTGTTTCTAGTTGCATGAAAGTTTTTAAGTTACAAATGATTGTTCAAACTCCTGCTACTGCTGCAGCTTCTTACAACTACTATTTGGGGCCCCTGGATCAGAAATCCTCAGCATGAGGGTTAGGAAAATATGTTGTCTTACCAATTTAGGGACAATGCCCTTTGTCCGCTCAGAAACAGTTATGGAATGAGAAAAACGCCCCTTTACCCTAGGCATCATAATTCTCCTAAAAGAAAAGAGGGGAATGAGAGGGTAACAGGCAGGAAGGCCAGTGGTCTCTAAATGGAGGAAATAGGAGGAATATGCCTGCAAGTGTCAGACATTTTTATCTCTCTTAAGAGGCAGGAAGAAACAGACTAGCAATATTTTTTTTTCCTTCTCTATACAAATTTAAAAGGAGATTTCTCTTAAAATACTGTGTTGCCATAATGACACCTGGTTTCACCTGAAGTTAACTATTCTCAAACCTTGAGTTAACCAATGCATTTTTCTTATGAAAATGTTTGTTTTAAGCTATATTAATGTACTATGCATTTACCCCAAACTCTGTCTTCAAGTCGGTCCTGCCTAAGGGCTCAGAACCTACTTGACAAACCAGTATGTTATACTCATTGTTCCCCTAATCTATGTAAATGAAACTATTTGTATGGTAATCTGGCCTTCTATAAGATTCAAGTCAATCGTTTCATGGCCTGGGACGAATCATCTGGTGCCAAGATTATCCCAAAGTGCATCTTATGGATGAGGGGGCTGGTGCCATTCTGAATTTTAAGACATTCCTTTCTTTCATTAACAGACTGCTAGTACTCTTCCCTGGAAAATTCCAAGGATGGAGGAGCCTGGTAGGCTGCAGTCCATGGGATCACTGAGAGTCGGACATGACTGAGTGACTTCACTTTCACTTTTCACTTGAATGCATTGGAGAAGGAAATGGCAACCCACTCCAGTGTTCTTGCCTGGAGAATCCCAGGGGTGGCGGAGCCTGGTGGGCTGCCGCCTATGGGGTCGCACAGAGTTGGACATGAATGAAGTGACTTAGCAGCAGCAGCAGCAGCAGCAGTGACTATATACGGAGAAGGTAATGGCAACCCATTCCAGTACTCTTGCCTGGAAATTCCCATGGATGGAGGAGACTGGTAGGCTGCAGTCCATGGGATCACTGAGAGTCGGACATGACTGAGTGACTTCACTTTCACTTTTCACTTGCATGCATTGGAGAAGGAAGTGGCAACCCACTCCAGTGTTCTTGCCTGGAGAATCCCAGAGACAGGGGAGCCTGGTGGGCTGCCATCTTTGGGGTCACACAGAGTCAGACACGACTGAAGTGACCTAGCAGCGGCAGCAGCAGCAGTGACTATATAACACCCAGCTGAAGACTAGCAGAGGGGTACTCTTTTTGCCCACTTCTGACGCCTATGTCAGAAGTTTTCTCTATTTCCTTTATACTTGAATAAAACTTTATTACACAAAAGCTCTGAGTGATCAAGCGTCGTCTCTGGCCCCAGATTGAATTCTTCTCCTCCAGAGGCCAAGAATCCCAGCATCTTTTCGTTCAGCAACAATCTTTCAAGATTATCTTTTTATTTTGGTGGTTACTTCTCTGATTATTTCTTTTAATTGTTTCTTGGTTTTTACCTCTTTTTTTTCTCTAAAGCTAGGAAACTCATCAAACTAAATTGTGTGCAATTACTGTGTTTTTAGTTTTATGAAAATAATAGCGATAATTTTTTATGTCTTTTTATATGTCATTGCCATTCTTGTTGTGACAGCCTCAATCCTCAGATACTAACTGTCCTCCTGTGGAGATACAGTTGAGGCAAAGCTTAAGCCACATAACTAATTGTTAATAATTTTCCACCAATTAAAATCAAGAAATTTTTGATTTCTTGTGTTACAAGAAATCTCTTTGTGTTACAAAAGAGTTTAGCAACCATCATTTGTTCACTTTCTACCACACTGTCAATGTGTGTAGAATAGTCCTTGGTCACCTAATTCTACCTCTGTCCTAATTAATTTTTCCCTCAGGTAAGTCCCTATCTTCTGGGATGCAAAAATCCCTTGGGTTACATTTTAATCAGCCAGACCCGGCGTTAGTTTTTTATCAGTGCTGCTCCTCAAGACCACACAGGATAACCTCCTTTCAATATACTCCCATCCAACAATTTCAACCTGACTTTGGGTAGATACATTATTAATACAAGCTGGGCAACCTAAAATATCTCCCAATGGGATTTTCCATTAAAAATGGAGATCTGAGATAACTGAAAAACATGTATCCAAGAGAAAATGTATGCATCAGATAAAGGAAGTGAGAAAAATTTAGATTTCAGGATTTCCTAGTGCCCATGGTAACAGTAAAATCAGTTGCCTGTGTAAGCAACTATCTACTCAGAAGATGACTTTCTCAGAACATGGTTGTATGTTCCTCAAACCTGGAGTACTGTGATACAGTGTTCACTGCATGATTAGGCACCACATTTCATTATGTCTCATGGTTGTTGGGAGAATAACTAGGGGAGCCAGTGAGTGGCTATAGACAGTGTTGTTCTACAAGTAAGGAGTACTTCTAGTAATATAAATATTAATTGTGTACTGAGATATGAATGTGTGCACTACATCAGTTTCACAAATATATAATCAATACTTATTTTGTATAAGAAACTATCATATTAAAAATATTCTGATAGTGAACATTCTTTAAGGAAAACTCTTTTTTTAGAGTACAATACACATTTAGAAAATTTCTTCTATAAATGTATGCATTAGTAATGAAGAAATTCTGCTCCCAGAATAAAAACAAAGATAAAACATTACTAACATCTCAGAAATTGTCCTCCCCCCCCACATCCATCACAAATGGATACCAAATATGATCCTTCAGAGGCTTCCCAGGTGACTCAGCTGGATAAGAATGCAGCTACCAATGAAGGAGATAAAAGAGACAAAGTTTCAATCCTTGAGTCAGGAAGATCCCTTAGAGGAGGGCATGGCAACCCACTCCAATATTCTTGACTGGAGAGTCCGATGGACAGAAGAGCCTGGTGGGCTATCGTCCATAGGGTTGCACAGAGTCAGACAGGACTCAGGCGACTTAGCAGGCACACATAATATTCAGTTTGGATACTTTTGAAGTATACATTAACAAAATCATACAGCTTTCACAGCTTTATTTATGACCTCTTTCATATAACATCAATTCACCCTCATTGTTGTATAGCTTTCCTAGGTACAAACTTACCATACAGTGATTTATCTAATTTAGAGCTGGGGTCAGTATACTTGACCCCTAAAGTTTCATTGGAGATGGACATACCATTTATCTGTATATTTTCATGGGTGCTTTTGTGATACAGGTAAAATCTGAGCATTTTGACAAAGTTAATGAACTATAAATTCTAATATATACACTATTTAACACTTTAAGGATGTTTGTCAAGTCCTGAGCTAGAGTGTTGAAAATTTGGTTAAAAATATAAAATTCAGTTTTATATTATAACAGATAATTCAGTGAAGTACATTTTTGTATAAGTCTTTTGGTAGTCATATTCATTAATTTCTCTTAGGTATAATTCAAAGAAGCCATTTTTGAGCCATAGAACATATATTATTATATGTTCTACTGTATTAGACACAGCTTACAGTTGTATAAAGTGTACTGGTAACTCTCATCTAATTGTAAATTGTAAAAGCCATACTTGTTCCACATCCTCACTAACAATTTCTAATCCAATTATTTCCATCTTACTCTTCTTTAGGTGACTCATAATGTGGTTTTTATTTGCTATTAATTTTTTATTTAAGTTTTACTTACTAGATGGCTACTACATTTGGATATTCACTTTGATGAGAAGTTTATGAGATACTAAATTTGAATTGCAAGTCTCATCAAAGAGCTATGTTTGAAAGTGTTTAGTCTTCTGAATTTCATACTATATAGATGGCTTCATGTAACCACTATTTAAGGTTAAAACAGTCTACAAGTACAGTACAATTTCTGAATTCAACATAAAGTAACTCCTTTTTTTTTAATGTTTTCCAAATCTTTTCCAGTACTGGGATTGATTTACACAGCAGTAGAGTCACATTTTATGTAGACAGGTTGTATCATTTGGAAAAGACATTATAGGAAATCTACTTGACGTCTCTGTCTTACATAGGGGAATCTGATGGCTAGAAAGGGAAAGTGTTGTGTTAAGTTTAGTTTAACATTACTGCCTGGTACATGGCACATTTCTAGAGACAGAGATGTCCAGGGAGGTTGAAAGGTCACTGCCTCTGTATTTAGCTCGGACCTATGTACTTATTGGATTATTGAACATTACTTTTTACAAGTGAAGTTATATGTCCCATATCTATCTCTCTCTTCTCTGCCTTAGACAAACACTTAAATCTACTATTGTTATGCCATATTTCTCCTTAAGTATTTCAGTGGCAAGGATGAAATTGTCAAGATATAAGAACTTGACAGCAGTATTAGCCCATTACACACTGTAGTTTATAATATTGCATTTTTACAATGATATTTGCTATATTTGTGGATGCAGGAGAAAGGTGTGATATAAAAAGGGAAGTATAGGGATGGGGATTAAAGTAGAGAGAAATATATCAAAATTTATAGTGCTGGTTTCTAATTTTTTAGAATCCCCAAATAGAAAAGTTTTTATATGTTCTTGTTCAAGTTTTCATTTGAGTTATCAATTCCCTAAAAAATATTTTCATAATTTGGTATTTAACCTGGCAATATATGGGAGAAATAAAATCAATGAATTCCATTTTTGGTCTTACTTTAATGGGCTCAATTTTTTTTTCTTTTTTATATCACACAAATAGATTAAATAAATTATGCCTATTTTATATCAAATAGGTCTTTAGATATGGTAAGGAATTTCTGCCAGATGGAGTGAAATGGTTTATTCATGGCAGTCTAGTGACACCCTATTTTGATTGGACTTTGTTATATTTCAAACTATGCTTTTTTCTGCCATATTGTTGCTCATAAGAAACAACTCCAGAAGAGTTTGGGTGAACTGATAAAATATACTAGAGATAGACTTTTAACACTTTTATCTAAAATAAGAATTCTCGGTAGCTTTTTATCCACCATGAGTTCTTTTCCTAGCCTATCATGACATCTTATAAATACTACCCTGAAAACAAGAGGCATTTTTTTAGACTTTAGTGAAATTCTAAAATATTTTCACATAAGGAAACTGCAATGGCAGTAAGAAAACCTAAGAACTTTAATGACTTTTAACCTTTGCAGTTTCAATGGATTATTATGAATGTCTTTCAGTCTTATAATGTTTTTCAGATATATGGTCAAAAACCACACTTTCTGAAGGAATAGATTCAATGCTGTAGCCTTCAGGGAACAAGAACAAATGCAGATGAAATAGCCAAATATCAGGAACTCAGAGTTCTTTACTCCTAGTATAACCAATATGCATGTCTTCATGGAGACATTATTTTAGTATCCACACCATGCTATGTATCTTCTCAAAAATATGTTGTGTGTATGCATACAACGTATATACTGCAGTATATATGTACAGAAGATGCTATCTCTGTGCTAATTTTGCTACTGAGATATAATTAACACTCAAAAATATTATATAGTGTGTTTAGTTTGTCATGTATTTGTTTATTTCCCCAGAAAACATGGAATATTTTGATGTAGTGGATAGAATGCTCAATCCATTAGCAGAAAATGCTCACAGAGTGAAATAAATAAGGCTTTAAGTATGTGACTGTCTGTGATTCACAAAGGGACAGAGAGAGACATTCAACCAGGACTAAGAAGAGGAAAGAGGAGAAATAAGTTAACTTGCAGAAAGTGACAGAAAAACGAATAGTTGATAAGGAATGCACAATGATATACTTTACCCAGGTATTTTCCATTGACCCTTAAAAAACGTTTCTTCTTTTTTTCAAACTTTATTCAGATAAAATTGACAAATAGCATGTGTAAGGTATTCAGAATGAAGATGTGATATATGTATACATTATGATATGTACAATGAAATTAATTAACACATTCATTAATTCACATAGTTACAATTTGGAGTATGCATTTGATGAGGACAATTAAGATCTATTCTTCTAGCAAATTTTAAGTTTACTGTTCAAAAGTGTTAACTAGAATCATCATGTATGTTAGATCCTCAGAACTTATTCATTGACTAGCAGTTATTCACTTTGAATAACATCCTCAATCTCTTCCACCTTCTAGACTCTGGAAACAACCAATCCACTTTCTATTTCTATGAGTTCACCCTTTTTAGATTCAACATATATGTGAGATTATACAGTACTTACCATTTACTGTTTGACTTATTTCACTTAGCATACTCCCTTCAAGTTTTTTCTATGTTGTGGCAAACAAGGATATTGTACTTCTAAAAGACATGGGCTTGTCCACCTTAAAATCCATCAAATTGTTCCATCCTCTGACTAATATCCTTTCACTTCCCAACTTGAATGATTTTTAGATCTGAAACTGAGTATATCTATCCAAAGACATACTAGTTTTGTTTTTAGCTTTATGTTTATAATCCCCCATTTTTACTTATTTTAATATAAATTTATTTATTTTAATTGGAGGCTAATTACTCTACAATATTGTATTGGTTTTGCCATACATCAACATGAATCCGCCAAAGGTATACACGTGTTCCCCATCCCGAACCCTCCTCCCTCCTCCCTCCCCATACCATCCCTCTGGGTCGTCCCAGTGCACCAGCCCCAAGCAACCAGTATCATGCACTGAACTTGGACTGGCGATTCATTTCATATATGATACTATACATGTTTCAATGCAATTCTACCAAATCATCCCACCCTCTCCCTCTCCCTCTCCCACAGAGTCCAAAAGACTGTTCTATACATCTGTGTCTCTTTTGCTGTCTCGCATACAGGGTTATCGTTACCCTCTTTCTAAATTCCATATATATGCGTTAGTATACTCTATTGGTGTTTTTCTTTCTGGCTTACTTCACTCTGTATAATAGGCTCCAGTTTCATCCACCTCATTAGAAATGATTCAAATGTATTATTTTTAATGGCTGAGTAATAGTCCATTGTGTATATGTACCACAGCTTTCTTATCCATTCATCTGCTGATGGACATCTAGGTTGCTTCCATGTCCAGGATTTGTGAAATCTTATGAATTTTTTAGACAGCTTCCAAATGCTTATGTTTAGCACTAGCTTATATTCATTAGTACAGAAAGCACAGTACATACCATAGAGTATTTCATAAAAAGTTCAAATATCTGTCAGTAAACACATGAGAATTATCTAGCAATGTGACGAAATTAGAACACTCAGGAAAGTTTTCAACAAAGAGAACATGCCATATATAAATTCTTGATACATATGAGTGGGCTGTATTTGGAAGTTGTAGCATCTCTAAAATTTGGGCTTTATAACCAATGCTTATTATTAATTTATGTTTTAGTGAGACAACTTCGTTTCTCTTGTATGATGCAACATACATTTACAAATACAAAAACCACAATGTGTGTGTTTTTCTGTGTGTGAAATATGAACATTTAGCATAATATTTTAAATTTTATTTTTCTAAGGCTTGTTTCACATCCTTGTTCCTTAAGCTATAAATCAGAGGGTTTAACATTGAAATTGCGAGTGTAAAACAATGAAGTAATTTTATCTTGATCAAGAGAATAGGTTGAACTTGGCCTGAAATACATAAACAGCATAGTTCCCTAGAAAATTGCCACTGCAGTTAGGTGGGAGGTTCAGGTAGAGAACGCTTTGAACCTCCCCTAGACAGAGTGGATCTTCAAGACTGAAAGGATGATAAAACAGTAAGAGACAAGGACTCCTGAAATGGTACTCAGTTCAACGAAGCCAAAAACAATGAATAATGCCAACTCATTGACCTGTATATCAGATCAGGAAAGGAGAAAACGTGGAGGTAAATCACAGAAGAAATAGTTAATCTCATTTGACTCACAGAAACATACACGGAATGCTAATGTAATGTGTATCAGAGCATCTGCCATCCCCGCTAGGTAAACTCCAGCCATGAGCAGGAAGCACACCCCACTGGACATGCTGACTGCATAGAGCAAGGGGCTGCTGATGGTCTTGTATTCCTCATAGGCCATCACTGCCAGCAGGAGACACTCAGAATCTTCAAGGATACAGAAGACCAAGAATTGCAGAACACAGCCATAGACAGAAATTAACTTGTTTGTGGCAAATAGGTCCACCAGCATCTTAGGGCTGATGACTGTGGAATAGCAGAGGTCACAGAAGGAGAGGTGGCTGAGGCAAAAGTACATGGTTGTGTGCAGCTGGGGATCCATACTGATCAGGGTTATCATTCCAATATTTGCCAGAAGAATGATGAGATAAACAAGAACCATGGTAAATAGGGTCACTTTGTTCTCAGTAATTCCCAAGAAAATGAATTCAGTAAAAGAGGAAAAATTCCTTCCTTCCATCCTTGTTTGTTCTTATGAAAATTTTTGAGGAAATGATCAAGGACACATGGATGTGTAGTGCTTCCACACATCTGCAAAAAGATCATGTCAGAACACAGTTTCTGCAACTGTCTTTTTTATACTCAGAAAATTATTTAGTCATGCACTCACTCTTTAAAGAAGCAGAGCTGTCTTTAACCCAATAACAAAATTTATTTGGAATAAAATTTGAGAAACTGAATCAAATCTAAATGTCATTCATGAGTCATGTTACTTTCTAAAGCTCATCTTTGAGTCTTACTTTCTTTATATCAGGGAATAGATTTGACGGATTTACCTCTCTTCTCCTCTTCAAAATAATGTGAGAGAAACTACAATGTTAGAGATATTAAGCCATTGAGAGGGGACTAGCATTTTCTGTGCTTAAAAATATTCACATGTATATAAAAAGCAATTATGGTATTAGTGTTTTTCTTTAAAATCATGCTTGGTTTAAGTGTATTTCTATCAAGTATATTTCTGAAATAATGAGCACTAATAATAATGATCATAGACATTGTCAATTTTAACACAATATTATCAAGTTATCAATTTAATATATTATCAATTTAACACTCATATTATCAATTTTAGTAGTTAGTAAGACATGATATGAGTGTTAGCAACCTTTATTTTAGAAATGCATTATTACTCTGTGGCAATATTTATTTTCTCTTCACAGTGACTTGTCAAATAATGACTCTCTTGATCAGTAGAAGAAAAGAGCTAAAAGGAACTGAAAACAATGAAACATCACCTACATTTTCATCTCTTTGGATTTTAAATGGGCTTTAAAATCATAAGACTGAAATGAGAAGAAAGATACGAAATTCTTCCAAGATACACACATACCCTCCACTATGTATGTGTCTTTCTACATATGTCATGACTTTGATATCCGTATGTATTGATGTATATGAAAATAAAATGCAAATAATGCACTTTTTCTTCAGCTCTAAATAGATATGACATACTGTCATAAGGGATGAATTTGAAAGTTATTTTTACCATGGTGGTACTTGCATTATTTTTTAAACAAAATGACAAACACGTCAATTCTTGTATACACAGGTCCAATGATAAAAGGAGTAATAGAGCTTCTATGACTTAACAAAAATAATAAAACAAATAATACAATATTTAAGTTCAGGAAGATGGTACACAATCAGAGGAATAAATGCTATTTTTAGCAATTAAATGCAGAGGTTATTTAATTGAGTAAGTAGGTAGAAATGTTTTATTTACAAATATCTGTTTTAAATTTCTCAGATAGTTAAGTGTTTTCTCTTATATTTCTTACGTTAGAATTTGAAAACATACCTGAAATGAGCAGGTCTTGGGTAACTGGACAGTAACAAGCAGGTGGTCTTTTATTTGTTTCAGGTACACTGGGACTTAAATCCTTGCACTACTGCCCCTAGGCTTTGATGTTATGCAAACACTTAATTATGGTTCTGCTTTTGTATATTCCCCTGAGAATTCAGAAACCACTTAGCAACTGCTAAGCTTTGAAGCTTCACTATCATCACCAAATTGATCTATGGTAGGAAGAAAACAGCAAATTGTTTAGATGCTGTGCTTCACAGTTCCCTGAAATGGTCTCCTCCTTGTCCAGTCAAAAAGGAAACCTGAGGAAACTCAAGTAGATCCGCCCCCCGCCCCACTTATTTTTTAGATCTCCTTTTGAACATTCATTGCGTTTTTGAAATATTCTCCTTCACCACTTCATTTAGGAGCATTATTACTCTTTGATCCTGTTTCCTTTTTTATAAGAATATATGCATATTATAAAATTCACCCTTTTAATATATACAGTTACTTGGAATTTAGAATATTTTCAAGGTGGTTCATCCATCACCACTATCTGAATCCAGAATATTTTGATAGTTCCAGTAAGAAACACACATATATCTATTACCTATCACTTCCCTTGCCCCTTCCTCATACTCATAGCAGCCACTAATTTTATGTGGCTTCCTATTCTGGACACCTCATAAAAACAGAATCTTGCAGTATATGTTCTTTGGGTTTTTTGTTTATTTGTTTTCTCTATAAGTCTTCTTTCCTTGAGGAAAATGTTTCCAAGTTCCATCTATATTGTTCCATGTGTTGGAATTTTTTTTTCATCACATGGCACAGTAATATTTAATTGTACAGATATAAGGCAGATGACACCACCCTTATGGCAGAAAGTGAAAAAGAACTAAAGAGTCTCTTGATGAAAGTGAAAGAGGAGAGTGAAAAAGTTGGCTTAAAACTCAACATTCAGAAAACTAAGATCATGGCATCTGGTCCCATCACTTCCTGGCAAATAGATGGGGAAAGAGTGACAGACTTTATTTTTTTTTGGCCGGGGGGTTCAAAAGTCACTGCAGATGGTGACTGCAGCCATGAAATTAAAAGACGCTTGCTCCTTGAAAGAAAAGTTATGACCAATCTAGCTGCTGTTAAGTCACTTCAGTCATGTCCAACTCTGTGTGACCCCATAGGTGGCAGACAACCAGGATCCCCCGTCCCTGGGATTCCCCAGGCAAGAACACTGGAGTGGGTTGCCATTTTCCTTCTCCAATGCATGAAAGTGAAAAGTGAAAGTGAAGTCGCTCAGTCGTGTCTGACCCTCAGTGACCCCATGGACTGCAGCCTTCCAGGCTCCTCCGACCAATCTAGACAGCATATTAAAAAGCAGATATACAAATGCATATATATGGAATTTAGAAAGACAACCTTTCTAAATTGTAAGGTTGTAACGACAACCCTGTATGCTAGACAACAAAAGAGACACAGATGTATAGAACAGTCTTTTGGACTCTGGGAGAGGGAGCGGGGATGATTTGGGAGAATGGTATTAAAACATGTATAATATCATATAAGAAATGAATCACCAGTCCAGGTTCAATGCAGGATACAGGAAGCTTGGGGCTGGTGCACTGGGATGACCCAGAGGGATGGTATGGGGAGGGAGGTGGGAGGGGGGTTCAGGATGGGGAACACGTGTACACCCATGGAGGATGCATGTTGATGTATGGCAAAACCAATACAATATTGTAAAGTAAAAATAAATAAATAAATAAATAAAAAGACAAAAAAATAAAAATAAAATGCAGAAACATTATTTTGCCAACAAAAGTCCATCTAGTCAAAGCTATGGTTTTCCAGTAGTCATGTATGGATGTGAGACTTGGACTATAAAGAAAGCTGAGCACTGAAGGATTGATGCTTTTGAACTGTGGTGTTGGAGAAGACTCTTGAGAGTCTCTTGGACTGCAAGAAGATACAACCAGCGCATCCTAAAAGAAATCAACCCTGAATATTCATTGGAAGGACTGATGCTGAAGCTGAAACTCCAATACTTTGGCCACCTGATGTGAACAGCTGACTCTTTTGAAAAGACCCTGATGCTGGGAAAGATTGAAGATGGATGGAGAAGGAGACGACAGAGGATGGGATGTTTGGATGGCATCACCAACTCAATGGTCATGAGTTTAAGTAAGCTCCAGGAGTTGGTGATGGACAGGTGCTGCAGTTCATGAGGTCGCAAAGAGTTGGACATGACTGAGTGACTGAACCGTCTGACTGAACTGAACACATTTTATTGATCCATTCTTCAGATAAATGATCATTGTGTTGTTTCTATTTGGGCTTTCCTGGTAGCCCAGTAGTGAAAAAATCTGCCTGCCAAGCAGGAGATATGGGTTCAATCCCTGGGTCAGGAAGATGTCCTGGAGAAGGAAATGGCAACACATTCCAGTATTTTTGTTTGGGAAATTCCATGAACAGAGGGGCCTGGAAAGTTAAAGTCCATGGGGTTTCAAAGAGTTGAACATGACAGCAACAAAACAACAGTAAAAACTCAATCTATTATGACTAATGATGCTATTAACAGTATGGTCAATGATATTTTTCAAGGCAGACTTCATCATCAAACATAAATTTATTCCCATCCTCCAACTGCATGTCATTCAGAGACATTTCACTGACTCTGTGACTCTCTTACATCTCCAAAATAATTCACTCATTTCTGAATTATGTTCATTAAAATGTTTCCATTGCCATTAAAAACTCATGAAAAAAAAATTTTTTTCCTTCTAAACTTTCTGGTACAAGGATTCAAAAAGGTAGTGCTTTCTAAATATTTATTGTTTAGTATTTCTGGCTATTGAAGTGGATAATGATGTACAAAGGAAAGGAATATATATGCTTTAAGGATTTTTCTGCTGATATAGCTCATACGTGCAAAAAAAATGACTTGCTTAAAATTTTTACATGGATGTCAATTTTTCTAAATCAGAACTTTAATTTTATTTCTTAAATTAATGTGTTTGCTACTATCAACATTATTTACAGGAAAAATTGAGAAATATCTGAAGCTTCAGTTTTATGTTCTCCCCAAATCATCCCTAATAGACAGCAATGAAATTCTCCACACTCTTTAAGCTTTCGTCTATATTATCTTGGTATTTGGTGTGATTGGGCTACTTCCCAAGATCCTAGAACTAATCCTCCCTTTAAAGCAAATCAAATGATTGAAATGCCTGGCACTCTCCCTTCTGTATATGTGCTGTTCAAACACTGTTTCATTCGTTTTTTTGTTTTTGTTTTTTAAAGTACATTTACAAGAAAAATAAAGAGACTGCACACATGTTACTGTGGAAACAGTAAAGAGGTTTCTCCAAGAGATAAAAATAGAACTATTATATGACCCAGAAATTCCACTTTTGATATGTATCCAAAAACAAGAAAACAGACAATAGCAAAAATACTAAACACACATACACACACATACACCAGTGTTCATAGCATCATTATTAACAATTGCCAAGACGTGGAATCAACCTAAGTGTTGTGTCTGTAAACAAATGAGTAGATAAAGAGGATGTGGTATATATGTACAATAGAATAGTACTTAGCCATATAAAAGGAATTTTTGCCATTTCTATGACATGGGTAGACTTGGAGGGTATTCTGCTAAGTGAAATAAAACAGACAGAGAAAAATACATACTGTGTGATACTGCTTATATTTGGGATATAAAAAGCATCACAAATCAGTGAATAACATAAAAGAAGCAAACTCACAGATAAAGAAGACACACTGGTGGTTACCAGTGGGGAGGTAGTAAGGGACAAGATGGGGTGAGGGGAGTGGGAGGTGAAACTATTGGGTCCAAAATAAACTCCAGGATGTATTTTACATCATGGAGAATATAGCCAGTATTTTGTAATAATTATAAATTGAAGTTAACTTTTTAAATTGTATAACATTTTTTTAAATGATTAAAATTCAAAAGGGAAGAGACTGTACATATTCTCACATATTTAATTGCAATAACAAAAGCTATTGATAAATAAATCTGGAATTAGAAATTACAAAGTTCTACAATGGGCAAATACTAGTTGGGGAAAATTTAAAAGTACTGTACACTATTTACACATTTTCTTCAAAGATACTTTGCCTGTTTATCCTCCATTTTAATTTTTGCCACACTTTTTTGTGTTTGACCAACAGAAGTTAACAGAAATATTGTAAGTCAATTCTGAGTCTAGCCTGTAAGAAGACAGCATATGAAAGTCATGAGATGCTACGTAGGAAGTCGAACTAACGTTCTGCATATAACTTGTGACAGGTTCTGAGATACCTGGAGGGGGAAGGGGAGAATCAAGTCCCTCCTTTAGACATTCTCATCCTGTGCCAGATGTGACTGATCTTATAGAACTTCTTTCCACTAAGAACTTCATGTGACCTCAGTCAACATAAGAAGGAAGGAAATAATGAGTCAGTGATTATTGTTTTCAGTTATGAAATGCTATTTATGTATCAAGAAATAACTAGAATGGTGTGTATAAATATAATCAGAAGAAAACTGTATTAGGAGTGGTTATTTTTACAGTACCATCTGGGTCTCCTGAATTTCAAGCAGATTCTTTACCATCTGAGTCACCAAGAAAGTCCATATATAACAAGAAAATGAAGAAAAGATTTGAAAGCCATATATTTATACGAATGACAGTACTTGTTTGCAAAATACATAAAGAGTTCTCATTCATTATAATAAAGCAAAAAGCTTTGTACCAACTGGCAAGGGAATTGAACAGACACTCTCAGCAAGAAAATGTATAAGCAGCAAGTTGATGTGCAAAAATTTTCTCAGCACCCTTACTTATTAAGAAAATGAAAAGAAGGTACAATATCTTTTAAATGAGCTAAAATTAAAAATGCTATTCATACCTAATTTCCTACTTCATTTGAATCCTAATTTAGGATTTCACAGGGATGCAAATTTTCTTATTTATTTGGTTTGCTTTTCTATTTGTTTATTTTTGTTTGTTTCTTGTTTTATTCTAATTTATTATTTTTTTCAAAACCAGGCAACAGATCAAGCTATTAATAAAATTCATGTAGCTAGCACATTTTTAACTTTGGGGAAATGATTCTAGGTTCAATTTTTGATGCTTTTTTATACATCACCATCATTCTTCACATAATTAACACAACCTCATGTCTGTTTGGGCTAAGTTGCTTCAGCTGTATCCAACTCTACAACCCTATGGCCATAGCCTGCTGGACTTCTCTGTCCGTGGGATTCTCTAGGCAAGAACAGTGCAGTGGGTTTCCATTTCCTACTCCAGGAGATCCTGCCAATTAACCTCACAGCTAATTGCTAATAATATTCTACCAGTTAAAGTCAAGAACCTGACACAAGGATGCATTGGTGTTACAAAAGAATTTCTCAATCATTATTTAAGTATCTGATGCAGACTAGGAGCAGGTAGCATTGTCCTTGGTCATCATTTTCTAAATTAATTCTTCTCTCAAGTTTTTTTCTTTCTTTTTTTTTTTTACTTCAAAAACTCTGTGGGTTAAATTTTATTCAAATGAAGCCCACTTTTAGCTTTTTAACACTTCTGCTTCTCAAGACCCTATAGACAAACTTCCCTTCAACCTACACCCACCCAGCAATATAAACTGGAGTTTGGGAAACTACAATATTATTATCAGTTGGATAATGTAAAATATCTCCCAATGGGATTTCTGTTTTACTTAAAAATGTAGTTCTTAATTTAAAGATGTTTTAAAGAGAAAATGTGTTCCTCAGTAACAAGAAATGAAAAAAATCCGTAGGAAGAAACACTGGAGGAGGGCATGGCAACCCAAGCCACTATTCTTGTTTGGAGGAGACTCCCATGGACAGATAAGCATGGGGGGCCATAGTCTATGAGATCACACAAAGTCAAACACAACTGAGAAACTAAGTACAAGTGGCACCAGTAGCATATGTTGCATTATATTGTATAAATATTGCATATTTTGTGTATTGTATTACACATAGACACACACACACACATTGGGTAAATGCCATACTCTTTGTTATTTTGTGTTACAGAGATATGATTATCAGTGAAAAACGTCACTTGGTGTTTTTGGTTTATCACATTTTACCAAATATTCCCTATTGTTTCTCAGATGCAAAGAGCTTTGATGAAAAGTTATGGAATGCTCAGTACTTTGACAAAGAATGCTCACAAATCAGGTGATATTAAATAATGATTTAAATACATGGCTGTTTGCAAACCCATATGGAAAAAAGAAAGAGTGGGCAGCTTTTTGTTTTTGTTTGTTTGTTTGTTTGTTTTCACTCAACCAGGGCTGAGAACTGGGAGAAGAGAAGGAGATTATCTTGGAGGAAGAGACAGAATGGTTAATATTTGAAAATGAAAGTAAAATGATGTAATTTACCAATGCCCTTTCCATTGCTCTTTGTCGCTTCACCTTCCAGACTTATTTTCCTCTATCGTTATTTTTTTTTAATCCTAGTGAAATTTTATTTATTTGTTCTTTCACTTATGAATAGTGTCTAACAGTACTAGGAACCCAAGGCTACAAAAATGAAAAGCAATTCTTCCTTCAAAAAGTTTTCAGTCAAGGGGAAGACTGACTGATAAATAATTAAATATAATACTGTAATAATGAAAATAGCAATATAAAAGACACAATAGGAGCATAGAAGTTGCTTCCAGTCCTCTCGAGGGGAAGGCATTTCTTCATTTTTTTTAATTTAAATTTATTTATTTTATTTAGAGGCTAATTACTCTACACTATTGTATTGGTTTTGCCATACATCAACATGAATCTGCCACAGGTGTAAATGTGTTCCCAATCCTGAACCCCGCCTCTCACCTCCCTCCCCATACCATCCCTCTGGGCCATCCCAGTGCACCAGCCTCAGGCATCCTGTATCCTGCATCGAACCTGGACTGGTGATTCGTTTCTTATATATTATACATGTTTCAATGCCATTCTCCCAAATCATTCCACCCTTTCCCTCTCCCACAGTCCAAAAGACTGTTCTATACATCTGTGTCTCTTTTGCTGTCTTGCATACAGGGTTATCATTACCATCTTTATAAATTGCATATATATGCTTTAGTATACTGTATTGGTATTTTTCTTTCTAGCTTACTTCACTCTGTATAATTGGCTCCAGTTTCATCCACCTCATTAGAACTGATTCAAATGTATTATTTTTAATGGCTGAGTAATACTCCATTGTGTATATGTACCACTGCTTTCTTATCCATTCATCTGCTGATGGACATCTAGGTTGCTTCCATGTCCTGGCTATTATAAAGAGTGCTGCGATGAACATTGGGGTACACATGTCTCTTTCAATTCTGGTTTCCTCAGTGTGTATGCCCAGCAGTGGGATTGCTGGGTCATATGGCAGTTCTATTTCCAGTTTTTTAAGGAATCTCCTCTTTCTTTCCACCTTTAATTAGATAAAATTGGAAAAGATTGTGTATAGGTATAAAGATAAGCTGATGTATTCATGTGTTGTGAAATGATCGGGCTTCCCTCAATTGTTAAAGAATCCACCTGCAATGTGGGAGACCCTGGTTTGATTCCTGGGTCAGAAAGGTCCTCTGGAGAAGGGATAGGATACCCACTCCAGCCTTCTTGGGCTTCCTTTGTGGCTCAGCTGGTAAAGAATCCTCCTGCAATGTGGGAGACCTGGGTTCAATCCCTGGATTGGGAAAATCCCCTGGAGAAAGGAAAGGCTACTCACTCCAGTATTCTGGCCTGGAGAAGTCCTTGGGGTCACAAAGAGTCGGACATGACTGAGCTACTTTCACTTCACTTCATGATTACCAGAATAGGATTAATTAACAGGTTTATCACATCACATGGTTACCATTTTTAGTTTTTTATAATGAGAACAGATATTACTGTATTGACAAATGTCAAGTTTACACTGTACTATTGTTAAATAGAGTGACCTTCTGCATTGAAATCCCAGAACTTGTTCATTGAATATCAGAAAATTTGTATAGTTTGACCCAACATCTCCTGCTAACTCCACATTCAATATCCTGGAGACCATCATTCGATTTTGAAGAGGTTTGATCTTTTTAGGTTCAATATATGTGTGAGATCATAAACAGCTTATCTTTCTCTGACATTCCACTTCACATACTGTCCTCAGAATTGTTCCATGTTCTGGAAAACATAATTCCTTTACTTATAAAATATATGGACTTGTCCACATGAATAACTGATTAAAATTGCAAAACCCACTGATTATTAACTCTAAATCTCTCAACTTGAAATATTTTTTAAATCTGAGATTAATATATCTATCCAGAGTTAATTAGTTAATTGATGCTTACTATGATGCTGAGAAATGCAAAAAAGCAAAATGGCTGTCTGGGGAGGCCTTAAAAATAGCTGTGAAAAGAAGAGAAGTGAAAAGCAAAGGAGAAAAGCAAAGATATAAACATCTGAATGCAGAGTTCCAAAGAATAGCAAGAAGAGATAAGAAAGCCTTCTTCAGCAATCAATGCAATGAAATAGAGGAAAACAACAGAATGGGAAAGACTAGCGATCTCTTCAAGAAAATCAGAGATACCAAAGGGAACATTTCATGCAAAGATGGGCTCAATAAGGGACAGAAATGGTATGGACCTAACAGAAGCAGAAGATATTAAGAAGAGATGGCAAGAATACACAGAAGAACTGTACAAAAAAGATCTTCATGATCCAGATAATCACGATGGTGTGATCACTGACCTAGAGCCAGACATCCTGGAATGTGAAGTCAAGTGGGCCTTAGAAAGCATCACTATGAACAAAGCTAGTGGAGGTGATGGAATTCCAGTTGAGATATTTCAAATCCTGAAAGATGATGCTGTGAAAGTGCTGCACTCAATATGCCAGCAAATTTGGAAAAGTCAGCAGTGGCCACAGGACTGGAAAAGGTCAGTTTTCATTCCAATTCCAAAGAAGGGCAATGCCAAAGAATGCTCAAACAACCACACAATTGCACTCATCTCACATGCTAGTAAAGTAATGCTCAAAATTCTCCAAGCCAGGCTTCAGCAATATGTGAACCGTGAACTTCCAGACATTCAAGCTGGTTTTAGAAAAGGCAGAGGAACCAGAGCTCAAATTGCCAACATCCCTTGGATCATGAAAAAAGCAAGAGAGTCCCAGTAAAACATCTATTTCTGCTTTATTAACTATGCCAAAGCCTTTGACTGTGTGGATCACAATAAACTGCGGAAAATTCTGAAAGAGATGGGAATACTAGACCACCTGATCTGCCTCTTGAGAAATTTGTATGCAGGTCAGGAAGCAACAGTTAGAACTGGACATGGAACAACAGACTGGTTCCAAATAGGAAAAGGAGTACGTCAAGGCTGTATATTGTCACCCTGTTTATTTAACTTCTATGCAGAGCACATCATGAGAAATGCTGGACTGGAAGAAACACAAGCTGGAATCAAGATTGCCAGGAGAAATATCAATAACCTCATATATGCAGATGACACCACCCTTATGGCAGAAAGTGAAGAGGAACTAAAACGCCTCTTGATGAAAGTGAAAGTGGAGAGTGAAAAAGTTGGTTTAAAGCTCAACATTCAGAAAACGAAGATCATGGCATCTGGTCCCGTCACTTCATGGGAAATAGATGGGGAAACAATGGAAACAGTGTCAGAAGTTATTTTGGGGGGTTCCAAAATCACTGAAGATGGTGACTGCAGCCATGAAATTAAAAGACACTTACTCCTTGGAAGGAAAGTTTTGACCAACCTGGATAGCATATTCAAAAGCAGAGACATTACTTTACTAACAAATGTTCGTCTAGTCAAGGCTATGGTTTTTCCAGTGGTCATGTATGAATGTGAGAGTTGGACTGTGAAGACTGAGCACCGAAGAATTGATGCTTTGGAAATATGGTGTTGGAGAAGACTCTTGAGAGTCCCTTGGACTGCAAGAAGATCCAACCAGTCCATTCTGAAGGAGATCAGCCCTGGGATTTCTTTGGAAGGAATGATGCTAAAGCTGAAACTCCAGTAGTTTGGCCACCTCATGCGAAGAGTTGGCTCATTGCAAAACACTCTGATGCTCGGAGGAATTGGGGGTAGGAGGAGAAGGGAACGACAGAGGATGAGATGGCTGGATGGCATCACTGACTCGAGGAATGTAAGTCTGGGTGAACTTCGGGAGTTGGTGATGGACAAGGAGGCCTGGAGTGCTGTGATTTATGGGGTCGCAAAGAGTTGGACACGACTAAGCGACTGATCTGATCTGATCTGATCTGATCATTATGTAATATAGATAGATGTTAGATTTATAGATTAACTGAAGAAAATATTTGCAAAACAGATATGTAACAAAAAGTTTGTAGCCAGAATATACAAAAATACTTATAAATAATAAAGACAACCCAATTAAAAATGGGGACATGATTTGAACAGATACCTCAGCAAATAGATATACAAATGACAATTAAATAATTGTATAATAAAAAAATAATGATGAAAATCCAATATTTTTGCCACCTGATTCAAAGACCTGACTCATTGGAAAAGACCCTGATGCTGGGAAAGATTGAAGGTTGGAGGAGAAGGGGACTATAGAGGATGGGATAGTTGGATGTCATCACCGACTCAATGGGTATAAGTTTGAGTAAACTCTGGGAGTTGGTAATAGACAGGGAGGTCTGGCATGCTGCAGCCCTTGGGGTCTCAAAGAGTCAGACATGACAGAGCAACTAAACTGAACTGAACTGAATGATGAAAATAATAATAAACAGCAAAAACATCAATTAGGGAATTAAACTTTGCAATTATATATGTCCTTTATGTTCAGGTTTTGAGTGCATGTTCTCTGTGGTGCTTTGCAATGTCACGTCAGTTGACCAGACTTTGAAGACGCAGGTTATACACTCAGTAGCTAATTGTGTTTCTGAGATAACAGAGAAGGATGTTCCACATTTTCAGTAACACTTCCATGCATAAAAATAAAAGATAGGTAGGAAAACAAATAATTTTCTAGTAATTAACCTTTAGTCTGCAAGCTGCTACTTTGAAAAAGTTTTCAAATTAATTTGGATTAACTTGGGTATAGAAGGCTCTTGACTTGTTATTGGGCAGCACTTAAAAAAAGGGTATTTGATTTTGTATTATTCCTTTCTTTTTTTTTTTTTTTGTATTATTCGTTTCTTAGCATCCCTGCATCACACCATCTCGTTGCACTATATGTATTTTAATTGATTAAATAAATATATGTATTTAAGATCTATCAAGTGTTTAACATGGTTCAGGCATGATTCTCAGCCTTTAGTCAAACATGTAACAGTCATTGATGTAGGTACTATACTCTTCTCACTTTACAGGTCAGACAATTGAGACAGAAAAATTAAGTAATTGATTAAAGTGAAATTGACTAGTTGGGTACAAGATATAGTACAGAAACCAAAGGAATCTGACTTCCTCACTAATCCAGTAATTTTGTAATTGTAATCTTGTTAATGAGATATTCTACACATGAAAACACACACAGACACAATATCTGAGGTTCTTACTATATCTTTTAAGACAACCTATTACAATCTGTTCTAGTATTAACTCCCAGCTCCTAATGGTTGGAAGTGAAAGACTTTATTTTCTTGGGCTCCATAGTCACTGCAGGTGGTGACTGCAGCCATGAAATTAAAAGACACTTTCTTGCGCCTTGGAAGAAAAGTTATGACAAACATAGACAGAGTGTTAGAAAGCAGAACCATTACTTTACCAACAAAGGTCTGTCTAGTCAAAACTGTGGTTTTTCCAGTAGTCATGTATGGATGTGAAAGTTGGACCATAAAGAAATCTGAGTGCCAAAAGAACTGATAATTCTGAACTGTCATGTTGGAGAAGACTTTTGAGAATCCCTTGGCCTGCAAGAGGCTAAAATAAGTCAATCCTAAAGGAATATTCATTGGAAGGACTAATGCTGAAGCTGAAGCTCCAATACTTTGGCCACCTGAGATGAAGAACTGACTCAATGGAAAAGACCCTGATGCCAGGAAAGATTGAAGGCAGGTGGAGAAGGGGACAATAGAGGATGAGATGGTTGGTTGCCATCACCAACTCGATGGACATGAGTTTGAACAAGCTCCAGGAGTTGGTGATGGACAGGGAAGCTTGATGTTCTGCAGTCCACAGGATTGCAAAGAGTTGGACATGACTGAGTGACTGAAGTGAAGTGAATAGTTGGAAAGTTATTCAAATATTACATTGCAGTAGTTTTGAATCTTTTAAATGTTTACTTTATCTTGGGGCTATGAAATGTGTTTGGCTCTGTGAAAACAAGTGTTTGATAAAATGCTTGTGTGAGAAGTTGTGTATGTGCTGGCAAGGTTGTTGGCAGGTTCTTAATTACAGTTTGTCCCAAGTATTGCAGGGGTAAAGAATCTGACTGTCAATGCAGGAAACAAGAGATGCAGGTTTATCCCTATGTGGGAAAGATCCCCTGGAGGAGGATATGGCAACCCAGTCCAGTATTGTTTCCTGGATAATTCCACAGGCAAAAGAGCCTAACAGGCTATAGTCCATGGTGTTCCAAAGAGTTGGACACAACTGAGTATACACACAGCTGGAGTTTGTAATGAATCCTGGAACCTTATATCTCAGGAGGAATTTATCTTTGGTTTTAAGACTTTTTTAGTAGTGTCTTTTATGTCTTTGTTTCTCAAACTATAAATCAAGGGATGCAACACTGGGATGATGATGGTGTAGAACACTGAGATGATTTTATCAGTGTTGGGAGAATACAGGTAGCTGGGTCATGAGTAAATGAAGAGCAGAGTTCCCTGGTAGATGGCCACAGATATCAGGTGAGAAGCACAGGTAGAGAAGGTCTTCTTCCTCCCGTTGGAAGAACGGATCTTTAAGACTGAGAGGAAAATGTAAAAGTAGGAGATGATGATGACGATGAAGCAGATAATTACCACTGAGCTGCCGTATGTGGAGAAAAGCCACTCATTAAGTGATGTGTCTGTGCACAATAACTTAAGCAAGGGAGGGAGGTCACAAAAAAAAAAAAAGATTAATGACATTTTTATCACAGTATTTCAGAATAAACGCAAAGGATGTGTGCACCAGGGAACTCATATTGCCTCCAAAGTATGACAAGACGATCAACCATACACAGATGCCCTGAGACATCACAGTCGTGTACAGTAAAGGGTTACAGATGGCAACATAGAGATCATATGTCATGGCAGCCAAGATAAAGGATTCGGTATCTGCGAAAGTACAGGCAAAATAAAACTGCAGTGCACAGCCATGATAGGAAATGGACTTATTCTGAGAGAGGAAGTTGACAAACATTTGGGGAACAATGGTGGAAGAATAACAAATGTCTACAAAGTATAGGTTACTAAGGAAAAAATGCATGGACATTTGAAGATGAGGATCAACCCTGATTAGCATCATCAATCCAATGTTCCCCATTAAAATCATAGAGTACAAAGTCAGAAGCAGGAGAAACAAGATGAGTTGGAAACCCTAACAGAATAAACTCTGTTACCAAGGTATAGTTTCCATCTATAAAGTCCATATTCTGTGCTGTTTTCTTTTTATAAGAATTCTAACACTCTAAAATATTATATTAATGGAAAGAGAAAAATAGGTATAATGTTATTTTATTGCTTAAATGAACAACCAATTAAATAACCTCAACCCAAACATCCTTTCAAATATAAACTCTGAGAAGTATATTTCAGAATTTAGCAGCTATATCTCATGGTTGATAGTTACATTTTATTTATCTCATTAATGATGAGTTCTTCCATTGGACAGACATGCATGGATCATATCTGGTTTTTCTTACTTTTCTGTATCCCAAATATAATACAATAGCTGGTAAAGAGGATGAAAGGAATAATGGAGTAAGGAATGAACTGATGATATCAAGAAAAAATATGTATTATTAAAAACATGTTGACTTAAAGAGAACATCTTGTAATGATAACTAAAGAACAGTTTACTCTTTCTGTCTAGTATTTAATAGATTGTAGTATGTTATATTCTTGACATGGTGATTGCAGTGATGTAATGAAATACATCAGCTTTAAAAAAATGAGAAACTAAAATAGATATTAATGAAATGAAAACAAATGTCAATTAATATCAGATGAGAGCAGGTTTCTAACGTGGAAGACTATGGCAATTTCATAAATCCAGTCAAGATATTAAGTAAAGGAGATTAAAGTACTCAACTGCTTTTCTCTGGCATTTTTATAATTCTTGGCTTCTATTAAGCACACATACTGTTCATAGGGTTCTCAAGGCAATGGAAGAGTACTAAGTGCAGTACTTGTGTGTAATCTCAAAAATGACAGAATGATCAGTTCTTTTCCAAGGCAAACAATGAAAATCACAGTAATTCAAGTCTATGCCCCAACAGCTAATGCTGAAGAAGTTGAGGTTGACCTATTCTGTGAAGACCTACAACACCTTCTAGAACTAAACACCAGAAAAATATGTCCTTTTTAGCATAGAGGATTGGAATACAAAATTAGCAAGTCAAGAGATATCTGGAATAACAGGCAAGTTTGGCCACAGAGATGAAAATAAAGCATGGAAAACACTAACAGCATTTTGTCAAGAGAACGCACTGGTCACAGCAAACACTCTTTTCCAAGAACACAAGAGATGACTCTACACATAGACATAATCAGATGGAAAATACCAAAATCAGATGGGTTATGATTTCTTTCAGCAGAAAGCAAAGAAGGTCTATGTAGTCAGGAAAAACAAAATCTGAAGTTGATTTTGGCACAGGTCATCAGCTCCTTATTGAAAAATCCAGGATTAAATTGACAAAAGTAGGGAAAAACACTGGGCCATTCAGGCATGGCCTATGTCAAATCTCTTGTGATTATAAAGTGGAGGTAATAACTAGATTCAAGGTACTAGACCAGGTAGAGAGAGTGCCTGAAGAACTATGGATGGATGTTCATAACACTATACAGGATGTGGTGACCAAAACCAGCCCCAAGAAAAAGAAATGCATAAGGAAAAATGGATCTCTGAGAAGGCTTTACAATAGCTGAGGAAAGAAGAGAAGAAAAGCAAGGAGAAAGGGAAAGATATACCCAACTGAATTCAGAGTTCCAGAGAATACAAGGAGAGATAAGAAGACATTTTAAATGAACAATGCAAAGAAGTAGAGGAAAACAATACAATAAGAAAGACTAAATGCTGGAGTCCAACTCCAGCAACCAGGGATTCAACCTGAAAAGATGGATGATGTTGGCAAGAGAAATGAGACAGCCTCTCAGTTTTCTATGGACTGCCTCTTTATTTCAAGTTTAAAATTCTTTTTTATACTTTTACAAAAACATTAGGCCAGAGGTTTGACATTTTCAGTTCCCCCTCTCCTAGATTTAGTATCTTCATAAATCATTGTTACTCTTCAGAGTTCCTGCTTCAATGATTCTCTTGGAATCAGACATTATCTATTATCTACCTCTTCTAAGGTGTCCTATAGTTAACTTGTGATTACATAGTAACTCATGCTACATTCCCTCAGTTTACTACTTATCTTCCTGAATCCTGTTTGCCTGTAACATCCTGAGCTCACTATCTCTTTAAAAAGCTCCTAGGTATAGTGTCTCTAAAAATTCCTAACTTCTATTAGCTATAGTAAAATGTGCTAACTTTACAAGATTCCTTAACTCTTTAACTTCTAACTATTTTAATTATTTCTAAGCCCTAAATTCAGTAAACTCCTTTTCCATAAACATTGTCCTCACAAATAGGCTTCAGATATCAATCCCTCCCATGGCATCAAGCTATGGCCTATGTGCTCATCCTGGAACACTCTTTTGTAAAAGTTCTTGAACAAATGTCAATGATTAACTTTATGAGTGATTTTCTGAACAATGCTGCAGAAGGCTTTGTGCCTTCTCATAATTCTCTCAAGAACAATAAGCACCTTAATATTCCTTTTCAGTCAACTCAGCTGAGGAGAGGAAAAGACAAGTCAGAATTGCAAGGTCTAACTCCTTCCATGCCTGCAGAATGAGGAGAGGGGGGTTGGGGACCATGCCTTCATTTTGTCAGTAATGCCTAATGTGGCTCCCGACAACTAGAGAGTTCTTCAAAAAATTGGAGGTATCAAAGGAATATTTCACGCAAAGATGTGCAAGATAAAGGACAGAAATGGTAAGCACTTAACAGAGGTAGAAGTTATTAGAAAGAGGTGGAAAAATACACAGAAGCACTATACAACAAATGTCTTAATGACCCAGATAACCACAATGGTGTGGCTGCTCACCAATAACTGGACAACTTGGAATGTGAGGTCAAATGGGCCTTAGGAAGCATTACTAAAAACAAAGCTAATGGAGGTGATGGAATTCCACTAAGCTGTTTCATATCTCAAGAGATGATGCTATTAAAGTGCTGCACTCAATCTGCCAGCAAGTTAGGAAAACTCAGCAATGGCCACAGGCCTGGAAAGGTCGGTTTTCATTCCAATAACAAAGAAGGGCAATGCAAAAATGTTTAAACTACTGTACACTTGTGCTTATCTTACAGGCCAGTAAATTTACACACAAAGTCCTTCAAATTAGACTTCAACAATACATAAACCAAGAACTTCTAGATGTACAAGTTGGGTTTAGGAAAGACAGAGGAACCAGTGATCAAATTGCCAACATTCATTGCATCATAAAGAAAGCAAAAGAATTCCAGAAAAACATCTGCTTCTGCTTCATTGGCTATGCTAAAATTTTTGACTGTGTGGATCATAATAAACTATGGGAAATTCTTAAAGAAATGATAGCATAGGAACACCTTACTTGTCTCCTGAGAAACCTGTATTTGGGCCAAGAAACAACAGTTAGAACCTTTCATGGAGCAACTGACTGTTTCAAAATTGGGAAAGGAGTTTAAAAAGGTTGTATATTGCCTCCTTGTTTATTTAACTTATATGTAGATACATCGTGTGGAATGCCAACTGGGTGAATCACAAGCTGGAATCAAGATTTCTGAGAGAAATATCAACAACCTCACATATGCAGATGATACTACACTAATGGCAGAAAGTGAAGAGGAACTAAAGAGCCTCTTGATGAGAGTGAAAGAGGAGAGTGAAAAAACTGGCTTAAAACTCAACTTTCAAAAAATGAAGATCATGGCATCTGGTCCCATCATTTCATGGCAAATAGATAGCCAAAAAGTGGAAAATAGTGACAAATTTTATTTTCTTGGTCTTCCAAGTCACTATGGATGGTGACTGCAGCATAAAATTAAAACACACCTGCTCATGGAAGAAAAGCTATGACAAATCTTGACAGTATATTAAAAAGCAGAGACATAACTTTGCTGGCAAAGGTTCATATTGTCAAAGCTATGGTTTTTCCAGTAGCCATGAATGAATATGAGAGTTGGGCCATAAATAAGGCTGTATGCTGAAGAACTGTGTTTTTGAATTGCAGTGCTGGAGAATACTCTTGAGAGTCCCTTGGACTGAAAAAAGGTCAGACAAATCATCTCCAAAGGAAATCAACCCTGAATATTAATTGGAAGGACTGATGCTGAAGCTGAAGCTCCAGTACTTTGGCCAACTTATGTGAAGAGCCAACTATTTGGAAAAGAGCCTGATGCTGTGAAAGATTGAAGGTAAAAGGAGAAGAGGGCCACAGAGGATAAAATGGTTAGATAACATCACTGACTCAATGACATGAATTTGAGCAAACTTCAGAGATAAAGAAAGACAGGGAATCCTGTGTTGCTGCATTCCATGGGGTCACAAAGAATTGAGCATGACTTAATGACTGAACGTGGAACACATAGTAAGCGCTCAATAAATATTAACTGAATAAGGTGGGAAAAATTGGTCATAAGTTAACTTCTAATGCTTAAATTTTTCTATATATAAATATTATTTTCTTCCTCACTAATTATATAGGTGAGCAAACACAAATAAATGTCTTTAATTTTATCCTAGTATAATTCAGGATGTTGAACCTAAGAGTTCTGTCAATTTCTGTTTCTGGAGTCTCAGAGCTTTTCCTGGTGTAGGAAGAATTTGAATATGACTTGTAAGAGGAAGAAATTTTATTTTAACCTTGAAGGAGGACTTGGAAATCTGTAAAACAAATCAACAAAACATGCAATGAGCTATGTTACCTTTGCCACAAACAAACGGGTCAAAAAAAAATGGTTGGGGTCATTCTATCACGTGTAAAAATTATTGACAGCAACAATATTAAGAACTTTATTGTTCTAATGTCTTCTAATTCTTAAAACCATGCTCTGATATAGGCACAGAAAAGTCTAAGAGAAATGAAATAGTTAGGGTACTGTCTTATTTTATTACCTCAAAAAGTGTGACTGAGATGCAGCAGCTTGTCAGGAAAGTGGTTGTTATTCTTATTTTGTCTGTTTTCAAGGTATTCAGAGTGTTTATAAATGTAAGACCTGTCTTTAGACTTAATAAGAATTTCATTAGAATCTCATATTAACTACCTTTGGGCTGTGTGACATTGTACAATTATGTGTGTAGAGAGAGAGAGAGTATATTTCTCTATATATATATATACACAACATATATGAACTGGGTTAGACTTTAACGTATACTTTAGAGTAAAACATTTACTACATGTATACTATTATATATAACATCACATATATATGGATATACTTAGATCAGATCAGATCAGATAGGTCGCTCAGTCATGTCCAACTCTTTGCGGCCCCAAGAATCGCAGCACGCCAGGCCGCCCTGTCCATCACCAACTCCCGGAGTTCACTCAGACTCACGTCCATCGAGTTAGTGATGCCATCCAGCCATCTCATCCTCTGTCGTCCCCTTCTCCTCTTGCCCCCAATCCCTCCCACCATCAGAGCCTTTTCCGAATGAGTCAACTCTTCATATGAGGTGGCCAAAGTACTGGAGTTTCAGCTTTAGCATGATTCCTTCCAAAGAAATCCCAGGGCTGATCTCCTTCAGAAGGGAACAGTTGGATCTCCTTGAAGTCCAAGGGACTCTCAAGAGTCTTCTCCAACACCGCAGTTCCAAAGCATCAATTCTTCGGTGCTCAGTCTTCACAGTCCAACTCTCACATCTATACATGACCACTGGAAAAACCATAGCCTTGACTAGACGCACCTTTGTTGGCAAATTAATGTCTCTGCTTTTGAATATGCTATCTAGGTTGGTCATAACTTTCCTTCCAAGGAGTAAGCGTCTTTTAATTTCATGCCTGCAGTCACTAACTGCAGTAATTTTGGAGCCCTCCCCCCAAAAAAATTCTGACAGTGTTTCCACTGTTTCCCCATCTATTTCCCATGAAGTGATGGACCGGATGCCATGGTCTTCATTTTCTGAATGTTGAGCTTTAAGCCAACTTTTTCACTCTCCACTTAAACTTTCATCAAGAGGATTTTTAGTTCCTCTTCACTTTCTGCCATAAGGGTGGTGTCATCTATGTATCTGAGGTTATTGATATTTCTCCCGGCAATCTTGATTCCAGCTTGTGTTTTTTCCAGTCCAGCATTTCTCATGATGTACTATGCATAGAAGTTAAATAAACAGGGTGACAATATACAGCCTTGACGTACTCCTTTTCCTATTTGGAACCAGTCTGTTGTTCCATGTCCAGTTCTAACTGTTGCTTCCTGACCTGCATACAAATTTCTCAAGAGGCAGATCAGGTGGTCTGGTATTCCCATCTCTTTCAGAATTTTCCACAGTTTATTGTGATCCACACAGTCAAAAGCTTTGGCATAGTCAATAAAGCAGAAATAGATATTTTTCTGGAAATCTCGCTTTTTCCATGATCCAGCGGATGTTGGCAATTTGATCTCTGGTTCCTCTGCCTTTTCTAAAACCAGCTTAAACATCTGGAAGTTCACGGTTCACATATTGCTGAAGCCTGGCTTGGAGAATTTCGAGCATTCCTTTACTAGCATGTGAGATGAGTGTAATTGTGCGGTAATATGAGCATTCTTTGGCATTGCCTTTCTTTGGGATTGGAATGAAAACTGACCTCTTCCAGTCCTGTGACCACTGCTGAGTTTTCCAAATTTGCTGGCATATTGAGTGCAGCACTTTCACAGCATCATTTTTCAGGATTTGGAATATCTCAACTGGAATTCCATCACCTCGATTAGCTTTGTTCGTAGTGATGCTTTCTAAGGCCCACTTGACTTCACATTCCAGGATGTCTGGCTCTAGGCCAGTGGTCACACCATCGTGATTATCTGAGATGTGAAGTTCTTTTTTTATACAGTTCTTCTATGTATTCTTGTCATCTCTTCTTATTATCTTCTGCTTCTGTTAGGTCCATACCATTTCTGTCCTTTATTGAGCCCATCTTTCCATGAAATGTTCCTTTGGTATCTCTGATTTTCATAAAGAGATCTCTAGTCTTTCTCATTCTGTTGTTTTCCTCTATTTCTTTGCATTGATTGCTTAGGAAGTCTTTCTTATCTCTTCTTGCTATTCTTTGGAACTCTGCATTCAGATGTTTATATCTTTCCTTTTCTCCTTTGCTTTTCACTTCTCTTCTTTTCACAGCTATTTGTAACGCCTCCTCAGACAGCCATTTTGCTTTTTTGCATTTGTTTTCCATTGGGATGGTCTTGATCTATGTCTCCTGTACAATCACGAAGCTCAGTCCATAGTTCATCAGGCACTCTATCTATCAGATCTAGGCCCTTAAATCTATTTCTCACTTCCACTGTATAATCATAAGGGATTTGATTTAGGTCATACCTGAATGGTCTAATGGTTTTCCCTACTCTCTTCAATTTAAGTCTGAATTTGGCAATAAGGAGCTCATGGTCTGAGCCACAGTCAGCTCCTGGTCTTGTTTTTGCTGACTGTTTAGAGCTTCTCCATCTTTGGCTGTAAAGAATATAATCAATCTGATTTCGGTGTTGACCATCTGGTGATGTCCATGTAGAGAGTCTTATCTTGTGTTGTTGGAAGAGGGTGTTTGTTATGACCAGTGCATTTTTTTGGCAAAACTCTGTTAGTCTTTGCCCTGCTTCATTCCGTATTCCAAAGCCAAATTTACCTGTTACTCCAGGTGTTTCTTGACTTCCTACTTTTGCATTCCAGTCCCCTATAATGAAAAGGACATCTTTTTTGGGTGTTAGTTCTCAAAGGTCTTGTAGGTCTTCATAGAACCGTTCAACTTCAGCTTCTGCAGCATTACTGGTTGGGGCATAGACTTGGATTACTGCAATATTGAATGGTTTGCCTTGGAAAAGAACAGAGATCATTCTGTCGTTTTTGAGATTGCATCCAAGTACTGCATTTCGGACTCTTTTGTTGACCATGATGGCCACTCCATTTCTTCTAAGGGATTCCTACCTGCAGTAGTAGATATAATGGTCATCTGAGTTAAATTCACCCATTTCAGTCCATTTTAGTTCACTGATTCGTAGAATGTCCACGTTCACTCTTGCCATCTCCTGTTTGACTACTTCCTATTTGTCTTGATTCATGGGCCTAAAATTCCAGGTTCCTACACAATATTGCTCTTACAACATCAGACCTTGCTTATATCACAAGTTATATCCACAACTAGATATTGTTTTTTATTTGGTTACATATCCCTTCATTCTTTCTGGAGTTATTTCTCCACTGATCTCCTGTAGCATACTGGGCACCTACCAACCTGGGGAGTTCCACTTTCAGTATCCTATCATTTTGCCTTTTCATACTGTTCGTGGGCTTCTCAAGGCAAGAATACTGAAGTGGTTTGACATTCCCTTCTCCACAAACTCCAGTGACCACCTTCTGTCAGAGCTCTCTGTCATGACCCATCCATCTTGGGTGGCCCCTCACGGCATGGCTTATTTTCATTGAGTTAGTCAAGGCTGTGGTCCATGTGATCAGATTGGCTAGTTTTCTGTGATTATGGTTTCAGTGTGTCTGCCCTCTGATGCCCTCACACGACACCTCCCGTCTTACTTTGGTTTCTTCTACCTTGGAAGTGGGGTATCTCTTCACGGCTGCTCCAGCAAAACATAGCTGCTGCTCCTTACATTGGACGAGCTCGCCCCTCCTGACCTTGAACGTGGAGTAGCTCCTCGCAGCCCTATGCGCCCACTCAGCCACCACTCCTTGGAAAGGGGGTTGCTCCTCTTGACCACCGCCCCTGACCTTGGATGGAGGGTGGCTCCGTTATAGCCATGTAAAGGGCTTCTCCAGTGGCTCAGAGTTAAAGAGTCTGTCTGCAATGCAGGAAACATAGGAGACCTGGGTTCAATTATTGGGTAGGGAAAATCCCCTGAACGGGGGCATGGCAACGCACTCCACTATTCTTGCTTGGAGAATCCTATGGACAGGGGAGCACGGTGAAAAGATACAGCCTTGACGTACTCCTTTTCCTATTTGGAACCAGTCTGGTCCACGTTCAGTTCTAACTGTTGCTTCCTGACCTGCATACAAATTTCTCAAGAGGCAGACCAGGTGGTCTGGTATTCCTATCTCTTTCAGAATTTCCCACAGTTTATTGTGATCCACACAGTCAAAGGCTTTGGCATAGTCAATAAAGTAGAAATAGATGTTTTTCTGGAACTCCCTTGCTTTTTCGATGATCCAGTGGATGTTGGCAATTTGAGCTCTGGTTCCTCTGCCTTTTCTAAAACCAGCTTGAACAGCTGGAAGTTCACGGTTCACATACTGCTGAATTTCACGGATCACATTCTCCTGGCTTGGAGAATGTTGAGCATTACTTTACTAGCGTCTGAGATGTGTGCAATTGTGTGATAGTTTGAGCATTCTTTGGCACTGCCTTTCTTTGGGATTGGAATGAAAACTGACCTTTTCCAGTCCTGTGGCCACTGCTGAGTTTTCCAAATTTTCTGGCATATTGAGTGCAGCACTTTCACAGCATCATCTTTCAGGATTTGAAATAGCTCAATTGGAATTCCATCCCCTCCACTAGCTTTGTTCGTAGTGATGCTTTCTAAGGCCCACTTGACTTCACATTCCAGGTTGTCTGGCTCTAGGTGAGTGATCATACCATCATGATTATCTTGGTCATGAAGATCTTTTTTGTACAATTCTGTGTATTCTTGCCACCTCTTCTTAATATCTTCTGCTCCTGTTAGGTCCATACCATTTCTGTCCTTTATCGAGCCCATCTTTGCATGAAATGTTACCTTGGTATCTCTAATTTTCTTGAAGAGATCTGTAGTCTTTCCCATTCTGTTGTTTTCCTCCATTTCTTTGCATTGATCACTGAGGAAGGCGTTCGTATCTCTTCTTGCTATTCTTCGGAACTCTGCATTCAGATGTTTATATCTTTCCTTTTCTCTTTTGCTTTTCACTTCTCTTCTTTTCACAGCCATTTGTAAGGCCTTCCAGTGGCTGCAAAGGCATCCAAGTGTGGGCGGCTGCAACTGTGCACATGTGCGACCGAGAGGAGTATCACACGTCTGAGGTCAGGGGCAGAAGCTGGGAGGACCTTATGCCCACAGGACAGTGGCCAAGAGGAGCTACCCCACATCCGAGGTCAGGGGAAGAAGCTGAGAGTGCCAGGCTGTGACAGCACAGGAGGAGCTGAAAGGAGCTACCCCACATCCAAGGTCAGTGGTGGCCGCTGGGAGGAGCTACCCCCACCCGAGGTCGGGGTGGCGGCAGAGAGGAGCAACCCCAGCTCCAAGGAGTGGTGGCTGCGCGGGCACAGGAGGGCCGAGAGGAGCTACTCCACGTTCAAGGTCAGGAGGGGTGGAAGTGAGGAGATACCCCTTGTCCAAGGTAGGGAGCCATGGCTGCACTTTGCTGGAGCAGCTGTGAAGCGATATCCCATGCCCAAGGTTAGAGAAACCAAAATAAGATGGTAGGTGTTGCAAGAGGGCACCAGATGGCAGACACACAGAAACCATAATCACAGAAAACTAGTCAATCTTATCACACTAGGACCACAGCCTTGTCTAACTCAATGAAAATAAGCCATGCCCTGTAGGGCCACCCAATATGGGTAGGTCATGGTGGAGAGGTCTGACAGAATGTGGTCCACTGGAGAAGGGAATGGAAAGCCACTTGAGTATTCTTTCCTTGAGAACCCCATGAACAGTATGAAAAGGCAAAATGATAGGATACTGAAAGAGGAACACCCCAGGTCAGTAGGTGACCAATATGCTACTGGAGATCAGTGGAGAAATAACTCCAGAAATAATGAAGGAATGGAGCCAAAGCAAAAATAATACCCAGCTGTGGATTTGACTGGTGAGAGAAGCAAGGTCCAATGCTGTAAAGAGCAATATTGCATAGGAGCCTGGAATGTTAGGTCCATGAATCAAGGCAAATTGGAAGTGGTCAAACAGGAGATGGCAAGAGTGAACATCGACATTCTAGGAATCAGTAAAGTAAAATGGACTGGAATGGGTAAATTTAACTCAGATGACCATTATATCTCCTACTGCAGGCAGGAATCCCTTAGAAGAAATGGAGTAGCCATCATGGTCAACAAAAGAGTCCGAAATGCAGTACTTGGATGCAATCTCAAAAACGACAGAATGATCTCTGTTCTTTTCCAAGGCAAACCATTCAATATTGCAGTAATCCAAGTCTATGCCCCAACCAGTAACCCTGAAGAAGCTGAATTTGAACAGTTCTACAATGACCTACAAGACCTTTTAGAACTAACACCCAAAAAGGTGTCCTTTTCATTATAGGGGACTGGAATGCAAAAGTAGGAAGTCAAGAAACACCTGGAGTAACAGGCAAATTTGGCCTTGGAATACGGAATGAAGCAGGGTAAAGGCTAATAGAATTTTGCCAAGAGAACACACTGGTTATAGCAAACACCCTCTTCTAACAACACAAGAGAAGACTCTACATATGGACATCACCAGATGGTCAACACCGAAATCAGATTATATTTTTTGCAGCCAAAGATGGAGAAGCTCTATACAGTCAGCAAAAACAAGACCAGGAGCTGACTGTGGCTCAGATCATGAACTCCTTATTGCCAAAATCAGAGTTAAATTGAAGATGTAGGGAAAACCACTAGACCATTTAGGTATGGCCTAAATCAAATATCATTTAGGTATGACCTAAATCAAATCAAATCCCTTATGATTAAAGGGAATCAAATCCCTTATGATTATAAAGTGGAAGTGAGAAATAGATTTAAGGGATTAGATCTGATAGATATAGTGCATGATGAACTATGGACAGAGGTTCATGACATTGTACAGGAGACAGGGATCAAGACCAACCTAGACAGTGTATTAAAAAGCAAAGACATTACTTTGTCAACAACGGTTTGTCTAGTCAAGGCTATGGCTTTTCCAGTGGTCATGTATGGATGTGATAGTTGAACTATGAAGAAAGCTGAGTGCCGAAGAACTGATGCTTTTGAACTGTGGTGTTGGAGAAGACTCTTTGAGAGTTCCTTGGACTGCAAGGAGATCCAACCAATCCATTCTAAAGGTGATCAGCCCTGGGTGTTCATTGGAAGGACTGATGTTGAAGCTGAAACTCCAATACTTTGCCACCTGATGTGGATAGCTGACTCATTTGAAAAGACCCTGATGCTGGGAAAGATTGAAGACAGGAGGATAAGGGGATGACAGAGGATGAGATGATTGGATGGCATCACCAACTCAATGGACATGAGTTTGAGCACACTCTGGGAGTTGCTGATGGACAGGGAGGCCTGGCGTGCTGCAATTCATGGGGGGCAAAGAGTCAGACACGACTGAGCGACTGAACTGAACTGAAGCTGAAAAATGTTTCACTTCGGATATATTTTGTTAATCTAGCCATTAGTTGGATGAAGATTGGGTCACTTCTACTTTTGGATATGATAAATATTGATGCTATAATCATTCTTGTTTCAAAGTCACTTTCATCACCATATATTACTCCCATCCTCCAACCATATGTCTTCCAGGGACATTTCACTGATTTTGTGACTCTATCATATTCTCTATGCTATTACTCTCTTTCTTCAATTATGCTTATTTTATTCATAAAGGAACTTCTCTACTACTGTTAATGCTTTGGAAATATCAGTGTGTACTTTTGGTATTCCCTGAGGTCCCTAGTACAAAGATTTGCAAAAATTATTGTTTCTTAATATTTATTGTTAAACGTTTAAGGCTACTAAAAATAGAGGGTGATGTAAAAAGAACAGAAATAAACTGGAATGTGGGTTTTTTTTCCCTCTAATGATATATCCCATATGTGCAAGGATGATATTGTAAAGCATCCAATTAAAATAAATAAATTTAAATTAAAAATAAATAAATAAAATAATGAGAAGACATAAAAAATAAAGTTTTTGGCATGGATAATACTTTTTCTAAAAATATCAGACTTCAGCTTTATTTTCTGAAAATAATCTTATCTTGTTTGTATCCATATCAGTTCATTGAAAAATTGAGTAGTATTGGAAATTTCAGTTTGTATCCTCTCTAAATCCTGCCCAGGAGCAATGATAACAATGAATTTTCCATACTTCTTGAACCTTGGTGGCATCTTGGTATCTTGAACCTTGATAGCATCTTGGTATCTAGCATGATTTGACTACTTCCAAAGTTCAGAGCTAACACTGTTTTCACAGTGACCTGGATGATTAATATGTCTGTCACTCCTCTTTGTGTCTGTGGTTCTCAAGTACTATTTCATTCTGTGAATTTGCTAAGCACGTCCTCAGAAATAAATAAATAAATAAAGCATAATACATATTCACTAATTTTCTTAAAATGTTAAAAGCTATTCATAAAAAAATCTAGAATATGTAATTTAGCCTTCTACAACAGGCTGATGATAATTTGGGCAGATTAAAGATTGTTGTTATTATTCAGTCGCTAAGTCCTGTCTGACTCTGGACTGCAAGACGCCAGGCTCCTCTGTCCTCCAATATCTCCAGATTTTCCTAAATTCATGTCTTTTGAGTGGGTGATGCTATCTCACCTTCTCATCCTCTGCCCCTTTCTCCTTTTGACTTCAATCTTTCCTAGTATCAGGGTCTTTTCCAATGAGTCAGCTCTTCACATCAAGTACCCAGAGTATCCAAGCTTCAACTTCAGCATCAGTACTTCCAGTTCATGCTCAAGGTTGATTTTCTTTAGGCTTGACTGGTTTGATCTTGCAATCCAAGGGACTTTTAGAGTCTTCTCCATCAGCACATTTTGAAAGCATCAATTCCTTGTTGCTCAGCCTTCTTTATGGTTTAACTCTCACATCCATACATGATGACTGGAAAGACCAAAACTTTTTTTTTTTTTTTTTTTTTTTAGGGCTGATATTTTACCACTTTACGTGGCATGTTGAAAACTTCCCAGCACAGAAGTTTCCTTATTCTCCCCTATCCTTTGTGGTAGTTGCCATGTATTACATCTACACAACTTCAAAACTCCATTGTTATTGATAATGTTATGACAATATCTCTCAACTGCATACTTGAGTCAAACAACATAAGAGGAAAATAATAGTTTATTATATCTGTTTATATATTTATGATTTGTTTCATCCTTCCTTCATTGCTGATGTTCTGAGTTTCTCTCTGATATAAATTCACTCTACTTGAAGAACTCACCTTAACATTTCTTTTGTATAGCAGGTCTGCTCACAGCAGATTCTCTTATTTTTCTTTTATCTGAGAATATTTTTATTTCATTTTTCTTCCTATAAAGTTTTTTTTTTTTGCTAGATATGCAGTTCTCAATGGATAGTTCTGTTCTTTCAGCACTGTTATAATGTTGTTGCACTGCCTTTTCTTTCCATGGTTTCTGATGAGAAATATGTGATTCAATGGATGAGGTCAATAGCAAAACAAAAATGACAGAAGAGTCGATGAACTGAAGACAGAAATTATACCATCTGAACAGCAGAGAGAAAATGGTTTAAAAAAATTGAACAGAGACTCAGAGACTTCTGGAAAACAAAAGATCTAGTATTTATGTCATCAAAATCCAAGAAGGAGAAGAGAAAGCAAAACACAGAAAACCTGCTTGAGGGGGAAAAAAAAGTCTGAAAATTTCCTAAATTTAGCAGAAGACACAAACTTACAGATGTAAGAAGCACAACAAATCTCCCAAAGGATAAACTCAAAGAAATCCACACCCAGACATGATGTAATGACTGCAAACTAAAGAAATAGAAAAAAGGAGCTAGAGAAATAAAATGTGTTACCTATAAGGAAACAATGATTAGAATGAAGACCAAAACTTTTAACTATATAGACCATTGTCAGCAAAGTGAAGTCACTTCTTTTTAATATGATGTCTAGGTTTTTCATATTTTTCCTTCCAAGGAGCAAGTGTCTTTTAATTTTATTGCTGTAGTCACTGTCCACAGTGATTTTGAAACCCAAGAAAATAGAATCTGTCCTAGCTTTCACTTTTCTGGCTTCTATTTGCCTGAAGTGATGGGACTGGATGCCAGACATGGAGGTACTTTATTTTTAAACATTTTCTTTAAACAGTGCCAATTTATGACCCCTCCGAACTTCTGCTATCCTTTAATGGTTATAATCACAGAAATTGGTAGAAATATTGTATGTCACTGCAGAATCTAGCCTTTGCAAAAATAGATACTGACAACCAGGAGCTGGTACGTAAGAGTGATAACTAAGCTTCTGGATAAACTGTGTAACAGGACATGAGACTAAATAGAGAAGAAAAGGGAACCAGCTCAGTCAACTTTTGTAGATGTTCTTATCCTGGTGCCAGTATTGAGACCATACAGCACAATCCAGCATTTGGTTCTATAAAAACTGTCCTCATTCAACATGATGAATAGGTAAATATAGCTCAGTAGTATTTATTTAATAACTGTTCCATTTAAGATGGTGCCTATATAGTGAAATTAAACTGAAGCAGTATGAATAGAATGAATAGAATATAAGCAGAGAGGAAAATTTATTTTTCTCTGATAATTTATTATTGCTATTACACAATTTAAGAAATCATTATTAATACTATATATAATTATGTAATACAGAAAGATGCTAGATTGATAGATGAACTGAAGAAAATATTTACAAACCATATATCTGACAAAGAATTTGTAGTCAGAATGTACATACTTTTTATACATAATGAAAACCCAATTTGATTAAAAATGAAGAAATTATTTGAACCTGAGTAAAGTGAGCCTTAGAAAGCATCACTATGAACAAAGCTAGTAGAGGTGATGGAATTCCAGTTGAGCTATGTCAAATCCTGAAATATGATGCTGTGAAAGTGCTGCACTCAATATGCCAGCAAATTTGGAAAACTCAGCAGTGGCCACAAGACTGGAAATGGGCAGTTTTCATTCCATTCCCAAAAAAAAGGCAGTGCCAAAGAATGTTCAAACTACCACACAATTCCACTCATCTCACATGCTAGTAAAATAATGCTCAAAATTCTCCAAGCACAGACTTCAGCAATATGTGAACCATGAAATTCCTGATGTTCAGGCTGGTTTTAGAAAAGGCAAAGGAACCAGAGATCAAATTTCCAACATCCGTTGGATCATGGAAAAAGCAAGAGAATTCCAGAAAAAAACATCTATTTCTGCTTTATTGACTATGCCAAAGCCTTTGACTGTGTGGATCACAATAAACTGTGGAAAATTCTGAAAGAGATGGGAATACCAGACCACCTGATCTGCCTCTTGAGAAACCTATATGCAGGTTAGGAAGCAATAGTTAGAACTGGACGTGGAACAACAGACTGGTTCCAAATAGGAAAAGGAGTATGTCAAGGTTGTATATTGTCACCCTGCTTATTTAGCTTCTATGCAGAGTATATCATTAGAAACGCTCGACTGGAAGAAGCACAAGCTGGAATCAAGATTGCTGGGAGAAATATCAATAATCTCAGATATGCAGATGACACTACCCATATGGCAGAAAGTGAAGAGGAACTAAAAAGCCTCTTGATGAAAGTGAAAGTGGGGAGTGAAAAAATTGGCTAAAATCTCAATATTCAGAAAACTAAGATCATGGCATCTGATCCCATCAGTTCATGGAAAATAGACGGGGAAACAGTGGAAACATTGGCAGACTTTATTTTGGGGGGCTCCAAAATCACTGTAGATGGTGATTACAGCCATGAAATTAAAAGACGCTTACTCCTTGGAAGGAAAATTATGACCAACCTAGATAGCATATTCAAAAGCAGAGACATTATTTTGCCAACAAAGGTCTGTCTAGTCAAGGCTATGGTTTTTTCCAGTGGTCATGTGTGGATGTGAGAGTTGGACTGTGAAGAAAGCTGAGCACAGAAGAATTGATGCTTCTGAACTGTGGTGTTGGAAAAGACTCTTGAGAGTCCTTTGGTCTGCAAGGAGATCCAACCAGTCCATTCTAAAGGAGATCAGTCCTGGGTGTACATTGGAAGGACTGACGCTAAAGCAGAAACTCCAATACTTTGGTCACCTCATGTGCAGAGTTGACTCATTGGAAAAGACCCTGATGCTGGGAGGGATTGGGGGCAAGAGGAGAAGGGGACAACAGAGGATGAGATGGCTGGATGCCATCACTGAATCGATGGACGTGAGTCTGAGTGAACTCCGGGAGTTGGTGATGGACAGGGAGGCCTGGCATGCTGCAATTCGTGGGGTTGCAAAGAGTTGGACACGACTGAGCGACTGAAATGAACTGAACTGAATAAGCACCAGGAACTCTACTCAATACTCTGTAATGGCCTATATGGGAAAATAATGTTTATAAAATGTCTATATATGTGTAAGTATAATAGATTCATTTTACTGTTTAGCTGAAACCAACAGAACATTGTAAATCAATTACAGTGCAATAAATATTTTTTAAAAAGAAATTTTCTCACTATTCTGTAGTTTCCAAGTCTGAAACCAATGTAATAGCAGGGTTGATTTTTTTATTTTTATTTTTTTGATGTCTCTCTTCATCATTTGTAGATGGAAGCCTTACACTCTGTTTTCAAGCTATATCTATTTTTTTCTCTGAACTTCAGTGCCTTATCAGCAATATGTGAACCATGAACTTCCAGATGTTCAAGCTGATTTTAGAAAAGGCAGAGGAACAAGAGATCAAATTGCCAACTGGATCATCAAAAAGGCAAGGGAGTTCCAGAAAAACATCTATTTCTGCTTTATTGACTATGCCAAAACCTTTGACTGTGTGGATCACAATAAACTGTGGAAAATTCTGAAAGAGATGGGAATACTAGACCACCTCACCTGCCTCTTGAGAAACCTATATGCAGGTTAGGCAGCAGCAGTTAGAACTGGACATTGAACAACAGACTTCTTCCAAATAGGAAAAGGAGTACTGTCAAGGAAAAAGTCAAGGCTGTATATTGTCACCCTGCTTATTTAACTTCTATGCAGAGTACATCATGAGAAATGCTGGGCTGGAAGAAACACAAGCTGGAATCAAGATTGCTGGGAGAAATATCAATAACCTCAGATATGCAGATGACACCACCCTTAAGGCAGAAAATGAAGAGGAACTCAAAAGCCTCTTGATGAAAGTTAAAGAGGAGAGTGAAAAAGTTGTCTTAAAGCTCAACATTCAGAAAACAAAGATCATGGCATCTGGTCCCATCACTACATGGGAAATAGATGGTTAAACAGTGAAAATAGTGTCAGACTTTATTTTTTTGGGCTCCAAAATCACTGCAGATGGTGACTGCAGCCATGAAATTAAAAGACGCTTACTCCTTGGAAGAAAAGTTATGACCAACCTGGATAGCATATTGAAAAGCAGAGACATTACTTTGCCAACCAAGGTCCATCTAGTGAAGGCTATGGTTTTTCCTGTGGTCGTGTATGAATGTGAGAGTTGGACTGTGAAGAAACCTGAGCACCTAAGAATTGATGCTTTTGAACTGTGGTGTTGGAGAAGACTCTTGAGAGTCCCTTGGACCTCAAGGAGATCCAATCAGTCCATTCTAAAGGAGATCAGCCCTGGGTGTTCTTTGGAAGGGCTGATGCTAAAGCTGAAACTCCAATACTTGGGCCACCTCATACAAAGAGTTGACTCATTGGAAAAGTCTCTGATGCTGGGAGGGATTGGGGACAAGAGGAAAAGGGGACGAAAGAGGATGAGATGGCTGGATGGCATCACCGACTTGATGGACGTGAGTTTGAGTGAACTCCGGAAGTTGGTGATGGACACGTAGGCCTGGTGTGCTGCGATTTATGGGGTCACAAAGAGTCGGACATGACTGAGTAACTGAACTGAATCTCTTCTTGCTTGCTTAGTCTCTGAGTTGTGTCCAATACATTGTGACCACATGTACTGTAGCTCTACAAGCTCTTCTCCCATGGGATTATCCAGGCAAGAATACTGGAGTTGGTTGCCATTCCCTTCTCCATAATCTCCTCTTACATGGTCAACAATTATATTAGAAACGATCTCCCCTAAAGCCATCATTTCAGTTAATTTCCTCCTCAAAAACTTCTACAAAGCAATTACATCTGCTAGGGCCTAAGACTTCAGTAAGCAGATATTGGATTTATTTGCATACACACAGAGACATATACACATGTAATCTTCACGTTAAACATATATTGTCATATTCTGTCTCCATATAACTCAAAAGTGATATGTTCCCATTATAATTATAAGTGATCTGACTAGCTTGAACAAATACAACTCATGCAGAACAAAACCACACCTCACATATTCCAATCCACTTTCCATGGAGTCAATGGCAACTAACTTCAGATTAAAACTGTTAAACAGATGAACTCTGCTTCATCTATACATGTGCAGCAGACTAAACCCAGGAAACTAAACCCAGCCTTTAATTCTTAGAGTGCAGATGATGGAGCAAATTCCTGATGTCACTACATGCTGTTTAAGAGGGTACTTTTTTTTTTTCTTTGCTTTTACTTTTTTTTTGTTGTTGTTGTTATCCACAGCATGGACACTAAAACCACATTTTATTTCTTCACACTATACAGAAACTGCACACATGCTTGCAAAGTCACTTCAGTCCTGTCCTACTGTTTGTGACCTATGGAGTGTAGAACACCAGGCTCCTCTGTCCATGAAATTCTCCAGGCAAAAATACGAGTAAGTTGTCATATCCTCCTTCAGAGGATCTTCCCAACCCAGGAACTGAACCAGTGTCTCTTATGTCCCCAGCATTGGCAGGCAGGTTCTTTACAACTAGCATCACCTGCAAAGCCCATACTTCTTGGCATTAGTATTTATCAGGATTATCAGTTCAGTTCAGTGAATCATTCATATCGGACTCTTTGAGACCCCACAGACAGCAGCATATCAGGCCTCCCTGTCCATCACAAAATCCCCTAGTTTACCCAAACTCATGTCCGATAAGTCTGTGATGCCATCCAACCATCTCATCCTCTGTCATCCTCTTCTCCTCCCACCTTCAATCTTACCGAGCATCAGAGTCTTTTCAAAAGAGTCAGTTCTTCACATCAGGTGGCCAAAGCATTGGAGTTTCAGCTTCAGCATCAGTGTTTCCAATGAATATTCAGGATTGTTTCCTTTAGGATGGACTGGTTGGATTTTGTTGCAGTCCAAGGGACTCTCAAGAGTCTTCTCCAAGACTACAGTTCAAAAGCATCGATTCTTCTGCACACAGGTTTCTTTATAGTCAAACTCTCACATCCATTCATGACTACTGGAAAAACCATAGCCTTGACTAGATGGACCTATGTTGGCAAAGTATTGTCTCTGCTTTTTAATATGCTGTCTAGGTTGGTCATAACTTTTCTTCCAAGAGTAAGCCTCTTTTAATTTCATGGCTGAAATCACCATCTGAAGTGATTTTGGAGCTCCCAAAAATAAAATCTGCCACTGTTTCCACTGTATCACCATCCATTTGCCATGAAGTGACAGGACCAGATGCCATGATCTTAGTTTTCTGAATGTGGAATTTTAAGGCAACTGTTTCACTCTCCTATTTAACTTTCATCAAGAGGTTCTTTAGTTATTCTTCACTTTCTGCCATAATGGTGGTGTCTTCTGCATATTTGAGATTATTGATATTTCTCCTGTCAATCTTGATTCCAGCTTGTGCTTCTTTCCAGTTAAATAAGCAGGGTGACTATATGCAGCCTGATGTACTCCTTTTCCTATTCAGAACCAGTCTATTGTTCCATTTCCAGTTCTATCTGTTGTTTCCTGAACTGCATACAGATTTCTTAAGAGGCAGGTAGGGTGGGCTGATATTCCCATATCTTTTAGAATTTTCAATGGTTTATTGTGATCCACACAATCAAAGGCTTTGACATAGTCAACAAAGCAGAAATAGATGCTTTTATGGAACTCTCTTGGTTTTTCGAAGATGCAGTGGATGTTGGCAGTTTTATTTCTGGTTCCTCTTCCTTTTCTAAAACTAGATGGAACATCTGAAAGCTCACAGTTCATGTATTGTTGAAGCCTGGTTTTGAGAATTTTGAGCATTATTTTACTAGCATGTGAGATGAGTGCAATTGTGCAGTAGTTTGAGCATTCTTTGGCCTTGCCTTTCTTTGGGATTGGAATGAAAACTGACCTTTTCCAGTCCTGTGGCCACTGCTGAGTTTTCCAAATTTGCTGGCATATTGAGTGCAACCCTTTCACAGCATCATCTTTCAGGATTTGAAGTAACTCAACTGGAATTCCATCACCTCCACTAGCTTTGTTTCTAGTGATGCTTCCTCAGGACCACTTTAATTCGCATTCCAGGATGTCTGGCTCTAGGTCAGTGATCACACCATCGTGATTATCTGGGTCATGAAGATCTTTTTTGTATAGTTCTTCTGTGTGTTCTTGCCAGATCTTCTTAATATCTTCTGCTTCTGTTAGGTCCATACAAATTCTGTCCTTTAATGAGCCCATCTTTGCATGAAATATTCACTTGATATCTCTAATTTCCTTGAAGAGAACTCTAGTCTTTCCCATTCTACTGTTTTCCTCTATTTATTTGCACTGACCATCGTGGAAGGTTTTCTTATGTCTCCTTGCTATTCTTTGGAACTCTTCATTCAAATGGGTGTATCTTTCCTTTTCTCCTTTGCTTTTCACTTCTCTTCTTTTCACAGCTATTTGTAAGGCCTCCTCAGACATTTTGCTTTTATGCACGTATTTTTCTTGGAAATCCCCTTGATTCCTGTCTCCTGTATGATGTCATGAACCTCTTTCCATAGTTCATCAGGCATTCTGTCTATTAGATCTAGTCCCTTGAATCTATTTCTCACTTCCACTGTATAATCATAAGGAAATTGATTTAGGTCATACTTGAATGGCATAGTGGTTTTCCCTACTTTCTTTGTTTAAATCTGAATTTGGCAATAAGGAGGTCATGATCAGAGCAACATTCAGCTCCCAGTCTTGTTTTTGCTTATTGTATAGAGCTTCTCCATCTTTGGCTGCAAAGAATATAATCAATCTGATATCAATGTTGACCATCTGGTGATGTCCAAGTGTAGATTCTTCTCTCTTGTTGTTGGAAGAGGCTGTTTGCTATGACCAGTGCATTCTCTTGCCAAAATTCTGTTAGCCTTTGCCCTGCTTCATTCTGTACTCCAAGGTCAAATATGCATGCTACTCTAGATGTTTCTTGACTTCTTATTTTTGCATTCCAGTCCCCTATAATGAAAAGGACTTTTTTTTTTTTTTGGTGTTCTAAAAAGTCTTGTAGGCATTCATAGAACCATTCTACTTCAGCTTCTTCAACATTACTGGTCAGGGCGTAGACTTGGATTACCATGATATTGAATGGTTTGCCTTGGAAACAAACAGAGATCATTCTGTCATTTTTGAAATTGCTCCCAAGTACTGCATTTTGAACTCTTTTGTTGACTATGATGGCTACTCCACTCATTCTCTTAAGAATCTCTGCTGATTCTTGTCCACAGTAGTAGATATAATGGTCATCTGCATTAAATTCTTCCTTTTCAGTCCATTTTCTCTGATTCCTAAAATTTCAGAGTTCACTGTTGCCATCTGCTATTTGACCACTTCCAAATTGCCTTGATTCATGGACCTAACATTCCAGGTTTCTATGCCATATTGCTTTTTACAGCATTGGACCTTGCTTCCATCACCAGTCACATCCATAACTGGCTGTTGTTTTTGCTTTGGCTCTGTCTCTTCATTCTTTCTGGAGTTATTTTTCCACTGATCTCCAGTAGCATATTGTGCACCTACTGACTTAAATCGACCAAAATTGAATTAAAATTATTAAAATAGATAGTCTTGGCTCCTCATTACTTCCCAGAAATGAGCTACTTTACAGCCCCAGAGACCTTTCAATGAAGGGGAGTTTGAGTCCTCTAGAAAAGCATGTGACAATAGCCAGAATTTTTATTTGTAATATTTATACCACCCTCCCCAAAAGGACTCAAATATTTTATCAAGGTAAATGCACTTGGGAAAAGGAAACAAACATTATTTTCTGAAACTACTGGACTCTTTATTTTGGGGGCTCAAAAATCACTGCAGATGGTGACTGAAGACTTGAAATTAAAATACACTTGCTCCTTGGAAGAAAACCTATGACCAACCTAGACAGCATGCTAAAAAGCAAAGACATTACTTTGCCCACAAAGGTCTGTCTAGTCAAAGCTATGGTTTTTCCAGTAGTCATGTATCGATGTGAGAGTTGGACTATAAAGAAAGCTGAGTGCAGAAGAATTGATGCTTTTGAACTGTGGTGTTGGAGAAGACTCTTGAGAATTCCTTTTACTGCAAGGAGATCCAACCAGTCCATCCTAAAGGAGATCAGTCCTTTAGGAATTCAGCTGAAGCTGAAATTCCAATACTTTGGTCAATTGATGTGAAGATCTGCCTCAATGGAAAAGACCCTGATGCTGGGAAAGTTTGAATGTGGGAGGAGAAGGGGACAATGTAGGATGAGTTTGTTGGATGGCATCACTGACTCAATAGACTTGAGTTTGAGTAAGCTCCAGGAGTTGGTGATTGACAGGGAGGCATGTCATGCTGCAGTCCATGGGGTTGCAAAGAGTTAGCCATAAATGAGCAACTGAACTGAACAGAAAACTGGTTATGAAATGACATTGATTCCAAGAGACCCAAGTTGCCACTGTAGTCATCCAGTGAAAGTAGAACTTTATGGGGGTTGAATGATCAACAGAACTTTAGCTCAGATTCACCTCATAGTGAGTCCAGGGGAGTTCCTGAACTCATTCCATAGTTATTTTCCATGTTCCAGAATGTATAATTAGAATAGATATTCTTAGTAGTTGGCAGCATCCCCACATAGGTTCCATAAACTGTGAATTGAGGGGTGTCATGGTGAGATAGTCCAAATGGAAGCCATTAAAACTAACCATTTCTAGGAAAATTTTACAGTAGTACTACATTCCTGAAGGTGTTGCAGAGATCAATACTATCTGAGTGCATGCATGTGTGCTAAGTCGCTCCAGTTGTGTCCTACTCTTTGAGACCCTACGGACTGTAGGCCACCAGACTCCTCTGTCCATGAGATTCTTGGAATCAATGCCAGGGATCTAACCTGCATCTGTTAAGTCTCGTGCATTAGCAGGCAGGTTCTTTACCACCATCACTACCTGGGAAACCCAGGTGCTACAAGGACTTAAATGACACAGTGATGATAATTCTTCCTATATTCCCATTTAGCTCTCCCATTTGAATTATCCAGAAGACAAATATTGAAGAAAAGAGTAATTAGCATGAGCTTAACCAAGTGTCTTCAGTTGTCTTAACCAGGTGTCTTCAGTTGCTCCTGATGAACCTGATGTAGTTTCACTGGTTGAGCAAATGACCACATCCCCAGACCCTGGCATGAAACTATTGGTGTTCTTCTCCACATTGTCTGTGAAGCCAACAAGACAGAGTTTGCTTTCTGCTAGCAAAACCAGCAACACATCTTCACTCACTCACTTCAAGGGTGTATGAGCTCTCCATCTCTCCATCATAATTTAGTTTGTAGAGCCCTTCATCATCTTTCTCTTCCAAGGAATATAATGCTGGTCCTAACATTGATGGTATGATGCTGATCAGACCGAGGGAACAAGAAGCAGCAACTGCTCTGGCTTGTTGGTAAAGTACTTTCTTGCTTTTCTTATCCTGGGTAAGAAATAAACATGACTAAATTTGAAGGGTTTTCTGACTCAGTGAAATTTCTAGTGGGCCAGTGAAGTGGAGTATATTAAGATAGCTCTTCTCAGATGAATAGTCATTGCTGCATCTGCTTTCTCCTAGATCAAAGAAAGAAGGGTCAGATATACTAGGCCTTTTTAGAGTTGGGAGGCAACATATTCATTTTATTAAGTATGTTCCTATGATCCAGTTCCCAGGTGACCCAAAAACTTGCTAGTTTTGAATGAAGCCTAGAACAACAGAAGGCTCTGCAATAGGTTCAAGCTGTTATCTAGGCCTCTCTATCACCTGGTCCATATTTTTCAGTAAATCCAATGGTGTCTGAAGTGTCCATGGCAAATAGGGATGCTGCTTGAAACCTTTGACAGGTCCCCAAATGTGAATTATAGCTCAAGCCCTTAGGATTTTTGAGTAAGACTCTTTCATTCTCTTTAAAGCGCTCAACTTTTTAATATTGAGCTCTTAACTCGCTACTGGACATTAATAGAAACTGAACACTTGTTCATTACCTACCAAATTACCCTAAGACCTATGATGCCTTTGCTATGACCAGTGCATTTTCTTGGCAAAACCCTATTAGTCTTTGCCCTGCTTCATTCTGTATTCCAAGGCCAAATTTTCCTGTTACTCCAGGTGTTTCTTGACTTCCTACTTTTGCATTCCAGTCCCCTATAATGAAAAGGACATCTTTTTTGGGTGTTAGTTCTCAAAGGTCTTGTAGGTCTTCATAGAACCGTTCAACTTCAGCGTCTTCAGCGTTACTGGTTGGGGCATAGACTTGGATTACTGCAATAGTGAATGGTTTGCCTTGGAAATGAACAGAGATCATTCTGTCGTTTTTGAGATTGCATCCAAGTACTGCATTTCGGACTCTTTTGTTGACCATGATGGCCACTCCATTTCTTCTGAGGGATTCCTGCCTGCAGCAGTAGATATAATGGTCATCTGAGTTAAATTCACCTATTCCAGTCCATTTCAGTTCGCTGATTCCTAGAATGTCGACATTCACTCTTGCCATCTCTTGTTTGACCACTTCCAATTTGCCTTGATTCGTGGACCTGACATTCCAGGCTCCAATGCAATATTGCTCTTTACAGCATCGGACCTTGCTTCTCTCACCAGTCACATCCACAGCTGGGTATTCTTTTTGCTTTGGCTCCATCCCTTCATTCTTTCTGGAGTTATTTCTCCATTGATCTCCAGTAACATATTGGGCACCTACTGACCTGGGGAGTTTCTCTTTCAGTATCCTATCATTTTGCCTTTTCATACTGTTCATGGGGTTCTCAAGGCAAGAATGCTGAAGTGGTTTGCCATTCCCTTCTCCAGTGGACCACATTCTGTCAGATCTCTCCACCATGACCCGCCCATCTTGGGTTGCCCCACAAGCATGGCTTAGTTTCATTGAGTTAGACAAAGCTGTGGTCCTAGTGTGATTAGATTGACTAGTTTTCTGTGAGTATGGTTTCAGTGTGTTTGCCCTCTGATGCCCTCTTTCAACACGTACCATCTTACTTGGGTTTCTCTTACCTTGGGTGTGGGGTATCTCTTCACGGCTGCTCCAGCAAAGTTTAGCCATTGCTCCTTACCTTGGATGAGGGGTGTCTCCTCACCACCGCCCTTCCTGACCTTCAACGTGGGATAGCACCTCTAGGCCCTCCTGCGCCCGCACAGCCACAGCTCCTTGGACAACACAAGACTCTATACATGGGCATCACCAGATGCTCAACACCGAAATCAGATTGATTATATTCTTTGCAGCCAAAGATGGAGAAGCTCTATACAGTCAGCAAAAACAAGACCAGGAGCTGACTGTGGCTCAGATCATGAACTCCTTATTGCCAAATTCAGACTTAAATTGAAGAAAGTATGGAAAACCATTAGACCATTCAGGTATGACCTAAATCAAATCCCTTATGATTATACAGTGGAAGTGAGAAATAGATTTAAGGGCCTAGATCTGATACATAGAGTGCCTGATGAACTATGGACGGAGGTTTGTGACATTCTACAGGAGACAGGAATCAAGACTATCCCCATGGAAAAGAAAAGCAAAAAAGCAAAATAGCGGTCTGGGGAGGACTTACAAATAGCTGTGAAAAGAAGAGAAGTGAAAAGCAAAGGAGAAAAGGAAAGATATAAGCATCTGAATGCAGAGTTCCAAAGAAGAGCAGGAACAGATAAGAAAGCCTTCTTCAGCGATCAATGCAACGAAATAGAGGAAAACAACAGAATGGGAAAAACTAGGGATTTCTTCAAGAAAATCAGAGATACCCAAGGAATATTTCATGCAAAGATGGGCTCGATAAAGGTCAGAAATGGTATGGGCCTAACAGAAGCAGAAGTTATTAAGAAGAGGTGGCAAGAATACACAGAAGAACTGTACAAAAAAGATCTTCATGACCCACATAATCACAATGGTGTGATCACTGACCTAGAGCCAGACATCCTGGAACATGAACTCAAGTGGGCCTTAGAAAGCATCACGAACAAAGCTAGTGGAAGTGATGGAATTCCAGTTGAGCTATTTCAAATCCTGAAAGATGATGCTGTGGAAGTGCTGCACTCAATATGCCAGCAAATTTGGAAAACTCAGCAGTGGCCACAGGACTGGAAAATGTCAGTTTTCATTCCAATCCCAAAGAAAGGCAATGTCAAAGAATGCTCAAACTACTGCACAATTGCACTCATCTCACATGCTAGTAACATAATGCTCAAAATTCTCCATGCCAGGCTTCAGCAATATGTGAACCCTGAACTTCCTGATGTTCAAGCTGGTTTTAGAAAAGGCAGAGGAACCAGAGATCAAATTGCCAACATCCACTGGATCATCGAAAAAGCAAGGGAGTTCCAGAAAATCATCTATTTCTACTTTATTGACTATGCCAAAGCCTTTGACTGTGTGGATCACAATAAACTGTGGAAAATTCTGAAAGAGATGGGAATACCAGACCACCTGATCTGCCTCTTGAGAAATTTGTATGCAGGTCAGGAAGCAACAGTTAGAACTGGACATGGAACAACAGACTGGTTCCAAATAGGAAAAGGAGTTAGTCAAGGCCGTATATTGTCACCCTTTTTATTTAACTTCTATTCAGAGTACAACATGAGAAATGCTGGACTGGAAGAAGCAAAAGCGGGAATCAAGATTTCCGGGAGAAATATCAATAACCTCAAATATGCAGATGTCACCACCCTTATGGTAGAAAGTGAAGAGGAACTAAAAATCCTCTTGATGACAATGAAAGAGGAGAGTGAAAAAGTTGGCTTAAAGCTCAACATTGAGAAAACGAAGATCATGGCATCTGGTGTCATCACTTCATGGGAAATAGATGGGAAAACAGTGTCAGACTTTACTTTTGGGGGCTCCAAAATCACTGCAGATGGTGACTGCAGCTATGAAATTAAAAGACACTTACTCCTTGGAAGGAAAGTTATGACCAACTTAGATAGCATATTCAAAGCAGAGACATTACTTTGCTAACAAAGTTTCATCTAGTCAAGGCTTTGGTTTTTCCTGTGGTCATGTATGGATGTGAGAGTTGGACTATGAAGAAGGCTGAGCGCTGAAGAATTGATGCTTTTGAACTGTGGTGTTGGAGAAGACTCTTTAGAGTCCCTTGGACTGCAAGGAGATCCAACCAGTCCATTCTGAAGGAGATCAGCCCTGGGATTACTTTGGAAGGAATGATGCTAAAGCTGAAATTCCAGTACTTTGGCCACCTCATGCAAAGAGTTGACTCATTGGGAAAGACTCTGATTCTGGGAGGGACTGGGGACAAGAGGAGAAGGGGACGACAGAGGATGAGATGGCTGGATGGCATCACTGACTCGATGGCCGTTAGTCTGAGTGAACTCCAGGAGTTGGTGATGGACAGGGAGGCCTGGTGTGCTGTGATTCATGGGGTTGCAAAGAGTCGGACACGACTGAGCGACTGATCTGATCCAATGTGATCTGATGATACCTTTTATGAACTCGCATTATATAATTAAAATATTGAAATGCTTGTTTTAAAAACACATGTATTGAAAATAAAATAGAAGTATAATATGTGGTATTTATTCCTGTATTTACCATATTGTTTTTAGTTTTTTTCTGATATGAAATTACCAATAGTGTCATGTTACTACTGGCTAGATATTTGTTTGACATTGTTGGTAGATCAAGACTGATAGTAACAATTACTCTTTGTTTTCTTTTAATGAAAGTTTCTACTTTCAACCCCAATCTTTTAAAAATGTCTTTTTAACATGTTGCTAATGTGTGAAATTGAAAGTCGCTCAGTCATGTCCAACTCTTTGGGGCTCTATGGACCATACAGTCAATGGAATTCTCCAGTACAGAATACTGGAGTGGGTAGCTATTCCCTCCTCCAGGGGATCTTCCCAACCCAGGGATTGAACTCAGGTCTCCTGATTTCATGTGGATTCTTTACCAGCTGAGCCACAAGGGAAGCTGAAGAATACTGAAGTGGGTAACCTGTCCCTGTTCCAGTGGATCTTCCAGACCCAGAAATTGAACCATCATCTTCTATATTGCAGGTGGATTTTTTTACCAGCTGAGCTGCCAGGGAAGCCCTAATGCATAAAGTGTAATAAACAGTGAATATTGAAAGCTTCTAATTAGACATATTTTGCACGTGTGTACACCAGTGAAACCACCATCTCAACCAAGATGAGGAACATGTCTATCATTTATGTAAATTTTCTCATACTCCTTCCCTTCACCATTCCCCACCACTCACAAAATATCATTTGCATTTAATTCTATTGTGCCCATAGAACATAATTTGATTTTTTTGTTTGTTTGTTTGGTTGGTTTTAGTTTTGTTTGTTTGTTGTTTAGTTTTACAGTTTTTGGTCTTTTTTGGTATTTTTTTTTCCTTAAAAATGTAAAGATACACATACCATTGTGTTGAGAACTGTAGACTTAAAAAAAAAAATAGGTCGTGCATTTTTTATCCTCACTAGGGGCTTCTCTGGTAGCTCAGATGGTAAACAGTCTGCCTGCAATGTGGACAATCTGGGTTTGATCCCTGGGTTGGGAAGATCCCCTGGAGAAGGAAATGGCAACCCACTCCAGTATTCTTGCCTGGAAAATTCAATGAATGGAGGAGCCTGGTAGGCTACAGTCCATGGAATAGCAAAGAGTCAGACACACCTGAGCAACTTCACTTCACTTCCCAGCATCTAACAGTGTGTGTGCTTTACTCCTTTGTAGTAATACTGAAGGTCATTCAAATTTTGATCTACAGTATTCAGCAGAGAGACTTTTATTTTAGTCCAAATATATTAACTTTGTGAAATAAATTTTCAGACATGAAAGTACTTAGAAAATTTTACCATATATGAGTATTCTAAAACAACAATTAAAATGCACATTTCAGTATAGACAGAAACAGAGAAATTTTTGACATCAATGAATAATATACAGTTTAAATAACTTGTACATAATGTTGTATAATTGATTCAAAAATCCTTAAAGTATCAGATTGCAAATCTGCTGAATTTGATTACATCTTTATATCATTTATGGATGAGCTGTAGCTTCTTTCTATGTGCTCTTTAATTGTCCAGGAGTGTAGAGTGAACTTTTTAACACAGTGATTAAAAGATTTCCATTGTTAGAAAGGACAAATTCTAATGTCAAAGTGCTATTCATATTTACTAACGTTTCCTTGCCAAAGGTAATCATATAGCTAAACAAAGGGTCAGTGTAGGAAGGAATGACAAAAAAAAAATGTAGACAAGAATAAATGATTTATTGGGGGCCCTTAGCATATAGATGTGATGGTTTTTTTTTTTTGTACTGACTCTATATTTTTCTATCATATTTATGCACAATGTTTATTAAAACCTTTCTCAGTATGAACATTCATTTCCTTTTTTTTTTTTGCTTAGAAAAATAGTGCTGCAATAAGCATTGACACTACACATAACTGTTTTTATAAGTACTTCTCATACTTATACCCTTACATATGTAGGCTATTTTTCCCTATGAGGAAATCACTTAGTGATGATTTTGTAGCATCTGAGGGCATTTTATTTATTTAATAGAGAATATAAATGTAGAGTATAGAAAGGCATTGAAAATAAAGGGAAAACGGCATAATTTCAATTATAGCTCATCCTGAATATCACACCTTGTTTATTTAGACATATCTATTTACTAGTTTACAGTGAGGAAAAAAACTGATCTTTAAAAGTAAAACATTACTAAGTAAATGAACACAATTGCCATAAACTTGAGGACATAATTCTCTACTAAAAGGAAATTACAGCATGAGATTATTTCAAAATTTAGGACAATACTGAACAGTAAATTTCAGTTAAGTCTGTGAACAACTTACATACAGAAATGCAGCATAACTTCTGTATTATTTCAAATGTCTCATAATCCTGATAATTAGGGAAGATATTTTTTCATTGCCTTTCAAACGTCTTTGTTCCGTGGGCTATATATGATAGGATTGAACATTGGAGTCAAAATGGTGTAGAAAAGAGACAGCAGTTTGTCTAGTCCTTCATGCTCATTTGATTTAGGCTTTAAGTAGGTGACAGTGGCTGATCCGTAGAATAAAAGTACAACAGTGATGTGGGAAGAGCAAGCTTTGGTCCTTCCTGTGTTTTCTAGCAACTTTAGGATGGTGGAGCTAATTCTAATATAGAATCCAAGTATCAACACAAAGGGAACAGTGACAAACAATATAGCAAATATATAGACCACCATCTCATTAACAAAGATGTCTCTACAAGCCAGTTTTTTTTTTAATTTTATTTTATTTTTAAACTTTACATAACTGTATTAGTTTTGCCAAATATCAAAATGAATCCGCCACAGGTATACATGTGTTCCCCATCCTGAAACCTCCTCCCTCCTCCCTCCCCATTCCATCCCTCTGGGTCGTCCCAGTGCACCAGCCCCAAGCATCCAGTATCGTGCATCGAACCTGGACTGGCAACTCGTTTCATACATGATATTTTACATGTTTCAATGCCATTCTCCCAAATCTTCCCACCCTCTCCCTCTCCCAGAGTCCATAAGACTGTTCTATACATCAGTGTCTCTTTTGCTGTCTCGTACACAGAGTTATTGTTACCATCTTTCTAAATTCCATATATATGTGTTAGTATACTGTATTGGTGTTTTTCTTTCTGGCTTACTTCACTCTGTATATACAGTGTCACTCTGCCATCTAGTGGATATGCTATTTGTATCACTTGCTGCTGCTGCTGCTGCTGAGTCGCTTAAGTTGCTTCAGTCGTGTCCGACTCTATGGGACTCCATAGACAGCAGCCCACCAGACTCTGCTGTCCCTGGGATTCTCCAGGCAAGAACACTGGAGTGGGCTTCCATTTCCTTCTCCAATGCATGAAAGTGAAAAGTGGAAGTGAAGTCGCTCGGTCGTGTCCGACTCTTAGTGACCCCATGGACTGCAGCCTACGAGGCTCCTCCAGCCATGGGATTTTCCAGGCAAGAGTACTGGAGTGGGGTGCCATTGCATCACTTGTTAGGGAAAGACAAATTCATACTCTTTGCTACTAATTTGCAGAGGGATTTTATGCTACTTGAAGCTCAGAAGGTAAAGGATCCGTCTAGAATGTGAGAGATTCTGGGTTCGATTCCTGGATTGGGAAGATACCCTGGGGAAGGGAACAGCAACCCACTCCAGTATTTTTGCCAGGAGAATTCCAGGCAGAGAGGAGCCTAGAGGGCTACAGTCCACAGGGTTGCAAAGAGTCAACCATGGCTGGGCGATTAGCCCTTTATACTCTTAGATCCTATGAAAAAATTCTACCAATTACTATGCAATTTTGCTGAGAATGAGACCACAAATATATAATGTAGGGTCAAACTGGGAATGTTGGGGAAAATAAAACCAACATTTCCTTCCCATTGTGTCAAACTAGTATTTAAACTGTATATAAACTTAAGCTGAATAAATAACCTCTTGTGTAATAAGAAATGATACTGGACTGAGACTATCAGATTTACTTTAATTCTTTAATCTTTTCTGAATATGTGCCAGACTGGAGCCCCAGACCAGATCAAAGAGAGATAAATAAAACTGCCTGTGTGCACACTAGACACCAGGGTGCCCTTGATGTCCTGCACTTCATACTTGCCATTCTCAGAGGTATCTACACATAAATACATGCAGGGGAAAAAGTGCAAGCGTTAGTTGCTCTGTCGTGTCTGACTCTTCATGACATGGGCTATAGCCCACCAGGCTCCTCCATTCATGGAATTCTCCAGGCAAGAATACTGGAGTGAGTAGCCATTCCCTTCTCCAGGGGATCTTCCCAATCTAGGGATAGAAGCCAGGTATCCTGCATTGCAGGTCAAATCTTCACCATCCGAGCCACCAGGGATCTATCTAAAATTACGTATTTACATGTCATACTGAATTTAGGAGGCTATTTTGAATTGAATTTCTTACTTTTTTTAAGCATGCTTTAACTACATACACTTATAGGAATGATCTCTTCAGTTATGTGCTGTGCTCAGTCACTCAGTTGTGTCCGACTCTTTGCGACCTCATGGACTAGAGCCCACCAAACTCCTTTGTCCATGGGAATTCTCCAGGCAAAAATACTGGAGTGAGTTGCCATTCCCTCCTCCAGAGGATCTTCCCAACCCAGGGATCAAATCTGGGTCTTCTGCATTGCAGGAGGATTCTTAACCATCTGAGTCACCAGGGAAGCCCCTCCTCAGTTATAGACAAAGATTAATAAAGTTTGTATTTAATTCAATCCTTATGTATTAAGGTGGTTAGAATGTACTACTTAGTTATAGTAATAGATTTTTTTTATCAGATGGAGTAGTTAAGTCAACCTGTTACAGATGTGTAAATTATGGATTTTGAGAATTATACAGATAATTTAAAAACAGTATTTTGGGAACACCAAGCAAAAAGTGATCTTAGTGAAAGCTCTAGGCCAGTGTGAGGACCAGTCACAGAATATGGGAAATGTAGCGAGACATTGTGGAGTTTAATATCTTGTCTGCATTCTTCCGGAAGAGTCTCCCCCTTTCTTTTGTTTACATTAAAGTTTGTGTCTCTAGAGCCCCTTCTTATATACTTTTAGTGAAACTGGGCAACCCAGAGACTCGGAGTCATTCACACTATTCTGTTCATCTACACTGGAGAAAAAAAAAAAAGAAAATTCTTTTATTGTTGTTGGTCTGAAATTAGCTTCCTGCGGCTTTTAAAAGTTAATTCATTTAAAATTAAATTTCTGTCCTCAGGACACAGAAAAAAGGTCAGTGTTTCTTTCATATTTCAGCCTTGAAATATTTGAAGACAGTGGTAAGAGTCTCCTTTTGTTTTCCCTCTGTGTTCCAGATGTCTTCAGGCCTTTGATTGGTTTATCAGATGCTCTAGCTCCCATATTACACCTCACTGTTTACTACTTCACGTTGTAGGTGCCTGGGTAATTATTGCTAGCTTCTGGGAATCATTGACTTGTCTGCAATGAGATGCTGTCAAGAACATAGTGTTAGTTTCTGAAACAAAATGAAAATGGGAGTTATTTCCTTCTGTTTACATCAACTACTAATGCAACTGCATTGAATGCCATGATTATAATATTGAAACTGAGTCAATTTCATTCCCATTGTCGACACCGGTTTACAACCATACTCTCTCCATTACTACATACTTGTCCTGTGGGCATAGAACTCTATTTCAACTCTATTCAGCAGTCGGTTTAGTTCAGTTCAGTTCAGTCACTCAGTCATGTCCGACTCTTTGCGACCCCATGAACTGCAGCATGCCAGGCCTCCCTGCCATCACCAACTCCTGGAGCTCACCCAGACTCACGTCCATCGAGTCAGTGATGCCTCCAGCCATCTTATCCTCTGTCATCCCCTTCTCCTCCTGACCCCAATCCCTCCCTGCATCAGTATTAATCCTAATTGCATTCTTTACACCATTTAGATTCTCTGGTCCTCTGATTGTATCTCATACTTTTTGTTGTTGTTCAGTCTCACAGTCATGTAAGACTCTTTGCAACCCCATGTCCTGCAGCATGCCAGGCTTCTCTGTCCCTCACCACCTCCCAAAGTTTGCCCTGCATAAACTCTACTTCTAATTGAAAAAAAATTTTGAACATTCAAATTCCTACCTTGGTTCAGACTGTCCTCTCTGCTAAAAATGTCTTTTGTTTTTCTTTCTTATCCCTGCAATCTATCTTAACACTATAGTTTGACTCAAAGTTCAAAGTCCTATTGTGATTTTATTGATCAGGAAATATCTTGGTCATTATTCAAGTATCTCAACATGTGAAGAACACTCTTAATATGCTTGACAAAAGCTTAATGAAAAATAAATAAGCAAAACACAAAAATATTTTACACAGTGCAATGCAGAAAAGTGTAGTATTTTTTTAAGCAAATTATTATTTCTCTCACTACATTATAATTATACCATAACAATGCCATTGTTGAACTTCCCAGTTGGTGCTAGTGGTAAACAACCCAACTGCCAATCCAAGAGAGACAGGTTTGATCCCTGGGCTGGGAAGATTCCCTGGAGGAGAGCACTGCAACCCACTCCAGAATTCTGCCTGGAGAATCCCATGGACAGAGGAGCATGGCGGGCTTCAGTCCACACCCTCTCACAGAGTCAGACACCACTAAAGTGACTTAATGCACACGCACCCAGTCACATTATCATAAGCCATAATTGAGAACAAGCTTAAGTCTCTGCATTGCCACTCAGAGGACATCTGCCTACTGATCTTGAAATAATTTTAGATTTTGAACGGTCAAGAAATGCCTTCTATTCCATAGGTTGACAAGGTGTGTTCTGCAAACCAAATCTGTCCTACTGTCTTTTATAAATAAAATTTTATTGGAACAGAGTCATGCCTATTGATTTATATATTGCCTACAGGTGAATCCATGCTGCAAGATACAAAAGTGCATAGCTGAAGTTGAGACTATGTGGCCTATGAAGGCTAAAATATTTACTGTACAGCTTTTTCCAGAAAAAAGTGCTGCTCCCTGTTCTATTAAATTAAGTCACTGGAGTTGAGATGTTTATATGTTAAGATATGACAGTTTTTTAAATAATAAATATACTATACTTCTCATAAACCTAGACTACAAATTGAAAAATAGAATACCAGAATACTTTTTTGCAATTTCAATAATAAATGTAAGAATAAAAAAGAATTGTGCTCATATTTGTAATAGTAATGCAAGTTGTATTATCTTAAGAAAACCAATGGTTTTTACAGAAAATGAAACTCACAACACAATGTTAAGGAAAGGATAAAAAACACTATAATATGATTCATATTGTATAAGTTTTACATCCAAACACATCAATATGTCCCTCAGATACAGAGAAAGTGAAAGTTGCTCAGTTGTGTCAGACTCTTTGTGACCCTATGGCCTGTACAGTCCATGGACTTCTCGAGGCCAGGATAATGGAGTGGGTAGCCTTTCCCTTCTCCATGGGATCTTCCCAACCCAGGGATCAAACCCAGGTCTTCCACATTGCAGGTGGATTATTCACCAGCTGAGCCACAAGGGAAGCCCAAGAATACTGAAGTGGGTAGCCTATCCCTTCTCCAGGGGATCTGCCTGACCAGGAATTGAACCGGGGTTTCCTGAATTGCAAGAGGATTCTTTACCAACTGAGCTATGAGGGAAGCCCACAGATACAGGGGGACAGCCAGAAATTCAACAAAAATTAAGAATCTTTGGATTGTTACCCAATAGCTGATTTTACTTTTGCATATTTCTGCATTTTGCAAGTATTTAAAGACAAAAATATAGTGTCTAGTTCAACATTTTAAAAAGATCAGTGGACTAGAGTGCATGATGAAATTGTTCCTCAAACTTTGGGAAAAAATGCATATGCAACCAAAGTATCACAAGGGCATTATTTCATCTAATTGCCCCATTTGTGGTCTCAAGGCAATAGTTAAATAATATTCTCTAAGGTTAACCTCCTTAGGATTTTGGTGTCCTATATATGTGACAGTTTTATGTTAGGGTTCAGCTTTTTTGGTCTCCTTTTTTCTTGGTCAAGTCTGAATGTATTTTTAATACATTATAAGAGAAATTCATTTTTCTGAAATATTCATTGCAATATACTCTAGATTCCTGTTACTATTTTTCAGGCTTATTACTATATTAAAAAAAATGACTTCTCAGCAGAAATTTTCCTGGAATCCATTAAACTTAGTAAAGAAGCTTTATTAAATGAGCCAGTCAAATTCTTCTACACTCAGGTGAGTTGATTTTTATTTCACTTTAAAAGGAATATAATATGTTCCTAATATACTCCATTAATCTTTGCAGGAGGCAAACAAGCACGGGTATATATCTAACTGCCAGGTTACCTGTTTAGTTGACTAGAAGTCTTTGATTATTTATCTTTCACCACATTTATTATTGTTCACCATGCTACATCACAAGGAAATTTTTTTTTTCTGGATCACAATATTTTCATTCCCTTTATACATACAAACTTTAATAATAAACAAGAACTATAAGTTGTCATTTGTGCTTATATGGATTATATCCTGGAATAATGCTCTAAGAAACAAATTGAGGCTGAGATTTTATAATTTTATAGTTTCTAAAATGCCTGTTACATGACTGAGTACATAGTGGGTCTGCAATGGGAAAATTATTCCAGGCTAATTGCACAGAAAAGAAGATAAATACTATGCACAGCACCTGTGCTCACAGCTGAGCATGGCTGACACTTCCTGGGCTACATGAGTGATTGGGAACATTGGCCCCAAGCCTGTTGACAAATACAGAGTTTGGGAGGTGGTGTGAAAAGCTACAGGTGTGGAGAAGGAACAAGTGTGCATCAGAAATTGTATTCATCTTTGGTGAAGATTTCCCTTTCAACCCTGAACTACTCAAACTTTGTTACCATAGACATAGGGAACACATCCTGACTTTTTAAAAAAGTGTTTTCAGTTAGAGAATATGTGCTGTATGATTTGTATGTTAAATTGAAACATACTTTCAGGAAATCAGGAATTAATCACATGTTTAAGAATGTAAAGGAATAACTGAAGAAAAAGAGTGGGGGAATATGTGAATGACATAGTTATACATGTACAGGAAATCTTGAAGTGTTATATGTGTTCTTGGAGTATAAATTTATAAAACCTGAATGAAAATAACAGAGTGTTTAATTTCAACTCCTAATGAGATATAGAATTTTTAGAGAATTCTATGTGGAATGAACTTCCCTTTATACTGAGTGCCATTTCAGGTTTTGGTAAGAATTTAGGAAGTAGCTTTGAAAAGAATGAATTTTAATGTCAGAAAAAGACAGTAGAGGCATTTTGGAGGGAAAGAGGCTAATTAAAAAAATAATGATAATTCAATGCACTCTTTTTCCCCATATGTACTCTCATTCTATGCCTACGTGAGGAAGATCCCCTGCAGGAGAGCATGACAACCCTTCCAGTGTTCTTGCCCAGAGAATCTCATGGACAGAGGAACCTGGCAAGCTACAGTCCATGGAGTTGCAAAAAAGTCCGACAATACTGAGGGAATAACATTACATTTCATTCAAATTTTGCTTCAGATTTCTCTGAATCAGCTTTTATATTTTGCCCACAGGAACCAAGAAAACCAGATTGCTGAAGTCACTTTCATTCTCTTGGGGTTCTCAGAATATCCAGAACTCCAGATACCCCTTGTCCTGTTATTCTTAACCATCTACTCCGTCACTGTGCTGGGGAACCTTGGCATGATTCTAATTATCAAGATAAATTCCAAACTCCACATCCCTATGTACTACTTCCTCAGATATTTGTCCTTTGTTGATCTCTGTTACTCAACAGTAGTTACACCCAAGCTACTAGAAAACTTCATTGTGGAAGACAGAACCATCTCCTTCATAGGATGTATCATGCAATTCTTCTTTGCCTGAATATTTGTGGTGACAGAGACATTCCTGTTGGCAGTGATGGCATATGACTGATTTGTGGCCGTTTGTAACCCTCTTCTCTACACAGTTGTCATGTCCCAGAAGCTTTGTTCCTTATTGGTGGGTGCATGATACTCTTGGGGTACAGTCTGTTCCCTGACTCTTACCCACTTTTTATCTGAATTGTCCTTTAGAGGAAATAATATCATAAATAACTTTGTGAGCACGTGGCCATTGTTGCTGTTTCCTGCTCTGACCCCTACATTAGCCAGGAGATCATTTTAGTCTCTGCCACGTTTAATGAAATAAGCAGCCTGATGACTATTCTCACCTTCTATGTTTTCATTTTTATCGCTGAAGATGCCTTCAACTGGGGGGCGCCACAAAGCCTTCTCCATCTGTGCCTCCCACCTGACTGCCATTACCATCTTCCACGGGACCATCTTTTTCTTTTACTGTGTTCCTAACTCCAGAAGTTCATGGCTCATGGTCAAGGTGGCCTCTGTCTTTTATGCAGTGGTCATCCCCATGCTGAACCCAGTGATCTACAGCCTCAGGAACAAAGATGTGAAAGAGACTTCTAGGAAGCTTGTCAATACCAAATTTTATGTCAATGAATGTAAAATGGCTTAGGTTTGCTTTTTCATTTACAAGAGCACTGTGGAGAACTGTCCACGTTTTCTAGCATTTTTAATAGCATTTCAAATTCCAATTTTAAGGAAGGAAAACAGTGCACACATTTAACGTAATTCCCTTGTTGATACATCATTCAACAACTTTAGTAAACTGTAGAGACTTGGCAATAAAATAATAAATAACACCTAATTAAAACCTAGACGGTTTAAGTCTCTAGATAAACTGTCATGTAAAGATTTCTGAGTAAAGACACATTACCATTTGGCTGTTCAGGTGAATCTTCTTTTTTTATTTTCTTTAAGTCATTATAAGTCATTGAAGAATGGATTTGAGTTGTCATGAAAGTTTATAGTTAACCATGAGGGAGTTACATCAGTTGAATCATAGTAGCTAAGAGTTGTTCAATACTAAGACACCAAAGTTAAAAGACATGCCTGTGCTTAGTTGCTCAGTTATGTCTGACTATCTACAATCCTATGGGCTTTGGCCTGATAGGCTCCTGTGTCCATGGCAAGAATACTGGAGTGGGCAGTCATTCTCTTCTCCAGGGGATCTGCATGACCAGTAATCAAACCTATATCTCCTGCATTGCAGGCAGATTTTTTGCCATCTAAAGTACAAGGGAAGCCTAAATTTAAAGGATATATTTATTTAACACCCTATAGAAAGAATTGGTACATTGTAAGTGCAAAGTACATTGTACCCCACGTCCAAGGTAAGAGAAACCCAAGTAAGACGGTAGGTGTTGCAAGAGGGCATCAGAGGGCAGACACACTGAAACCATACTCACAGAAAACTAGTCAATCTAATCATACGAGGGCCACAGCCTTGTCTAACTCAATGAAACTAAGCCATGCCCATGGGGCCACCCAAGATGTGCGGGTCATTGTGGACAGGTCTGACAGAATGTGGTCCACTGGAGAAGGGAATGGCAAACCACTTTAGTATTCTTGCCTTGAGAACCCCATGAACAGTATGAAAAGGCAAAATGATAGGATCCTGAAAGAGGAACTCCCCAGGTCAGTAGGTGCCCAATATGCTAGTGGAGATCAGCGGAGAAATAACTCCAGAAAGAATGAAGCGATGGAGCCAAAGCAAAAACAATACCCAGTTGTGGATGTGACTGGTGATAGAAGCAAGTTCTGATGCTGTAAAGAGCAATATTGCATAGGAACCTGGAATGTCAGGTCCATGAATCAAGGCAGATTGGAAGTAGTCAAACAGGAGATGGCAAGAGTGAACGTCAACATTCTAGGAATCAGTGAACTAAAATGGACTAGAATGACTGGATTTAACTCAGATGACCATTATATCTACTACTGCGGGCAGGAATCCTTCAGAAGAAATGGAGTAGCCATCGTGGTCAACAAAAGAGTTCGAAATGCAGTACTTGGATGCAATCTCAAAAACAACAGAATGATCTCTGCTCGTTTCCAAGGCAAACCATTCAATATCACAGTAATCCAAATCTATGCCCCAACCAGTAATGCTGAAGAAGCTGAAGTGGAACAGTTCTAGGAAGACCTACAAGACCTTTTAGAACTAGCACCCAAAAGAGATGTCCTTTTCATTATAGGGGACTGGAATGCAAAAGTAGGAAGTCAAGAAACACCTGGAGTAACAGGTAAATTTGGCCTTGGAATATGGAATGAAGCAGGGCAAAGGCTAATAGAGTTTTGCCAAGAAAACGCAATGGTCATAGCAAACACCCTCTTCCAACAACACAAGAGAAGACTCTACACATGGACATCACCAGATGGTCAACACCGAAATCAGATTGATTATATTCTTTGCAGCCAAAGATTGAGAAGCTCTATACAGTCAACAAAAAAGACCAGGAGCTGACTGTGGCTCAGATCATGAACTCCTTATTGCTAAATTCAGACTGAAATTGAAGAAAGTAGGGAAAACCACTAGACCATTCAGTTATGACCTAAATCAAATCCCTTATGATTATACAGTGGAAGTGAGAAATAGATTTAAGGGACTAGATCTGATAGAATGCTTGATGAACTATGGACTGAGGTTCGTGACATTGTACAGGAGACAGGGATCAAGACCATCCCCATGGAAAAGTAATGCAAAAAAGCAAAATGGCTGTCTGGAGAGGCCTTACAAATAGCTGTGAAAAGAAAGGAAGTGAAAAGCAAAGGATAAAAGTAAAGATATAAGCATCTGAATGCAGAGTTCCAAAGAATAGCAAGGAGAAATAAGAAAGCCTTCCTCAGTGACCAGTGCAAAGAAATAGAGGAAAACAACACAATGGGAAAGACTAGAGATCTCTTCAAGAAAATTAGAGATACCAAGGGAACATTTCATGCAAAGATGGGCTCGATAAAGGACAGAAATGGTATGGCCCTAACAGAAGCAGAAGATATGAAGAAGAGGTGGCAAGGATACACAGAAGAACTGTACAAAAAAGATCTTCATGACCAAGATAATCACGATGGTGTGATCACTGAGCTAGAGCCAGACAACCTGGGATGTGAAGTCAAGTGGGCCTTAGAAAGCATCACTACCAACAAAGCTGGTGGAGGTGATGGAATTCCAGTTGAACTATTTTAAATCCTGAAAGGTGCAAGGCTTAGGATCATAAAATCAGTTCCTGAAAATACCTAAATATCTAAAGACCTGTTCCACCAGTTTCCCTGGGGCACAGAGTGCCTCCCTCTCTACCCTGAGTTCCCCTCAGGGGTGTCGCAGGTCAGCTGCAGCACAGGGTTCAGTCTCCACAGAGGCGTATGGCAAAGGCCCTTGTTGTTCAGTTGTTGGCAAAGATTTTGGCAAGAGATAATTTGTAGTTGACACCTCCATCAATATTCTCCTTCCCTAGTCAGAGGAAATCTAACAAAAATCAAATAGATCCCTCTTTTCCACATTCTTTGGATTGTTCATTGTGTTTTAGAAGCATTCTCCTTAACTACCTCATGTGGGGATATTACTACACTTTGATCATATTTATTTTTATTTAAATGTTTTATATATACAACACACACACACACATACCATTAAATTCACTCTTTTCATATAAATAATTCTTTGGGTTTAAATATATGTTCAAGGTTGCTCACCCATCACCATTATCTCCTTCTGGAATATTTGCATCAATAAGACACTCATGCTAATGTCTGTCACTACCTCTTCTTCCCTTCCCCAGCTCTGGCAACCACTAATCTGCTTTTTGAGTCTAAGTAATTGCATATCTGCCCATCTCATGCAAAAAGAATCATGAAATAATGTGTGTCTATGTGTGTGTGTGTCCTGTCAGGTTTCTTTTCTTCAGTTAAATGTCTTTAAGGTTAAGTCATGTCGCTGAATGCATTGGAATTTTGTTTCAGTAAATGGCATAACAATACTGCATTTTACAGATACAGCACATTTTATTGAACCATTCTTCAGATGGATGAATGTTGGCTTGTCTCTATCTATTATGAATAATGATGTTTTAATATTTATGTCAATGTTGTCTTTCAAGTTCAGTTCAGTTCAGTTGCTCAGTTGTATCCAACTCTTAGCAACTTCATGAATCACAGCATGTCAGGCCTCCCTGTCCATCACCAACACTTGGAGTTCACTCAGACTCACGTCCATTGAGTCGGTGATGCCATCCAGCCATTTCATCTTCTGTTGTCCCCTTCTCCTCCTGCTCCCAATCCCTCCCAGGTTCAGAGTCTTTTCCAAAGAGTCAACTCTTCTCATGAGGTGGCCAAAGTACTGGAGTTTCAGCTTTAGCATCATTCCTTCCAAAGAAATCCCAGGGCTGATCTCCTTCAGAATGCACTGGTTGGATCTCCTTGCAGTCCAAGAGACTCTCCAGAGTCTTCTCTAACACCACAGTTCAAAAGCATCAATTCTTCGGCACTCAGCTTTCTTCACAGTCCAACTCTCACATCCATACATGACCACTGGAAAAACCATGGCCTTGACTAGATGGACCTTTGTTGGCAAAGTAATGTCTCTGCTTTTCAATATGCTATCTTTGTTGGTCATAACTTTTCTTCCAAGGGGTAAGCATCTTTTAATTTCATGGCTGCAGTCACCATCTGCAGTGATTTTGGAGCCCCCCAAAATAAAGTCTGACACTGTTTCCACTGTTTCCCCACCTATTTCCCATGAAGTGATGGGACCAGATGCCGTGATCTTCGTTTTCTGAATGTTGAGCTTTAAGCCAACTTTTTCAGTCTCCACTTTCACTTTCATCAAGAGGCTTTTGAGTTCCTCTTCACTTTCTGCCATAAGGGTGGTGTCATCTGATATCTGAGGTGATTGATATTTCTCCCAGCAATCTTGATTCCAGCTGTGCTTCTTCCAGCCCAGCGTTTCTCATGATGTACTCTGCATAGAAGTTAAATAAGCAGGGTGACAATAGACAGCCTTGACGTACTCCTTTTCCTACTTGGAACCAGTCTGTTGTTCCATGTCCAGTTCTAACTGTTGCTTCCTGACCTGCATATAGGTTTCTCAAGAGGCAGGTCAGGTGGTCTGGTATTCCCATCTCTTTCAGAATTTTCCACGGTTTATTGTGATCCACACAGACAAAGGCTTTGGCATAGTCAATAAAGCAGAAATAGATGTTTTTCTGGAACTCTGTTGCTTTTTTGATGATCCAGCAGATGTTGGCAATTTGATCTCTGGTTTCTCTGCCTTTTCTAAAACCAGCTTGAACATCTGGAAGTTCACAGTTCACATATTGCTGAAGCCTGGCTTGGAGAATTTTGAGCATTTTACTAGCGTTTGAGATGAGTGCAATTGTGCGGTAGTTTGAGCATTCTTTGGCATTGCCTTTCTTTGGGATTGGAATGAAAACTGACTGTTTCCACTCCCATGGCCACTGCTGAGTTTTCCAAATTTGCTGGCATATTGAGTGCACTTTCACAGCATCATCTTTCAGGATTTGAAATAGCTCAACTGGAATTCCATCACCTCCACCAGCTTTGTTGGTAGTGATGCTTTCTAAGGCCCACTTGACTTCACATCCCAGGTTGTCTGGCTCTAGCTCAGTGATCACACCATCGTGATTATCTGGGTCGTGAAGATCTTTTTTGTACAGTTCTTCTGTGTATCCTTGCCACCTCTTCTTCATATCTTCTGCTTCTGTTAGGGCCATACCATTTCTGTCCTTTATCGAGCCCATCTTTGCATGAAATGTTCCCTTGGTATCTCTAATTTTCTTGAAGAGATCTCTAGTCTTTCCCATTGTGTTGTTTTCCTCTATTTCTTTGCACTGGTCACTGAGGAAGGCTTTCTTATTTCTCCTTGCTATTCTTTGGAACTCTGCATTCAGATGTTTATATCTTTACTTTTATCCTTTGCTTTTCACTTCTTTTCTTTTCACAGCTATTCGTAAGGCCTCCTCAGACAGCCATTTTGCTTTTTTGCATTACTTTTCCATGGGTCTGGTCTTGATCCCTGTCTCCTGTACAATTTCATGAACCTCCGTCCATAGTTTATCAAGCACTCTATCTATCAGATCTAGTCCCTTAAATCTATTTCTCACTTCCACTGTATAATCATAAGGAATTTGATTTAAGTCATACCTGAATGGTCTAGTGGTTTTCCCTACCTTGTTCAATTTCAGTCTGAATTTGGCAATAAGGAGTTCATGATCTGAGCCACAGTCAGCTCCTGGTCTTTTTTTGTTGACTGTATAGAGCTTCTCAATCTTTGGCTGCAAAGAATATAATCAATCTGATTTCGGTGTTGACCATCTGGTGATGTCCATGTGTAGAGTCTTCTCTTGTGTTGTTGGAAGAGGGTGTTTGCTATGACCATTGCGTTTTCTTGGCAAAACTCTATTAGCCTTTGCCCTGCTTCATTCCATATTCCAAGGCCAAATTTACCTGTTACTCCAGGTGTTTCTTGACTTCCTACTTTTGCATTCCAGTCCCCTATAATGAAAAGGACATCTCTTTTGGGTGCTAGTTCTAAAAGGTCTTGTAGGTCTTCCTAGAACTGTTCCACTTCAGCTTCTTCAGCATTACTGGTTGGGGCATAGATTTGGATTACTGTGATATTGAATGGTTTGCCTTGGTAACGAACAGAGATCATTCTGTTGTTTTTGAGATTGCATCCAAGTACTGCATTTCGAACTCTTTTGTTGACCACGATGGCTACTCCATTTCTTCTGAAGGATTCCTGCCCGCAGTAGTAGATATAATGGTCATCTGAGTTAAATCCAGTCATTCTAGTCCATTTTAGTTCACTGATTCCTAGAATGTTGACATTCATTCTTGCCATCTCCTGTTTGACCACTTCCAATTTGCCTTGATTCATGGACCGGACATTCCAGTTTCCTATGCAATATTGCTCTTTACAGCATCAGAACTTGCTTCTATCACCAGTCACACCCACAACTGGGTATTGTTTTTGCTTTGGCTCCATCCCTTCATTCTTTCTGGAATTATTTCTTCACTGATCTCCAGTAGCATATTGGGCACCTACTGACCTGGGGTGTTCCTCTTTCAGGATCCTATCATTTTGCCTTTTCATACTGTCATGAACATTACTGATGTTCTATTTGTAAGTAGTTTACTTATACAGCCTAAAACAAGTATGAGTGTGTTTGTTCTTTGCATTAGACATTTACCAAATCTAACATTGCCTTGCCATGTTTCAGTTTAGTTCAGTCACTCAGTCATGGCCGCCCCTTTGCGACCCCATGGACTGAAGCACACCACGCTTCCCTGCCATCACCAACTCCTGGAGCTTGCTCAAACTCATACCATTGAGTCAGTGATTGCCATTTTTATGCTAAAGTATTTCAGTGGCAAGGATGAAGAAAGAGGTCAAGATACAGGAATTTGACTGTAATATTAAAGCATTACATCTGTCATTGATAAATTACATTTGCACAATGATATTTTCCATGAGTCATTGGTGCATGTATGAGGAGAATATGATATGAAGACATTAAAATGGTAAAGAATGAAGAATACTGAAATTGACAAGATAAAATAAATTTTGTGTTGTATTGTTCCATTTTTTTTTTCAGATTAATATCAGGAAAGAAGAATCATTTTGCCCAAATTCCTATCTGGCTTAGAGATTATCTTTAAAAATTTCCATAATTTCTTGTTAATTTCTTCAATTCAAGGAGGGGAAGCCTACAATCAACTGAATCAGTTCTTTTTTTTTTTAACTTTACATAATTGTATTAGTTTTGCCAAATATCAAAATGAATCCGCCACAGATATACATGTGTTCCCCATCCTGAACCCTCCTCCCTCCCCATACCATCCCTCTGGGTCGTCCCAGTGCACCAGCCCCAAGCATCCAGTATCGTGCATCAAACCTGGACTGGCAACTCGTCTCATACATGATATTTTACATGTTTCAATGCCATTCTCCCAAATCTTCCCACCCTCTCTCTCTCCCACAGAGTCCATAAGACTGTTCTATACATCAGTGTCTCTTTTGATGTCTCGTACACAGGGTTATTGTTACCATCTTTCTAAATTCCATATATATGCGTTAGTATACTGTATTGGTGTTTTTCTTTCTGGCTTACTTGAATCAGTTCTTTGGAAGTTCATTTAATGGGCTTAAAATTTTCTTCTCTTTACGTATTACTCACTAGATACAATAAAATGGAGTAGTATTCATATTGAATCAGTCTTTATACTGATGTAAAACTAATCATATATATGAAGATGGATTAATTAGGTCCATGTTTATTAATCTCTGAATTAATGGTAATCCATTGACACCCATTTTGATTAGCTATATTTCTGACCATGTTTGCTGTCATGTTGCTGCCTTGTTGTTGCAACAAGTCAAAAGAAGTTTGAGTGAATTGATAAAGTATGCCAGGAGCACACATTTAAGTCTTTTATATTATTCAAGAATTTAGAGTTTTTCTTAACATGTCATAGTGTTTTACAAATACCACCTTGAACAACAGAGGAATTATGTAGGCTTTATTTTTCCATTCTGAAATATTGTCATACAAGGACATTTTACAATGGCAGCTAGAAAATTGAAGACCATCATAGGCTTTTAATTTTATAATTGCAATGAATAAATATCAGTCTCTTTCAGTACATTATGGTATTTAAAATACATTGTCACATCCTAGCTTTTTCAACAAACTAATTTAGTGCTTTATCCTTCAGGAAGCCAGATCAAAGGCAGATGAAATAGTCAAATAGCAAGAACTTGGAGCTTATTCTTTCTAGTGAGGTTAATAAGCATGTCTTTATAGTATATTATCTTAATGTACAAAACCATTTCATGTACCTTCCAAACAAACTTGTGTATATGTATTCAATATGTTAACTGTATCCTGATATACATTTTTAAGCTACTTATCAAACCCTCATTTAATTTTGCATTAAGGAAAGTGAAAGTGAAATCGCTCAGTTGTGTCTGAATAGAGATGAGCACACTGAAATAACTCAAGAGGATCTCTCACAATTACAGAGAAAGAATCCCACTAAAAACTAGTGAGGAGAACCCAGTGCCAAAACTAGAGAGGACTCCCCACCCACGGAGACAATCCACAACAACTTGAGAGGAGACACAACGAAACTCGACAGGAGCTCTGGGTCCCCTGCCTCAACTCAAGTGGAGCCTTCCATGGCAACTCAAGAGGAACTCTGAATTCCAAGCTGTAATCAAGAGGAACACCAAGTACCCGCTGCAAATCGAGAGAAGCCCTGAGTCCATTGCTGCAACTGGAGAGGTGACACCAAAAGAACTTGAGAGGAGCTCTGAGTCCCCTGCCTCAACTCAAGAGAAGCTATCATGGCAAATCCAGATAAGACCTCAGCACAACTAGAGAGGAGCACCACACCACCACAAGAGAGGAACCCAGGCACGCATCACTACAAGAGAGGATCACCCTCAATAAGAGACGTGCAGCTCTCCACAATTAGAGAGGAGTCCACACACCACATCTGGAGAAGAGCCCCACCACACATTGCAACTACTGTGGAATACCTCTGTCCAATGCAATTAGAGAGGAGACCTCCACCACAAATAGAGACTTGACCACCCACTTCAAATAGAGAGTTACCCAACTGTAACAAGAGAGGAGCCTTCTGGATAAAACAATATTGGAAACCCCACCACAACTAGAGAGCAGCCCGTTGCCAATAGCAAATAGAGTAACAAGTGCAACAACTCAAAGGAGCCACCACATCACAAATAGTTAGAAACCTCTAGTACAGTGCACCTAGAGAGAGCCCCTGGGCACAACTAGTGTGTTGACCAGGTGCCACAACTAGAGAGGAGCCTGAATACCACATCTGGACAAGAGGCCCCACATCCTGCAATGACTGAGGGGCAACACTGCCCAACGCAACTATAGAGGAACCACCAAGTCCTGTGCTGCAACATGAGCAGAGCCACTGGCCACAATGACAGAGGAGCTACCCACCAAAACTGGAGAGGTTTCCTCAGCCACAAGTAGAGAGGAATCCACCACAACATCACACATAGAGAGGAGTGCCTCTGCTGCAAATAAAGACAAGCCCACTGAAGTAACTCAAGAATATGCCCTCACAAGTAGAGAGGAGCAATCATGCTACAATTTTGAGGAACACGTAGTTCCCAATGAAGATAGAACCCCACTGCAGAGCCCCCCATCACAACCTAAGAGGAGGTCCCAATACAAATCGAGGGGCCCCAAATCCACTGCCACAACTCAAGAGGAGGACTCCACCACTGCTCAAAAAAAGCTACCAGCCACAATGGAAGAAGATACCCCAGACAGCATACTTAGAAGGAGTCACTCTGCAGCAAATATAGATGAGACACTCCCTCCCCTGACCAAAAAAGAAAGGAGGCCCCTGAACATTGCAATGAGAGAGGACTCACTGAAGATATTGCAACTAAAGAGCCGCTCACCATAACTAGAAAGGAGCTAGCACACCACAACTATAGAGCAGCCCACAAGCACACCAGAACTAGAAAGGAGCAGCCACACTGCAGCTAGGGATATTCCCCCACCACAACTAAAGAGGAGACCTCACTGATACTCAAGAGGAGCTCACCAGCACACCACAACTATAAAGAAACCCCCAAGCTACGGTAAAGAGGAGTTGCCAACCACAACTAGAGAAGAGTCCTCCACTGAAACTCTAGAGGAGCCACCTGCTTCATCTCGACAGGATCTGCTGCCTAATTTTAGAGGAGCACCGAGGCCCCACAACAAATTATTATGTGCCTGCTGATACTATTACAGAGGAACCAATCATTGCAAGTACAGAGATGCAACCACCACAACACGAGAGCCCCATGAACTGTAACTAGCTTGGAGTGCCCTGCCACAACAAGAAACTTGAACCCTGCCACAACTACAGAGGAGCTTGCACATCAAAACTAGAGAGAAGACCCGCACAACTAGACAGGAGCCACTGGAATTTGACTTTGAGAAGAGTCCTCTGGCACAAAAATACACAAGCCTCCTGCCACAACTCCAGAGGAGACTGCATTCCTCAGGTGGAGAAGAATCCCACACACCCTATAAAAGAGCCCCACACAACCCCTTTGGGTTGTGGAAAATCCCCACCCAATGCAACTAGCCAGGTACCACCACAACCCAACTAGAGGCTTGACCACCTGTCATAATAGAGAGGGTCAACCCCACCAAAGTTAGTGAGGAACCCCTAGTGCTAAAAGTAGAGAAGACCCCCCCCCCCCACTGTGGAGTCCCCCACATGACAAACCTGAGAGGAGGAACACCCGCAACTCAAAGGGAGATCCGAGTACCCTGCAGAAACTCTAGAGGAGCCCTACAATGCAACTCCTGGAAAGCCACCATCCTCAACGAGAGAGGAGCCCTCCAGATCCAGAAAGGCGCTCTCATGGATCAATTAAACAAGTGCAGCTCACCACATGTAGAGAAGAGCCTGCACACCACATCTGGAGAAGAGTCCCACACATACCACAATGATTGAGAAACACCACTGCCCAAGGCAACTAGAGAGAAGCCACTGAGTCCTTTGCTGAAACATCAGAGGAGCCACTGGCCCCAATGACAGAGGATCCCCCCACCAAAACTGGGGAAGTTTCCCTCACCACAAGTAGAGAGAAGTCCACCAAGACATCACACATAGATAGGAACACCTCTGCCAAAGATAGAGATGAACCCCCTGAAGTAACTTGAGAGGAGGCCCTCACAAATACAGAGGAGCAACCACACACAAATTTGTGAGGAAAACCTAGTGCCAAAAGAAGAGAGGACCACCCTGCACAGCCACCCATCAGAATATAAGAGCAGTGACAACTGAAACTCAAGAGGAGCCACAAGTCCACTGTCACAACTCAAGAGGAGGATGTCGCTGATACTTGAGAGAAGTCTCAGACCACAATACGAGAGGATGTGCCCAGATACTGTACCTAGAGATGAGTCACTCTGCAGCAATTATAAATGAGCCTCCCAACCACAACAAGAAAAAAGGCCCCTGCACATTGCAATGAGAGAGGATTCCCCTCAGATATTGCAACTAAAGAGACCCACACCACAACTAGAAGGGAGCCTACACACCAGAATTAGAGAGTAGCCCACCAGCACAGTACAACTATGAAGGAGCAGCCGCATCACAGCTGGAGAAATTCCCCACACAAGTAGAGTGGAGCTCCCACTGATACTTTAGAGGAGCTCACCAGAATACCGCAACTAGAAAGAAACTCCCATGCCACATGTAGAGAGGAGTCCCCAACCATAGAGAGGAGTCTGCCAATGAAACTTGAGAGGATCTACCTGCTTCATCTCAACAGGATTCCCTGCCTCCTTTTAGAGGAGCCTGAGCCCCCACAGAAAATTGATCTGTGCCTCCTGAGACAAATAGAGAGGAGTCCACCACAGCAAGTACAAAGAGGCCCTCCACCACAACTCGAGAGCCCTGTGAATACCACAACTAGCTTGGAGTCCATTGCCACAATAAGAAAGTTGTACCCTGCCACCACTAGAGAGGAGCTCAAACATCACAACTAGAGAGAAGCACCCCCGCAACTATACAGGAGCCTCTGGAAATTCACTTAGAGAGGAGCCAACTGGCAAAACAACACACAAGTCTTCTGCCACAACTCCAGAAGAGCCTGCATTCCTCATGTGTAGAAGAGCCACATACACACCACAACTATTGAGGAAAAGCCTCAGCATCAGAGAGCCACCCACCGAAACTGAAGAGATCACCAGCACATCGCAACTGGAAAGGCAGCCCCACACCACAGCTAGATAGGAGTCCCCCACCATAATTACAGATAAGCCCCGCACAAAATCTTGAGAGGTGCCCCCTACAGCAATGCGAGAGATGCCTCTCACTACAGCTATAGAGGAGCTGCAGCCACAAGTTGAGAACCCCATGAACCCTGCAACGAACTTAGAGCCCACTGCCACAACTAGAAAGGATCAACCCTCCACAACTAGAGAGAAATCTGCACACCACAACTAGAAAGGAGCCCACCCAACATAATTGAGTTGATATCCAACACCAACTAGAGAGGATCCCCATGATGCAGGTAGTGCAGCCACCTACACGTTGCAACTAAACGGAAACCACCCTGCACATTGCTACTACAGAGGACCACCCCACCACCACTAGAGTGCAGCCCCATCTCACCTCGAGAGGAACACCAAGGCCCCTGATGCAACCTCACTGGAGTCTCCCACCACAGCTTGAGAGGAACCCACACACTGCAACAAGAGAGGAGCCCACCTGGACACCACATGTGGAAAGGAGAACCCGAATCCTGAAACTAGGGAGGAGCAATTTTGCATACCAAATCTTGAGAGGAGGCTCCCCACCATTACTAGAGAGTAGCCCATCAAACCACAAATAGAGATGAGTCAGCAAACTGCACCTAGAGAAGAGACACACAGCATAAAGCAACAAGACAGGAGTTACAACTCCACAAATAGAGAGGACTCCCCCAGGCACAGCACATCTAGGGAGAAGCAACCCAGCACATTACAACTAGACAGAAGCCCAACCGCCAAAATAGAGAGTTGAATACATGCCAGAACTAGATAGGTGATCCTCAGATGCAACTATTGAGGAGCACACTGCAGACACTAGAGAGGTGCCCCCTAATACATCACATCTAGAATCTAGAACTACTGACACAACTGGAGTGGACACCCCTGCCAAAGAAAAGTGCCTATGCACATCAAAACTAGAGTGGAACTACCATACATATCATAACAAAAGAGGAGGCCAATACTGCAACTAGAGAGGCTACCCCTGCTTCAGTTAGATATAAGCCCCACTGAACATCACCATTAGAGAGGAGCATATGCACACATCTCAATTAGACAGAAGACCCCTGCCACAAATAGAGAGGAGCCCACCATGCTACAACGAAAGAGGACTCCCACTGCCACAACCTGAGAGTAGCCTCCTGCACATCACAACTAGAAAAAGTGTCCCTTCCCATCACACTGGAAAGGAGCCACCCCCATCACAATTTGAGAAGAGCACACTACTGAAACTAGAGAGGAGCTGACCCACCACAAATGAAGAGTGGAAACCCACTGCAACTAGAGTGGAGCCCCATGCTGCAACTAGAGAGTAGCGTCCCACATATTCCCGCTAGACAGAAGCCAGCCTGCACATCACTACTAGAGAGGATCTCTCCCACTGCAGCTAGAGAGGCCCCAGCACAAATCTAAAGGAACCCTGAGTCACCTGCTGCAACTCAAATGGAACTCCGAGTTCCCCACTGCAATTCTCTTGGAGCTCTGTGCTGTAACAAGGCAGGAAACCCTGGCAAAATGACATAGGAACCCCCCAGCCATTAGTGAAGTGGATTCCCCTGGCACTACCAGAGTGGACACCCAGAATATCACCTAGAGAGGATCCCCTCTGTCACACATACAGATGAGCTCCCTGAAGTAAGTTGAGTGGAATTCCTCACAACTAGAGAGAAGCAGCCCCACTAATATTAGTAAGGAACCCCTAGCACCAAAATTACAGAGAACCTACCCAGTGGAAATTCCCACACCCTAACCAGAGAGGACACAGCCCCACAACTTGAGAGGAGCCCTCCACCACAACTCAAGAAGAGCCCACTAGGCCTCAGGAGCCCCTCCGCTGCTAATAGAGATGAACCTCACGACAAAACTAAAGAGGAGCTTTCACACCACAACTAGAGAGAATTGAACCCACTACAACTACAGAGTTTACCCTGAAAACAACTAGAGAAAAGACAAATGTCAAAACTAGTGACTAGCCATCCATATATTGCAACAAGACAGGAGCCATCCTGCACATCCCTGATAGAGATGAGCTGCCCCAAGGCAATTCAAGAGGAAGCCCCACTGTAACTTGAGAGGAAGCCACACTGCAACTAGAAAGGAATCCTGCATACTGCTCAGCATGAGAGGAATCCCAAGATAACCCCTTGGCTCAAGTGAAACCCTGAGTTCCGTGCTGCAACTGGAGAGGAACACAGTGTTCTTGCCACAACTTGAGAGGAGCTCTGAGTCCCCTGCCTCAACTCAAGAGGAGCCTTCCATGGCAACTAGAGAGGAAATCCGAGTTGTGCACTGTAACCAAGAGGAACACAGAATATCTGCTCCAACTCGTGAGAGGCCCCGATTCCACTGGTGCAACTTGAGAGGAACCTGGAGCTTACCACCACAACTGAAAAGGACCCCAAGCCCCCTGCTGCAACTCGAGAGGAGGCACCACCAGAACTCTAGAGGAGCTCTGAGTCCCCTGCCTCAACTCAAGAGGAGGTCTCACAGCAAATTGAACTAAGACCTCAGCACACTAGAGAGGAGCATCACACCATACAAGAGAGGAGTCCAGGCACACATCATTACAAGAGAGGAGCACCCATGGCACAACTAGAGAAGTGCAGCTCACTACAACTAGAGAGGCTCTCACACATCACATCTGGAGAAGAGACCCACCTCACATTGAAACTATTCAGGAAAAGCCCTGCCCAATGCAACTAGAGAGGAGATTCCTACCACAACTAGAGACTTAACCAAGAACCACAACTAGAGAGTTGACCCCCACCGGAACTAGAGGGGAGCCTTCTGGGTAAAACTAAATTGGATATCCCACCTCAACTAGAGAGTAGCAACTTGCCCACAGCAACTAGATTAATGACTGCAACAACTCAAAAGAGCAGCACACCACATCTAGAGAGAAACTCCTAGTACAGTGCAACTAGAGCTCCTGGCCTCAGCTAATGTGTTTACCACAAGCCATAGTGAGAGAAGCCTACACACCGCTTATGTAAAGTGTCCCCTGCATACCACAATGACTGAGAAACACCACTGCCCAATGCAACTAGAGAGGTCCCACGGAATCCTTCCCTGAAACATGAGACCTGACACTGGCCACAATGACAGAGGAGCCCTCCACCAAAACTGGAGAGGTTTCTCCTTCTACAAGTAGAGAGGAGTCCACCAAAGCATCACAGATAGAGATAAGCCCCTGAAGTAAATTGAGAGGAGGCCCTCACAAGTAGAGAGGAGTAACCATGCTAAAATTTATGAGGAACACCTAGTGTCAAAAGAAGAGCAGAGCCACCTGCAGAGCCCCCCACCACAACCTAAGAGGAGGGACTACTGCAACTCTAGAGGAGCCCTGAGTACACTGCCACAACTCAAGAAAAGAACTCCGAGCTACTCGAGAGAAGCCACTTGCCACAACGTGAGAGGATGCCCATAGACATCATAAATAGAGAGGAGTCACTCTTCAGCAAATATAGATGAGGCCCTCCACCATAACCAGAAAGGAGGCCCCTGAACGTTACAATGAGAGAGGACTCCCCACAAGTATTGCAGCAAATGACCCCCTCACCATAACCAGAAAGGAGCCCACATACCACAACTATAGGTTAGCCCATAAACACACCACAACTAGAAAGGAGAAGCCACACAACTGCTAGAGATAACCCCCACCACAACTACAGAGGAGCCCACCAGCACACCATAACTAGAAAGAAACACCCATGACACAGGTAGAGAGGAGTCCCCAACCACAACTAGAGAGGTGCTTGCAAACCACAACTAGAGAGAATCAAAACCACCACAGCTACAGAATTAAATCTAACCCAAACTAGAGGAAAAAAAAAAAAAAAAAACAACCCATGCCCAAACTACAGAGTAGCCATCCACACATTGCAACAAGACAGGAGCCCTCCCCCTCCCCCCGCCCCGAACATCCTTGCTAGAGACGAGTCACACCAATACAACTTGAGAGGAGGCCCCATTGCAACTGGAGAGGAAACCTGAGTACACCCCAAATGGAGAGGAGCCATGAATTCCCTGCCACAGCTTGAGTGGAACACTGATTCTAGTGCTGCAACTTGAGAGGAATCCTGAGATCCCACTGCAACTCAAGAGGAGCTCTGAGTCCCCTGCTGCAAATTGAGAGGTACCCCAACTTCCCAGCTGCAACTCAAGTGGAGGCCCAGGTCCCCTGTTGCAACTTAATAGGAAGCCCGAGTTTTCTGCTGCAACTGGAGAGGAACTCTGAGTTTTCAGCTGCAATTCTAGTGGGCCATAGTCCCCTGTTGCAACTTGAGAGGAACCGTGAGTTTTCTACCTCAACTTGAGAGGAGCATTGACTCTCTTCCTGCAACTCGAGAGGAACCTTGAGTTTCCCATTTAAAATTGAGACTAGATCCTAGCCCCCTAATGCAACTTGAGAGGATTCCCAAGACCCCAACCCCAACTCAAGAGGAACCGGAAGAATCTGCCTCAGTTCAAGAGGAGCCCTATTCTGCATCATGAGGGAAGCCCTCAGCAACAAAGTCAGAGGCACTTCTATGCCAGAGCTGGAGGCCCCAGGACATCACACCTTATAGGGGTCAGTCTGTCACAAATAGAGATGAGCCCATGAACTTGAAAGGAGCCACTCAAAATTAGAGAGTAGCAATCCCATGAAAAACTAGTGAGGAGACCCCAGTGCCAAAAGTAGAGAGGACTCCCCACTCCACACAGACAACACACCACAACTCAAGAGGACGCATCACCACAACATGAGAGAAGCTCTGAGTCCCCTGCCTCGAATCAAGAGGAGCCTTTCATGGCAACTTGAGAGGAAATCTGAGTTGTGCACTGTAAACCAGAGGAAAATCAAGTACCTGCCACAACTCAGATAGGAGATCCGGGTCCACTGCTGCAATTCGAGAGGAACCCCTAGTTCCCCAATGCAATTCGAAAGGACCCCAACCCCCCTGGTGCAACTTGAGAGGAGGCACCACCAGAACTCGAGAGGAGATCTGAATCCACTGCCTCAACTCAAGAGGACTTACTATGGCAAATTGAGATAAGACCTCAGCATGACTAGAGAGGAGTGCCACGCCACCACAAGAGGAAACCAGGCACATATAAGTACAAGAAAGGAGCACCCACAGCACAATTAGAGAAGTGCAGCTCACCACAACTAAAGAGGTGCCCACATATCAGATTTGGAGAAGAGCCCCACCACACATAGCAGCTGTTAAGGAAAATCCCTGCCCGATTCAACTAGAGAGGGGAACCCCACCACAACTAGAGACTAGATCACCCACCACAAATAGAGTGTTGACCTCCATTGCAACTAGAGAGGAGGCTTCTGGATAAAACTAGATTGGATATCCCACCTCAACTAGAGAGTAGCACCTTGCTCACAGCAACTAGACTAACGACTGCAACAACTTGAAAGAGCCACCACACCACAAGTAGAGAGAAACCCCTAGTATAGTGCAACTAGAGAAAGCCCCTGGCCACAGCTAGCTTGTTGACCCCATGCCAAAATGAGAGAGGAGTCTGCACACCGCATATGTATAGAGTCCCCTGCATACTGCAATAATTGAGAAACACCACTGCCAAGGAAACTAGAGAGGTACCACAGAGTTCTTTTCTGCAATATGAGAGGAGTCACTGGTCACAATGACAGAGGAGACCTCCACCAAAACTGGAGAGGTTTCCCCCACCACAAGTAGAGAAGAGTTCACCAAGACATCACACATAGAGAATCACACATCTCCCCTCTGCTGCAAATAGAAGGGAGCCCCCTGAAGTAAGTTGAGAGGAGGCCCTCACAAGTAGAGAGGAGTAACCATGCTAAAATTTGTGAGGAACACCTAGTGACAAAAGAAGAGTAGAGCCACCTGCAGAGCCCCCCATCACAACCTTAGAGGAGGGAATACTGCAACTCGGGAGGAGCTCTGAGTACACTGCCACAATTCAAGAAAAGAACTTCACCGCCACTCAAGAAAAGCCACTGGACACAATGCGAGACAATGTCCCCACACATCATACGTAGAGTGGAGTCACACTGTGGCAAATGTTGATGAGCTACCCCACCACAAGAAAGGAAGCCTTTGCACATTGCAATGAGAGAGGACTCCCCTCATATATTGCAACTAAAGAGACCCTCACTAGAAAGGAGCCTGCACACCGCATTTAGAGAGTAGCCCACCAGCACACCACAGATAGAAGGGAGCAGCCGCACTGCATCTAGAGATAATCACCCACCACAACTAGAGAAGAGCCCCCACTGATATTCAAGGGGAGCTCACCAGCACACCACAACTAGAAAGAAACCCCCATGCCACAGGTAGAGAGGAGTCCCCAACCACAATTAGAGAGGAGCTCCAAAGGAACTCCAGAGGAACCCCCTGCTTCATCTTGACAGGATCCTCTGCCTCCTTTTAGAGGAGCCCCGAGCCCCCACAACTAAATGATATGTGTCTCCTGAGACAAATAAGGAGGAGCCCACAACCACAAATACAGAGATGCCCCCACCAAAATTAGACAGCCCCATGAACAGCACAACTAGCTTGGAGTCCTTTGCCACAATAAGAAAGTTTTACCCTGCCACCACTAGAGAGGAGCCCGCTCAACACAACTAGAGAGAAGCCCCCCACAACTAAACAAGAGTATCTGGAATTAGACTTAGAGTGGAGCCTGCCTTAACAACAATAGATAAGCCTCCCGCTGGAACTCCAGAGGAGACTGCGTTCCTCATGTGGAGAAGACCCCCAGACAAACCACAACTATTGAGGAAAAGCCCCCCCCCCCCCACCAATGCAACTGGAGAGGAGCTCCCTCACCACAACTAGAGAGTTGACCACCCATCACAACTAGAGGTGGTCAACCCCACCAAAATAAGTGAGGAATCCATAGTGCAAAATTAGAGAAGACCCCTTGCCATGTAGCCCCCCCACATGACAAAATGCTATAGGAGGCACAACCACATCTCAAGAGGAGTTCTGAGTACCCTGTGAAAACTCTAGAGGAGACCTTCCACCCAACTCGAGAGAAGCCCCAGTCTACAATGGGAGAGGAGCCCTCCGGACATCACATCTAGAGAGGAGGCCATTCACTGCAAAGAGACAAGCCTCACATCACAACTAGAGAGGAGACCCCCTGCACATCGCAATGAGAGAGGAATCCCCACAGACATCACAACTGAAGAAGAGCGCCTCACTACAACTAGAGAGGACCCTGCGCACTGCAGCTAGAAAGAGGCCCCATATTACAGCTATAGATGAGCTAGTTAGAGAGGAGCTGCCCACTGAAACTTAAGTGGAGCTCACCAGCACAACACAACTAGAAAGGAGCCACACCACAGCTAGAAAGGGGTCCCCCACCACAATTACAGATGATTGTGTGTTAGCTGCTCAGTCGTCTCCAACTCTTTGTGACCCCATGGACAGTGTAGCTAGCCAGGCTCTTCTGTCCATGGGATTCTACAGGCAAGAATACAAGAGTGGGTTGTCATGCACTTCTCCAGGGGATCTTTGTGACCCAGGGATCAAACCCAGGTGTCCTGCATCCCAGACAGATTCTTTACCATCTTAGCCACAGGGGCCTATGATGAAAAGGGAAAGTGAAAGTGAATATGCTCAATAGTGTCTGACTTTTTGCAACCCCATGGACTGTAGCCTGGAAGGATCCTCCATCCATGGGATTTTCCAGGCATGAGTACTGGAGTTGGTTGCCATTTACATCTCCAATTTCAGATGAGCCCCCCCACCAAAACTCGAGAGGTGCTTCCTGCAGCAACTTGAGAGGTGACTCATGCAACAACCGGAGAGGAGCCCCAGCCACAAGTTGAGAGCCTCGTACACCCTGCAGCTAGCTCAGAGCCCCTGTCACAACTAGAAAGGAGCACCCCTCCACAGCTAGAGAGGAGCCTGCACAACACAACTAGAGAAAAGGCCCCCACAACTAAAGAGGACTTTTCACTCAGATCATAATAAGAGAGGAGCCCCACACCAAAACTAGAGGAGAGAACCCCATGGGAACTAGACATTAGCCCCGCTGATCATTGCCACTAGAGAGAACACCAATACATCACAGATAAACATAAGCCCCCTGCTATGAGTCGAGAAGAGGCCAACACACCACAACAAAAGAGGATGTCCCTTGCTACACTTAGAGTATATTCCTTCAACTCACAACTGGAAAAAGTGCCCTTTCATATCACAAGCAGAGAAGAAGCACGCTCACCACAATCCAAGAGGAGTATGTTACCACATCTAGAGAGGAATCCTCATACCACAACTAAAGAGGAGCCCCCTACCCCACCACAACTGTAGACAAGTCTGCAAACCACAGCAAGAGGGGAGCAGAAACAAAAATGTCAGTTGACCCCCACTGCAACTAGAGTGGAACCCTATGCCATAACTATACAGTAGCATACCACACATCACAATTAGACAGGAGCCAGCCTACTAATTGCTACTAGTGAAGAGCTGCCCCACACAGCTCAAGAGGATGCCCCTCCACAACTCTAAAGGAACCCCAAGTCACCTGTCACAACTCGAGAGGAACACCAAGTCCTCCACCACAACCTGACTGGAGTCCTTTGCAATCAAAAGGAAGGAGCCCCCAGCGATGAAACTAGGGGACCTCCCCCCACCAAAACTGTAGAGAGTTTCCCTGCCAAAACTAGAGAGGAGCCCTCTGGCACATTGCGCCTAGAGAGGAGCCCCTGTGCCGCAAACAGTGATGAAGCAACTGAACTAATTCAAGAGAAGCCTGTCACAACTAGAGTGGAGCAACCCCATGAAAAGCAGTTAGGAGCCCCCAAACAACAAGTAGAGTGAACACCTACCCCACAGATAACCCCCAGATGAGGCACCCTGTAATGAAAGAGGAGCCCAAAAACCCCTCCTGAATTTGAGAGGAGGCCTATGCCACAACGAGAGAGAAACCAATGGCCACAATGAGAGAGGAGCCCACCCACTAAAACTGGAGATTATCACCCCTACCACAGCTAGAGATGAGACCTCTGACATTGCACACAGAGAGGGTCACCTCCACAGCAAAAAGAGATGAACCCACTCCTGCAAGTCGAGTAGATGCCCCTACAAATGTCAGAGAGGAACAAATTAGCCAAAACTAGCAAGTAGACCACATGCCACAAATAGAGAGCAGCTCCCTAAACATCAACACTTGAGAGGAGCATTCCAGCACAATGCAATTAGACACAAATCTCCTGCCAAAACAAGAGAGGAGGCACAGATGCCACAACTGAAGAGGAGGGGCCATGCCAAAATTAGAGAGTAGGCTTGCAGATATTGAACTTGGAAAGAGTGCCTGTGCACATCACTCGCAGAGAGCAAACCCCCACCACAATTGGAGAGGAACACTCCACCACAACTCTAGAGGTGCCCCCAAAACACTACAACTAGGGAAGACTTCCCTTAACACAACTCGAGAGGAGTCTGCACACCACAACTAGAGAGGAGCCCATCCAACACAACTAAGTGTTGACTCCCCACACCAACTAGAGAGGAGCCCCATGCTACAGGTAGTTTAGCCACCCACACATCAAAATTAAACAGAAGCAACCCTGAACACTGCTACTAGAGAGGAGCAACCCCCCGAAAAACTCGAGTGGAGGCCCTACCTCAACTCGAGAGGAACAAGAAGTCCCCCAAAGCAACTCTATTGGAGCCCCCTACCACAACTTGGGAGGAGCCCAACACTGCAACAAGAGAGGAGCCAAACCGGACACTGCGTGTAGAAAGGAGCCCCCACACCCCACCCCTAGAGAGAAGCAGTCTTGCACACCACATTTAGAGAGGAGGATACACTCCAATACTAGAGAGTAGCCACTCAAACCACAAATAGAGATGAGCCAGCAAACTGCACCTAGAGAGGAGCAGCATAGCATAATGCAACAAGACAGGAGTTCTCACTCCACAACTAGAGAGGACAACCTCAGGAAGCGTACAACTAGGGAAGAGCACCACAGCACTTCACCACTAGAGTGAAGCCCAACTGCCAAAACTAGAGAGTTGAATACAAGGCACAACTAGATAGCTAACATTCAGGCATAAGGAGCATATCGCTGCAACTACATAGTAAAGAGCATATCGCTGCAACTACAGAGGTGCCACCCCCGCCTTAAATCACAACTAGAGTGGAGCACCACTGCCATAACTAGAGTCAGTACCCCTTGCACAGATAGATAGGAGTGCACCCAACACATCACAATTAGAGAAAAGTGCCCATGCACATCAAAACTAGAGTAGAACTCCCACATGGATCAAAATGAAAGAGGAGGCCAACACTGCAACTAAAGAGGTGACTCCTGTCACAACTGAAGATAAGCCCCCATGAACATCAGCATTAGAGAAGAGCATACCCACACATCACAATTAGACAGAAGCCCCTTGCTATGAGTAGAATGGAGCCCACCATGTCGCAGCTAAAGAAAACACCCACTACCACAACTAGAGGGTACATTGCAACTAGAAAAAGGCCCCTTAACATCACAACTAGAGAGGAGCCACACCCATCACAATTTGAGGAGAGCTCTTTACCACAACTAGAGAGGAGCCCAACTACATAACTAAGGAGGACCCCCCCCCGCCACAACTAGAGAGGAGGAGCCCCCCTTCCAAAGCTAGAGAGGAGTCTGCAAATGACAACTAGAGAAGAGCTGACCCACTACAAATAAAGAGTGGATCCTGACTGCAACTGGAGTTGAGCCCCATGCCGCAACTAGAGAGTAGAGTCCCACAAATTGCAACAAGACAGGAGCCAGCCTGCACATCACTTCTATAGGATCTGCCCCAGTGCAGTTCAAGAGGAGGCTTCACCACAACTTAAAGGAACCCCAAGTCTCCTGCTGAAACTCAAGAGAAATGCCAAGTTCCCTACTGCAATCTGACAGGAACACTATGCTGTAACAAGAAGGGATAACTTGACCAAATGACAGAGAAGCTCTCCTGGCAAAACTGTAGTGGATTCCCCAGGCAGAAATAGAGTGGAGTCCCCCAGGACATCACACCTAGAGAGAGGTCCCTCTGCAGCAAAGAGAAATAAGCTCCCTGAATTAAATCGAGTGGAGTCACTCACAACTAGAGAGAAGCAAACCCACTAATATTAGGAACCTCTAGCACCAAAAGTGGAGAGGACCCTTTCCATGGAACCATCCACACCCCAACCAGAGAGGACACAGCCCCACAACTCAAGAGGAGCCCTTCACTACAACTTGAGAGGAACCTGCTGGACATCACACATAGAGAGGAACTCTTCTGCTGCTAATAGAGACGACCCTCATAACACAACTAGACAGGAGCTTGCAGACCACAACTAGAGAGAATAGAACCCACCACAACTACAGAGTTGATCCCAACCATATCTAGAGAGAAGTTCCATGCCAAAACTAGTGAGTAGTCACCTGCACATTGTAACAAGAGAAAAGCCAACCTGCACATCCCTACTAGAGACCAGTCGCCCCAAGACATCACGAGAGGAGGCCCCAAAGCAACATGAGAGGAACCATATGTAGCCCCCCAACTTGAGAAGAAAACTTAGTTCCCTGCCACAGCTCGAGTGGAACCCTGAGTCCTGCACTGCAAATAAAGAGGAACCCTGAGTTCTTGCCACAACTCGAGAGGAGTTCTGAGTACCCTGCTGTAACTTGAAAGGAACCCCAAGATTTATGCTGCAACTTGAGAGTAACCCAGTGTTACCAGCCGCAACTCGAGTGGAAACCCAAGTCCCCTGTTGCAACTAGAGAGGAATCCCGAGTTCCCCCTTACAACTTGAGAGGAGGCCTGACTCCCCTGCTGCAACTCAAGAGGAAACCCAAGTTCCTCACCTCAAATCGAAAGACCTGACTCCCCTTTTACAACTCGAGATGAACCTCGAGTTTCCCCATCACAACTCAAGAGAAATCCTGAGTTTTCTGCTGAAATCTGAGAGGAACCCTGAGTTACCCACCTCAACTGGAGAAGAGGCCCGATTTCCCTGCTGTGACTCAAGAGGAACACCGAGTTTCCCATCGCAAATCGAGACGAGCCCCAAGCACTGAGGCAAATTGAGAGGATTCCCAAGAGGAGCCACTCCCACCACAATTCAAGAGGAGAACTCTACCACAACAAGAGAGGTAGCTTCATACCACATACCACTAAAGAGGAGCCCTACCCTGCCACAACTACAGAGGAGTCTGCAAACCACAACTAGAGGAGTGGAAACAAAAAAGTCAGTTGACCCCACTGCAACTAGAGTGCAGTCCCATGCTGTAACTATACAGTAGCCTACTGCATGTCACAAGTGGACAGGAGGCAGCCTGCTAATCGCTACTAGAGAGGAGCTGCCCCATGCATCTCAAGAAGAGGCTCCACCATGACTCTAAAGGAACCCCAAGTCATCTGTCCCAACTTGAGAGGAACCCCGAGTCCCCCACTGCATCTCAAGAGGAGCCCTATGCCATCACAAGGAAGGAGCCCCCAGGGACAAAGCTAGGGGCCTGCCCCCCCGCCACCCCACCAAAACTGGAGAGGATTCCCCTGCAAAAATTAGATAGGAGCTCTCCAGCACATTGCACCTAGGGAGGAGCCCCTCTGCTGCAAATAGAGAGGAGGCCACTGAAGTAACTTGAGATAAGCCTGTCACAACTAGAGCTGAAGAACCCCATGAAAACTATTGAGGAACCCCCAATGCCACAAGTAGAGAGAGCAAACTCCTCACATAGAACCCTTGGAAGAATCACCACCCCAACTAGAGAGGAGCCCCGAGTCCCCTCCTGAACTTGAGAGGAGGCCTATACCACAGCTCAAGAGAAGCCCATGGCCACAACAAGAGAGGAGCCCACATGCCAAAACTGGAGAGTGTCCCACCACCACAACAGGAGAGGAAACCCTGGACATTTCACCTAGAGAGGGTCTGCTCCACTGCAAATAGAGATGCTCCCTGGCTGCAAGTCGAGTTCATCCCCCTACCACCATCAGAGAGGAGTATCCTCGCCACATCTAGAGAGTAGACCCCATGTTGCAAATAGAGAGCAGCCCCTTGAACATCGCCACTTGAGAAGAGCATTCCCACACATCACAATTACACAGAAGCCTCCTTCCACAACTAGAGAGGAGGCTCCCATGCCACAGATAAAGAGGAGGGGCCATGCCAAAATTAGAGTAGGCTCACAAGTATCACACCTGGAAAGAGTACCTATGCACATCGTTACCAGAGAGGAAACCCCCTTCCCAATTCGAGAGGAATATTCCACTGCAACTCTAGAGGTGCCCCCCAAACACCACAGAGAAGAGATCCCTAACACAGCTTGAGAGGAGATTTCACACCACAACTAAAGAGAAGCCAAATCAACACAACTAATAGTTGACCCCCCATACCAGCTAGAGAGGAGACCCATGCTTCAGGGAGTTTAGCTACCTACACATCACAACTAAACAGAAGCCACCCTGTACAATGCTACTAGAGAGGAGCTACCCCACCAAAACTCGAGTGGAGACCCCACCTCACCTCAAAAGGAATACCAAGTCTCCCGATGAAACTCAAGAGGAGTCCCCCACCACAACTAGAGAGGAGCCCACACACTGCAACAAGAAAGGAGCCCACCAAGACACTGCATGAAGAAAGAAGGCCCTGCACCCTGCTCCTAGAGAGGCGCAATCTCGTACACTTCGTCTAGAGAGGAGGCTCTACATCACTACTAGAGAGTAGCCCATCAAACCACAAATAGAGATGAGCCAGAAAACTGCAACTAGAGAAGAGCTGCACAGCTTAATGCAACAAGATAGGAGTTCCCACTTCACAGCTAAAGAGGACTTTCCCAGGCACAGCAGTCCTAGAGAGAAGTGCCCTGGCACATCACAACTAGAGAGAAATCCAACTGCCAAAACTGGAGATTTGACTACATGCCACAACTTGATAGTTGACCCTCAGGTGCAACTAGAGGAGCACACCGCTGAAATTAGAGAGGTACCCTTCCCTCCCTTACATCACATTTAGAGTGGAGAACCACTGCCACAACTAGAGTGGAGACGCCTCCCACAGGTAGATATGAGTGTGCCCCACACATCGCAATTAGAAAAAAGTGCCCATGCACATCACAACTAGAGTGGGATTCCCACACGGATCAAAACAAAAGAGGAGCCAACACTGTAGCTAGAGAGGAGACCCCTGCCACAATTAGAGATGTTGTCTTAATCTCCTCTTAACATCAGCATTAGAGAGGAGCATACACATCACAATTAGACAGAAGCCTCATTCCACAAGTAGAGTGGAGCTCACCATGTTACAACTAAAGAGGTCTCCCATTGTCACAACTAGAGAGTAGCCTCCCACACAATGGAAGTAGACAGGGACTAGCCTGCACAGCGCTACTAAAGAGGATCTGCCCCACTGCCCCTCGAGAGGAGGCTCCATCACAACTCTAAAGGAACCCTGAGTCACCTGCTGTAACTCAAGAGGCACACTGAGTTCCCTGATGCGATTTGACAGGAGCCCTAGGCAATAATAAGAAAAGGGGCCTCAGGCCATAATGATACTGGGGCTCCCTGGATAAAACTGAAGCAGATTCCCCCAGAAAAACTAGAGTGGATTCCCCCAGGACATCACACCTGGAGAGAAGCCGCTCTGCCACAAATAGAGACGAACTCCCTGAAGTAAGTTGAGTGGCATCCTTCACAACTAGAAAGAAGAAATCCCACTAATGTTAGTGAGGAACTCCTATCGCCAAAAATAGAGGACCTTCCCCATGGAGCCACCCTCACTCCAACTAGAGAGAACATTGCCCTGCAACTCGAGAGGAACCCTCCACCGCTATTCGAGAGGAACCCAATGGACATCACACATTGAGAGGAGCCCCTCTGCTGCTAATAGAGATGAACTTCAAACCACAACTAGAGAGAATCAAACCCCTCACAACTACAGAGTTGACCCTGACCACAACTATAGAAATCCTATGCCAAAACTAGTGAGCAGTCACCCGCACATTGCAACAAGAAAGGAGCTGCCCTGCACATCCCTGCTAGAGATGAATTGCCCCAAGGAAACCTGAGAGGAGGCCACACCACAAGTTGAGAAGAACCCTGAATAGCCCCCAAACTCTAGAGGAACCCAAGTTCCCCACCACACCTCGAGTGGAACCCTGAGTTCCATTCTGCAATTGAAGAGGAACCCTGAGTTCCCTCTGCAACTAGAGGGGAGCTTTGAGTCCCCTGATACAGCACAAGAGGAATCCCGAGTTTCCCACTGCAACTCGAGAGGAACCCCATGTTCCCTACTGCAACTCTAGAGGAACCTTGGGATCAGATTTCCACATTCTCCAGAGTGACACCCTTCACAGACCCTGAAGTGGGGTCACACATCCATGTTCACCAGGGTGTAAACCCTCCCAGTTCATACACCTAGTCTCACATGTCCACAGTCTCCAGTGTGACCCCATGTCTCAGGCGCTGCACCTGGGGTCATGTGGCCACAGTCTCCAATGTGACTCCCTTCTTCCACCTGGGGTCACATGTTCATAGATTCCAGGGTGACACCCCTCCCACAACCTGCAGTTGGGGTTACACATCCACAGTCTCCAGTGTGACCCCACCTCACCAAACTTTGTACCTCAGTTTACTTGGCCTCTGTCTCCAGGGTGACACCATATCTCAGACCCTGTACCTGGGGTCACATGTTCATGGTGGCCAGGATGACAACCATCCCCAGATGCTGTACCTGGTGTCACATGGGCACAGTCGCCAGGGTTACCCCAACTTCCAGACCCTGTACCTGGGGTCACACATACACAGTCTCTAAGGTGAGCCCCTTGCAGACACTCCCCCTGGAGTCACATATCCACAGTCTCCAGAGTGACTTATCCAAAATCCTGTACCTGGGGTCACACGTCCAGTCTCCAGGGTGACTCTCTCCCAGACCCTGAACCTGGGGTCATATGTCCACAGTCTCCTGTGTGATGTCACATCCCAGACACTGAACCTGTGGTCACAGGTCCACAGGCTCCAGTGTAACACCCTTCCCAGACTCTGTAATTGGGATCATATGTCCTCAGTTTCCAGTGTGACCCCACTTCTCATAATCTGTACTTGGGGCTAGTTGTCCACAGTTTCCAGGGTGACCCCACAGTTTCCAGGGTGACCCTACCCTGCCAGACCCTGTACTTGTTTCCACACGTCCACAATCTCCAGGGTGAATGCCCTCCTCTACCCTGAAGCTGGATTCACATGTCCACAGTCTCCAGCATGAACTCCATTTCACACACTGTACCTGGGCTCACACGTCCACATTCTCCAGGGTGACACCCCTTGAAGACGTCTTTACCTGTGGTTAAAAGTCTGCTGTCTGCAGAGGAACCTCCCCATACACTGTACCTGGGGTCACATGTCCAGAGTCTCCTGGGTCATTCCTGTCCCAGACCCTGTACCTGGGGTGAGATATCCAAGTGTCTAGGGTGACCCCATTCAGATCCTGTATCTATGGTCACATGTCCAGTCTTCAGAATGATGTCCCTCCCAGACAGTGCACTTGGGGTCACACTTCCACAATCTCCAGGGTGACCCTGCCACACTAGACCATGCACCTGGGGTCACATGTCCACAGTCTGTAGGGTGACCTCCCAAACACTATACTTAGGGTCACATAGCTACAGTCCCCTGGGTGATCCCTCCCAGACACTACCTGGAGTCACACGTCCACAGTCTCCAGGGTGACCCCTTCCCAAGCCCTGCAACTGGGCTCACAATTCCACAGTCTCCATGTTGGCCCCCTCCCGACTATTCCCCTGGGGTCACATATCCACATTCTCCAGGGTGACACTCCTCCCCAGACCCTGAGCCTGGGGTCACACATCCACACTTTCCAGGGTGACACCCTTCCAGACCCTGAAACTTGGGTCACATGTCCACAGTTTCCAGGGCGACTGCATCCTCCAGACCAGAACCTGGGTCACACATCCACTGTCTTCATGGTGAACCTGCTCCCTAAACCCTGCAACTGGGATCACATGTCCACAGTCTCCAGGGTGACCCCACCAACCAGATCCTGCACCCAAGGTCTCATGTCCACTGTCTCCAGGGTGACACCCCTCCCAGACTCTGAACCTGGAGTCACACATCCTCAGTCTCTGGGGTGACAACACCTCACAGTGCTTCAATCTGAGGTCAAATTTCCACAGTCTCCAAGGTTACCCACTCCTAGACCCTGTACCTGCAGGCACACGTCCACAGTCTCAAGGGTGACCTCATACTTCAGGCCCTTTTCCTGGGGTCACATATCCAGTCTCCATGGTGAAACCTTTCCCCAAACCCTGTACACATATCCACCGTCTCAAAGGTGACATGACTCCCCACATCCTGTACCAGTGATCACATGTTTAGTCTCCAGGGTGATCCCACCCTCAAGACCCTGTATCTGGCTTCACAAGTCCACACTCCCCGGGTGACCCCACGTCCCAGACTCCACACCTAGGCTCACACGTCCACAGTCTCCAGGTTGACCCCACCTCCTAGACCCTCTACTGGGGTCACACATCCACAGTCTCCATGGTGAACCCACCTCCCAGAACCTGCACCTGAGTAGTGGTTATGACAGACAATGCAGAAATACAAAAGATTATAATAGACTATTATGAACAACTATATGTCAATAAAATTGATAAATGGAAGAAATGGATAGATTCTTAGAAAAGTTCAATTATTCAAGACTGTATCCACAGTATCCAAATTTGGTGAAGATTGAAACAAACCTGGCCAAGGAAGATAAAGAGATTGTAAATAAGCATACAAGGGTATACTCAAGATGCTAGTGAAATGCATGTACAGTCAACTTTGGAAGACAGTTTGACACTTTTCTCCAAATCTAAAGAGTCTCACCTTAGGAATCAAGAAGTGCATCTCTTGTATTTAGACAACTGCTTTGGAAAACTGAAATAAAAACTAGCATCAAGTAATGTATGAGAGCGCTATTCATGATTCATAATAATTAAAAACTTTAAAATATCAGGATATCCTTCTATAGATGTGCATTCATAGGTAAATTAGGGCACAGACATTTCAAGGGGAGCACAAAACAGCACAACCAAAATATGCCCATTTGACAAAAGGATTATTTTAGATTGATTAATTTAAAAAAACAAACAAACAACAGTAGCACCTGGAGAATTTTTGAAAACCAAGTAGAAATGCCATTTTATGAAGTAGATTTATATTTATTAAGGATATCTCCATCTGTAAGGATGTGTCCCTCTATGGACAAGGAAATGGAGGATGACTAAATATCAAGAATGACTTGACTCGGCTAAATATCAAGAAGATCTATGTACTGGACCTGGATGTTTATCTGCATAACCACTATACCTTTGTTTACTGTGCTTCACTTAAAAATCTCCCTTAAATGGCTTCTTCCATCCTCTAACCTCCTTCTTTCATTCTTAGCTGATGATAGCATTTAAGGTGAAGTCTTGGACCATTTCAGGAAATGACTCAGTTTTCCCACGTATCTTTTAACTATACAGGAGGTATGCATGGCATATATTAGACTTCTGATTGTTTTTCTCCAGTCCATCTCCCTTTCATTATGAGCATCTCAATGAAAAACATTAAGGGTAGAGGGAAAATTATTTTTCCTCTCATATAATGCAATACAATAGTATTCAGAGATATAAAGGAATGACCAATCAACCCATTTATAAAAAAAAAAAAAGTAAAGCATGTATCTAACACTTATATTACTAAGTGAAGGAATCCAGCCTCAAGTGCTACACACTGTATGACCTTATCAGATATTCTATAAAAAGTAAAACAGATATAATAAACAGTTTATGGAATATGTGGCTGAAATATTTCACATGGTATTTTAGTGATGAATACCTGCCACTATGAATTTGTCTAAGCACATAGATTTTTGTTTTCAGAACCCAACAAGTAAATTATTAACTATTAACATTTATTTATTTATGGTATGGGAACATCAAAGACGAGAATGAAGAATTTAACAAAGAATCTAACAGACTGAGAAGTATATGAAAAGCTTCAGACTTCCCTGGTGGGTCAGTGGTTAAGACTCCATGTTGCCAATGCAGGAGAGGTGGGTTCAATTCCTGGTGAGGGACCTAAAACCCCACATGCCACAGCACAGCCAAGAGATTAAAAAAGAAGAAGAAAAAGTTTTATTAAAAAAACACTCTAACACCATACACAAAAATAAACTCAAAATGGATTAAAGATCTAAACGTAAGACCAGAAACTATAAAACTCCTAGAGGAGAACATAGGCAAAACACTCTCCGACATACATCACAGCAGGATCCTCTATGACCCACCTCCCAGAATATTGGAAATAAAAGCAAAAATAAACAAATGGGACCTAATTAAACTTAAAAGCTTCTGCACATCAAAGGAAACTACTAGCAAGGTGAAAAGGCAGCCTTCAGAATGGGAGAAAATAATAGCAAATGAAGCAACTGACAAACCACAAATATCAAAAATATACAAGCAACTCCTACAACTCAACTCCAGAAAAATAAATGACCCAATCAAAAAATGGGCCAAAGAACTAAATAGACATTTCTCCAAAGAAGACATCCAGATGGCTAACAAACACATGAAAAGATGCTCAACATCACTCATTATCAGAGAAATGCAAATCAAAACCACTATGAGATACCATTTCACACCAGTCAGAATGGCTGCGATCCAAAAGTCTACAAGCAATAAATGCTGGAGAGGGTGCAGAGAAAAGGGAACCCTCTTACACTGTTGGTGGGAATGCAAACTAGTACAGCCACTATGGAGAACAGTGTGGAGATTCCTTAAAAAACTGAAAATAGAACTGTCTTATGATCCAGCAATCCCACTGCTGGACATACACACTGAGGAAACCAGAAGGGAAAGAGACACATGTACCCCAATGTTTATCGCAGCACTGTTTATAATAGCCAGGACATGGAAGCAACCTAGATGTCCATCAGCAGATGAATGGATAAGAAAGTAGTGGTACATATACACAATGGAGTACTACTCAGCCATTAAAAAGAACACATTTGAATCAGTTCTAATGAGGTGGATGAAACTGGAGCCTATTATACAGAGTGAAGTAAGACAGAAAGAAAAACACCAATACAGTATACTAACGCATATATATGGAATTTAGAAAGATGGTAACAATAACCCTGTGTACGAGACAGCAGAGGAGACACTGATGTATAGAGCAGTCTTGTGGACTCTGTGGGAGAGGGAGAGGGTGGGAAGATTTGGGAGAATGGCATTGAAACATGTAAAATATCATGTATGAAATGAGTTTCCAGTCCAGGTTCGATGCACGATACTGGATGCTTGGGGCTAGAGCACTGGGATGACCCAGAGGGATGGTTTGGGGAGGGAGGTGGGAGGAGGGTTCAGGATGGGGAACACATGTATACCTGTGGCGGACTCATTATGATATTTGGCAAAACTAATACAGTTTTGTAAAGTTTAAAAATAAAATAAAAAAAAAACACTCTCAGTATTAGGACAAAATTATCTGACCTAAGCTCACTGTGGAAATGAATAGATTCTTTGGGCCAAAAGCAAAATGTGCCAAACATAAACAATGGGCTCTGTAAGTTCTTTCCACAGGAGGTTGTAGCTAACAGGTTTGAAACCACTGTTTCAGTCATCGAATGGAGCAAGCACTGAATTTGATAAATGACAAGTAGTGGAAACCAGGTTTTACTGGAGGGGGAAGTTATAGGCAGACAAAGGGAGAAGGTTATAATACTTGTGTCATAAAAATTAAGGTTGGAGACATCATTATAAACTATCTTTACCTAATACAGAAACACTTAGCTCCATGTGAAAATCTTCATAACCATGTGTATGCATAGTCTGGGATACATGCATATGTATTTCCATGCATTTTCTGCTGAGATTATTAAGTTCCCACATGCAAATTTTTATTAACTTTCTTTAATAAAAAGGAACAAGGACTCTTTAAATATGTGGCTGATACTAGGACTGAGACAGTAAATATGTAAAAGAGCATAGTCTTAAAATATGAGAAAGAAGAACCAAAAAACCCCATGAAAGCTGAATTATTTAAAATAAAAACAGGATAGCATGGAAGAAGTTCTCAATAGTCAAAGCAAGAATGAACTAAGAAGTCTAATTAGCTGGATTATAGTCAAAAGAAAGTGAAAGTGAAGTCTCTCAGTCGTGTCTGACTCTTTGAGACCCCATGGACCATAGCCTATGAGGCTCCTTCATCCATAAAGTTATCCAGGCAAGAGTACTGGAGTGGTTTGCCATTTCCTTCTCCAGGAGATCTTTCCCATCCAGGGATTGAACCCAGGTCTCCTGCATTGCAAGCAGATGCTTTTACAGTCTGAGCCACTAGGGAAGCTCCCAAAAGTTTAAAATAATTTTCAGGTGTCCAAACAGGTTTAAAAAAAAAAACATAGGCTTTATGAGTAGTGTTGAACAAATATATCTACACAGAAAGATTCTAAATAATTGATACAGACACTCAGCTGTCCATTAAGTATGTGAAGCTAACCCCCCTCTCCTCAAATGTAGGTCCTGCATTATGACTTCCTCTTTAATAAGGCACTCAGGATGGACGTGGGGGAAATCAACAATAAAGTCAAATGACAAATGTTGGGGGAAAATGTACAGAAATTGGAACTCAAACTTTACTTGTGGAGATGTAAAATGGTGCGATCTATGTGTGCAAAACCAGCATTTTCTCAAAAACATAAAAATGTAATTATCATATCACTCAGCAGTGGCCACAGGACTGAAAAAGTTCACTTTTCATTCCAATTCAAAAGAAAGGCAATGCCAAAGAATGTTCCAACTACCACACAGTTGCACTCATCTCACACGTTAGCAAAGTAATGCTCAAAATTCTCCAAGCCAGGCTTCAACAGTATATTAACCATCAAATTCCAGATGTTCAAGCTGGATTTAGAAAAGGCAGAGGAACCAGACATCAAATTGCCAACATCCGTTGGATCATTGAAAAAGCAAGAGAGAAAAACTTCCAGAAAAACAGCTACTTCTGCTTTATTGACAACACCAAAGCATTTGACTGTGCAGAGCACCACAAACTGTGGAAAATTCTTAAAGAGATGGGAATACCAGACCACCTTACCTGCCTCTTGAGAAATCTGTATGCATGTCAAGAAGCAACAGTTAGAACTGGACATAGAACAACAGACTGGTTCCAAATTGGGAAAGGAGTATGGCAAGGCTGTATATTGTCACCCTGCTTATTTAACTTATATACAGAATACATCATGTGAAATTCCAGGGCTGGATGAAGTACAAGCTGGAATCAAGACTGCCAGAAGAAATATCAATAATCTGAGATACACATATGACACCACTCTTATGCAGAAAGCAAAGAAGAAATAAAGAGCCTCTTGATGAAAGTGAAAGAGCAGAGTGAAAAAGTTGGCTTAAAACTCAGTATTCAGAAAACTAAGATCATGTCATCTGGTCCCATTACTTCATAGCAAATATATGGGAAAACAATGGAAACAGTGACAGACTTTATTTTGGGGGTCTCCAAAATCACTGCAGATGGTGACTGCAGCCACAAAATTAAAAGATGACTGCTCCTTGGAAGAAAAGTTATGACCAACCTAGACAGCATATTAGAAAGCAGAGACATTACCAACAAAGGTCCATGTACTCAAAGATATGGTTTTTCCAGTAGTCATGTATACATGTTAGAGCTGGACTACAAAGAAAACTGAGTGCCTAAGAAGTAATGGTTTTGAACTGTGGTGTTGGAGAAGACTCTTGAGAGTGCCTTGGACTGCAAGGAGATCCAACCAGTCAATCCTAAGGGAAATCAGCCCTGAATATTCATTGGAAGGACTGATGCTGAAGCTGAAACTGCAATACTTTGGCCACATGATGTGAAGAACTTATTCGTTGGGAAAGACCCTGATGCTGGATAAGACTGAGGGCAGGAGCAGAAGGGGATAACAGGATGAGACGGTTGGATGGCATCACCAACTCGATGAACATGAGTTTAAGCAAGCTCTGGGAGTTGGTGATGGATAGGGAAGCCTGGTGTGCTGCAATCCATGGGGTCCCAGAGTTGGATATGACTGAGTGACTGAACTGAATTATCATATGTTTTGGCAACTCCTCTCCTAGATATATACATCTAAAAAATTTAAAGCAGGTGTTCAAATATAAACTTGTACACCAATATTCCCAGCAACAGTGTTCTTGAGAGCCCAAGTTAAAAGCAATGAAAATGCCCACCAACAGGTTAATGGAAGAGCAAATAGGGTAGATCCATCCATAAGATGAATTACTCTACCATATAAAGGAATATAGTAAAATAGTGCCACAGCCGCAGAAAACAGGGGGCTTCTCAAAAATGTAAACACAGAGTTAACATAGAATCCATCCATTCAGGTCCAGGTTATACACCCAAAATATTTAAAACCAAGAACCAGAACAGGTATATGCCCTATATTCATAGCAGCATTATTCATAGTAGCCAAAAGGTGGAAGCAACACAAGTGTTCAACAGATGACTGGACAAGCACAATGTAGTATAAACACAATGGAATATGATTCAACCTTTAAAAACAAGATAACTCTCACACATGATATAATGTGAATGAAACTTCAAGTCATTATGCCAAGTGAAAGAAGCCGACACAAAAGGAAAACTGTTCTATGATTCCACTAGTATGAGATATCCATATAAGACAAATTCCAAGTAGAATAAGATGGTCAGGGATTGAGTGTGGTGAGTGTTTAATGGTTACAGTGTCACTTCAGGAAAAGGAAAAGATGCTGGAGATGTATGGTGGGGAAATTTTTACAATGTGAGTGCAGTTAATGCTATAGAATTACATACTTAAAATGAGTCAAATGATAAATGTTGTTATATGTCTGTAAGCTCAATGAAAAAATGACATGTGGAACAACATGGAAAAGCACTGAAACATTCTCAGTTAAAGAAACCACACAGAAAAAGCCACCCAGATCATAGTCATCTTGTCACTTTAAATCCATGAAGGTTTTTAATATGAGGGAAAGCCCCAGTGATAGCTCCAGAAAACGAAAACGGCATTAGAATGGAGAAAGACATTTGCACAAAGCTTGGACAACTGATGAAAGTTGAACTACTCCTATGGATAGGATTGAAATGTGGAACCATAATTATCCCCCATTTTGGGGTTATGGGCTGGTTCCCCGAGAAAGTGACCCTGTTTTGAGCAAAACACATTGCAGTATTTGGTGTGAATGTAGAAAAATTTGTACCACTATTTAAAGTTGAAGCATTTGAAAATTTACTAGAAAGTAAATTACTTTCAATACAACCATGTATGTCACATGCAGAAAATCAGAGATGACATTGAACATTGCAACATAGGCCAAGACTTAACCAAACTAAATTCAATGAAAGTAGTCATGCTAATTGCCTTATACTAGCCCACATGGTATTAAAAGTCACTATAGGAAGAGTATATTAGTAGACACCATGCCTTGGGTGCTGTGGATGACTCAGATAGAACTAAAACTATGAGATATCTTAATTCTAGTTTTCCACATAACACTACACCAAAGCAACTTTCAGAACTAAAAAGCGAATTCATGGACTTGCCTGGCAGTCCAGTGGTTAAGACTCTGCACTTCCACTACAGGGGATACAGGTTTGATCCTTTGTCAGGGAACTACGATCCAACATGGCGAGCTGCAGGGCCAAAAAAAAAAAAAAAGAAAGTCAATAGAACTGCAAGATAATTTGTGATTCTCTACACTAACAATGAACTATTAGAAAGAGAAATTAAGAAAATAATCCCTTTTACAATTGCATCCCCCCCCATCCCCCGCCCCTCAACCCAGCCAAAAAACTAGAAATATAACCAAGGACTTGAAAGACCTGCAAGCTAAAAACTACAAGACAATGATCAAAGAAACTGAATGGACACAAGTAAAAAGATATCCCATGTTTAAGGGTGAAAATACCATTAAAATATCCATTCTAACCAAAGCAAAGTACACATTCATGCAATCACTGCCAACATTTCAATGACATTTTTCACAGAAACAAAGGCAATCTTCACACCTGTGTGGAGCCTCAAAGGAACCAGAAGAGCCAAAGGGACCTTGAGAAAGCAGAACAGGCTGGTGGCATGTCTATCCCTGACTTCAATCTAGAGTATGCCCCTAAAGTCACCACAAGACGTGTGAAATTGGCACAGAAACAGGCACAGAGACAAGAGAGCTCCGAAATAAACCTACAGGTACATGGTAATTAATTTACAAGAAAGGAACTAAGAACATACATGCAGGAAAGGACAGCCCCACCCCCACCCCTGCCCCTGCCAATAAACCATGCTGGGAAAAATGGAAACCACACACTAAGGAACAATACAGGACACCATCTTATACCACAGACAAAAACTGACTAAATTCTCACAACTTTCCACATCAAGCCCTAACATTCCTGGGTTCTCATAAGGCAGACTTTCAGCAACAGCTACACACAGAAAGCTTCTTCCCAATTTTCCTCACATTTTCCTTCTCCAGCACCACCTCCTTGCAGGTCTTGAGGAAACTAGATTCCCGTCAGACTCGACTGAACCCCACCATGTCCCAAAGCTGAAGCCCCAGTGGGTCCTGAGGAGACCAAAGTCCTGTCAGCCTCAACTAAACCCCACAATGTCCAAAAACTGAAGCCCAAATGGGTCCCCAGGGACCAGGCTCCCATCAGCCTCAACTGAACCCTACCATGCCCCAAAACTGAAGCTCAAGTGGGTCCTGAGGAGACCACATTCCATCAGCCTGAACTGAACCCCACAATGTCCTGAAGCTGAAGCCCCAGCAGGTCCTGAGGAGACCAGATTCCATCAGCCTGAACTGAACCCCACAATGCCCCAAAACTGAAACTCCAGTGGGTTCTGAGGAGGCAAGACTTCCATCCAGCTGAGCTGAACCCCACCATGTCCCAAAGCTAAAACCTCATGGGTCCTGTAGTGACCCATCTCCTGTCAGCCTGAACTGAACCTCACAGTTTCATGAAGCTGAATCCTCAGTGGGTCCTGAGGAGGCCAGAGTCCTGTCAGTGGCCACCCATAGCCACTGGAAGTGCTCCAGCAGAGTGGGGAGTTCCACTTGGTGGTGGGGGGAGGGTAGTGTCAGGGAGGTGGGCTCTGCATTATCACGGACAGGCATGATCAAGCAGGTTTGCAGGGGCAAGGACAAGGGTGAAGGAGGCAAGCTCCAGCTCCAAGTATTTTAAGTCCCCACTTTCTGAGACTGTGTGACCTACATGATCCAGACTTTGCAAGGAGGAAGCTGAGTTACAGAGGCAGAAGGAGCAGGAGGTGATGTAAAATTTTAACATTTCCTCTTCAGGTTCAGGAACATGAAGACCTCCCAGCTTCCCAGTTCCTTGTGCCCTGGTGACTGTGAGCTCCTCCTCCAGGGCATATGGCCAACCCCCACACTAAGTCCCTCGACATCCACAGCCTTGGCCCAAGCCTAACCCCTCCATCAGGCCCTGATGAAGCTCCCTGCCACCATGGTGCATCTCTAACATGGTCTTTTTGACCATGGTCTTTTTGAATCCTGAATAAGGATGCCCCTCTTCTCCCTGTGATTTCCCTTACCTGATGAAGCCAGGCCTTCATCTGTTCCAGGTGACTCCAAGGGCCTCATTCTCTCCAGATTCCATGTGTGTGGCCACTGTCTGCACCCGTCTATATGGGCCTGTGGTGATCTTCTAGAATGAGGGTTATTTGATACACAGAGAATGGGGTGAATTGTGGCCACCAAAGACATGTCCCCGCAGAACAGGGCCATATCTGGGAAAAGGGTCTTTGTAGATGTAGTTAAGGATATCAAGGTAAGGTGATCTAGGGTTAGGGTGACCTTCATTCCAACTGACAGAGTCCTTCGAAGAGACAAAAAGGACACAGAGGAGAAGCCTCTTAAAGGCAGAGGCAGGATGGGAGAGAGAGGGCCACAAGCCCAGGGACCCCTGAAGCCCCTGAAGCTGGAAAAGTCAGGAAGGACCCTATCCTGGAGCCTCTGGAGGGACCTCAGGCCTATGCCACCTTGATCTCAGGTGTCTGGTCTCCAGAACTGGGGGGAGGATGAACTCCTGTTGTTTTAACCCACCCAGCTTGTGATCATTTGTTAGAGAAGCCACAGAGCAGCCACACAGACCCTGCTCTTTAGGATTCTGCTGCTGCTGCTGCTACGTCGCTTCAGTAGTGTCCGACTCTGTGTGACCCCATAAATGGCAGCCCACTAGGGTTACCCCGTCTCTGGAATTCTCCAGGCAAGAACACTGGAGTGGGTTGCCATTTCCTTCTCCAACGCATGAAAGTGAAAAGTGAAAGTGAAGTCGCTCAGTTGTGTCCGACTCTTCACGACCCCATGGACTGCAGCCTACCAGGCTCCTCCATCCATGGGATTTTCCAGGCAAGAGTACTGGAGTGGGGTGCCATTGCTTTCTCCAGTAGGATCCTAGACGTGTGGATATCACTAAAGGCAGATGGAGGGTGGATTACAGAATCTTAGAGTCAGCACTGGGCCCTCAGAAATGCTAAAGCAGTAGCTGGACGTCAAAATGTTGAGGGGTCAAGTCTGAAGCCTGTCCCAAGGGGTACTGGCTGCGCACGCCTCCTCAGGTTCTTACACTGGTACATGTGGTATAACATCTCAGTCCTGACTGAGGACATTTTTAAAATCACTGTTCACATTGATAATTAAGAAGCCACTAGTTACACAGGTGAAAACCGAATTAGGATGCTTGCTCCAGGGATGAGCAATTCTGAAGATGGTCAGGGGTGGGGACTCACACATGTGCAGCCAGCAGCCCTTCCACACTCCCTACCCCCATCCCTCCCAATGAGGGTCTTCAGTGGGTAGCTGGGAGGCACCCATGGAGTCATCTCTAAGTAAATGCTGGCTGACCCCTAGGCTAGCTGCTCCCGAACCTCAACCACACTTCCCAGGTAAAACACTTGAATGAGGCAAAGACCTCACAGGCTGGAGAAAAGTTTTGGAGCCACTCCACTGACAGCACGCTTACCGAGTTGGCTCCTGTAGGTCAGGCAGGATGGTCCTGGCCTGGGTGATCTTCTGGAAGCTTCCCACTTTCCTACCTGAGTTACTTCTCCTGTCCTGCTCCCACTGCCTGTTTTCTTGCTTCCTCACCTCTGCCTGAAAAGATTTCCAACAGCAGAAACAGGTGACACAGCCCATTCTTAGCAAGTGACAGTCTAGCACCTCCTGAAGAAGGTCTAGCAGAGGCCCACACAGACCAGATCCCCTGAAATGCCATGGCCCCTCACTCTCTCTCACCAAACAGGCGCTGCAATGTCTAAGCAGAAAAGACAGCATCAAGTACAGCTGCAGGCACTTGAGTGGGTTTATATACACCTCAACCCATGCATATGTGCAAAGGGCAGGACAGCCAGGTCAGCCAATCATTGCCCACATGGGCTTGTGGCTTCAGAAAATGGGCCTCATTGTGCTGGTCAAGGTTCCAGGAGCACCTGTGTGTCCTGAGGGTAAGGATGGATGTGGGGCTGTAGCTCTGACTTGTTTTCTAATTATTTTATCTGGCCCACAACTGGGAGAGAATTTCAGGAAGGACTTCTTCTAAACGAGAGAGACCCAGGGGTCAGGGAAAGGAGGGGTGGTGGGTGGAGACAGGCTCAATGCCCAGGTGCAATGGAAGCCTCTGGAAAACCTGCTGGAAGGAGGCTGCACACAGTGAAGCCCAGGGTCACAGACTTGTCCAGAAGCTGCTGTTTGTTACCTCAGGTCCTGCTCTGAGGGGCTCAAGGTCAGATCTGTCCAACAGAGGGGCTTGGGCTGCTCTGCAAAGAGGGCTTTGTGGAAAGTTCCTGGGTGCTGAGCCCTGTGGGATAACTGCCCAGGTGAACCCCATATCCTGGGAGGCACCTGCCAGTAAGAATCCTGTGCCCCTGGGAGGTGCGAGTGAACAAGTATTCTCTCTGTGCAGTCATCACAGAGTAGCTTAGTGACTCTCATGTGGGCAGTGCTGGGATTAGATGAGAACAAGGACATGTTGGGGGATGTCCCCTGAAACACTCCCAGGCCCATCCAGAGTGAAGAGGTCAGTAGCGGGGTACTGGTTGCTGTGCTGGTGTGAGAGACTTCATGGGTACCTCTTGTTCCACCTGACACTGCAGAGACATCTCCAGGACACAGAAGACAGCCTGCCCAGGAACAGTGGGAGTTCCTGGTGACCAGGCATGGGACGTGGGCGGGAAAGACCAGGCCGAGGGGCCCTTTCTGCTCTGAGCTGGGAGTGGACAACAAATGATGAGTGTGATCCAGGAAATCGGCCCTGGTGATGGGAGACTTGTTGAGGCAGTCTGAGCACGAGTTGGAAAAGAATTTCAAGACATAGAGTGTTTCAGAAGGGAGTGAGTTTTTATTAAGAACAAAGAGCAGAGATAAAGTGGGCACTGTAAGTGCAGCAGGCCAGCCTGCTTACAGACTAAGGAAAGTCTGTAAGCTATAAGACAGCTTTCATGGCTTCAAGACATAGAAAATTCCTTCTGGAAGGTTGATGTTAGGTGATTGGTTGGGGCACCATAGGGTCTTTACTGGAGTTGGCATCTTTGTCTGGTAGGCAGTCAGGAAGCTTGTTCATGATGATCAGGGGCTTTTGGCAACAGTTGCAAAGGGACTCAGTCAAATTCACAGGTGACCTTGGTTCTGGGCTCCACTTCTGTGGCCTTGTTGTGAGGCCTCCCAGCTGTGGCCTTGGGGAAGGACTCACCTCAAGACTCACCCTTGAGAGTAAAAGTTCCATCAAGTTATCTCTGTAGGAGAGATCCAGTGATCCTAGGTCTGTTTGGAAAATTCTTGGATACTGTAGGGACACATACTGAGTGTGAACCTGGTTATTGAACCTTGTTGGCAAAATTAGTATTTTCTCTCTGTTGGTGCTAAAAGGGTGTGGGCTGGCAGCTGCCTGATAATCCAGTCAAATGATATTTTCCTACTTATGACATCAATAGGTTTGATCAAACTTTTTTGATTTCTTGTGCAAGCAGGCAGCTTGCAACTCCTTTCTTCAGGATCATTTCCATTAGAATGTCAACTAATCAAGGTAACAACAACATGATATTCAGCACCCCTAGACAATTTCCCCAGCCTGTTTTCTCAGGGGCAGACCCAATATGAGCTAGGAATGGGTTCACAAGGCTCAGAAAATGCAGGGTAATATACTGCCTATGACCCTGGAAATTAGGGGCTCTTGCAAACCTGGAGTTCTCACATCTTAGAATCTAGACAGTTGCTGATAGATAGATGTCTGAAAAGCACTCTGTTTTTATGCCTTTCATTCATATGGGAGGCAGGGTCATCCTGAGGACTGTGTATGTGTGATTCAAAGTGCAGATTTAGAGGAGGGTGATCTCCATGGAGACTGTGGACATGTCATCCAAGATGCATGCTTTAGGAGGGGGTCACCATAGAAACTGTGGATGTGTGACTCCAGGTATAGGGTCTAGGAAGTGGGGTTATCCTGCTGATTGTGGACATGTTTCCACAGGGGCAGGGTCTAGGAGACGGTGCCTGTATGAACCCAGGTACAGGGTCTGTGGAGATGTGCCACCCTAGAGACTGAAATGTGACCCCAGGTGCAGGGTTGGGTGGGGGTCACCCTGGAGATAGTCATCTTGTGATCTTGGATGCATGGTCTAGGAGGGAGTCACCATGGATACTATGGATGTGTGACTACAGGTTTAGGCTTTGGGGTTACCCTGGACTGTGGATATGTACTCCTAGCTGTTCAGTCTGGGGGGTGGAGTCACCCTGGAGACTGTGGACATATGACCCCAGATACAGTGTCTGTGGAGGGGTGTCACCCTAGACACTGGAAATGTGACCCTAGGTCCAGGGTCAAGAGTGTTCACCATGGATATTGTGGACATGTGACCCCAGGTGCAGGGTCCAGGAAGTGGGGTCACACTGGAGACTTTGGACATGTAACACCAGATGCAGGATATCTGAGGTTGGGTCTCCCTGGAGAGTGTACACATGTCCTCCAGTACAGGTTCTGGGAGGGGGGTTCACTAGGAAACTCTGGACATGTGACCTAAAGTGCAGTGTCTGGGGAAGAGGCTGACCCTGGAGACTGTGGAATTATGACAATATGTATATAGTCTTGGAGGGGGTAACCCTGGACATTATGTACTTATGACCACAAGTGTAAGTTTGGGAGGGGTGTCACCTTGAGATGGTAGATGTGAGAACCCAGGTGCAAAGTCTGAGAGCTGGGATCACCCTGGAAACTATGGACATTTGACCTCAGGTACAGGGTCAAGGAGGTGGGGTCACCCTGGAGACTGTGGACATGTGACCCCAAGTCCAAGGTCTGGGAAGGGGACACCTTGGAGCTTGTAGATGTGCCACCCCAGGTTCAGGGTCTGGGGGGTGGGGTAAGCCTGGAGACTGTGGATGTGTGACCCAAGGTTCAGGTTATGGGGAGGGTCTCACCCAGGAGATTGTGGGCCTATGACCCCAGATACCTGGTCACTGAGATGGGGTCTGTGAGATGGGGTCATCCTGGAGACTGAATATGTTACCTCAGGTGCAGGTTCTGGGAGGGGTTTACCCTGGAGACTGTGGTCATGAGAACCCAGGGGCAGGGTCTGTAAGGTTAGATCACCTCAAGACTGTGGTCCTGATACTCCAGACCAGGGTCAGTGAGGTTAGGTCTCCCTGGAAAGTGTGGACGTGTGACCCCAAGTATACAATCTGGGGAAGATTGTCACCCTGGAGACTGTGGACATGCGGACACCAGGTGCAGGGTATGGCAGGGGGTGTCACAATGGAGACTGTGGACATATTACCCCAGGTGCAGGGTCTGGGAGGGGTGTCAACCTGGATACTGTGGACCTGTTAACCGAGGTGCAGGGTTTGAGAGGGGTGTCACCCTGGATGCTGTGGACCTGTGAAGCAAGGTGCAGGGTCTGGATGGGGTCATATAGGAGACTTTGGATATGTGAACCCAGGTTCAGGGCCTGGATAGGGTCACATAGAAGACTCTGGATATCTGAACCCAGGTGCAGTGTTAGGGAGTCGTCACCCTGGAGACTGGATATGTGACCCCAGATACAGTGTTTTGGAAGGGTGTCACCCTGGAGACTATTCACGTGTGACTCCAGGTGCAGGCTGTGTGAGAGGAGTCACCTTTGAGACTGGACGTGTGACCCCAGGTACATGGTCTGGGAGGGAAATCACACTGGTGAGTGTGGACATGTGACACCAGGGACAGGGTCTGGGAGGAGGGGTCACCCTGGGGGCTCTGGACCTGTGATCCCAGGTGATGGATCATGGAGGGGTTCACCCTGGGAGACATGGATGTGTGTTCCCAGGTACAGGGTCTGGGAATGAGGTCACACTGGAGACTGTGCACAGGTGACACCAGGTGCAGGATCCGGGCGGGGATGTCATCCTGGATATTTTGTAACTCTGACCTCAGGTACAGGGTAGGAAGGGTGTCCTCTGGACATGGCAGATATTTGACCCGCTTACTCCTTTGAAGGAAAGTTATGACCAACCTAGATAGCATATTCAAAAGCAGAGACATTACTTTGCCAACAAAGGTTCGTCTAGTCAAGGCTATGGTTTTTCCTGTGGTCATGTATGGGTGTGAGAGTTGGACTGCGAAGAAGGCTGAGCACCGAAGAATTGATGCTTTTGAACTGTGGTGTTGGAGAAGACTCTTGAGAGTCCTTGGACTGCAAGGAGATCCAACCAGTCCATTCTGAAGGAGATCAGCCCTGGGATTTCTTTGGAAAGAATGATGCTAAAGCTGAAACTCCAGTACTTTGGCCACCTCATGCAAAGAGTTGACTCATTGAAAAAGACTCTGATGCTGGGAGGGATTGGGGGCAGGAGGAGAAGGGGGCGACAGAGGATTAGATGGCTGGATGGAATCACTGACTCGATGGACGTGAGTCTGGGTGAACTCCGGGAGTTGGTGATGGACAGGGTGGCCTGGCGTGCTGCGATTTGTGGGGTTGCAAAGAGTCAGACATGACTGAGCGACTGATCTGATCTGATCTGACAGATTCTGGGTAGGGGTTCACACTTGAGACTGTGGACATGTGACCCAGGTACAAGATCTGGCAAATGACATCATCCTGGAGACTATGGACATGTGCCACCAGGTACTGGGTCTGGGAGAATGCACACAGTAGAGACTGGATATGTGACCCCCAAATACTGTGCCTGGGAGAGGTCACCATGGGGACTGAACACATGTGATCTCAGATACAGGATCTGGGAGGGTGTCACCTTGTAAACTGTGGACATGTAACACCAGGGTATGGTCTTGGAGGAGAGCTCATAATGGAAACTGTGGCTGTGTCATCCCAGGTGCTCAGACTGATGTGGTAGTGTCACTCTGAAGTCTATGGACTGTATCCACAGGTATGGGTCTGGGGGGGGGTGTCACCCTGGAGACTGGAAATGTGACCAGAGGTTCAAAGTCTGGGAGTGATGGTCACCCTGGAGACTGTGTACATATGACCAGAGGTAAAAGTTCTGATGAGGTGGGGTCACCATGGAGAATGTGGACATGTGACCCCAGGTGTAGGGTCTGGGAGAGACAGTTACCCTGGAAACAGGAAATGTGACCCCAGGTACAGGGTCTGGACGAGGTGTCACCAAGGAGACTATGGACATTTGACCCCAGGTACTTGTATTTCAAATGGGTCACCCTTTTAGCCTGTGGATGTGTGACCCCAGGTGCAAGGTCTGGGAATAGGGCTCACCCTGGACTGTGGTTGTCTAACACCATGTGCAGGGTCTGGAGAGTGGGCTCTCTGTGGAGAATGTGGATGTGTGACCCCAGGTGCAGGTTCTGTGAGGTGTTTTCTCCCTGGAGAAAGTGGACGGGTGATCCAAAATGCAGTGTCTGGGGTAGAGGCTGACCCTGGAGCCTGTGATGTGTAAAGCCAGGTGAAGTGTCTGGGAGGTGGGGTCACTGTGGAGACTGTGGACGTGTGAACCCAGGTACAGGGTCTGGAAGAATGTTCACCCTGGAGACTATGGACATGTGACCCTATGAATAGGGTCTATGAAGGGGTTCATCAGGGAAACTGTGGCCATGTGACACCGGGTAAAGGATCTGATGTGGGGTGTGAACATGGGGACTATGGTCATATAACCCCCGATGCAAGGGGGAAGGGGGTCACCCTGGAAACTGTGGGTGTGTGACCCCAGGCACATGGTCTGGGAGGGGTTCATCATGGAGACTATGGATGTGAAATTCCAGGTGTAGGATCTGGGAGCTGGGGTTACCAAGCAGATTGTGTGCAGGTGTTTCTGGTTACTGGGTCTGGGTGGTGGGGTCACCCTGAGGACTATGGATGTGTGACCCAAAGTGCAGGGTCTGGGGAGGGGGCTCTCCCTGCATACTGTGGATGTGTGATCCCAGATGCAGGATCTGGGATGTGGGGTCACTCTTGGGATTGTGGACATGTTACATCAGGTGAATGGTCTGGGAGGGGGTTACCCTGGAGACTCTGGACATGTTACCCTAAGTGCAGGGACTTGGAGGTGGTGTCAAAGGACACTGTGGTCATGAGACCTCAGGTACAGAGTCTGGATGTTGGCTCATACTAGAGACTGTGGACATGTGATCCCATGTATGTGGTCTGGGAGGGAGTCACCCTGCACACTACAGAAATTTGACCCCAGGTACAGGGTCTAGAGGGGGTTACCCTGGAGACTGCTTATGTGTGACCCCACATGCAGTTTCTGAGAGGTGGAGTCACACTTTAGACATGTGACCCTGGTCCAGGGTGTGGGAGGGGGGTCACCCTGAATCTTGTGGACATGGAACCTTAGGTGCAGGGTCTGGGAAGTGGTGTCACTCTGGGGATTGTGGACATGTTACTTCAGGTGTTTGATTTGGGAGGGTTTCACCCTCGAGACTGTGGATGGGCAACCCTAGGTTCAGGGACTGGGAAGAGATGTCACACTGGGCACTGTGGTCATATGACCCCAGGTACATAGTCTGGAGGTGGTCTCGCCAAGGAGACTGTGGATGTGTGACCACACATACAGGCTCTGGGACGGTGTCACCCAGATGAATATGGACTTGTGAACCTGGTAAGGTATAGTCACCCTGGAGACTGTGGACATGTGAACCCAAGTGTGGGGTGTGAGCAGTGTCAACAAGGAGAATTTTGACATGTGACCCCAGGTGCTGGTACTTCAAAGCAGTCAACATGGAGCCTATGGATGTGTGAACCCAGGGCAAGGGTCTGGGAGGTGGGGTCACTCTTGAGACTGGATGTGTGACCCCAGGTGCAGGGTCTTGAGGTGGGTTCACCTTGGAAACTGTGGATATGTGACCCCAGGTTCAGGGTCTTGGAGGACATTCACCCTTCAGAATGTGGACATGTGATCCCCCTGTACAGGGTCTGCAAAAGGAGACTGTGGCCATGTGACACCTGGTATAGTGTCTGATGAGGGGTGTCAGCATGGAGACTGTGGACATGTACACCAGATGCTTGAATGTGGACTGTGGTCACCCTGGAGACTGTGCATGTGTGACCCAGTTTCAGTGTCTTATATGTTTGTCACCCTGGAGATAGTGCACCTTTGACTTCAGGTACAGGTTCTGGGGGGTGCTGTCACCCTGGGGACTGTGGATATGTGACAGCAGGTGCAGGGTCTGAGTGATGGGGTCACTCTATGAACGGTGGACATGTGATCTCACGTGTAGGGTCTGGAAGGGGAGCCTCTGTAGAGACTGTGGATGTCTTACCCTAGGTGCAGGGTGACCTCCACCATGAACACTGTGGATGTGTGACCCCAGTTACTAGGTCCTGGGTTCAAGGTCACCCTGGAGACTGTGGACATGTGACCCCAGGTACAGAGTCTGGGAAGTGGGGTCAACATGGGTAATGTGGACGTTTGACCCAAAGTGACTCCACGTACAGAGCATAGGAGGTGGGGTCACACTTTAGACTGTAGACATGTGACCTCGGTCCAGAGTCACCCTGGAGATCGTGCACATAGGATCCCAGAGGTGCAGGGTCTGGGAGGTGGCTAACCCTGGAGACTGTGACATCAGACCCCAGGTACATTGTTTGGGAACTGGGTCACCCTGGAGACTGTGGACACATGACCCCAGGTGCAGGGTCTTGGAAGGGGCTCACCCTGGAGACTGTGAACGTGTGACCCCCAGGTACAGTTTCTGGGAGAGTGTCACCCTAGACTGTGGATATGTGACACCAAGTGCAGGATTTGAGAGAAGGATCACCCTGTTGACTGGACATATGTCACCAGGTGCAGGGTCTGGGCATTCCCTCATAGCTCAAAAGCTTTCCCCATAGCTCAGTTGGTAAAGAATGTACCTGCAATGCAGGGGAGCCGGGTTTGATTCCTGGGTTGAGAAGATTTCTTGGAGAAGGAAATGGCAACCCACTCCAGTATTCTTGCCTGGAGAATCCCATGGATAGAGGAACCTCGCTGGCCACAGTCCGTGGGGTCACAAGAGTCGGACACGACTTAGTGACTAAACCACCACCACTAAAGACTGTTAATGGATGAGAGTTTAATAAATGGAAAATGGACAGTGTCTGGGAGAGGGGGGTCACCATAGAGACTGTGTATGTGTGACCGCAGGTACAGTGTTTGGAAAGGGGGTCACCCTGGTGACTGTGGACATGTGACCCCACGTACAGGGTCTGGAAGGAGGGTCACCATGACCCCAGGTACAGGGTAGGTGACGTGAGGTCACCGAGGAGACTGTGGACATGTGACTCCAGGTGTAGGGTCTGGGAGGGGTTTACCTCAGAGACTGTGGACAAGTGACACAATGTGTAGGGTCTGGGTGTGGGGATTACCCTGGAAACTGGAAATGTGACTCTAGGTACACCATCTGGTAGGTGGGGTAATCATGGAGACTGTGAACTTGTGACAAAATGTATATGGTCTGAGAGTGGTTAACCCTGAGACTATGTACATGTGACCACAGGTGTATGTTTGTGAGGGAGTGTAAGAGTGTGAGAGGGAGTGTAAGAGGGTGCAAGAGTGTGCGAGAGAGTGTAAAAGTGTGCAAGGGAGTGTAAGAATGAGTGTAAAGTGTGCGAGGGTGTATGATGGAGTGAAAGAGTGTGTGAGGGTGTGTGAGGGAGTGTCAGAGCATGTGAGGGAATGTAATAATGTGCAAGGGTGTGTGAGGGTGTGTGCAAGGGTGTCTGAGGGAGTGTAAGAGTGTGTGAGGATGTGCAATGGAATGTAATAGGGTGCAAGGGTGCACAGGAGAGTATAAGAGCATGAGAGGGAGTGTAAGAATGTGCAAGGGTGTGTGAAAGACTGTAAGTTTTTCAGGTTGTGCCATGGAGTGTAAGAGCATGCAAGGGAGTGTAAGAGTGTGTGAGGGTGTCTGATGAAGTGTAAGGGTGAGTGAGGGTGTGCAAGGGAGTGTAAGCCCTAAAAGGAAGTGTAAGAGCATTTAAAATTGTGTGAGGGAGTATAAGAGCATGATAAGGAGTGTAAGAGTGTGCAACGTTGTGGGAAAGTGTGTAAGAGCATGTGAGGGATTTTAAGAGTGTGTGAGGGAGTGTGAGAGTGTGAGAAGGTGTGCAAGGGAGTTTAACAGCATGCGAGGTAGTGTAAGAGTGTGCAAGGGTGTGTGATGGAGTGTAAGGGTGTGTGAGGGTGGGTGAGGAAATGTCAGAGCGTGCAAAGAAGTATAACAGTGTGCAAAGATGAGTGAGGGAGTGTAAGAGTGAGTGGGTTGCAAGGGAGTGTAGGAGGGTGTGAGGCAGTGTAGTAGCATGTGAGGGAGTGTAAAAATGTATGAGGGTCTGCAAGGGAGTATAAGAGTGTGTGAGGGTGTGTGAATGAGTGTAAGAGTGTGCTAGGGTGTGAGATGGAATGTAAGAGTGTGAGAGGGTGTTCCAGGGAGTTTAAGAGAGATCCCAGGTACAGAGTAGATTTGGAGTCACTTGGAACTAGTGGTCGTTTCAGGGATTGTAAAAACATAGGAGGAAGTAGAAGAATGTGCAAGGGTGTGAAAGGAGTGTAAAAGTGAGCAAGGCAGTGTAAGTGTGTGAGGGTGTGCAATGGAATATAAGCATGTGTGAAGGCATGCAAGGGGTGTGTAAGAGTGTGCAAGGATGTGTGAGGGAGTGTAAGAGTGTGTGACAGTGTGTGAGGGAGTGTATGAGTGAATGAGGAAGTGTAAGACTGCAAAGGTGTGGGAGGAGTGTAACAGTGTGCGAGGCAGTGGAAGGGAGTGTAATAGTGTGCAAGGGTGTGAGAGAGCATGCGAGGATGTGCGAGAGTGTGTAATGATGTACAAGGGCAGGCGAGGTCATTCGAAGATGTGTGAGGACATGTGAGAGCATAGAAGGATGTGCAAGGGTGTGCGAGGTTGGGCAAGAGTGTAAGGGTGTGTGAGAACATGTGAGGACATGGAAGGGCATGTGTGGCCATGTGAGTGTGTGGAAGGGCATCTGAGGGCATGCAAAGGTATGTGAGAGCATGCATAGATGTGTGAGAGTGTGGGAGAATGTGTGAGGGCATGCAATACTGTGAGAGAATGTGCAAGGATGTGTGAGAGTATGCGGGGGTGTATGAGGTTGTGTGATGGTGTATGAAAGCAGGTGAGGGCGTGAGAGAATGTGTGATGATATATGAGTGTGTGCAAAGAAATGCAAGGTCATGGGAGGATGTGCAAGGACATAGAGGGAGTGCGAGAGCATGCAAGGCCCTATGAGAGCCTGTGAGGGCATGTGAAGGCATGTGATGGTTTCTGAGAGTGTGTGAGAGTGTGTGAGTATGTGCGAGATTAAGCAAGAGTGTGCAAGGGCATGCGAGACCATGCAATGGTGTACCAGAGTGGGCGAGGGCCTGAGGGGGCATGTTAGGGAGTGCAAGGACGTGTGAGGGTGTGCAAGGGCATGCAAGGGCATGTGAGGGGCTGCGAGAGTGTGGGAGGGTGTGGGAGGGCATGTGAGACAGTGCAAGTGGTTGTGAGAGAATGTGAGTATATGCAAGGGGATGCAAGGGCATGCAAGAGTATGTGAGGGCGTGCAAGGAATTGAGAGAGTGTGTGAGGACATTCGAGGGAGTGCAAGGCCATGTGAGAGTGCATGAGGGCATGCAAGCACATGCGAGAGGGTGCAAGGACATGCAAGGGGAGGTGAGGACATGCGAGGCCATGAGAGGATGTGCATAGGTGTGCGGGGCTGTGTGAGGGCATGGAAGTGCATGTGAAGAATGTGCGAGGGAGTGTGAGGCCATGTGAGAGTGTGTGAGGGCATGTGAACATGTGCAAGTGGGTGCAAGGATGTGCGAGGGGATGCGAGGACATTCAAGAGTGTGCTAAGGCATGCAAGTGCATGTGAGGGCATGGCAGGGTGTGCAATGACATGCGAGAGCATGTGAGGTCGTATGAGGGTGTGCGAGGGTATGTGAGGGAATGTAAGAGCGCACGAGGGCATGCGAGTGCATGCAAGAGGGTGAGAGGACATGTGAGGGGAAGTGAGGGTATGCTAGGGTGTTCAAGTGCATGTGAGGGCATGGCAGGGCGTGCAAGTGTGCATGAGGTCATGTGAGGGTGTGTGAGAGTGTGCAAGGATGTTCAAGAGTGTGTGAGGGCATGTGAGAACTTGAGAGGGCATGTGAGGATGCGCAATGCATGCAAGAGGGAGTGTGCAAGGGCATGTGAGGCCTATTGAGGTCATGCGAGTGCATGCCAGGATGTGTGAGAATGTACAGGGATGGGCAGAGTGTGGTAGGGTCTGCAAGGGTGTGTGTAGTTGTGTGAGGGCTTGGGAGTACGTTTGTGGCTCTGCAAGAGTGTGTGTGTGTGTGTGTGCAAGAGCATTTGAGGGCAAACGAGGGCGTGAGAGGATATGTGAGGACATGCATGGGCATGCTCAGTTCAGATCAGTTCAGTCACTCAGTTGTGTCTGACCCTTTGCGACCCCATGAACGGCAGCACGCCAGGCCTCCCTGTCCATCACCAACTGCCGGAGTCCACACAACCCATGTCCTTTGAGTCAGTGATGCCATCCAACCATCTCATCCTCTGTTGTCCCCTTCTCCTCCTGCCCTCGATCTTTCCCAACATCAGTATCTTTTCAAATGAGTCAGCTCTTCACATCAGGTGGCCAAACTATTGGAGGTTCAGTTTCAACATCAGATCAGATCAGGTCAGTCGCTCAGTCGTGTCCGACTCTTTGTGACCCCATGAATCGCAGCACGCCAGGCTTCCCTGTCCATCAGCAACTCCCAGAGTTCACTGAGACTCATGTCCATGGAGTCAGTGATGCCATCCAGCCATCTCATCCTCTGTCGTCCCCTTCTCCTCTTGCCCCCAATCCCTCCCAGCATCAGAGTCTTTTCCAATGAGTCAACTCTTCGCACGAGGTGGTCAAAGTATTGGAGTTTCAGCTTTAGCATCATTCTTTCCAAAGAAATCCCAGGGCTGATCTCCTTCAGAATGGACTGGTTGGATCTCCTTGCAGTCCAAGGACTCTCAAGAGTCTTCTCCAACACCACAGTTCAAAAAAGCATCAATTCTTTGGTGCTCAGCCTTCTTCACAGTCCAACTCTCACATCCATACATGACCACAGGAAAAACCATAGCCTTGACTAGACGAGCCTTTGTTGGCAACATTAGTCCTTCCAATGAACACCCAGGACCAATCTCCTTTAGGATGGACTGGTTGGATCTCCTTGCAGTCCAAGGAACTCTCAAGAGTCTTCTCCAACACTCCATGAACACTATGAAAAGGCAAAAAGATAGCACACTGAAAGATGAACTCCCCAGGTCGGTAGATGCCCAATGTGCTATTGGAGATCAGTGGAAAAATAACTCCATAAAGAATGAAGTGATGGAGCCAAAGCAAAAGCAACACCCAGTTGTGGATGGGACTGGTGATAGAAGCAAGGTTCGAAGATGTAAAGAACAATATTGCATAGGAACCTGGAATGTTAGGTCCACGAATCAAGGCAAATTGGAAGTGGTCAAACAGGAGATGACAAGAGTGAACATCAACATTCTAGAAATCAGCGAACTAAGATGGACTGGAATGGGTGAATTTAACTCATACGACCATTATATCTACTACTGTGGGCAGGAATCCCTTAGAAGGAATGGAGGAATAGCCATCATAGTCAACAAGAGAGTCCAAAATACAGTAATTGGATGCAATCTCAAAAATGACAGAATGATCTCTGTTCATTTCCAAGGAAAACCATTCAATATCATGGTAATCCAAGTCTATGCCCTGACCAGTAACACTGAAGAAGCTTAAGTTGAACAGTTCTATGAAGACCCACAAGACCTTCTAGAACTAACACCCAAAAAAGATGTCCTTTTCATTATAGGGGACTGGAAAGCAAAAGTCAGAAGTCAAGAAACACATGGGTAACAGGCAAATTTGGCCTTGGAGTACAGAGTGAAGCAGGGCAAAGGCTAATAGAGTTCTGCCAAGAGAACACAATGATCATAGCAAACACCTCCTTCCAACAAGGGCAAGCAAGGGCATGCAAAAGCATGCGAGGATGTTGGAGGACTTGCAAGAGTGTGGAAGGATGTGCGAGGATTTTTGAGGGCATGCAAGTGTGTGAGAGGATGTGCAAGGCTGTGTGAGAGCAGACAAGGGTGTGCAAGAGTGTGTGAGGCTTTGTAAGGGCTTGCAGGGATGTGCGAGGGTGTACAAGGATATGCGAGTACGTGAGAGGCCATGGGAGAATGTGTGAAGGCATGTGAGAACGTGTGAGAATCTGCGAGGGCCTGTGAGGGTGTGCGAGGACATGCGAGAATGTGCCATGAATGCGAGAGCATAAGAGGACATGCGAGGGTGTGTGAGGACGTGCGAGGGCGTGAGGTGGCATACAGGACTTGCTATAGCATGCAAGGACATTCTAGTACATGTGAGGGTGTGTGAGAACGTGTGAGAGTGTGTGAGGAGCTACGAGCATGGGCGAGGGTGTGCTAGGGAATACACGGGCATGTGAGGCCGTGTGAGTATGTGTAAGTATGTGCAAGAGCAGGTGAGGGTGTGCAAGTGTGTGCGAGGACATGCAAAAGTGTGTGAGGGCTTGTGAGGATGTGTGAGAGTGGATAAGGACGTGGGAGAGCTTGTGAGAGCATGTGAGAATGTGCGAGGACTTGCAAGAGGGTGCAATGATGTGCGAGGGAGTGTAAGGCTGTGTGACAGTGTGTAAGGGTGTGTGAGTGCATGGGAGAACATGGAAGAGTGTACAAGAACACACGAGGGTGTGCAATGCCATGCAATAGCATGTGAAGTTGTACGAGGGTGTGTGAGGATGTGGGAGAGCATTCGACAATGTGCAAGATAGTGCAAGGGCGTGCGGGTGTGTGTGTGTGAATTTGAGGGTGTGCTAGAGCATAGGGAAAGATGCTAGGGCATGCAAGTGCATGCAAGGAGTTGTGTGGCTGTGCAAGAGTATGTGTGTGCATGTGAAAGCATTTGAGAGTGTATGAGTACATGCGAGGGTGTGGGAGTGCATGTGAGGGTATGTGACGGCATGCGAGGGTATGCAAGGATGTGTGAGAACATTTGACAATGTGCGAGAGAGCATGCGGGCATGAAGGGGTGTGCAAGGGCATTGAGGACATGTTAGGTCATGGGAGGACATGCTAGGGTGTGAGAGTGTGTGTGAGGAGGTATGTAGCTGTGCAAGATACATGTGTGAGTGCAAGAGCTTTCAAGGGCATCCGAGGGTGTGAGAGGGCATGCAAGGAAGTGTGAGGATGTGCAACCCTCTGTGAGGGCGTATGAGTGTGTACGAGAATGTGCGAGAGTGGTTGAGCATAAAGAACATATGAGTCCATCCGAGAGTGTGCAAGGGCATGGGAAGATGTGCAAGCGTGTTCAATGGTGTGTGATGGCGTTCCAGGGTGTGTGAGGATGTCAAGTGCATGTGAGGCTGTGTGAGAGTGTTCAAGGATATGCGAGCATGTGCGAGGGCATGCGGGGTCATGCAAGAGCTGGCAAGAGCGTGCAAGAGTGTGAGAGGAAGTGAGAGAGTGTGAGAGTACCTGTGAGGGCATGTGAGGATGTATCAGGCCATATAAGGAATTTCAAAAGTGTGCAAGGCCCTGTGAGGGCGTGGGAAGGCATGCGAGGGTTTGCGAGGCTATGTGAGGATGTGTGCGGCTGTGACAGGCCATGCAATGGTGCGCAAAATCAGACGAGTGTGTGTGAGGGCATTTGAGGGCATCCTAGGACGTGTGAGAGTGTGGGAGGGCGTGTGAGGGTGTTGGAGAATGTGTGAGAGCGTGCAAAGGCATGTGAGTGTGTGCGAGAGCATGCTAGTCCATATGAGGGTGTGTGAGGATGTGCAAGAGTGTGTAAGAGCATGCAAGGATGTGCAAGGGCATGTGAGGACATGCGAGCCCATACAAGGGAGTGTGACAGTGCGTGAGGACATGAGAGAACATGCAAGAGTGTGCAAGGGCATGCGAGGATGTGTAACAATATGCGAGAATGTGTGAGGGCATGAGAGAGCGGGCGATGGTGTGAGAGTGCATGCAAAAGCGTGTGAGGATATGCGAGGCCTTGCAAGGGTGTGCAAAGGCAATCGAGGGCAAGCGAGTGTGTGAGGGTGTACGAGTATGTGGGAGGGTGTAGGAGTGCAATCAAGGGCAAGCAAGAGTGTGTGAGGGCTTGTGAGGACGTGCTAGATTGTACAATTGTATGCAGGGACATGCGAGCACATGAGAGACTGTGTCAGGTATTGTGAGGGTGTGTGATACCCTGTCAGGGCATTCAAGGAGGTGGGAAGGTGTGTGAGGTTGTGAAAGCCTGGAAGGACATGTGAGGGCATGCAAGGATGTTTGAGTTTGTGTGAGGCCATACAAGAGCATGTAAAGGCGTGAGAGGCCATGTGATGGTATGTGAGAATGGGTAAGGGTATGCAAGGGTGTGTGAGGACATGTGAGGATATATAAGAGCATGTGAGGACGTGTGAGGGTATTCGAGGGCATGGAAGAGTGTGCGTGGGCATGTGAGGGTGTATTCGAGGATGTGCCAGAATGTGTGATGGCATGCAAGAGCATGCAAGGACACGTGAGATCATGCGAGGACATGCGAGAATGTGCAAGAACATGCAACTGTGTGATAGGGCATGCTAGGACATGCAAGAGCATGTGAGGGCATGTGAGGGCTTTTGAGGTCATCTAGAGCATGCAAGGACATGAGAGGGTGTGCAAGAGTGCGTGAGGTTGTGCGAGGGCATGTGAAGATGTGCAAGAGCATGTGAGGGCATGCAATGGCATGCGAGGTCATGTGGGAGCATGTGTGGACATGTGAGGGTGTGAGAGAATGTGCCAGTGTGGGGGAGGTCGTGCTAGGGCGTGTGAGGGTGAATGAGGGTGTGCGAGGGCATGAAAAGGCTTGCAAGTGTGTGTGAGTACATGTGAGAAATGTGAGGATGTACGAGAGCGTGCAAAAGCATGTCAGGCCATGTGATGCTGTGCAATACCTTGTTAGGGCATGAGAAGAGTGGAAAGGCGAGTGACAGCATGAGAGCATGCAATGAAGGGTAAGAACATGTGATGCCATGCAAGGGCTTACACAAGCATATGAGGGCATTTGAGAGCATGCAAGAATGTATGTATGAGAGCATGCAAGGGAGTGCAAAGACTTGCGAGAGCATGCAAGAGCATAAGAGGGCATATGAGACCATGTGAGTGTGTCCAAAGATGTGAGAGGACATACGAGAGTGTTGGAGGGCATGCAAGGATATGTGAGAACGTGAGCTTGAATGAGGACATGAGACAGTGTGTGAGGATGTGCAAGGGCATGCGAGGGTGTGTGAGGGTGTGAGAGAATATGCAAGGGCCTGTGAAGACATGCGAGGTCATGCAAGGGTGTTCTAGGTCTTGTCAGGATGTGCAATGATGTGAGGCCATGTGACAGCATTTGAGGGTGTGCGAGGGTGTTTTAGGGCATGTGAGGATATGCAAATAGATGCAAGGCTGTATGAGAGCATGTGAGAGCGTTTGGGGATGTGCAAGGGTATGCAAGTTCATGTGAGGACATGCGAGGGCATGCAAGGTCATACGAAGACTTGAAATGGTGTGCCAGTTTGTGTGAGGATGTGTGAGGGCATGTGAGGGCATACAAATTTGTCTGAGGGTGTCCGAGGGTGTGTGAGGGCATGCTAGACTTTGTGAGGGCATGCAAGGACTTGCGAGAATGTGTGGGGGTGTGCCAGGATGTGCAAAGGTGTTTCAGTTCATGTGCATAGGCATCCTATGGGGTGCAATGCCATGCAAGGATGTGCAAGTGTGTGTAGGGTCATGCTATAACATGTGGGAATTTGCAAGGGCAAGTGAGGGCGTGCAAAGATGTACAAGGACATGGAAAGGCATGCGAGGGCGTGAAAGAACATGCGAGGACTTACAAGTGCATGTGAGGGCTTGGGATGGTGTGTGAGGATGTGCAAGGAGGTGTGAGGCCATGAGAGTGTTCAAGGGCATGTGAGGGTGTGCAAGGATGTGTGAGGCCTTTCGAGAGGATGCAAGAGCATGGTCAGTTCAGTTCATTCACTCAGTCGTGTCCGACTCTTTGTGACCCCATGAATTGCAGCACACCAGGCCTCCCTGTCCATCACCAACTCCCGGAGTTAACTCAAACTCATGTCCATCGAGTCGGTGATGCCATCCAGCCATCTCATCCTCTGTCGTCCCCTTCTCCTCCTGCCCCCAGTCCCTCCCAGCATCAGAGTCTTTTCCAATGAGTCAACGCTTCGCATGAGGTGGCCAAAGTATTGGAGTTTCAGCTTTAGCATCATTCCTTCCAAAGAAATCCCAGGGCTGATCTCCTTCAGAATGGACTGGTTGGATCTCCTTGCAGTCCAAGGGACTCTCAAGAGTCTTCTCCAACACCACAGTTCAAAAGCATCAATTCTTCAGCACTCAGCCTTCATCACAGTCCAACTCTCACATCCATATATGACTACTGGAAAAACCATAGCCTTGACTAGACGAATCTTTATTGGCAAAGTAATGTCTCTGCTTTTGAATATGCTATCTAGGTTGGTCATAACTGTCCTTCCAATGAGTAAGTGTCTTTTAATTTAATGGCTGCAATCACCATCTGCAGTGATTTTGGAGCCCCAAAATATAAAGTCTGACACTGTTTCCACTGTTTCCCCATCTATTTCCCATGAAGTGATGGGACCAGATGCCATGATCTTCGTTTTCTGAATGAAGCCAACTTTTTCACTCTCCACTTTCACTTTCATCAAGAGGCTTTTTGTTCCTCTTCTGGACCTGCAAAAGCATGCAAGTTTGTATGAGAGTGTGCAAGGGTGTGCGAGAGTGTGTGAGAGCATGTGAGGTCATATGATTCTGTGAGAGGGTGATCAACGACATGTGAGGGTGTTGGTGGGCATGCTAGGATTTGCGAAGGCATGTGAGGATGTATGAGAGCATGGCAGGGCATGGGAGAACGTGCAAGATTGTGCGAGGATGTGCGAGGGCATATGAGGACAGCAAGAGCTTCAGAGGGAATGCGAGAGTGTGCGAGGCCGTGAAAGGCCAAGTAAGGCTGTGCAATTGTTTTTGAGGACATGCGAGAATGTGTGATGGCATCAAGACTGTGCAAGGGCATGTGAGGAGGTGTGAACACATACGAGGGAGTGTGACGGTGTGAGAGAGCATGAAAGGGTATGTTAGATTTTGACAAGATGTGCTAGGGGGTGCAAGGGCATGTGAGAGCATCATGGTCATGTGAGGCCTTGTTATGATGTGTGAGGATGTGCAACATCATGCAAGGATGTGTGAGCCCATGCATGAATGTGCAAGGCCATGCAAGGGAGTGCGAGAGCATGTATCGGGGGGCAAGAGCAGGTGAGTCCATGCAAGAACGTGCAAGGGCATGTGAGGGCATGTGAGAGCATACAATGCCATGTGATTGTGAAGGTGTGTGAAGACATGCAAGGTCTTGCAAGAGTGTATGATACCATGCGAGGGCATAGAGGGCATGGGAGGACTTACAAGAGGGTGCAAGGATGTGAGACATCATGCAAGTGCCTATGAGGGTGTGCAAGGGCATGTGCATTTGTGTGAGGATGTGGGAGGGTGTATGAGGGCATACAAGGCCATGAGAGTGTACAGAGCCTTGCAAGAGCCTGTGAGGATGTGCAAGAGCATGCGAGTTCATGAGAGGACATGTGAGGGTGTTCAAAGTTGTGCCAGGACATGCAATGGAGTGTGAGTTCCTGTGAGGACATGCCAGGTCGTGGGTACCCATGACCTGCTAGAATGTACGAAGGCATGAGAGGATGTGTGAGAGCATGGGAGGTAGGGAGAGGGCATGTGAGAGCATGCAAAGCCATCTGAGGGGGTGTGAAGGCACGCAAAGGGCATGCGAGGATACACGAGAGTTTGCAAGTGTGTGTGAGGATGTGCAAGAGCATGCAAGTATGTGCAAGGGCAAGAGAAAGCAACTCAAAATGAGCCCCAAGACCCCTTATGCAACTCCAGAGGATTCCCAAGAGGAGCCATCCCAAATACAATTTGAGAGGAGCACTCCACAACAACAAGAAAAGAAGCCACATACCACAACTAAAGAGGAGACCCCCCCACCCCACTACAACCATAGAGGAGTCTGAAAACCACAACAAGAGATGAGCAGAAAAAAACACACATAAAACAAAACAAAACAAAACAAAAAAACTTCAGTTGACCCTACTGCAACTAGAGTGGCTGCTGCTGCTGCTAAGTTGCTTCAGTCGTGTCTGATTCTGTGCAACCCCATAGATGGCAGCCCATCAGGCTTCCCCGTCCCTGGCATTCTCCAGGCAAGAACACTGGAGTGGGTTGCCATTTCCTTCTCCAAAGCATTAAAATGAAAAGTGAGGTGAAGTTGCTCAGTCATGTTCAACTCGTAGCGACCCCATGGACTGCAGCCTACCAGGCTCCTCCATCCATGGGATTTTCCAGGCAAGAGTACTGGAGTGGGGTGCCATTGCCTTCTCTGAACTAGAGTGGAGCCCCATGCAATAAAAACACAGTAGCCTACCACACATCACAACTAGACAGGAGCCAGCCTGCTAATCTCTACTACAGAGGAGTTGCCCCATGCCACAACTCAAGAGGAGGGGCCGTGCCAAAATTAGAGAGTAGGCTCACAAATATTGCACCTGGAAAGAGTGCCTGTGCACATGGCTACCAGAGAGGAAATCCCCTCAACGATTCAAGAGGAACAGTGCACTGCAACACTAAAGATGCCCCCCACACACCTTAACTAGAGAAAAGACCCCCTAACAAAACTTGAGAGGAGACTACACACCACAACTAGAGAGGAGCCCATCTGACCCAACTAAGAGTTGACCCCCAACATCAACTAGAGAGTACCCCATGCTACAGGGTGTTTAGCCACCCACACGTCACAACTAAACAGAAGCCACTCTACACATTGCTACTAGAGGGGAGCCACCCCAACAAAACTCAATTGGAGGCCTCAACTCAACTGAAGAGTAGCAGCAATTCCCCCAATGCAACTCAAGAGGAGTCCCGTGCCACAAATAGAGAGGAACCCACACATTTCAACAAGAGAGGAGCCCACTGGACACTGCATTAAGAAAGAAGGCCCCACACCCTGCCCCTAGAGTGGAGCAATCTCATCCACCACATCGAGAGAGGAGGCTCCACACCACTCCTAGAGAGCAGCCCCTCAAACAACAAATAGAGATGAGCCAGCAAACTGCAGCTAGAGAAGAGCCACACAACATGATGCAACAAGACAAGAGTTCCCACTCCACAACTAGAGAGGACCTCCCCAGGCACAGCACAACTAGGGAGGAGCACTCCGGCACAACACACTTGAGAGAAGCCCAAATGCCAAAACTAGAGAGTTGAATGCATGTCACAACTAGATAGTTGACCCTCAGGCACAAATAGTGAGGAACACAAGGCTGTAACTAGAGAGGTGCCCAACCCCTCCTATACGTCACATCTAGAGCGGAGAACCACTGCCACAACTAGAGTGGACACACCTGCTAAAGGTAGATAGGCGCCTGCCCCACATATCATAATCAGAAAAAGTGACCATGCACATCAAAACTAGAGTGGAACTCCCACATGGATCATAATGAAAGAGGAGGCCAAAACCATAACTAGAGGAGACCCCTTATGCAATTAGAGCTAAGTACCCCCTCCCCCCGAACATAGCCATTAGAGAGGAGCATACCCACACATCACAATTAGACAGAAGCACCTGCCACGAGTACAGAGGAGCTCACCATGCTACAACTAAAAAGAACTCCCACTGCCACAATGAGACTGTAGCCTCCTGCACATTGCAACTAGAAAAATTGCCCCTTCTCATCAAAACCAGAGAGGAGTCATCCCAATCACAATTTGAGAAGAACATTCTACTGCATCTAGAGAGGAGCAAAGCTACCACAACAAGAAGGAGCCTCCTGCAAAAACTAGAAAGTAGTCTGCAAACAACAGCTAGAGAGGAGCTGACCCACCACAAATAAAGAGTGGACCCTCACTGCAACTAGAGTGGAGCCCCATGCCACAACTAGAGAGTACTCTCCTGCATGTTGCACTTAGACAGGGGCCATCCAGCACATCGCTACTAGAGATTATCTGCCCCACTGCAGCTCAAGAGGAGGCTCCACCACAACTCTAAAGGAACTCCAAGTCACCTGCTGCAATTCAAAAGGCATTCCGTGTTCCTGCTACAATTTGACAGGAGCCCTAGGCTGCAATAAGGGGCAACAGGCCAAAATGATGGAGGGGCTGTCTGGCCGAAACTGAAGTGGATTCTCCCAGGACAACTAGATAGGAGTCCCACAGAATATCACACCTAGAGAGACACCCTTCTGCCACAAATAGAGATAAGCTCCCTAAAGTAAGTTGAGTGGAGTCCCTCACAACTTGACAGAAGCAATCCCCTTAATATTAGTGAGGAACCCCTAGTGGCAAAAGTAGAGAGGACATCTCCCATGGAGCCACCCACACCCCAACCAGAGATGACACAGCTGCACAACTTGAGAGGAGCCCTCCACCACAACTCAAGAGGAGCCAGCTGGACATCACACATGAGAGGAGCCCATCTGCTGCTAGTAGAGACGAACCTCACACCACAATTAAAGAGGAGCTTGCACACCACCACTAGAGAGAATCGAACCCACCACAACTACAGAGTTGACCCGGACCCTAACTAGAGAAGTCCCATGCCAAAACTAGTGAGTAGCCATCCACACATTGCAACAACACAGGAGCCACACTGAACATCCCTGCTAGAGATGAGTCATCACAATACAACTCAAGAGGAGGCCCCACCGCAAGTCAAGAACAACACTGAGTACCATCCCAACATGAGAGGAATCCTGAGTTCCCTGCCACAGCCCAAGAGGAACATTGAGTTCCCACTGCAAAAACTCAAGAGGAGCTCTGAGTCCACTGTTGCAACTCGAGAGGAATACCAAGTTCCCCCTCACAACTCCGGAGGAGCCCTGACTCCCCTGTTGCAACTCGTTAGGAACCCTGAGTTCTCTGCCTCAACTGAAGAGGAGGCCTGATTCCCTGCAGCAACTTCAGTGGAATCCTGAGTTCCCTATCACAACTTGAGATGAACCAAAGTCCCCTGATGCAACTCCAGAGGAGTCCCAAGAGGGGCCTAACCCACCACAATTCAAGAGGAGCACACGACCACAACAAGAGAGGGAGAGCCATACTACAAATAAGGAGGAGGTCCCCCCTGCCACAACTAGAGAGGAGTCTGCAATCCAAAACTACAGAGGAGCTGAAACAGATACATCAGTTGACCCAACTGCAACAAGAGTGGAGTCTCAAGCCAGAACTATACAGTAGCCTACCACACATCACAACTAGACAGGAGCCACCCTGCTAATCTCTACTAGAGAGGAGCTGCCCCATGCAGCTTGAGAGAAAGCCCCACCATAACTTTAAAGGAACACTAAATCAACTGTCCCAATTCTAGAGGAACCTCGAGTCCCTGACCACAACTTGACAGGTGCCCTATGCTGTCACAAAGAAAGAGCCCCCGGTGAGAAGCAGAGGAGCCACCTGACAGAACTGGAAAGGATTCCCCTACCAAAACTAGAGAGGTGCCCTCTGGCACATTGCGCCTAGAGAGAAGACTCTCTGCCACAAATAGACAAGACCCCTGAAGTAACACAAGACAAGACTCTCACAACTAAAGTGGAGTCATGAAAACTAGTGAGGAGATCCAAATGCCACAAGTAGAGAGAACATCCTCCCCACAGAGAACCCCCAGAGGAGGCACCATGGCAACTAAAAAGGAGCCATGAGTCCCCTCCTGAACTTGAGAGGAGGCTTATGCCATAACTCAAGAGAAGCCCATGGCCACAACGAGAGAGGAGCCCACCTGGCAATACTGGAGAGTGACCCACCACGACAACTGGAGAGGAGATCCTGGACACTGCACCTCAAGAGGGTCCCCTCTACCCCAAATAGAGACGCACCACCTGTGTCAGTCGAGTAGACCCCCCTACCACCATCAGAGAAGAGTAATCTCGGCACAACTAGAGAGCAGCCCCTTGAACATTACCACTTGAGAGGAGCATTCCCATACAATGCAATTACACAGAAGCTCTCCTTCCTCAACTAGAGAGGAGGCTCCCATGCCACAACTAAAGAGGAGGGGCTGTGCCAAAATTAGAGAGCAGGCTCACACATATCGCACCTGGAAAGAGTGCCTGTGCACATCGCTACCAGAGAGGAAATCCCCTCCACAATTTGAGAGGAACACTCCACTGCAACTCTAGAGGTGCCAGTCACACACCATAACTAAAGAAGAGCCTCCTAAAAAAACTCGAGAAGATACCGCACACCACAACTATAGAGGAGCTCATCCAACCCAAGTAAGAGTTGACCCCCCACACCAACTAGAGAGGAGCACCATGCCACAGGTTGTTTAGTTACCCACGCATCACAACTAAACAGAAGCCACCTGAACATTGCTACTAGAGAGGAGCCATACCATCACACTATCACAACTAAAAGGAGCCCCCCCCCCACAACTAGAGAGGAGTCTGCAAATGACAATTAGAGAATAGCCATCCCACCATAAATAAAGAATTGATCCTCACTGCAAATAGAATGGAGCCTCATGCCACAACTAGAGAGTAGCCTCCGGCACATTGTACCTAGACAGGGGCCAGCCTGCACATCACTACTAGAGAGGATCTGCCCCACTGTAGCTTGAGAGGAGGCTCCACCATGAGTCTAAAGGAGCCCCGAGTCAGCTGCTACTACTCAAGAGGCAATTTGACAGGAGACCTAGGCTGTAAGAATAAAAGGTGCCTCTGGCCAATGTGACACAGGGACTCCTTGGTCAAAACTGAAATGGATTCCCCCAGATAAACTAGAGTGGTGGCCCCCAGGATATCACACCTAGACCTTCTGCCTCCAATGGAGATGAGCTCCATGAAGTAAGTTGAGTGGAGTCCCTCACTCCTAGAGCAGCAATGCCATTAATATTGGTGAGGAACCCCTAGTACCAAAAGTAGACAGGACCTCCCCCATGGAGACGACCACACCTCAACCAGAGAGGACACAGCCCTGCACTTGTAGAGGAGCCCACCATCACAACTCAAGAGGAGCCTGCTGGACATGGCACATAGATAGGAGCCCCTCTGGTGCTGAAAGAGGTGAACCTCACACAAGAAGTAGAGAGCAGCTTGGACACCACAGCTAGAGAGAATCAAAACCATCACAACTACAGAATTGACCCTGACCAGAATGGTAGAGAGGCACAATGTCAAAACTAGTGAGTAGCCACCCAACATCGCAGCAAGACAGGAGCCCCCCTGCACATCCCTGGTAGAGAGGAGTCACACCAAGAGAACTCGAGAAGAGGCCCCAATGCAAGTCAAGAGGAACCCCAAGTTCACTGCAACGGCTCCAGGGGAACCCTAAGTCCCACACTGCAACTCAAGAGGAACACTGATTTCTCACTGCAACTAGAGAGTACCTCTGAGTCCCTGCTGTGACTCAAGAGGAGCTCTGAGTTCCCCCCTGCAACTCGAGAGGAGGCCCGACTCCCCAGCTGCAACTTGAGAGGAACCCCGAGGTCCCTGATGCAACTCAAGAGGAACCCCGAGTTAACTGCCTCAAATCTAGAGGAGGCCTGACTTCTCTGTTGCAACTCGAGAGAACCCCAAGTTTCCCCCCTGCAACTCAAGAAGGACCCTGACTTCACTGCCTCAACACGACATGAGGCCTGATTCACCTGCTGTGACACAAGAGGAACCCCAAGTTTCCCATCACAACACAAGTAGAGACACTAGCCCATTGATGCAACTCCAGAGGATTCCCAAGGGGAGCTTACCCAACCACAATTCGAGAGGAGCATTCTACCACAAGAGAGGAAGCCTCAGACCACAACTAAGCAGGAGGTGTGCTCTGCCACAGATAGACAGGAGCTTCCTGCACATTGCAACTAGAAAAAGTGCCCTTCTCATTATAACCATAGAGGAGTCACCCAACTCCCAATTTGAGAAGAGCACTCTACTTCATCTAGAGAGGAACCCAACTACCACAATTAAAGAGGAGTTCCCCTGCCACAACTAGAGAGGTGGCTGCAAACGACAACTAGAGATGAGCCAACCCACAGCAAATAAAGAATGCACCCCCACTGTAATTAGAGTGGAGCCTCCAACACATTGCACTTAGACAGGGACCAGCCTGCACATCACTAATAGAGAGGATCTGTCCCACTGCAGCTCCAGAGGAATCTCCACCACAACTCTAAAGGGACCCTGAGTCACATGCTGCAACTCGAGGCACCCTGAGTTCCCCGCTGAAATTTCACAGGATCCCTAGGCTGTAACAAGAAAAGGGGCCACTGGGCCAAATGCCGGAGTGGCTCCCTGGCCAAAATTGAAGCAGATTCCCCAGGAACAACTAGAGTGGTGTCCCCCAGGATATCACACTGAGAGAGAAGACCTTCTGCCTCCATTGGAGACGAGCTCCCTAAAGGAAGTCTAGTTGAGGCCCTCACAACTAGAGAACAGCAATCCCACGAATAGATGTGAGGAACCCATTACGCCAAAAGTAGAGAGGACCTCCCCCATGGAGACATGCACATCCCAACTGGAGATGGGATGGGCGACACAGCCTCACCGCTCGAGAGGAGCCCTTAACCACAACTTGAGAGGAGCCCGCTGGCCATCACACAGAGAGAGGAACCCCTCTTCTGCTAATACAGATGAACCTCACACCACAAGGAGAGAAGAGCTTGCACACCACCATTGGAGAGAACTGAAACCCCTGCAACTGCAGAGTTGACCCTGACCACAATGATAGAGTAGTCCCTTTTCAAAACTAGTGAGCAGTCACCCATCACTGCCACAAGACACGAGCCATCCTGAACATCCCTGCTAGAGATGAGCCGCCCCCAAGAGAGCTCAACAGGATGCCCCACTGCAAGTCGCCAGGAACCCTGAGTACCAACCAAGCTGGAGGAGAACCCCAACTTCCATGCCAGGACTCCAGTGGAATCCTGTATCCTGTGCTGCAAATCCAGAGGAACATTGATTTCTCACTGTACTTTGAGAGGAGCTCTGAGTCCTCTGTGGCAACTCTAGAAGAAACCCCATTTCTGCTGCAACTCAAGAGGAGTCCTGACTCCCCTGCTGCAACTCTAGAGGAAACAGAAGTTCCCCACCTCAACTCGAGAGGAGTCCTGACTCCCCTGTTGCCACTCGAGAGAAATCCTGAGATCCCCATCGCAACTTGAGAGGAACCTTGAATTTCCCACCACAAATCAAAACAACACTGAGTTCCCTCTCAACTCGAAATAAAGCCCGATTCCTCTGCAGTGACTCGAATGGAACATGTGACCCCAGGTGCAGGGTCTGGTGTGTCTGGTCACCAGAGACTGTGCAGATGTGACCCCAGGTACAGGGTTGGGGAGAAATGTCACCCTAGAAACTGTGGAAATATGGCCCCAGGTGCAGGGTCGGGAGGGGACCACGCTGGAAACGGTGGTCATGTGAACCTAGGTGCATGGTCTAGGAGGGCGTCACCATGAAGACTATGGATGTGCAACCTCAGGTATAGGGTCTGGGAGGTGGGGTTACCCTCGACTGTGAATATGTGATCCTAGTTGCTCAGTCTGGAGGGTGGGGTCAGGCTGGACACTGTGGATGTGTGACCAGAGATACAGTGTCTGCAGAGGGGTGTCACCAATAGATACTGGAAATGTGACCCAAGGTCCAGGGTAGAGAGGGCGTCACCCTGGATACTGTGGACGTGTGACCCCAGTTGTAGTGTCTAGGAGGTGGGGTACCTTAGAGACTTTGCACATGTGACTCCAGATACAGGGTTTGTGAGGTAGGGTCTCCCAGGAGACTGTGTACACATGTTCCCAGTACAGGTTCTGGGAGGTGGGTTCATTTCTGGGACTGAATGTGTGACCTAAAGTTCAGTGTCTGGGGAAGAGGATGACCCTGGAGACTGTGGACTTGTGACAACATATATATGGCCTGAGGGGGTGGGTAACCCTGGAAACTATGTACATGTGGCCACAGCTGTAGGGTCTGGATGGGGGGTCACCTTGAGACTGTGAATGTGAAAACCCACGTGCTGGGTCTGAGAGCTGGGGTAACCCTGGAAACTGTGGAGATGAGGCCTCAGGTGCAGGGTCTCGGTGGTGGGGTCACCCTGGGGACTGTGGACATGTGACCCAAAGTGCAGTGTCTGGGGAAGAGGCTGACTCTGGAGATTGTGGATGTGTGACCAATGTATATGGTCTGGGAGGGGTTCATCGTGGATACTGCAGACATTTGACATCAGGTATAGGATCTGGGAGGGGGGTCACAATGGAAACTGTGGCCATGTGACCCAAGTACAGGGTCTGGGGAGGGTTGTCATCTGGGGACTGTGAACATGTGACCCCAGATGCAGCATTTGGAGGGGGGTCACCCTGAAGACTGTGGACATGTGACACTAGATGCAGGGTCTGGGAGGGGATCACCCTGGAGACGGAGGACATGTGAACTCAGTACTGGGTCTTGGAGGCAGGGTAACCCTGGAGATTCTGTATCCGACCACAGGCTCAAGTCTGGGAGGTGGGGTCACCTAGGAGACTGTGGATGTGTGACTGAAAGTGCTGCATTTGGGGAGGAGGCTTTCCCTGGAGACTATGCACATGTGATCCAAGGTGAGTGATCTGAGAGGGGATCATCAAGGAGATGTGGACTTGCAACTCCAGGTATTGGGTCTAGGAGTTGGGGTTACTCTGGAGAGGGTGCACATGTGATCCCAGGTGCAGGGTCTGGTGGGTGGGGTCACCCTGGAGACTGTGGAAGTGTGGTCCCATGTACAGGGTCTGGGAGGTGGGGTCACTTGGGGCCAGTGGACATGTGACCCCCAAGTGCAGGGTCAGGGAGGTGGGGTCACCCTGGAGACTATGGACATGTTATCTCAGGTACAGGGTCTGGGAGGGGTTTATCCTGGGCCATGGATGTGAGAACCCAGGAACAGGGTCTGGGCGGGTGTCACTCGGGAAACTGCAGATATTTGATCCCAGGTACAGGGTCTGGGAAGGGAGTCACCCCAGAGAATGTGGACGTGTGGGCCAGGTACAGGGTCTGGGAATGGACATCATGATGGAAACTGTGGATGTGTGACCCCAGGTACAATGTCTGGGAGGATGTCACAGTAGAGACTGTGGATGTGTGACCCCAAATACAGTGCCTGGGAGGAGTCACCTTGGGCACTGAAGACATGTGATCTCGGGTACAGGGTCTGGGAGGGTGTCATCCTGGAAATGGTGGCCATGTGACCCCATGTGTAGTGACTGAGTGGGAGGTTAACCTGGAGGCTGTGGACATGTGATCCCAGGTGCTCAGATCAGTGTCGTGGGGTCACCCTGAAATCTGTGGACATGTAACCACAAGTTACATGTGTCATCCTGGAGACTATGGATGTGTGACCACAGGTAAAAGTTCTGATGAGGTGGGGTCACCCTAGAGACTGTGGACATGTGACCCAAAGTACAAGTTCTGGTGAAGTGCAGTCACACTGGAGACTGTGGAGGTGTGACCCCAGGTGCAGGGTTTGGGGAGGGTTTCACCCTGGAGACATGGATGTGTGACCCCATGTGCAGGGTCTGGAAGCGAATTTACCCTTGAAACTGAAAATGTGACCCCAGATACAGAGTTTTGGAGAGGAGTCACTAAGGAGAATCTGGACATGTGACCCAGGTGCAGGTGTTTCAAAGGGGTCACCCTAGAGCCTGTGGACATGTGATGCCAGGTGAAAGGTCTGGGAGGTGGGGACACTGGAGACTGTGAACATATGACCCCAGATGCAGGGTCTTAGGAGAGGGTTCTCCCTCGAGACTGTGGATGTGTGACACCAGTTACAAGGTCTGGGGAGAGGGGGTCACCCTGGAGACTGTTAACATGTGACCCCAAGTGCAGGGTTTGGTGTGTGGGATCATCGTAGAAATTGTGGAGTTTTGAAACCTGGTACAGGTTTTGGGAGGTGGGTTCATGCTGGAGATGGGACATGAGATCCTATGTTCATGGTTTTTGAAGGGGGTCACCCTGGATATGGTGGACATGTGACCTCAGGTACATGGTCTGTGAGGGGGTTCACCCTGGAGACTGTGACCATGTGACTCCAGGTACAGGGTCTGAGCTGGGGTGTCAGCCTGGAAACTCTGGACGTTACCCCAGGTGCAGGATCTGGAAGGAAGTCAACCTGGAGATTCTGGACATGTGACTCCAGGAACAGTGTCTGGGGATGTGTGTCACCCTATAGACAGTGGAAATGTTACCCCAGGTGCAGGTTCGGGAGGGGGGTCACCCTGAAGACTGAACATGTGACACAAGGTGCATGGTCTGCAAGGTGTGCTCTCCCTGGAGACAGTGGACATGTGACCCCAGGTAAAGGGTCTTGGAAGTGGGGTCACCCTGGAGAATGTGGACATGTTACCTTGGGTGCAGGGTCTGGGAGGGATTTACCCTGGTGACCGTGGATGTTAGAATACAGGTGCAGGGTCTGGGAGTTTTGGTCACCCTAGAGACAGTGGTTGTGATACCCCAGTACAGGGTCAGGGAGGTTGGTTCAGCCTGGAAAATGTGGATGTGTCACTCCAGACAGGATGTGGAGGAGGATTGTCACCCTGGATACTGTGGACATGTGTCCCCACATTCAGGGTCTGGGACAATGGTCCCAGTAGAGACTGCAAATTTGACCCCAGGAGTAATGTCTGTAAGGGAAGGTTACCCTGGAGACTGTGGATCTGTGACCCAGGCACTTGGACCACAGTTGTGGGGTCACCCTGAAGTCTGTGAATGTGTGACCACAGGTTCAGTGTCCTGGGAAGTGTCACCCTGGAGACTATGATGAGTGACCAGATATTCACCATCTGGGAGTGGTGGTCACCCTGGAGGCTGTGGAGGTGTGACCACAGGTAAAAGTTCTGATGAGGTGGGGTCACCCAAGAGACTGTGGACATGTGACCCAAGGTACAAGTACTGGTGAGGTGCAGTCACCCTGGAGATTGTGGTGGTGTGACCCCAGGTGCAGGGTCTGGAGGGAAGGTTACTCTGCAAACTAGAAATGTGACCCCAGGTCATAGTGGAGTGTCACCAAGGAGACTCTGGACATGTGACCCAGGTGCAGGTATTTCAAAGGGGTCATCCTGGAACCTGTGGACTTGTGACCCTAGGTGAAGGGTCTAGGAGGTGGGGTCACCCTCGAGACTGTGGACGTGTGACCCTAGGTGCAGGGTCTGGTGAGAGGGTTCTCCCTGGAGACTGACATGTGAACCCAGGTGCAGGGTTTGCTGATGTGGGACACGCTGCTACTGTGGACCTGTGACCCCAGGTACAGGGCCAGAGAGGGGGGGTAACCCTGGAAATTTCGGATGTGTGACCCCAGGTATAGTGTCTGGGAGGTGGGAATATACTGGAACTGTGGAGGTGGCTCAGACGAAAAGCATCTGCCTGCAATGCGGGAGACCCATGTTCAATCCCTGGGTTGGGAAGATCCCCCGGAGAAGGAAATGGCAACCCACTCCAGTACTCTTGCCTAGAAAATTCCATGGATGGAGGAACCTGGTGGGCTACAGTCCTTGGGGTCGCAAAGAGTCAGACACGACTGAGCGACTTCACTTTCACTTTTCATATGGTCTGCGAGGTGGAGTCAGACTGGAGACTGGATATTAGACCCCATTTACATCACCCTGGAGATGGTGGAGATGTGACCTCAGGTACAGGGTCTGTGTGGGGGTTCACCATGGTGACTGTGGCCATGTGACCCCAGGTACAGGGTCTAGGGTAGGGTGTCAGCCTGAAGACTCTGGACATATTACCCCAGGTGCAGGTTCTGGAAGGGGGTCACCCTGGAGATTCTGGATGTTTTATTCCAGGTACAGCTTCTGGGTACATGTATCACCCTATAGACAGTGGAAATGTGACCCCAGGTGCAGGTTCAGGAAGGGGTCACCCTGGAGACTGTGAATGTGTGACCCTAGGTGTATGGTCTGAGAGGTGTTGTCTCCCTGGAGACAGTGGGCATGTGACTCCAGGCACAGGATCTGGGAGGTGGGGTCACTTGGAGGCTGTCGACATGTGACTCCAAGTACAGGGTCTGGAAGGATGGTCAATGTAGAGACTGTGGACATGTGACCCCAATTACAGTGCTTGGGAGGGGTCACCCAGGGGGCTGAAGACATGTGACTTCAGGTACAGGGTCTGGGAGTGTGTCCCAGGAAACTGTGGACATGTGAACCCAAATGCAGGATTTGGTGGGGGGTCACATAGGAGATTTTAAATATGGGAACCCAGGTGTTGTGTTTGGGAGTCGTCACCCTGGACTGTGGATGTGTGACCCCAGGTTCAGGGTCTTGGAGGGGTGTCACCCTGGAAACTGTGTACATTTGACCCCAGGTGCAGTGTGTTTGGAGGTGGGTCACCTTGGAGACTGTTGATGTGTGACTGCAGGTGCAGGGTCTGTTAAGGGGTGCCACACCAGAGACTGCAGATATTTGACCCCAGGTACAGGAAGGCCTGGCGTGCTGCAATTCATGGGGTCAAAAAGAGTCGGACATGACTGAGAGACTGAACTGACTGACGGACTGACAGAGTCTGGGTCGGGGGGTGGGTCACACTAGAGACTGTGGAAGTGTGATCCCAGGTGCAGGGTCTGGGAGGGAGGTAATGCTGGAAATGGTGGACATGTGACACCAGGTGCAGGATTGGGCAGGGGTGTCACCATGGATATTATGGAAGTGTGATCCCAGGTACAGAGTCTGGGAAAAGGCATCAGACTGGAGAGTGTGGATGTGTGACCCAGGCACAGGTTCTGAAAAGGGTGTCAGCCTGGAGACAGGATGTGTGAACCAGGCACAGGGTCTGGGAAAGGGCGTCAAGCTGGAGATTGGACATGTGAACCTAATTACAGTGTCTGGGAGGATAGTCACAGTAGAGACTTGGATATGTGACCTCAAGTACAGTGCCTAGGAGAGCACACCCTGGGATCTGAAAACGTGTGATCTCAGAAAAAGGGTCTGGGAGTATGTCAACCTGGAAACTGGACATGTGACCCCAGGTGTAGGTCTGTTAGGGGTAGTTACCTAGGAGATTGTAGACATGTGATCCCAGGTGCTCAGATTGGTGTGGTGGGGTCACCCTGAAGTCTGTGGATGTGTGACTACAGGTACAGGGTCTGGGGGGGGGGTGTCACCCTGGAGACTGTGGATGTGTGACCACAGCTAAAAGTTCTGATGAGGTGTGTCCACCCTGGAGCCTGTGGACATGTGATCCAAGGTAAAGGGTCTGGAAGTTGGGGTCACCCTGTAGACTGTGGATGTGTGACCTCATGTACTGGGACAGGATAGGGATCACATAGGGGACTTTGGGATATGTGAACTCAGATGCAGTGATTGGGAGTCCTCACCCTAAAGACAGTAGACATGTGACCGCAGGTACAGTGCCTGGGCAGTGATGCCACCATAGAGACAGTGGAAGTATGACCCAAGTGCAGGTTTGGGAGGACATTGCCCTGGAGACTGTGGAAGTGTGACCCCAGGTACAGAGTCTGGGGAAGTGGGGTCACCCTGGAGACTGGACATGTGATCCCAGGTACAGGGTCTGGGAGGCGAGGTCTCTCGGGGACTGTGGACATGTGATCCCATGTGCAGAGTCTGGGGAAGGGGCTCATCCGAGAGACTGTGGACATATGTCCCCAGGGACCTGGTCTGGGAGGTGGGGTCACACTGGAGACTGTGAACATGTTACCTCAGGTGCAGGGTCTGGGAGTGGTTTACCATGGAGACTGTGGACCTGTGGCCCAGGTGCCAGGCCTGTGAGGTTTGGTTACTGTGGTCGTGATACCACAGTATAGGGTCAGGGAGGTTAGGTCACCTGGAGAATGTGGATGTGTGACCCTATGTACAAATCTGGTGAGGAGTGTCCATGGTGGACTGTGGACATGTGACCCCAGATGCAGGTTTGGAGACTGTGGATGTATGACCCCAGGTGCAGGGTCTGGGAGCGGCTGTCACCATGGAGACTGTGGACCTGTAACCCCAGGTATAGGGTCTGGGAGGGGTTCACCCTGGATACCATGGATGTGTGAGCCGGGAATGGGATCACTCTTGGGATTGCTGAAAGGTTACCCCAGGTGCATGGTGTGGGAAAGAGTCACCTTGTAGACCATGGATGTGCAATCCTAGGTGCAGGGTCAGGGAGGCGCTGTCACCCTGAAAACTGTGGTCATGTGACTTCAGGTACAGGGTCTGGAGGTGGGCTTATCCAGGCAACTGTTGATGTGTGACCCCAGGTAAAGTGTCTGGGGTGGTTTTTCACCCTGTAGACTCGACATGTTACCAACGTGCAGGGTCTGGGAAGGGGTCACCATGGAGACTGTGGACATGTAACCCCAGGCACAGGTTCTGGGAGAGGTAAACCCTGGGACTGTGGACATGTGACTCCAGGTGTAGGGACTCAGAGGTGGGCTCACCTTGAGACTGTGGACATGTGATCCCAGGAACATGGCCTGGGAGGAGGTCACCATGGAGACTGTGGATGACTCCAGGTATATGGCCTGGGAGGTGGGGTTACCCTGGACTGTGGACATGTGATCCAAGTTACTCAGTGTGAAAGGTGGGGTCACACTGGAGACTGTGGATGTGTGAGCCCAGATACAATGTTTGTGGAGGGGTATAACACTAGACACTGGAAACGTGACCCCAGGTCCAGGATCTAGAGGGTATCACACTGAAGACTGTAGACATGTGACTCCAGGTGCAGGGTCTGGGAAGTGGGGTCACCCTGGAGACTGTGAACGTGGGACCCCAGGGACTGTGTTGGAGGTGGGGTCACACAGTAGACTGTGGACATGTGACCCTAGGTACAGGGTCTGCGAGGTGGGGTCACCCTGGAGACTGTGGACGTGTGACTAAAATTGAAGGATTTGGTGAGGCAGCTCTCCCCAGAGACTCTGACGTGTGATCCAAGGTGAATGGTCTGGGAGGGGATCACCATGGAGACTGTGGACATGTGACTCCAGGTATAAGGTCTAGGAGTTGGGGTTACCCTAAGACTGAACATGTGACCCTGGTATAGGGTCTGAAGGTGGGCTCATCCTGGAAGGTGGAGCTGTGACACCATGTTTATGGTCTGAGGGGTGGGGTTTACCCGGGACACTTGCAGATATTTGACCCCAGGTATGGGTCTGCAAAGGGGGTCACCATGGAGACTATGCACATGTGACCACAGGTACAGGACCTGGGAGAGGTATCACCCAGGGGACTGTAGAAATGTCACCCTGACTGCAGGATCAGGAGCAATCACCCTGGAGACTGTATAAGTGTGACTGCAGGTACAGGGTTGGGAGGTGGGGTCACCCTTCAAACTGTAGACATGAGACCCCAGTCCAGGGTCTGAAAGGGTGCCACCCTGGAGCCTGTGGACATGCGACCCAGGTGCAGGGTCGGGAGGGTTTCACCATGAAGACTGTGGACATGTGACTGCAGGTGCAGGGTCTGGGAGGTGGGTCACCCTGGAGATATCGGACGCGTGATCCCAGGTGCAGGGTGTGTGGAGGGGGGTCATCTTGGAGACTGGAAGTTTGATCCCAGGTACAGGGTCTGGGAAAGGGAGTTACCCAGGAGACTGTGGATGTTCCTCAGGGTAGGTTCTGGGAGGGGTTCATCACGGAGACTGTGGACATGTGACCCCAGGTGTAGATTCTGGGAGATGGAGTCACTCTGTGGAGTGTGGACATGTTCAGGGACTTGAGAGTGGATGTGTGACCCCAGGTATTGGGTATTGGATGTGGGGTCACATAGTAGTATCTGGGGACATGTGACTAAAAGTGCAAAAGGTCATTGTGGACATGTGACTAAAAGTGCAAAATTTGGTGAGGGGGCTCTCCCTGGAGACTCTGATCTGTGATTCAAGGTGCATGATCTGGGAGGGGGTCACCATGGAGACTGTGATTCCAGGTAGAGGGCCTAGGAGTTGAGGTTACCCTGCAGACTGTGGACATGTGACCCCTAGTGGAGGGTCTGGAGGTGGACTCATCCTGGAAACTGTGGAAGTGTGACCCCATGTTTATGATCTGGGGGGAGTTACACTGGATACTGCAGATATTTGACCCCAGGGACAGGGTCTGGGAGGGGGAATCACCATGGAGACTATGCACATGTGACCCCAGGTACAGGACCTGGGAGAGGTGTCATCCAGGGGACTGTAGATATGTGACCCCAGGTGCAGGATCAGGAGTGGTCACCCTGGAAACTGCTTAAGTGTAAGCCAGGTGCAAGGCCTGGAAGGTGGGGTCACCCTTCAGACTGTAGACATGTGACCCCAGTCCAGGGTCTGGGAGGATGTCACCCTGGAGCTTGTGGATGTGTGACCCAGGTGCAGGATTGCGAAGGGTTTCATCGTGGAGACTGTGGACATGTGACCCCAGGTGTAAGGTCTGGAAGGTGGGTTTACTCTGGAAACTGGAAATGTAATGCCAGGAACATGGTCTGGGAGGTGGGTTCACCCTGGAGACTGTGGACGAGTGACATCACGGTCAGGGTCTTGGAGGTGGGATCACCCTGGAGACTGTGGACATTTGAACCCAGGTATAGGGTCTGGGAGATGGAGTCACTCTGAGGAGTGTGGAAGTGTAACCCCAGGTGCAGGGACTAGAGAAGTTATTCACCCTGGAGTCAGTGACATCTGACCCCAGGTACATCATATGGGAGGTGAGGTTACCTGGAGATGGTGTACATGTTACCCTAGGCTCAGGGTCAGAGGTAGGTCACGCTGGAGACTGTGGATGTGTGAAACCAGGTACAGTATCTGGGCAGGGAATCACCCTGGATTTTGTGGAAGTATGACAACAGGTACAGGGTCTGGGAGGGTTGTCACCCTGGAGACTGGACATGTGACCCAGGTACAGTGTCTTGGAAAGGGCATCACCCTGGAGACTGTGGACATGTGACCCCGGGCACAGCATATGAGAGGAAGGTCACAGAAGAGACTGTGGATCTGTGAACCCAAACACAGTGCTTAGGAGGGGTCACCTTGGGGACTGAAGACATGTGACCTCAGGTACAGGGTCTGAGAAGCTGTCACCCTGGAAACTGTGGACATGTGACATCAGGTGTAGGGTTTGTGAGGGGCGGTTACCCTGAAGACTGTGGACAGATGATCCTAGGTGCTTAATCAGGTGTGGTGAGTCACCCTGAAGTCTGTGGACATGTGACCACAGGTACAGGGTCTGGGGTTGGGGTGTCACCCTGGAGACTGTGGACATATGACCAGAGCTAAAAGTTCTGGTGAGGTGGAGTCACTCTAGAGACTGTGGACATATGACCCAAAGTAAAAATTCTAGTGAGGTGGGGACACTCTGGAAACTGTACGTGTGACCCAATATGTAGGTTCTGGGAGGGGAGGTTACTCTGGAAACTGGAAATGTGATCCCAGGTACAGGGTCTTGGAGGGATGTCATCAAGGAGACTGTGGACATGTGACCCCAGGTGCAGGTACTTCTGAAAGTTCAACCTGGAGTCCGTGGACGTGAGATCCCAGGTGAAGGGTCTGGGAAGGGTTTACCCTGGAGACTGTGAACGTGAGAAGCCAGTTGCAGGGTCTGGGAGGATGGTCATCCTGAAAACTGTGGTTGTGATACCCCGTGCAGAGTCAGGGAGGTTGGATAACCCTGGAGAAGGTGGACGTGTGACCCCATGTACACAATCTGGGGGGTATTGTCACCCTGGAGACTGTGGTTAGGTGACCACAGGTGCAGGATCTGGAACATAGGTGTCACAATGGAGATTGTGGACATATGATCCCAGGAGCACGGTCTGGGAGGGTTGTCCCCCTAGAGAGTGTACACGTTTGACCCCAGGTGCTGGGTGTATGGAGATGGGTCACCTTGGAGACTGTCAACATGTGACCCTAGGTGCAGGTTCTGGGGAGGGAGCTCACCTGGGAGACTGTAGACATATGGCCCTAGGTACATGGTCTGGGATGTGGGGTCATCTTGGAGATAATGAACTTATGACCCCAGGTGTAGCATCTAGGAGGGGAGGTTCCCTGTAAACTGTGGTTGTAAGACTCCAGTACAGGGACAGGGAGGTTGGGTCACCCTGGAGAATGTGTATGTGACACCATGTACAAAATATGGGGAGTATTGTCACCCTGAAAACTGTCAACATGTAACCCCAGGTACAGGGTCTGGGATGGAGGTCATGCTAGAGACTCTGGACATGTGACACCAGGTTCAGGATCTGGGCAAGGCTGTCACATAGGATATTGTAGAAGTGTGACCCCAGGTACAGGGTCTGGGAGGGCGTCACTCAGGAGACTGAAGATATTTCTTTCCAGGTACAGTGTCTGGGAGGGTGACCTGCCCTAGAGACTGTGGACATGTGTGCCAGGCACGGGTCTGGGAGGTGGGTTTACACTGGACACTGTGGACATGTGACCCCAGAAGCAGGTTCTGTGAGGTGGTGTCCTCCTGGAGACTGTACATGTGACCCTAGGTACAGGATCTGGGAGGTGTGGTCTCCCTGAGGACTGTGGATGTGTGATTCAAAGTGCATGGTTTGGGGAATGAGCTCTCTATGGACACTGTAGACATGAAATCCAAGTTGCATGCTATGGGAGGGGATCACCATAGGGACTGTGGACATGCGACTCCAGGTATAGGGTCTAGGAAGTAGAGTTACACTGCAGACTGTGGACATGTGACCCCAGGTGCAGGGTCTGGGAGAGGTGTCACCAAGGAGACTCTGAACATGTGACCTCAGGTGCAGGGTCTGGGGAGGTGTTCACACTGAAGACTGTGGACATGTGTTCTGATGTACATGATCTGTGAGGGGCTTCACCAGGGAGACTGTCCACGTGACACCAGGTAAAGTGTATGAAGAGCGGTGTCAGTGTGGAGACTATGGATTTGTAACCCCTGGGCAGGGTCTGGAAGGGGCTCACCCTGGAGACAGTGGATGTGTGATTGCAGGTTCATGGTCTGGGTGGGGATCACCATGCAGACTGTGGATGTGTGAATCCAGGTCCAGGTCGGGAGGGATCAACCTGGAGACTCTGGAAGTCTGACCCCAGGTGCAGGGTCTGAGAGGTGGGGTCAGCCTGGGGATTGTGGACATGTGACCACAGGTCCAAGGTCAGGGAAGGGAGCTTGGAGCTTGTAAACGTGCCAACCCAGGTGCAGGGTCTGGGAAGTGGTGTCTCTCTTGATACTGTTGAAGTGTGTCCCACGTACAGGTTCTGGGAGGTGTCATCACCCTTGAGACTGGAGGTGTTACCCCAGATACAGAGTCTGGGAGGGTGTCTCCCTGGAGAATGTGGACTGTGAACCCAGATGCTGGGTCTGGTTGGGAGTCACATAGCAAACTGGAAATGTGAACCCAGGTACAAGTTCTGATGAGTTGGGGTCACCCTGGAAACTGTCAACGTCTGAACCCAGGTTCATGGTCTAGGATGGTGTCACCAAAGAGAATCGACATATGACCCCAGGTGCAGGTACTTCAAAGGGGTCACCCTGGAGCTTGTGGACATGTGACCCCAGGTACAGGGCCTGGGAAGGGGTCACCCTGGAGACTCTGGACTTGTGACCCCCAAGTACAGGATCTGGAGGGGAGTACCCTGGGGACTGTAGACCTGTGACCCAAGGCACAGGGTCTAGGGATTGGGCATCACCCTGGATACTTTGTGTGTGTGACCCCAGGTACAGTGTGACCCCAGGTACAGTGCCTGGGAGGGGTCACCCTGGGGACTCTAAACATGTGACTTCAGGTACAGGGTCTGGGAGCATGTCACCATGCAGACTGTGGACTTGTGACTCCAGTTGCAGGGTCTGGTGTGTGGGGTCACTAAGAAGATTGTGGACGTGTGACCCCATTTATAGTGTCTGGGTTGTGTCATCCTGGAAACTGTGGATCTGTGATACCAGGTTCAGTGCACGGTGGGCACCGTGGAGACTTGGACATGTGACCACAGTCAAAAGGTCTGGTGAAACGGGGTAACCTAGATACTGTGGATATGTGCCTCCAGGTACAAGTTCTTGTGAGGTGGGGTCACCCTGGACACGGTGGACCTGAGAGACCAGGTGCAGTGTTTGGGAAGGTTGTCACCCTTGTGACTGTGGATGTGTGACCCAAGGAGCAGGTTCTGTGAGGGCTCACCATGGATACTGTGGGCGTGTGATGCCAGTTTCAGTTTCTGGTGAGGGGGGGATCCCTGAAGACTTGGATGTGTGACCAAATTTACAGTGTCTGGTGGCTATCACCCTGTAGACTTTGGACATGTGGCCCCAGGTATGGGATCTTGGGAGAGGTGTCTCCCTGGAGACTTTGGACATGTGAACCCAGGTCCAAGCTCTGGGAGGGGTTCATGCTAGAGCCTGTGGACCTGAGACACCAGCTGTAGGGTCAGGGAGGCAGGATCACCATGGAGACTGAACATGTGACCCCAAGTTCAGGTTTGGGAGGGCTTCACCATGGAGACTCTGGACATGTGACGACAGGGGCAGCAACTGGAGGCAGTGTACGTGTGTGCCCCGGTACAGGTTCTAGGAGGTGGTGTCACCTGGAGACTGTGGATGTCTGACACCAAGTTCAGTGTCTGGGAGGAGGGGTCACCTTGGAGTCTGTGGATGTTTGACCCCAGGTACAGAGGGTGTCACTCTGGAGAATTTAGATATTTGACCCCAAGAAGGATCAGGGAGATGGTCACCCTAGGGACTGTGAACATGTGATCCCAGGTGCAGGGTCTGGGAGGTGGGGTCACCCTGGAGACAGTGGACATGTGACTGACTCTGGTCCTCGAAAGGCCCTGACTGGTTCTCACTGTTCCCTGATTCTGGTCTTTTCTATAGCCTAAATCTGGTCCTATTGGTCCCTGAATCTGGTCCTGAATGGGCACTCACACTGGACCTCACTCTGCCCTGACTCTGGTCTTCACTAGGTCCTGACGCTCATCCTCACTATAGCCTATTTTGGTCCTTTCTATGGCCTGAATTTTGCCTAAGAGCTTCCTGATTCTTTGCCTCACTGCAGCCTTACTCTTATCATCACTGGGGCCTGAATCTTTGTCTCACTGGGCCCTGACACCTGTCCTCACTACTGATTGACCCTGATCCTCATTGGACCCTAAATGTGGTTCTCTCTCTGGCTTGACTCTGGTCCTTTCCACGGCATGCCTGTCTATGGCCTGAATCTCATCCTCAGTATGGCCTGATTCTTCTCCTCTCTACAGCCTATTTATTTCCCTCACTTGGACTAATGCTTTCCTCACTGGGCCCTGCTGTTGGTCCTTACTGGGCCCTGAGTCTCGTCCTCTAGACAATTTGACTCCTGTCTCACTATGGCCTGACCCTGTTCTTCACTACAACAAGACTCTGTTGCTTACTACAGCCTGACTCTGGTCCTCTCTATCAGTTGACTCTGTGTCTCACTCTGTCTTGAAGATTTGATCACTGGCCATAACTTGGGTCCTGTCTGGTCCTCACTGGGCACTGAATCTGTTCCTCTGTACATCCTGACTTGGGTCCTCACTACAGCCTGACTCTCATCCTCAATACGGCCTGACTTTTGTCCTCCCTACAACCAGACTCTTTGCTTCACAACAGCCTCACTTTTTACTTCACTGTGACCTGACTCTATGACCTTACCTCACTGGGCCCTGGATCTGTTCCTCATTGGGCTCGGACATGAGTCCACACTACGGACTGACTAGTTTTTCACTTCTGCCTGACACTGGTCCTCAATAGGGCCCGATTCTCTTCCTCACTTGTGCCTGAATCTCACACTCTCTATGTCCTCTCCTGACTTGTCCTCACAAGGACACACTTGTCCTCATTAGATATTGACTCTTGTTTTCACTGCACCATGAGTCTGGTCTTCACTGGACTCTGACTTTGGTCCTCACTCTGGTTTGACTCTGGTTGTACTAGGGGCTGACTCTTCCACCTCATTTTGGCCCAACTCTCTTCCTCACTACAGCCTGACTCTTATCTTCACCGGGGCCTGACTCTGTAGACTATGGCCTGACACTGCCTCACTATGGCATGACTCTCATTCTCATTAGGGCCTGACTCTAGCCTCAGTTCCCCCAGACTCTGACCCTCACTAGGCACTGATTCTGTCCTCACTGGGCTCTGAACCTTGTCCTCTCTGTGCCATGACTGGTCCTCTCTACAACCTGGCTTTTTGCCTAACTATGGCCTGATGCTTTGCCTCACTGACCCTGACTCTGGTCTTCACCGCAGCTTGACTCTCATCGTAACTATGGCGTGAGTCACATGCTCACTAGGGCCTTACTCTCTTCTCTGTATGGCCTCACTCTGGTCCTCACAGTACCCTCACTCTGGTCCTCACTATGTTCTCATTCTGGTCCTCACTATGAACTAACTCTGGTCCCTCTTCTTCCTCACTCTTTCCTCTCTATTACCTGACATGCTTCTCATTCTGCACTGCCTCTTCTCCTCAATTGTACTGATCCTGGTTTCTCACTCTGCTTTGAGTGTGGTCCTCTCTATGGCTTGACTCTGAACCTCTCTATGGACTGAATCTGGTCCTGCCTACAGCCTGAATCAGTCCTTACTATGGCTGAACTGTGGTCCTCAGTACAGCCTGACTCTGTTCCTGTCTACAGACTGAATCTTTGACTCACTATGGTCTGATGCTTTGCCTCAGTGGGCCCTGACTTGGGTCCTCACTGGGCCCTTACTCTGGTCCTTTCTTGAGCCTGGCTCTGGTCCTCAATATGGCCTGACTCTGGTCCTCTCTACACTTTACTCATTCCTCTCAGGGCCAGACCAAGTTTCGCACTATGGCATGAGCCTGGTCTTCACTACAGCATGTCTCTGGTCCTCACTCATCCTCATTCTTTTCCTCCCAAGTACCTCAGTCTGATTCTATCTATGCCCTGACACTGTTTTTCACAATACCCTGACTTTTGTCCTCACTACGGGCTGACCCTGGTTCTCATTATAGCCTGACTCTGGTCCTCTCTACATCCTGACTCTTAGCCTCACAACAGCTATTATTTGCCTCACTGCGACCTGACTCTGATGATTTCTATGTCTTGACACCCGTCCTCACTATACATTGTCTATGGTCCTCACTGTGCCCTGATTCTAGTCCTGACTACCACTTAACTCTTTTCCTTACCATGATCTGACTATTGTCCTCTCTGGCCTGACTCTTATCCTCACTAGTGCCTGAAGCTCCCCTCCTCTCTACATCCTGACACTCATCCTCACTATACGCTGTTTATGGTCCTCACTGCACCCTGATTCTTGTCCTGACTACTGCTTGACTCTGTTCCTCACCTGGGACTGACTACTGTCTTTCTTTGGCTGGCTTTCATCCTTACTATGGCTTGTCTCTCTTCCTGATTTTAGTGATTCTCACCACTGCCAGACTCTTATCCTCACATAGGTCTGACTCTGTCCTATATGGTCTGACATTTTGCCTCACTATGACCTCACTCTTTGCTCACTAGGACCTGACTCCTGTCCTCACTGGAGATGGACAACATTCCTCACTAGGATCTGACTCTTGTCCTCACTATGCCCTGAATGGTTGTCACTCAGCCCTGAATCAGTTCCCCACTGAGCCCTGATACTGGTCCTCTATACAGCTTAACTCTGGTTCTCACTATGGACTGACTCCTTTCCTCTTTATGGACTTTTTCTTTGACTTGTTTCACACTTTGACTCACTGGGCCTGACTCTGGTCCTCACCTAGCCCTGACTCTCATCCTCACTCTGTCCTGATTCTTGTTCTGGCTATGGCCTTAATCTTTACCTCACTACAGCCTGACTGTTTTCCACACAGGGACCTGAGTGTGGTGCTTACAAGGCTCTGATTCTGTTCCTCACGGGGCTCTGATCCTTGACCACTCTACAGCTTGACTCTGGTCCTTTCTACAGCCTGCATCTGGTCCTGTCTATGGCCTGACTGTTTGCCTCACTACAGCCTGACCTTTTCCTCACTGGGGCCTGACTCTTTTCCTCTATGGAGACTGAAACAGTTCCTCACTGGGCCCTGTTTCTGGTCCTCACTGTGGCCTGAATCTGGTCCTAGTACAACATGACTCTCATCTTCATTAGGGTCTTACTCTTGTGTTTACTAGAGCCTGACAATCATCCTTTGTATGTCCTGAATCTGGTCCTCACAAGGCCCAGGGTTTGTTCCTCACTAGTCCCTGACACTGGTACTAACTAGGCCCTATTTCTGGTCACTACAGACTGACTCTGTCCTCTCTAAAGCAAGATTCTCATCATCACTAGGGCCTGAAATTATTGTGTACTAGGACCTGATTTTCTTCCTCATATGGCCTCACACATGTCCTCACTCTGTTCCTCACTAAGTCCTCACTCTGGTATTCACTAAAGCCTGACTCTTGTCCTCACAGCCTCAAATTTGTCCTCTCTACAGCCTGACTCTTTACCTCACAATGGCCTGATGTTTGCCTAACTGGAACCTAACTGGTTCTTACTGGGCCCTGCGTCTCTTCCTCACTGGGCTATGATGCTAGTCTTCACTACAGTTTGACTCTTGTCCTCACTATTGCCTGACTCTGGTCCTCACTAGGGTCTAGCTCTTTTCTTCACTAGGTCCTGACTCTTGTCCTCTCTATATTCTGACATTCATCCTAATTAGATGCTGACTCAGGTTTTCACTGCACTCTGAGTCTGGCCCTAACTGGACCTGACTCTGGTCCTCACTACAGAATGACTATGGTCATCACTAGGGCCTGACTCTCATCTTCAGTAGAGCCAGAATCTCGTCCTCACTTTGGCCTATCATCCTCACTGTGGCCTGACTCCCTTCCTCTCCACGGCCTGACTCTGTACTCTATGCCCTGACACTTAGCATCACTACTGCTTGACTCTTTGCCTCACTGGGTCTTGAATCTTGTCCTCACAGGAAACTGACATTGTTCCTCACTGGGCTCTGATTTTGGTCCTCACTACAGCCTGACCCTTGTCTTAATTATGGCATGACTCTGCTCATTTTCAATAGGGCCTGGCTCTCATGCTCATTAGGCCCTGACTCTCAGCTTAGTACTCCTTGACTCTGGTCCTTACTAGACACTGATTCTGTTCCACCTTGGGCTCTGTTCATGGTCTCTCTATGGCTTGACTCTGCTTCTTTCTACATTTTGAACATAGTCCTCTCTACAACCTGACTCTATTCCTCTATTTAGCCTGACTCTTTGCCTTATTGTGGCCTGATATTTTACTTCACTGGGTGAAGGAGGACTCTGGTCCTCACTGCATCCTTACTCTTTGGCTCACTATGGCCTAACTCTTTACCTCACTGGGACTGACACTGGTCCTCAGTGGACCCTGATGCTGAACATCACTATGGCCTGGATATGGTCCTCACTATGTCCTCATTCTTGTCCTCACTAGTGTCTGAATATCATCCTCACTAGGACCTGACTCTCATTTTCTCTAAGTCCTGACACTCGGCCTCACTAGAGGCTAACTCTGGACCTCAATGTATCCTCAGTCTCCCTGATTCTGGTCCTCCATACATCTTGACTCTGATCATCACTAGGGCTTGACTCTCATTCTCACTTTGGCCTGACACTCATCCTCACTAGGGCTAGAGTTTCTTCCTCACTTTGTATGATGATGTCCTCTATGACCTGAAACTTTGCTTCACTATGGACTGACTCTTTGTCTCAGTGGGGCCTGACTCTTATCCTCACTGGAACTGACAGTGTTTCTCATTGATCCTTGATTCTGATCCTCCCTATGGCCTGTTTCTAGTCCTCACAATGGCATTACTCTCATCCTCACTAGAGCCTGCAATCGTGCTCACTACAACCTGATTTTTTGTTGTTGTTGTTGCATTAAGCCCTAACTTGACTTTGGTCCTCACTGTGCCCTGAATCTCTTCCTCACTTCGCCTTGATGCTTGTGTCTGTACAGCTTGACTCTTGTCCTCACAACAGCCTGACTCTGGTCCTTTCTGTGGCCCGAGTCTGGTCATCTTACTGCTTGATTCTTTGGCTCACTATGGCTTGACACTTTGACACACTGTGGCTGATGGTTCTCAGTGGGCCCTGATTCTGGTCCTCTCTATACCCTGACTCTTTGGCTCACTATGGTCTGACTCTTTGCCTCACTCAGATCTGACACTGGTCCTCAGTGGGCCCTGATGCTGGACATACTTGCAACCTGATTCTGGTCCTCACTACAGTCTGAGTCTCATTCTCACTAGGACCTGACTCTTGTCTTTTCTATCTCCTGACACTCGTCCTTGCTAACTTCTGAATCTGGACCTCAATGCATCCCGAGTCTGCTCCTCACTCAGGCCTGATTCTGGTCCTCACTACATCTCGACTCTGATCCTCACTAGGGCCTGACTCTCGTCCTCACTTTGCTTGAAACTCTCATCTTGACCTGAGACTTTGCCTTATTACAGTATGACTCATTGCCTCATTAGGACCTGACTCTTATCCTCATTGTGGCTGATAGTGTTCCTCTCTGTTCCATGATTCTGGTCTTCCCTACAGACTGATTCTAGTCCTGAATATATCATGACTCTAGTCCTCACTATAGCCTGCATGCGTGTTCACTACAGCCTGACTTTCATCCTCAGAAGCCCTGACTTTGGTCCTCATGGTGCCCTGAGTCTGTTCCTCACTGGACCCTGAAACTGGTCTCTTTAAGGTTTGACCCTGGTCCTCACAACATCCTGACTCTGGTCCTCTCTATGACCTGAGCTGTTCCTCTCAACTGCTTGACTCTCTGGCTCATAATGGCCTGGAACTTTAACACACAAGACTGCCTCTTGTCCTCAATGGGCCCTGACTCTCATCTTCTCTATGGTTTGACTCTTTGCCTCATAGTGACCTGAGTCTGGTTCTCACAGTTGTCTGACTCTGGTCCTCTCTAAGGCCTAACTCTTTGTCTAAGTACCACCTGCAGCTTTGCCTCATTGGACCCTGAATTTGGTCCACATTATGCCCTGAATTTGATCCTCAATAAGGCCTGAATCTTGTCCACACTATGGCATGACTCTTGTCCTTGGTAGGGCATGAATCTCATGTTCATTAGGACCTGACTTTCATCCCTGCTATGCCCTGACTGGTCTCCAATGGACCCTAATTCTATTTCTTGCTGGGTTCTGCCTCTCATCCTCACTAGTAGGGCCTGGCTGTCATCCTCACTACAGATGACTCTGTCCTCTATGGCCTGGCAGTTTGACTCATTAAGACCTGACTCTCTGCCTCAGTGGGGCATGAATCTTGCACTTACTGGAACCTGAAACTTCTTCACTGGCCCCTGGTTCTGCTCTTCACTATGGCCTGACTCTGCTCCTCCCTATGGTGTGAAATCCGTCCTCTCCACTGTCTTACTATCATTTTCACTATGCCCTGACTCTGGTCCTCACTGTGCTTTTGTCTGTTCCTACTGGGTCCTGAGTGTGGTCCTCACTACAGCCTGACTCTTGTCCTCATTAGGCCCTGGTTCCATTCCTCACTACAGACTGACTCTGTCTGCACTACAGCATGATTCTCATCATCACTGGGGCCTGAAGCTCATGTCTACTAGGGCCTGACTCTTGTCCTTACTAGGGTATGACTTTCCTCCTCATTATGGTTCACACATTTCCTCACTACATGCTCACTCGAGTCCTCATTCTGGCCTCACTCTGTTCCTCACTATGGCATCACTGTGGTCCTAATTCCTCACTCTAGTCCTCTCTGTGGCCTCACTCTCATCTTTAATACTAACTGACTTCGGTTTTCACCAAGGCCTGACTTTGGGCCTCATTATGGCCTCAGTGTAGTCCTCTCTACAGCCTGACTCTGGTGCTCACTGTGTCCTGAGTCTTTTCCACACAGGGCTCTGATGATTGTTTTCACTTCAGTCTGACTCTATTGCCTAACTTTGGTGCTCACTAGGGCCTGGCTCTCATCTTCATTAGGTTCTGACTTTTGTCCTCTCTATGTTCTGACACTCATCCCCATTAGATGCTGACCCAGGTTTTCACTGTGCCCTGAGTCTGGTCCTCACTGTGCCCTGAGTCTGGTCCTCACTGTGCCCTGAGTCTGGTCCTCACTATATTTTGACTCATCCTCACTAAGTACTAACTCTCATCCTCACTTTGGCTGACACTGTCCTCTATGGCCTGACACTTTGTCTCCTTACAGCTTGACTCATTGCCTCACTGGGACATGACTCTTGTCCTCATTAGTGCTGACAATGTTCCTCATGGATCGCTGACTCTGTTCCTCTGAATGGCTTGAATTTAGCCTCATGATAACCTGAGTCTGCTTCTCAAAATTGGCTGACTCTGGTTTGCTCTAAGGCCTGACTCTTTGCCTCATTACCACCTGATACTTTGCCTCAATGGGCCCTGAACCCAGTCCACACTATAGCCTGACTATAATCCTCAATACAGGCTAACTCTGGTCCTCACTGCAGGCTGACACTGTTCATCACTGGGCCATGATTATGGTCCTAACTATGACCTGAATCTGCTCCACACTATGTCATGACTCATCCTCAATGGAGCTGGACCTTCATGCTCATTTAGGCCTGACTCTCATCCTCACTTCAGTCTCACTAGCATCCTCATTACATTCCCAGTCTTGTCCATTCTATGGCCTCACTCTTGTCATCAGTATAGACTCTGGTCCTCATTATGCCCTCACTGTGATCTTCACTATAGCCTCACTTTTGTGCTCACTACATAGTTATTTATTATTATTTTTTTTGATTACCTGACATTGCTTCTCAGTATGTCCTGACACCACTTCTCGCTGTGACCTGACTGTGGTCTTCACTATGCACGGACTCTTGTCCTCACTATGAACTGAGTTTGGTCCTCACTAGGCCCTGAATCTGGTCTGTTTAGGGCTTTACTCTGGTCCTCATAATGGACTGACTCTGAACCTCACGGAGTCTGATCCTCTCAACTGCTTGACTCTTTGCCTCACTATGGCCTGACAGTTTGCCACACTGGGCCTGACTCTGTTCCTCAATGGGCCCTGAATCTAGTCTTCTTTATGGCTTGACTTTTGCCTCACAACAACCTGACTCTGATTCTCACAATGGCCTGACTCTGGTCCTTTCTATGGCTTGACTCTGGTGCTCTTTACACCCTGAATCTTTGTCTCACTACCAACTGATGCTTTGCCTCACTGGGCCTGATTCTGCTCCCCAATGGGCCCTGAGACAGTTTTTCACTGGGCCCTAAATATGGTCCACAATATTGCCTGACTCTGATCCTCAATACAGCCTGAATCTGGTCCTCACTATGGCATAACTTTTGTCATCACTAGGACCTGACTGTCATGCTCACTAGGACCTGACTCTTGTCCCTACTACATCATGACTCTGGTCCTCAATGGGTCCTGACACTTTGTCCTCACTAGGGCCTCGTTTTTGTAATCACTATCACTGACTGTCCACTATTGTCTGGACACTTTGTCTCATTATGACCTAACTCTTTGCCTCAGTGGGGCATGAATCTTGTGCTCACTGGAGCCTGAAACTGTTTTTAACCGGCCCTTTATTCAGGTTCTCACTATGCTGTGATTCTGATCCTAACTGTGCCCTAGTCTTTTATTCACCGGGTCCTGACAGTGGTCCTCACTATGGCTTGACTCTGGTCATCACTGGGGCCTCACTCTGGTTCTCTCTAGGGCCTGACCATGGTCCTCTGTATGCCCTGACACACTGTTTCACTGGGTCTGTCTCTGGTCCTCATTAGGCCATGATTTTGCTCCTCATTCATACTAACTATCCTCACTACAGCAAGATTCTCATCATAATTAGGGCCTGAAGCTTGGGTCTACTAGGGTCTGGCTCTGGTCCTCACTAGGGTCTGACTTTCTTCTTTACTATGATGAAACAGAAGCAGAAGATATTAAGAAGAGTTGGCAAGAATACACAGAAGAACTGTACAAAAAAGATCTTCATGACCCAGATAATCACGATGGTGTAATCACTCACCTAGAGCCAGACATTCTGGAATATGAAGTCAAGTGGGCCTTAGGAAGCATCACTACGAACAAAGCTACTGGAGGTGATGGAATTCCAGTTGACCTAGTTCAAATCCTGAAAGATGATGCTGTGAAAGTGCTACAATCAATATGCCATCAAATTTGGAAAACTCAGCAGTGGCCACAGGACTGGAAAAGGTCAGTTTTCATTCCAATCCCACAGAAAGGCAATGCCAAAGAATGCTCAAACTACTGCACAATTGCACGGTAGTTTTTCATCATCACGGTTAATTCATCTCACACACTAGTAAAGTAATGCTCAAAATTCTCCAAGCCAGGCTTCAGCAATACATGAACTGTGAAATTCCAGATGTTCAGACTGGTTTTAGAAAAGGCAGAGGAACCAGAGATCAAATTGCCAAAATCTGCTGGATCATCGAAAAAGCAAGAGAGTTCCAGAAAAACATCTATTTCTGCTTTATTGACTATGCCAAAGCCTTTGACTGTGTGAAAAACAATAAAATGTGGAAAATTCTGAAAGAGATGGGAATACCAGACCACCTGACCTGCCTCTTGAGAAACTTATATGCAGGTCAGGAAGCAACAGTTAGAACTGGACATGGAACAACAGACTGGTTCCAAATAGGAAAAGGAGTACATCAAGGCTGTATATTGTCACCCTGCTTATTTAACTTATATGTAGAGTACTTCATGAGAAACACTGGGCTGGAAGAAGCACAAGCTGGAATCAGATTGTTGGGAGAAATATCAACAACCTCAGATATGCAGATGACACCACCCTTATGGCAGAAAGTGAAGAGGAACTAAAAAGCCTCTTGATGAAAGTGAAAGAGGAGAGTGAAAAAGTTGGCTTAAAGCTCAACATTCAGAAAACTAAGATCATGACATCTGGTCCCAGCACTTCATGGGAAATAGATGGGGAACCAGTGTCAGGCTTTATTTTTTTGGGCTCCAAAATCACTGCAGACCATGATTGTAGCCATGAAATTAAAAGACATTTACTCCTTAGAAGGAAAGTTATGACCAACCTAGACAGCATATTCAAAAGCAGAGACATTACTTTGCCAACAAAGGTTCATCTAGTCAAGGCTATGGTTTTTCTGATAGTCATGTATGGATGTGAGAGTTAGACTGTGAAGAAAGCTGAGCCCTGAAGAATTGATGCTTTTGAAGTGTGGTGTTGGAGAAGACTCTTGAGAGTCCCTTGGACTGCAAGGAGATCCAACCAGTCCATTCTAAAGGAGATCAGTCCTGGGTGTTCATTGGAAGGACTGATGCTAAAGCTGAAACTCCAATACTTTGGCCACCTCATGCAAAGAGTTGATTCATTGGAAAAGATCCTGATGTTGGGAGGGACTGGGGGCAGGAGGAAAAGGGGATGACAGAGGATGAGATGGCTGGATGGTATCACCGACTCGATGGACATGAGTTTGTGTAAGCTCCGGGAGTTGGTGATGGACAGGGAGGCCTGGCATACTGTGATTTATGGGGTCACAAAGATTCTGACACGACTGAGCAACTGAACTGAACTGAACTGATGGTCTCACACATGTCCTCACTGCATCCTCTCTTGAGTCCTCAGTCTGGCATCACTGAGGTGTTTACGATGGCATCACTCTGGTCCTCATTAAGTCCTCACTCTCTTCCTCTCTATGGCCTCACTCTGGTCTTCAGTACTACCTGACTTTAGTCCTCACCAAGGCCTGGCTCAGGTCCTCAGTATGGCCTCAATCTAATCATCTCTACATTCTGACTATTTGCCTCAAAATGAACTGACACTTTGCCTCTCTGGGACCTGACTGTGGTCCTCATTGTGCCCCTAGTCTGTTCCTCACTGGGCTCTGATGCTTGTCTTCACCATGGCCTGACTCTCGTCTTCATTAGGTCCTGACACACGTCCTCTGTACATTCTGACACTCATCCTCATTAGACGATGACTCAGGTTTTCACTGTGACTTGAATCTGGTCCTAACTGGTCCCTGACTCTGTTCCTCACTAGGGACTGACACTTTTCCTCACTCTGGCTTGACTCCCGTCCTCACCATGGCCTGACTCCCCTCTATGGCCTGTCATGTTGCCTCCCTATGGCCTGATTTTTGCCTCACTGGGCCATGAATCTTGTCCTCTGTGTAGCCCGACATTGTTCCTCACTGGGCTCTGATTTTTTTCCTCATTATAGCATGACTTTCATTCTCAATAGGGCCTGAGTTTTATGTTTGCTAGGACCTGAATCTCATCCTCAGTACGCCGACTCTGGTCCTCACTAGGCACTGATTCTCTTCCTCAATGTGCTCTGATCCTGGTCATCTCTATGGCTTGAATCTGGTCCTTTTTACATTCTGAATCTGGTCCTCACTATGGCCTACTCCTGTCCTATCTATGGCCTGATTTCTTGCCTTGCTACGGCTTGACATTTCGCTTCACTGGGCCTGACTCTTGTCCTCACTGAGCCCTAATCTTTGGTTCATTATGGCCTGACTTTTTGCCTCACTGGTACCTGACACTGATCCTCAGTGGGCCCTGACACTGGACATTCTGTGGCCGTAATATGTTCCTCACTATGTCCTGATTCTGGTCCTCACTAGGGTCTAAGTCTTATTCTCACTAGGGCATGACTCTCATCTTCTCTACCTCCTGACACTCGTCCTCACTAGCCTCTGACTCTGGACCTCAATGTGTCCCAAGTCTGGTCCTCACTGGGCCCTGATTCTGGTTCTCAGTACATCTTGACTCTGATCTTCACAGGGGCCAACTCTCCTTGAAGAGCTGACAATGTTCCTCACTTGTTCCAGATTATGGTCCTACCTATGGACTAATTCTAACCCTCATTTTGTCATGACTCTCATCCTCAATAGAGCCTTCACTCGTGCTCACTAGGACCTACCTTTCATCCTCTGTAAGCCCTCACTGTGGTCCTCACTGTGCCCTGAGTCTGTTCCTCACCGGGCTTGAATGCGGTCCTCACAATAGCCTGATCTGGTCCTCTCTAAGGCCTGAGTCTGGTCCTTTCAACTGCTTGACTCTTTGATTCACTAAGGCCTGGCACGTTGCCACACTGGGCCTGACTATTTCTCAGTAGGCCCTGTCTCTGGTTCTCTCTATGGTTTGACTCTTTGCCTCACAACGACTGGACTCTGATTCTCACAATGGCCTGATTTTATTCCTCTCTATGGCTTATTTCTTTTTTTTTTTAATTTTTTTTAAATTTTATTTTATTTTTAAACTTTACATAATTGTAATAGTTTTGCCAAATATCAAAATGAATCCGCCACAGGTATACATGTGTTCCCCATTCTGAACCCTCCTCCCTCCGCCCTCCCCATACCATCACTCTGGGTCATCCCAGTGCACTAGCCCCAAGCATCCAGTATTGTGTATCGAACCTGGACTGGCAACTCGTTTCATACATGATATTTTACATGTTTCAATGCCATTCTCCCAAATCTTCCCACCCTCTCCCTCTCCCACAGAGTCCATAAGACTGTTCTATACATCAGTGTCTCTTTTGCTGTCTCGTACACAGGGTTATTGTTACCATCTTTCTAAATTCCATATATATGTGTTAGTATACTGTATTGGTGTTTTTCTTTCTGGCTTACTTCACTCTGTATAATAGGCTCCAGTTTCATCCACCTCATTAGAACTGATTCAAATGTATTCTTTTTAATGGCTGAGTAATACTCCATGGTGTATATGTACCACAGCTTTCTTATCCATTCATCTGCTGATGGACATCTAGGTTGCTTCCATGTCCTGGCTATTATAAACAGTGCTGCGATTAACATTGGGGGTAAACCTGTCTCTCTCCCTTCTGGTTTCCTCAGTGTGTATGCCCAGCAGTGGGATTGCTGGATCATAAGGCAGTTCTATTTCCAGTTTTTTAAGGAATCTCCACACTGTTCTCCATAGTGGCTGTACTAGTTTGCATTCCCACCAACAGTGCAAGAGGGTTCCCTTTTCTCCACACCCTCTCCAGCATTTATTACTTGTAGACTTTTGGATCGCAGCCATTCTGACTGGTGTGAAATGGTACCTCATAGTGGTTTTGATTTGCATTTCTCTGATAATGAGTGATGTTGAGCATCTTTTCATGTGTTTGTTAGCCATCTGTATGTCTTCTTTGGAGAAATGTCTATTTAGTTCTTTGGCCCATTTTTTGATTGGGTCATTTATTTTTCTGGAGTTGAGCTGTAGGAGTTGCTTGTATATTTTTGATATTAGTTGTTTGTCAGTTGCTTCATTTGCTATTATTTTCTCCCATTCTGAAGGCTGTCTTTTCACCTTGCTAATAGTTTCCTTTGATGTGCAGAAGCTTTTAAGGTTAATTAGGTCACATTTGCTTATTTTTGCTTTTATTTCCAATATTCTGGGAGGTGGGTCATAGAGGATATCCTGCTATGATGTATGTCAGAGAGTGTTTTGCCTATGTTCTCCTCTAGGAGTTTTATAGTTTCTGGTCTTATGTTTAGATCTTTAATCCATTATGAGTTTATTTTTGTGTATGGTGTTAGAAAGTGTTCTAGTTTCATTCTTTTACAAGTGGTTGACCAGATTTCCCAGCACCACTTGTTAAAGAGATTGTCTTTAATCCATTGTATATTCTTGCCTCCTTTGTCAAAGATAAGGTGTCCATATGTGCGTGGATTTATCTCTGGGCTTTCTATTTTGTTCCAATTGATCTATATTTCTGTCTTTGTGCCAGTACCATACTGTCTTGATAACTGTGACTTTGTAGTAGAGCCTGAAGTCAGGTAGGTTGATCCCTCCAGTTCCATTCTTCTTTCTCAAGGTCGCTTTGGCTATTTGAGGTTTTTTGTGTTTCTATACAAATTGTGAAATTATTTGTTCTAGCTGTGTTAAGAATACCATTGGTAGCTTGATAGGGATTGCATAAATCTATAAATTGCCTTGGGTAGTATACTCATTTTCACTATACTGATTCTTCCAATCCAAGAACATGGTATATTTCTCCATCTATTAGTGTCCTCTTTGATTTCTTTCACCAGTGTTTTATAGTTTTCTATATATAGGTCTTTAGTTTCTTTAGGTAGATATATACCTAAGTATTTTATTCTTTCCGTTGCAATGGTGACTGGAATTGTTTCCTTAATTTCTCTTTCTGTTTTCTCATTATTAGTGTATAGGAATGCAAGGAATTTCTGTGTGTTGATTTTATATCCTGCAACTTTACTATAGTCATTGATTAGTTCTAGTAATTTTCTGGTGGAGTCTTTAGGGTTGTCTATGTAGAGGATCATGTCATCTGCAAATAGTGAGAGTTTTACTTCTTCTTTTCCAATTTGGATTCCTTTTATTTCTGTTTCTGCTCTGATTGCTGTGGCAAAAACTTCCAATACTATGTTGAATAGTAATGGTGATAGTAATGGTGAACACCCTTGTCTTGTTCCTGACTTTCGAGGAAATGCTTTCAATTTTTCACCATTGAGGATAATGTTTGCTGTGGGTTTGTCATATATAGCTTTTATTATGTTGAGGTATGTTCCTTCTATTCCTGCTTTCTGGAGAGTTTTTATCATAAATATATGTTGAATTTTGTCAAAGGCTTTCTCTGCATCTATTGAGATAATCATATGGTTTTTATTTTTCAATTTGTTAATGTGGTGTATTACATTGATTGATTTGCGGATATTGAAGAATCCTTGCACCCCTGGGATAAAGCCCACTTGGTCATGGTGTATGATCTTTTTAATATGTTGTTGGATTCTGATTGCTAGAATTTTGTTAAGGATTTTTGCATCTATGTTCATCAGTGATATTGGCCTGTAGTTTTCTTTTTTTGTGGGATCTTTGTCAGGTTTTGGTATTAGGGTGATGGTGGCCTCATAGAATGTGTTTGGAAGTTTACCTTCCTCTGCAATTTTCTGGAAGAGTTTGAGCAGGATAGGTGTTAGCTCTTCTCTCAATTTTTGGTAGAATTCAGCTGTGAAGCCGTCTGGACCTGGGCTTTTGTTTGCTGGAAGATTTGTGATTACAGTTTCAATTTCCGTGCTTGTGATGGGTCTGTTAAGATTTTCTATTTCTTCCTGGTCGAGTTTTGGAAAGTTGTACTTTTCTAAGAATTTGTCCATTTCTTCCCCGTTGTCCATTTTATTGGCATATAATTGTTGATAGTGGTCTCTTATGATCCTTTGTATTTCTGTGTTGTCTGTTGTGATCTCTCCATTTTCATTTCTAATTTTATTGATTTGATTTTTCTCCCTTTGTTTCTTGATGAGTCTGGTTAATGGTTTGTCAATTTTATTTATCCTTTCAAAGAACCAGCTTTTGGTTTTGTTGATTTTTGTTATGGTCTCTTTTGTTTCTTTTGCATTTATTTCTGCTCTAATTTTTAAGATTTCTTTCCTTCTACTAACCCTGGGGTTCTTCATTTCTTCCTTTTCTAGTTGCTTTAGGTGTAGAGTTAGGTTATTTATTTGACTTTTTTCTTGTTTCTTGAGGTGTGCCTGTATTGCTATGAACTTTCCCCTTAGAACTGCTTTTACCGTGTCCCACAGGTTTTGGGTTGTTGTGTTTTCATTTTCATTCGTTTCTATCCAAAATCTTGAAATTAAAATGGAATTACAGATAAATAGCCTGGAGACAAGGATTGAGAAGATGCAAGAAAGGTTTAACAAACACCTAGAAGAAATAAAAAAGAGTCAGTATATAATGAATAATGCAATAAGTGAAATTAAAAACACTCTGGAGGCAACAAATAGTAGAATAACAGAGGCAGAAGATAGAATTAGTGAATTAGATGATAGAATGGTAGAAATAAATGAATCAGAGAGGATAAAAGAAAAACGAATTAAAAGAAATGAGGACAATCTCAGAGACCTCCAGGACAATATTAAATCCTACAACATTCGAATTGTAGGGGTCCCAGAAGAAGAAGACAAAAAGAAAGACCATGAGAAAATACTTGAGGAGATAATAGTTGAAAACTTCCCTAAAATGGGGAAGGAAATAGTCACCCAAGTCCAAGAAACCCAGAGAGTCCCAAACAGGATAAACCCAAGGTGAAACACCCCAAGACACATATTAATCAAATTAACAAAGATCAAACACAAAGAACAAATATTAAAAGCAGCAAGGGAAAAACAACAAACAACACACAAGGGAATACCCATAAGGATAACAGCTGATCTTTCAATAGAAACTCTTCAAGCCAGGAGGGAATGGCAAGACATACTTAAAGTGATGAAAGAAAATAACCTACAGCCCAAATTATTGTACCCAGCAAGGATCTCATTCAAGTATGAAGGAGAAATCAAAAGCTTTTCAGATAAGCAAAAGCTGAGAGAATTCAGCACCACCAAACCAGCTCTCCAACAAATACTAAAGGATCTTCTCTAGACAGGAAACACAAAAACGGTGTATAAATTTGAGCCCAAAACAATAAAGTAAATGGCAACGGGATCATACTTATCAGTAATTACCTTAAACATAAATGGGTTGAATGCCCCAACCAAAAGACAAAGACTGGCTGAATGGACACAAAAACAAGACCCCTACATATATTGTCTACAAGAGACCCACCTCAAAACAGGGGACACATACAGAATGAAAGTGAAGGGCTGGAAAAATATTTTCCATGCAAAGAGGGACCAAAAGAAAGCAGGAGTAGCAATACTCATATCAGATAAAATAGACTTTAAAACAAAGGCTGTGAAAAGAGACAAAGAAGGTCATTACCTAATGATCAAAGGATCAATCCAAGAAGAAGATATAACAATTATAAATATATATGCATCCAACATGGGAGCACCGCAGTATGTGGGACAAATGGTAACAAGTATGAAAGGAGAAATTAACAATAACACAATAATAGTGGGAGACTTTAATACCCACACTCACACCTATGGATAGATCAACTAAACAGAAAATTAACAAGGAAACACAAACTTTAAATGATACGATAGACCAGTTAGACCTAATTGATATCTATTGGACATTTCATCCCAAAACAATGAATTTCACCTTTTTCTCAAGCACACTTGGAACCTTCTCCAGGATAGATCACATCCTGGGCCATAAAGCTAGCCTTGGTAAATTCAAAAAAATAGAAATCATTCCAAGCATCTTTTCTGACCACAATGCAGTAAGATTAGATCTCAATTACAGGAGAAAAACTATTAAAAATTCCAACATATGGAGGCTGAACAACATGCTGCTGAATAACCAACAGATCATAGAAGAAATAAAAAAAAATCAAAATTTGCATAGAAACGAATGAAAATGAAAACACAACAACCCAAAACCTTTTTTTTTTAAATTTTATTTTATTTTTTAACTTTACAATATTGTATTGGTTTTGCCATACATCAAAATGAATCCGCCACAGGTATACATGTGTTACCCATCCTGAACCCTCCTTCCTCCTCCCTCCCCATACCATCCCTCTGGGTCGTCCCATTGCACCAGCCCCAAGCATCCAGTATCGTGCATCGAACCTTGTCTATAGCCTATTTCATTCACTCGTAGAATGAATGCTTTCCTCACTGGGCCCTGAATTGGACCGTCACTGGGCCCTGTGTCCTGTACTCACTAGGCCCTGAGTCTGGTCCTTTCTACTGTCTGACTCTGGTCTCACTATGGCCTGACTGCTCCTTTCTATGGCCTGACTCTGGTCCTTTTTACCATCTCACTCTTTGCCTCCCTCTGGCTTGATGATTTGCCTCACTAGGTCATAACTTGGGTCCTGTCTTGTCCTCAATGAGCCCTGACTCTCGTCCTCTGTACATCTTGACTCGGGTCCTCACTACAACCTGACTTTCATACTCAATACAGCATAACTCTGGTCCTCTCTACAAACTGACACTTTGCCTCACAACGGCCTCATTTTTTGCCTCACTATGACCTGACTCTGTTCCTCAAAGGGTCCTGAGTCTGTTCCTCACTGGGCTGTGATGTGAGTCCTCTCTATGGCCTGACTCTGGTCCTCACAAGTGCTTGAATCATGTCCTCACTAGGGCTTGACTCTTGTCCATACTAGCGGTTGAATCTCATCCTGTCTTCCAATTGTCCTCATTAGACGCTGGCTCTGGATCTAATTGCACCCTGAGTCTGGTCTTCACTGGACTCTCAACATTGTCTTCACTGTGGCTTGACTCTTTTTCTTACTAGGGCCTGAATTTCCACCTCACTTGGCCTGACTCTTGTCCTCACCACAGCCTAACTCTTGTGCTCACCAAGGCCTGACTCTGTCCTCTGTGGACTGATACTTTGCATCACTGTGGCCTGAGTCTTTGCTTCACTGGGGCATGCATCTTGTCCTCACTGGAGACTGATACTCTTGCTCACTGGCCCTGATTTCATCCTGATTTCAGCCTGACTCTCAGCCTCGCTAGAATCTGACTCTCGTGCTCCCTATGATGACTCTCATCTTCTCTCCACACTGACTCTGGTCCTCACTGGGCCCTGATACTGGTTCTCTCTATGTCCCGACTCTGGTCCTCTCTATGGTTTTACTCTAGGTTCTCTATGGCCTGACTCTGGCTCTTACTATAGCCTGACCATGTCCCTCACTTCAGCCAGACCCTGATCCTCACTAAGGCCTCACTCTAGTCCTCACTACATTCTCACTCTTTTTCTCTCTATTATATGACCTTGAAACTCACTATGCTCTGACACTGTTTTTCATTATGACTTTGGTCCTCATTATGGACTGACACCTGTCCTCACTTGGCACTGAGTCTGGTCTTCACTGAGCCCTGCCTTGATCATCTCCATGGCTTGACTCTTGTCCTCTATACAGACTGTTTCTGGTCTTCATTATGGCCTCACTCTGGTTCTCAGTATGGCTTGACCCTGATCATCTCTATATCCTGACTCTAGTCCTCTCTATGAACTAATGCTTTGCCTCACTGGGCCTGACTCTGGTCCTCACTGGGCCCTGAGTTGGGTCCTCACTGGGTTCTTACTTGGGTCCTCACTGGGACCTGAGTCTGGTCCTCACTATGGCCCTACTCTGATCCTCACGAAAGTCTATAATTGTCTCACTAGAGCCTGACTCTTGTCCTCTCTATGGCCTGTCTTTTTGCCTCCAAATTGACTGCAGCTTTGCTTACTATGGCCTGAGTTTTTTCTTCACCTGACACTTTGTCTCAATGGGTCCTGACCCTTTCATCACAAAGCCTTAAAAATTCCTCACTAAGCACTGATTCTGGACCTTGCTAGAGGCCTAATATGGTCCACACTACCTGCTGAGTCTGGTTCTCACTGGGACCTGAGTCTGATACTCACAAGGGCTTAACTCTGGTGTTCACCAGGACCTGATTCTCATCCTCTTTTTAGCCTGTTTCTCATCCTCACTTTGGCCTGAGTCTTGTCGTCACTATGGCCTGACTATGTCCAATATGTCTTGACCCTTTGCCTCATGATGGCCTGACACTTTGCCTCACTGGGGCCTGACTCTTTTCCTCTCTGGAGACTGACACAGCTCCTCACTGTGTCCTGATTCTGGTCCTCACTACAGCCTGATTCTGGTCCTGACTAGGGTCTGACTCTCGTGATTACTAGAGCCTGACTCTCGTCCTTAGTATGTCCTGAATCTGGTCCTCACTTGGCCCAGACTTTGTTCTTCAGGTGACTCTGATACTGGTCTACTCTACAGCTTGCATCTGGTCCACTCTCTGGCCTGACTCTGGGTCTGTCTACACATGAATCTGGTCCTGTCTACAGCCTGAATAGGTCCTCCCTATGGCCAAACTCTGGTCCTTGCTATGGCCTGACTGTTCCTCTCTACAACCTGAATCTTAGACACAGTACTTACTGATGCTTTCCTCAATGGGCCCTGACTTGGGTCCTCAATGGGCCCTTAGACTTTTCCTTTATAGAGCCTGCCTCACGTCCTCAATATAGCCTGAGCCTGGTCCTTTCTCTCTACAGCTTTACTCTTTCCTCTCCATGGCCTAAATTAGTTCTTCACTATGGCATGAACCTATTCTTCATGACTGCATGATTCTGGTTCTCATTACATCCTCATTCTTTTCCTCACAAGTACCTGAATCTGATTCTCTATATGGCCTGATGCTGTTTCTCATGATACTCTGACTCTTCCCCTCACTAGGGACTGACCCTTGTTCTCACTATACCCTGAATCTGGCCCTCTTGACTGTCTGACTCTTTGCCTCACAACGGCTTGATTCTTAGCCTCACTGGGACCTGACTCTCGTCCTCCCTGGGCCCTGAGCCAGGTCCTCAATGGGCACTTCCCTTTGTCCTCACAACAGCTAGACTCTGGTCCTCTCTAGGGTCTGACTCTGTTTCTCACTAGGGCTTGACTCTCATCCTCTCTATGTCCTGACACTCATCCTCACCATAGACCATCTATGGTCCTCACAGCAACCTGATTTTTTTCCTGACTATAACTTAACTCTGGTCTTCACTTGAGCCTGCTTATCTTCCTCACTTTGGCCTGACTCTTATACTCACGAGGGCTTGTCTCTCTTCCTCATTCTAAGCCTAACTCTTGTCTACGTGATGGTTAGATTCTTGTCCTCACCATAGCCAGACTCTGTCCACTATGGTGTGACACTTTGTATCAGTATGGCCAACTCTTTGCCTCTCTAGGACCTGACTCTCATCCTCACTGGAGACTTACACCATTCTTCACCAGTCCCTGATTCTGGTCCTAACTAGGACCTGACTCTTGTCCTCAATATGGCATGACTCTCCTCCTCACTAGGGCCTGACACTCGTCCTCATTTGTACTGAATCTGATTGTCACTTGGCCCTGATTCTGTTCCACACTGGACTCTGATGCTGGTCCTCTCTACAGCCTGACTCTGGTCTTTGTTATGACCTAGCTCTGGTTCGCTGTATGGTCTGACCCTTTGCCTCCCTGGGCCTGACTCTGGTCCTCACATAGCCCTGATTATCATCCTCAATACATCCTGATTCTTGTCCTGTCTAAGGCCTAAATCTTTCCCTCACTACTGACTGACTGTTTTCCACACAGGGACCTGATTCTGGCCCTCATTGGCCCAGATTCTGGTCCTGACTATATTCCTCACTACGACCTGACTCTGGTCTTCACTAGACCTGCCTCTGGTCCTATTATGAAATGACTAGGTCCTCACTAAGGACTAAATATTGTCCTCACTAGGTCCTCACTCTCGTCCCCACTCCATTCTGACACTCGTCCTCATCAGACAGTGATTCTGATCTCACTGGGTCCTGACTCTGTTCCTAACTAATACTTGACTCTTGTACTCACCAGGGCCTGACTTGCGTCCTCACAATGACCTGACATTTTCCTATATGGTCTGACTCTTTGCCTCACTATGACTGATATTTTGCCTCACTACAGCCTGCTTGTCCTCACTGGGGCCTGACCTTGTTCCTACTTGGCCCTGAATCTGGTCCTCACTATGACCTGTCTCTCATCCTGACTCTGGTAATAATCTCTTGTTCATTAGGTCCTGACTCTTGTGCTAACTAGGGCCTGATTCTCGTACTCACTACACCCTAACTCTGGTCCTCACTGTGACCTCACTCTGTTCCTAACTGTAGCATGTCTCTCATCATTAACGTGGCCTGCCTCTAGTCTTCTCTATGCTCTGACTCTTGTCCTAACTATGACCTGACACTTTGCCTCACTGGGCCTGACTCTGGTCCTCACTGGGTCCTGAATCAGGTTCTCACTGGACCCTGAGTCTGGTCTTCACTGGGCCCTGACTATAGTCCTCTCTACATCCTGTTGTGTCCTCACTATGGACTGACTCTGATGGCTTAACTCTTTCCTATCTACTGCCTGACACTTTTCTTCACTACACACTGATTCTTGTCTTAATGGTACCTAACTCTGGCCATCAATAGGCCATAAGTATGGTCCTTAGTGGCCCTGACTCAGGTCCTCACTTTGACCTGACTTTGGTCCATCCTCTCATCCTCCCCAGGACCTGACTATCATTTTCACTACGTCCTGACTCTGGTCCTCACTGTGCCCTAGTCTATACTTCACTGGGCCAAGACAGTGGTCCTCACTATGGCTTGACTCTGCTCCTCACTTTGACCTGACTCTGGCCCTCTCTACAGCCTGACTCTGGTCCTCTAATGGCCCGATACATTGCCTCACAGGTCCTGACTCTGGTCCTCTCTAGGCCCTGATCTTGTCCTCACTAAAGCATGATCTTCATCATCACTAGGGCCTGAAATTCGTGTCTACAATGGCCTGACTTTTGTCTTCACTATGGCTTCAGACATGTCCTCAGTACATCATCACTCTAGTCCTCAATCTGGCCTCACTCTGATCTCACTAAGTCATCTCTTTGATCTTCTCTATGGTCTCACTCTGGTCCTCACTATGGCCTGACTCTCATCCTCACTTGGGCCTGACTCTCGTCTTCAGTAGGGCCAAACTCTTGTCCTCACTGTGGCCTGACTCTGTTCTCTATGACCTGACACTTTGCATCACTATGATTTGACTCTTTGACTCACTGGTTTATGAAGCCTGTCCTCACTGGAGATTGATACTGTTCTTCCCTGGGCCCTGACTATGGTCCTCTCTTTGGCCTGACTGTGTACCTGTTTGAGACCTGATACATTGCCTCACTGGGCCTCACTCTGGTCCTTATTAGGCCCTGATTCTGGTCCTCACTACAGACTGACCCTTCCTCATATACAGCAACATTCTCTTCATCACTAGGGCCAGAAAGTCATATCTACTAGCCTTACTCTCATCCTCACTAGGGACCGATTTCATCCTCACTGTGGCCTCACACATGTCCTCACTATGTCCTCATGCTATTCTTCAATCTGGCCTCACTCGGGTTCTCTCTGGCATCACTCTGATCTTCACTAAGTCCTCACATTTCTCCTCTCTGCAGCCTCATTCTGTTCTTCACTACTACCTGACTTTGGTCATCACTGTGGCCTGACTCTTGTCCTTATTATGGTCTCAATCCAGTCCTGTCTATAGCCTGACACTTTGCCTCACTGGGACCTGATCCTTTTCCTCACTATGCCATGATTCTTTTTCTCACTGGGCTCTGACACTAGTCTTCACAACAGCCTGGCTCTGGTCCTCACTATTGCCTGACCTTAGTCCTCACTAGGGCGTGACTCTTGTCTTCATTTGGTTCTGACTCTCATCCTCTCTGCCTCCTGAATCTTGTCCTCATTAGTCTCTGACACAGATTTTCACTGCACCGTGAGTCTGGTCCTAACTGAGCCCTGATTATGGTCCTCACTAGGGCCTGACACTTTTCCTCACTTTGTCCTGACTCTCGTCCTCAACAGGGCCTGACTCTGTCCTTTATGGCCTGACACTTTGCATCACTACTTCCTGACTCATTGCTTCACTGGGCCATGAAACTTGTCCTCTCTGGAGACTGACATTCCTCACTGGGCTCTAATTTGGGTCCTTACTACAGCCTAACTCTGGTCCTGACCACATCAAGACTCCTGTTTCAAAAGGGCCTGATTGTCATGCTCACAAGGACCTGATTCTTGTCCTCTACACCCTAACTCTCTTCCTCTCTAGGCACTGATTCTGTTCCTCACTGGATCCGATCCTGGTCCACTCTATGGCTTGAATCTGGTCCTTTCTACATCCTGAATCTGGTCCTCTATACAGTCTGACTCAGGTCTGACAGTGCAACTCTTTGCCTGACCATTGCCTGAAATTTTGTTTTAGTGGGTCTGACTTTGGTCCTCACAGCACCCTGACTCTTTGGCTCACTGGGAATTGACACTAGTCCTCAGTGGGCCCTAATGCTGGACATTACAAAAGCCTTAATATGACCCTCACTATGTCTTGATTCAGGTCCTCATTACAGTCTGAGTCTCATCCTATTAGGGCCTGACTGTTTTCTTGCCCACGTCTTGCCACTTGTCCTGACTACATCTGACCCTGGACCTCAATGTGCCCTGAGTCTCATCTTCATTGGGCCATGATTTTGATCCTCACTACCTCTTGACTCTGATCCTCACTAGTGCTTGACTCTTGTCATCAGATTGCCCTGACTTTCATTTTTACCATGGCCTGACTTTCATCCTCACCATGGCCTGACTTTGTCCTCTATGGTTGAGGCTTTGCATCACTACAACCTGACTCTTTGCCTCACTCTGTCATAAATCTTGTCCTCACAGGACACTGAAATTGCTGCTCACTCAGCTCTGAATCTCGTCCTTACTACGGCCTGACCCTGGTACTAAGTGGTACCTCACACTAGTCTTCACTATGGCATGACTTGGTCATCTCTAAGGCCTGGCACATTGCCTCACTTTGACTCTGGTCCTCATTAGGCCCTGATTCTGGTCCTCACACTGAATGATTCTGTCCTCACTACAACATGATCCTCATCATCACTAGGGCTTGAACCTTGTGTCTAATAGGGCCTGACTCTCATCCTCACTTTCGCCTGACTCATCCTCACCACGGCTTAAATCTGTACTCTATGGCCTGATACTTTGCATCACTACCTCCTGACTCTTTGCCTCACTGGGTCATGAATCTTGTCCTCACTGGAGACTGACACTGCTCCTCACTGGGCTCTGATTTTGGTCCTCATTACAGTCTGACTCTTGTCCTCACTATGGCACGGCACTTGTTCTCGATAGGGCCTGACTTGTGCTCACTAGGACATGAGTCTTACCTCAGTATGCACTGAGTTTGGTTCTCACTAGGCAGTGATTCTCTTCTCACTGGGCTCTGCTCCTGGTCAGCTGTATGGCTTGACTCTGGTCCTTTCTACATCCTGACTCTGGTCCTCTCTATGGCCTGACACTTTGCCTCACCTCTGCCTGACATTTGTTTCACTGGGCTTGGTCCTCCCTGTCCCCTGACTCTTTGGCTCACTACAGTCTGACTCTTTGCCTCACTGGGATCTGACACTGGTCCTCCATGGGCACTGATGCTGGACATCACTTAGCCTGAATATGGTCCCCACTATGTCCTGATTGTGGTCCTCACTAGGGTCTGAGTCTCATCCTCACTATGGCCTAAGTAAGCACGAAGGTCAGGCCCTAGTGAGGATGAGAGTTATCCATATTGTGGACCAGAGTCAGATCATAGTTAAGACCATATTAGAGCCCAGTAATGAACAGTGTCAACATGCAGTGAGGACCAGAGTCAGGCCATATTGAGGATCAGAGTGAGGTATAGTGTGGACCAGACACAAGTCCCAGTGAGGAATTAACACAGTGTCCTGTGAGAAGCAGAGTCCTGAGCAATGAGGCAAAACACTCTGCATGCTGACACTTGTCCTCACTAGAAGCTGACTCTGGACCTCAGTGTGCCCCCAGCCTCATCCTCACTGGGCACTGATTATGGTACTCTCTACCTATTGCCTGTGGTCCTCACTAGGGCTTCACTCTTGTCCTCACTTTGCCCTGACTCTCATCCTCACTAGTGCCTGACTCTCTTCCTCATTTTGGACGAAAATTTCCAAGTAATTGGTTACTCTCAGGAAAAAGAATGCTGGGAAACATATGTTCCTTTGTTGAATGAATGGCAATAAATAGAGTGTTTTTCAGGCATCTAGTTTTCAGCAAATGTCTCTATTCTAAGATGTGAGAGCACCACATTTCCACAGAGGCCCTAATTTCCAGAGTCACAGCCAGGATGTTTCCCTTCACTTTCTGAGCCTTGGGAACACAGTACTACATCACAATGGGACTACCCATGAGGAAACAGGCTGCAGGAGTGTATTCAACAGAGATGAGTGCCATACTGCTTTTACCTAGTTTAGTTGATGTTCCAATGGAAATGAGCTTGCCACAAGGAGTTGCAAGCCACCTGCTTGATTTAGAAAGCCTAGTGTTTTGATCAAAGCTATTGCTGTCATAAATGGGAAAACAGCAATTAGACTGATTTTCAAGCAGGTGCTAAGTTGGAGCCTACTATGGCCAAAAGAGAGAAAATGCTAATTTTGCCAATAAGATCTAGTATTCAGGTTCACACTCAGTATGTGTCCCTGAAGTATCCAAGAATTTTCCAGACAGACCTAGGATCACTGGATCCTTCCTACAGAGAAAAATTGATGAAACTTGGGTTTCTTTTGTGTGTGTGTGTGTGTTCATTTTTCCATGTAATTATCTAATCCTTCCCTTCTGTGTCATCTGTGAGGGGAAATTGTTACTTAAAGTTGATCTCCAAGCAGCGATTTGCAAGTAGTGGGTTACTCACAGCAAACAGAAGGCTGGGAAATGTACATTGCTTTGATGAATGAAAGGTAAGAAAAAAGAATGCTCTTCAGGCATCTATCTATCAGCAACTGTCTAGATTCTAAGATGTGGGAACTTCAGGTTCGCACTCAGTATCCAGGTTCACACTCAGTGTGAGTCCCTGCAGTATCCAAGAATTTTCCAGATAGAACTAGGATCATTGGATCTCTCCTACATAGAAAACTAGATGGAACAGATGTTTGGATGTTTGTTTGTTTTTCCTTGTGAGTGTGGGGCCCTTCCCTATGGTAACATAGTCAGGGGAAATTGTTACTGAAAAATGACTTCCAAGCAAACATTTTCAAGCAGTGTGTTACTCTCAGGAAACAGAATGCTGGGAAAGCTATGTTCCTTCAATGAAAAAAGGGCATAAAAAGAGAGCGTTTTTCAGGCATCTGCAAGGATTTCAGGCATCTTTAAGTCTGCAAGGATTCGTTTTCATTAGGTGAAAATGCTGCTTTTTCTTCAGGTCCCGAGTTCTGTGTTCAGAAAAACGTTTCCCCACAGGGTTGTGCCAAGACACTACTATAACACACTGTACCATTCCCTTAGAAAAGAGTTTAGGTGAGAGTGTTCTGTGAGTGCTTCTGCCATATCAGTTGTTACCCTGAGTGGGTGAAATTACAGTGTCAGATGACTTTATATCATTAATAAGCAGGAGCCAGTGCTTTCAGCAAACACAAATACTTAAGCCAAGCTGTGGTCAGAAAGAGGAGAAAACTGAGCCCGTGTGCACTTTCTTCAGGCTTATGACTGTAGCCACTCTGCAGCCACACAAAGAAATGCTGCTTCTGTCATTAGGCTCCAAATCCCATGTTAAGAAAAACAAATGTCCCTGTAGTTAAAAGTTGTATAAGGGAGCCCAAGGACAGATTGCACTATTCCAAGAGTAAAGAGTTCAGTGGGGAGTGTTCTGTGAGTCCTGACTTCCACACCTGTTACCAGCCTAATTTGGTGAAACGGGACTGGGTGATGACTTCCCAGTAAGAAATGGCAAGGAGCGCTGCAACAATCCAGCTTTCACAGGAAGAATACTGTGATTTTGCCTTATTGCCTGGATTTCCAGCTTGAAGATTATACATTTCCCTCCACATTTGCTGCTGCTGCTAAGTTGCTTCAGTCGTGTCTGACTCTGTGCGACCCCATAGACAGCAGCCCACTAGGCTCCTCTGTCCCTAGGATTCTCCAGGCAAGAATACTGGAGTGGGTTGACATTTCCTTCTCCAGTACATGAAAGTGAAAGTGAAGTCGCTCAGTCGTGCCCGACTCTTAGTGACCCCATGGACTGGAGCCTACCAGGCTCCTCCATCCATGTGATTTTCCAGGCAAGAGTACTGGAGTTGGGTGCCATTGCCTTCTCCATCCCTCCACATTTAGAGCTCTGTATGTCTGTATGTCGTAGCATACAGACAGTGTGCCATTTCTGAACAAATATATCAGTGGAGAGTGCTCTGGGAACTTGGATGGCCAAGCCTGTTTTTACTCTGATTAGGTGAAATGTACTGTCAGATGACCTCCCAGCAAGAAGTGGCAAGCAGAATGATTCATGAGAAGTGAAGTTACTTTGCCGTGTGTAACTTCTTCAGATCCCATGATTTGTAGCCTACCAGGATGGTCTGTCCATGGAATTTTCCAGGCAAGAGTATTGGAATGGGTTGTCATTTCCTTCTCCAGAGGATCTTCCAGACCCAGGGGTGAACCCAGGTCTCCCACATGACAAGCAGACACTTTACCCTCTAAGCCACAAGGGAAGGCCCCTGGATTCATTAAAAACTCAACTACTTAACCAAAGCTGTTCTAGGATTGAAGAGTAGAAGGGGCCTGTGTCTTTTTCTGGCAGGTTGGATGATGCAAATGATACAGTTTTCACAGAGGAAATGACTGCTTTTTGACATCATCCCCCTGTTCAATGTTCACAAAAGCACATCTCTCTGAATTCCCAAAGCTGTGTCAATTTATTCCTAGGACAAAATTTATAGTCCCTGAATGTTAACTTTTATATCTGTTTTTACCATGATCAGCTAAAACTATACTGTCAGAGGACTTCCCAGCAAGAAATGGCAAGCAGTGTGTTTTATCAAACACCAACATGTGATGAAACTTTCTGTCATAAAAAAGGGAAAAATGCACCAATGTCTTTTTCCATCATATTTGAGACCACAAGGATTCGATTTTGTTAGGCCAAAATGCTGCTTTCTCTTGGACCAATTTCTGGGTCCAGAAAAACCCTTTCCCACAGGGTCAGAGCTATGCCAAGACACTAGTAAAATACACTGTACCATTCCCTTAGACAAGGATTCGGGAACGAGTGTTCTGTGAGTGCTTCTGCCATATCAGTTGCTACCCCAAGTGGGTGAAATTACACTGTCAGATGACTATGTAGCATTAATAAGTAGGCACCAGTGCTTCCAGAAAACAGATCCTTAAGCAAAGCTGCAGTCATAAGAAAGAGAAAAATGAACCCAGGTGTGTTTCTTTCAGGCTGAAGACTTCAACCACCCTGCAGTCACAGGAAGAAAGGCTGCCTCTGACATGAGGCTCCAAATTCCATGTTAACAAGAACAAATGTCCCTGTAGTTAGAGAGCTGTGTAAGAGAGCCCAAGGACAGATTGTACCATTCCAAGAGCAAAGAGTTCAGTGGGGAGTATTCTGAGAATTCAGTGGGGAGGGTTCAGTGAGTGTTGAGTGCCATACCTGTTGTCATCCTAATTCAGTGAATGTGGATGGGGTTATGACTTCCCAGTAAGAAGTGGCTAGCAGCATATTCCTCTCAGCAAACTTAATTAACTGACCTAAGCTGTTGTCATCATGAACAGAGATACGCCCCAGTGTGTTTTCCTGGTTTGTTGGAGGCTGCAACTATCCTGCTTTCACAGGAGGAACATACTGATTTTGCATATGGCCTGGGTTTGTAGCTTCAGGGTAACCCATTTGCCTGCACATTGTGCTCTGTATATAGACATTCCTGGTGTATAGACAGTGCACCATGTGCTTAGCAAAGATATTGGAGAATGTTCTATGAATGATCATGTGCAACACCTTGCCATCCCATGGACTGTATCTTCCAGGAAAGAGTACTGGAGTGGGTTACCATTTCCTGCTGTAGCGGATCTTGCTGACCCAGGGATCGAACCTGGGCATCCCACATTGCAGGCAGACACTTTACCCTCTGAGTCAGTAGGGAAGTCCTCCTGAATCACTGAAAACTCAGCTACTTAATCCAAGCTGTTCTGGGATTGATGAGTAGAATGAGCCTGTGTGTTTTTTCTGGCATGTTGGATGCTGCAGCTATACAGGTTTCACAAGGGAAATGACTGCTATTTGGTGCCATACACCGATTCCAGGTCCCCAAACACGTCTCTCTGCAGTTTCAAAACAGAATAAGTTCATTTCTAGGGCACAATGTACAATCTGTATATGTGGACTTCTCTGGTTTTACCCTGATCAGCTAAAGCTGTACTGTCAGAAGACTAAGAAACAGCAAGCACCATGATTCTCCTGGGAAACATAAATACTTAATGAAACTTGCTTTCATAAAGAAGGGAAAAATGTCCCAGTATGGTGTTCCAACAGGTTTGAGACTGAAAGTATTCAAGTTTCGTTAGGCAAAAAGGTTGCTTTCTCTTCAGGCCCTGAGTTCTAGGTTCAGGTAAACATTTGCCCACAGGTTCAGAGCTGGGGAATGACACTCCTAGAACCACCTGTACCATTCCCTTAGAAAAGAGTTCAGGGCAGAGTGTTCTGTGAGTGCTTCTGCCATATATCTTGTTACCCTGACTGGGCAAAAGGACATTGTCAGATGACTTTGTAGCATAAATAAGCAAGCGCCTGTGATTTCAACAAATGCAGATACTTAAGCAGAGCTGCGGTTGTAAAGAAGAGAAAAATGAACCCAAATATGTTTCTTTCAGGCTTAAGACTGCAACCACCCTGCAGTCACATGAAGAAATGCTGCTTCTGCCATGAGGCTCCAAACCCCATATTAATAAGAATCAATGTCCTTGTAGTTAGAGAGTTTTGTAAGAGAGCCGAGGACAAATTGCGCCATTCCAAGAGTAAAGAGTTCAGCAAGGAGTGTTCTGAGAATTCAGTGGGGAGGGTTCAGTGAGTGTTGAGTGCCATACCTGTTGTCATCCTAATTCAGTGAATGTGGATGGGGTTATGACTTCCCAGTAAGAAGTGGCTAGCAGCACGTTCCTCTCAGCAAACTAAATTAACTGACCAAAGCTGTTGTCATAATGAACAGAGACATGCTCCAGTGTAATTTTCTGGCTTGTTGGAGGCTGCAACTATCCTGCTTTCATAGGAAGAATATACTGATTTTGCCTTATGGCCTGGATTTCCAGCTTCAATATAACACCTTTCCATGCACATTTAGAGCTATGTAGAGACACTCCTAGTTTACAGACACTGTACCCTATGCTGAGCAAAGATAACATCTAACTAGGTGAAACATACGGTCAGATAACACCGAAGAAAGAAGTGGCAAGCAGCCTGTTTCATGAGCTGTGAAGCTGCGCAGTCGTGTATAACACTTAGCCATCCCATGTAATGCAGATTCCAGGCAAGAGTATGGTGTGGGCTGCCATTTCCTTCTCCAGCTTATCTTCCTGACCCAGAGATTGAACCCTGGTCTCCCACATTGCAGTCGGACACTTTACCCTCTGAACCACCAGGGAAGCCCGCCTGATTCACAGAAAATTCAGCTCTTAACCAAGCTGTTCTAGGATTGAAGGATAGAATGAGACTGTGTGTTTTTCCAGCAGGTAGCATGCTGCAGCTATACAGATTTCACAGTGGAAATGACTGCTTTTTGATGCCATACACCAATTCCAGGTCCCCAAACACCCGTCTCCTTCCAGTTTCACAGCTGAGGAAGCTCATTCCTGAGACACAACGTACTCTCCGTATATGTGGACTTTTTTGACTGTTTTACCCTTATCAGCTAAAACAGTACTGTCAGAGGACTTCCCTGCAAGAAACGGCAAGCACCATGATTCTCCCAGAAAACACAAATACCTGATGAAACTTGCTGCCATAAAAAATGGAAAAATGCCCCAGTGTGGTGTTTTGACAGGTTTGAGACTGCAAGTATTCAAGTTTTGTTAAGCAAAAAGGTTGCTTTCTCTTCAGGCTGTGAGTTTTAGGTTCAGGAAAATGTTTGCCCACAGGTTCAGAGCTGAGGAAAGACACTCCTCGAGCACACTGTACCATTCCCTTAGAGAAGAGTTCACAGAAGAATCTTCTGTGAGAGCTTCTGCCATACCTCTTGTTACCCTGAGTAGACGAAATGACACTGTCAGATGACTTTGTAGTATGAATAAGCAAGCACCTGTGCTTTCAGCAAACGCAGATACTTAAGCAGAGCTGTGGTTGTAAGGAAGAGAAAAATGAACCCGTGTGCGTTTCTTTCAGGCTGAAGGCTGCAAATACACAAAGAAATGCTGCTTCTGGCATGAGTCTCCAAATCCCATGTTAACAAGAACAAATGTCCCTGTAGTTAAAGAGCTGTGTAAGGAGCCCAAGGACAGATTGCACCATTCCAAGAGTAAAGAGTTCAGTGGGGAGTGTTCTGAGACTTCAGTGGGGAGGATTTTCTGAGTGTTGACTGCTGTACTTGTTGTCAGCCTAATTTGGTGAAACGGCCTGGGAGATGATTTCCCAGTAAGAAGTGGCAAGCAGCATGATCCTCTCAGTAAACTCAAATAATTGACCAAAGCTGTTGTCATAACAAACAGAGACATGCCCCCAGTGAGTTTTGAGTTATCCTGGCTGGTTGGAAGCTGCAACTATCCTGCTTTCACAGGAGAAATATACTGATTTTGCCATATCAGTTGGATTTCCAGCTTCAAGATAACACAATTTCCTGCACATTTAGAGCTGTGTAGACACTCCTAGTGTAAAGACACTGTACTGTGTGCTGAACAAAGATATCATTGAAGGGTGCTCTGTGAATATGGATGTCCAAGCCTATTTTATTTTGATTAGGTGAAACTGAAATGTACTGTGAGATGACCTCCAGCAAGAAGTAGCAAGCAGCCTGATTCATGAGGTGTGAAGCTGCCCAGCCATGTGAGACTCTTTGCCATCCCATGGACTATAGCTTTCAGGTAAGAATACTGGAGAGAGTTGCCATTTCCTTTTTCAGGGGATTTTCCTGACCCAGGGATCGAGCCCGGTCTCTCACATTGCAGTTCGATGCTTTACCCTCTGAGCCACCAGGAAAACTGGCCTGATTCACTGAAAACTCAACTACTTAAAGAAAGCTGTTCTAGGATTGAAGAGTAGAATGAGCCTGTGTGTTTTTCTGACAGGTTGGGTGCTGCAACTATACAGGTTTCACAGGGGAAATGACTGCTTTCTAGGCAAGAGTACTAGAGTCAGTTGCCATTTCCTTCTTCAGGAGATCTTTCCAACCCGGGGATCAAACCCATGTCTCCCTCTCATATTTCAGGCAGACCAGGGAAGCTCGCCTGATTCCTTGAACCCTCAACTACTTCACCAAAGCTATTCTAGGGTTGAAGAGTAGAATATGCCTGTGTGTTTCTCTGGCAGGTCGGATGCTGAAGCTATCCAGGTTATATGCAAGACAAATGACTGCTTTTTGACATCATACTCCAATTCCAGGTGCAGAAAATCACGTCTCCCTCAGTTTCCCAGCTGAGTAAATTATTCCTAAGACACAATGTACTTATCCGTGAATGTTGACTTCTGTATCTGTTTTTACCCTGATGAGGGTAAAACCGTACTGTCAGAGGACATCCCAACAAGAAAGAGCAAGCTACGTGTTTCCCTCAGAAGACAGAAATACTTGGTGAAACTGGCTGTCATAAAGAAGGGAAAAATGTACCAATGTGTTTTTCCATCAGGTTGAAGACTGCAAGTATTCCAGATTCACTTCGCGGAAATGCTGCTTTCTCTTCAAGCACCGAGTTCTAGGTTCAGAAAAATGTTTTCCTACAATTGTGGAAATATGCAAAAGCACTCCAAAATCACACCAGACCTTTCATTCCCTTAGAAAAGTGTTCAGGGAAGAGTTTCTGTGAGTGTTTCTGCCCTACCTGTTGTTACCCTGAGTGGGTGAAATTACACTGTCAGATGACTTTGTAGCATTGATAAGTCAGTGCTTGGGCTTTGAGAAGATGCAGATACTTCAGCAATGCTGTGGCCATAAGGAAGAGGAGAATGAATCCGTGTGCATTTCTTTTAGGCTTAAGATGGCCACCATCCTGCAGTCATATAAAGACATGCTGCCTCTGCCATTAGGCTGCAAATCCCATGTGAACAAAAAGCAAATGTCCCTGTTGTTAGAAAGCTGTCTAAGAGAGCCCAAGGACAGATGACACCATTCCATGGAGTAAAACGTTCAGAGGGAAGTGTTCTTAGAGTCCAGCGGAGAGTGTTCTGTGAGCGTTGACTACCATACCTATTGACTACCATACCTAATTCAGTGAAACTGGACTGCGTGATGACTTTCCAGTAAGAAGTATCCAGCAGCATGTTTCTTTCAGAAAAATCAAATAAAGA